>NC_091751.1:8536583-9216583 GCF_043380555.1 Nothobranchius furzeri | reverse complement strand
ATGTCACTACTCGGTCTGACTGAGCGCCTCCAGGAGAGAGGCCCAAGCAAGACGTGCCCCGAGGAGCGTCTTGCCACATGTCAACAATGGGTCTGACTGAGGGCCGCCAGGAGAGAAGCCCAAGCAAGACGCGCCCCGAGGAGCGTCTTGCCACATGTCAACACTGGGTTTGACTGAGGGACTCCAGGAGATAGGCCCAAATGAGACGCGCCCCGAGGAGCGTCTTGCCACATGTCAACAATGGGTCTGACTGAGGGCCTCCAGGAGAGAAGCCCAAGCAAGACGCACCCCGATGAGCGTCTTGCCACATGTCAGCTCTGGGTCTGATTGAGGGCCTTCTGGAGAGAGGCCCAAGCAAGACGCGCCCCGAGGAGCGTCTTGCCACATGTCAACAATGGGTCTGACTGAGGGCCTCCAGGAGAGAAGCCCAAGCAAGACGCGCCCCGAGGAGCGTCTTGCCACATGTCAACAATGGGTCTGACTGAGGGCCTCCAGGAGAGAAGCCGAAGCAAGACGCGCCCCAAGGAGCTTCTTGCCACATGTCAGCACTCGGTCTGACTGAGCGCCTCCAGGAGAGAGGCCGAAGCAAGACGCGCCACGAGGAGCGTCTTGCCACATGTCAGCACTGGGTCTGATTGAGGGCCTTCTGGAGAGAGGCCCAAGCAAGACGCGCCCCGAGGAGCGTCTTGCCACATGTCAACAATGGGTCTGACTGAGGGCCTCCAGGAGAGAAGCCCAAGCAAGACGCGCCCCGAGGAGCGTCTTGCCACATGTCAGCACTCGGTCTGACTGAGCGCCTCCAGGAGAGAGGCCCAAGCAAGACGCGCCCCGAGGAGCGTCTTGCCACATGTGAACACTGGGTCTGACTGAGCGCCTCCAGGAGAGAAGCCCAAGCAAGACGCGCCCCGAGGAGCTTCTTGCCACATGTCAGCACTCGGTCTGACTGAGCGCCTCCAGGAGAGAGGCCCAAGCAAGACGCGCCCCGAGGAGCGTCTTGCCACATGTCAACACTGGGTCTGACAGAGGGCCTCCATGAGAGAGGCCCAAGCAAGACGCGCCCCGAGGAGTGTCTTGCCACATGTCAACACTGGGTCTGACTAAGCGCCTCCAGGAGAGAGGCCCAAGCAAGACGCGCCCCGAGGAGCGTCTTGCCACGTGTCAACACTGGGTCTGACTTAGCGCCTCCAGGAGAGAGGCCCAAGCAAGATGCGCCCCGAGGAGCGTCTTGCCACGTGTCGCCACTGGGTCTGACTGAGCTCCTCCAGGAGAGAGGCCCAAGCAAGACGCGCCAAGATGAGTGTCTTGCCACGTGTCACCACTGGGTCTGATTGAGCACCTCCAGGAGAGAGGCCCCAACAAGACGCGCCCCGAGGAGTGTCTTGCCTTATGTCAGCACTCGGTCTGACTGAGCGCCTCCAGGAGAGAGGCCCAAGCAAGTCGCGCCCCGAGGAGCGTCTTGCCACATGTCACTACTCGGTCTAACTGAGCGCCTCCAGGAGAGAGGTCCAAGCAAGACGCGCCCCGAGGAGCGTCTTGCCACATGTCACTACTCGGTCTGACTGAGCACCTCCAGGAGAGAGGCCCAAGCAAGATGTGCCCCGAGGAGCGTCTTGCCACATGTCAACAATGGGTCTGACTGAGGGCCTCCAGGAGAGAAGCCCAAGCAAGACGCGCCCCGAGGAGCGTCTTGCCACATGTCAACACTGGGTCTGACTGAGGGCCTCTAGGAGAGAGGCCCAAATAAGACGCGCCCCGAGGAGCGTCTTGCCACATGTCAACACTGGGTCTGACTGAGGGCCTCTACGAGAGAGGCCCAAATAAGACGCGCCCCGAGGAGCGTCTTGCCACATGTCAACAATGGGTCTGACTGAGGGCCTCCAGGAGAGAAGCCCAAGCAAGACGCGCCCCGAGGAGCGTCTTGCCACATGTCAGCACTCGGTCTGACTGAGCGTCTCCAGGAGAGAGGCCCAAGCAAGACATGCCCCGAGGAGCGTCTTGCCACATGTCAACACTGGGTCTGACTGAGCGCCTCCAGGAGAGAGGCCCAAGCAAGACGCGCCCCGAGGAGAGTCTTGCCACATGTGAACACTGGGTCAGACTGAGCGCCTTCAGGAGAGAGGCCCAAGCAAGACGCGCCCGGAGGAGCCTCTTCCCACATGTCAGCACTGGGTCTGACTGAGCACCTCCAGGAGAGAGGCCGAGGCAAGACACGCCCCGAGGAGCGTCTTGATACATGTCAACACTGGGTCGGACTGAGGGCCTCCATGAGAGAAGCCCAAGCAAGACGCGCCCCGAGGAGAGTCTTGCCACATGTCAACACTCGGTCTGACAGAGTGCCACCATGAGAGAGGCCCAAGCAAGATGCGCCCCGAGGAGTATCTTGCCACATGTCAACACTGGGTTTGACTGAGCGCCTCCAGGAGAGAGGCCCAAGCAAGACGCGCCCCGAGGAGCGTCTTGCCATGTGTGAACACTGGGTCTGACTGAGCGCCTCCAGGAGAGAGGCCCAAGCAAGACGCGCCCGGAGGAGCGTCTTGCCACATGTCAGCACTCGGTCTGACTGAGCGCCTCCAGGAGAGAGGCCCAAGCAAGACGCGCCCCGAGGAGCATCTTGACACATGTCTCCTCTGGGTCTGACTGAGCGCCTCCAGGAGAGAGGCCCAAGCAAGACGTGCCCCGAGGAGCGTCTTGCCACATGTCAACACTGGGTCTGACTGAGTGCCTCCATGAGAGAAGCCCCAGCAAGACGTGCCCCGAGGAGCATCTTGCGACATGTCTACACTGGGTCTGACTGAGAACCTCCAGGAAAGTGGCCCAAGCAAGACGCGCCCCGAGGAGCGTCTTGCACCTGTCAACACTGGGTCTGACTGAGCGCCTCCAGGAGAGAGGCCCAAGCAAGACGCGCCCCGAGGAGCATCTTGTCAAATGTCACTACTCGGTCTGACTGAGCGCCTCCAGGAGAGAGGCCCAAGCAAGACGCGCCCCGAGGAGAGTCTTGCCACATGTCAACACTGGGTCTGACAGAGGGCATCCAGGAGAGAGGCCCAAGCAATACGTGCCCCGAGGAGCGTCTTGCCACATGTCACCACCGGGTCTGACTGAGGGCCTCCATGAGAGAAGCCCAAGCAAGACGCGCCCCGAGGAGAGTCTTGCCACATGTCAACACTGGGTCTGACAGAGGGAATCCAGGAGAGAGGCCCAAGCAATACGTGCCCCGAGGAGCGTCTTGCCACTTGTCACCACTGGGTCTGACTGAGCGCCTCCAGGAGAAAGGCCCAAGCAAGAAGCGCCCCGAGGAGCGTCTTGCCACGTGTCAACACTGGGTCTGATTGAGGGCCTTCTGGAGAGAGGCCCAAGCAAGACGCACCCCGAGGAGCGTCTTGCCACACGTCAACAATGGGTCTGACTGAGGGCCTCCAGGAGAGAAGCCCAAGCAAGACGCGCCCCGAGGATCGTCTTGCCACATGTCAACACTGGGTCTGACTGAGCGCCTCACGGAGAGAGGCCCAAGCAAGACGTGCCCCGAGGAGCGTCTTGCCACATGTGAACACTGGGTCTGACTGAGCGCCTCCAGGAGAGAAGCCCAAGCAAGACGCGCCCCGAGGATCGTCTTGCCACATGTCAGCACTCGGTCTGACTGAGCGCCTCCAGGAGAGAGGCCCAAGCAAGACGCGCCCCGAGGAGCATCTTGACACATGTCTCCTCTGGGTCTGACTGAGCACCTCCAGGAGAGAGGCCCAAGCAAGACGTGCCCCGAGGAGCGTCTTGCCACATGTCAACACTGGGTCTGACTGAGTGCCTCCATGAGAGAAGCCCCAGCAAGACGCACCCCGAGGAGCATCTTGCCACATGTCAACACTGGGTCTGACTGAGAACCTCCAGGAGAGAGGCCCAAGCAAGATGCGCCCCGAGGAGCGTCTTGCCACATGTCAACACTGGGTCTGACTGAGCGCCTCCAGGAGAGAGGCCCAAGCAAGACGCGCCCCGAGGAGCGTCTTGTCACATGTCACTACTCGGTCTGACTGAGCGCCTCCAGGAGAGAGGCCCAAGCAAGACGTGCCCCGAGGAGCGTCTTGCCACATGTCAACAATGGGTCTGACTGAGGGCCTCCAGGAGAGAAGCCCAAGCAAGAAGCGCCCCGAGGAGAGTCTTGCCACATGTCAACACTGGGTCTGACAGAGGGCATCCAGGAGAGAGGCCCAAGCAATACGCGCCCCGAGGAGCGTCTTGCCACTTGTCACCACTGGGTCTGACCGAGCGCCTCCAGGAGAGAGGCCCAAGCAAGAAGCGTCCCGAGGAGCGTCTTGCCACGTGTCAACAGTGGGTCTGATTGAGGGCCTTCTGGAGAGAGGCCCAAGCAAGATGCGCCCCGAGGAGCGTCTTGCCACATGTCAACAATGGGTCTGACTGAGGGCCTCCAGGATAGAAGCCCAAGCAAGACGCGCCCCGAGGAGCTTCTTGCCACATGTCAGCACTCGGTCTGACTGAGCGCCTCCAGGAGAGAGGCCCAAGCAAGACGCGCCCCGAGGAGCGTCTTGCCACATGTCAACACTGGGTCTGACAGAGGGCCCCCATGAGAGAGGCCCAAGCAAGACGCGCCCCGAGGAGTGTCTTGCCACATGTCAACACTGGGTCTGACTGAGCGCCTCCAGGAGAGAGGCCCAAGCAAGACGCGCCCCGAGGAGCGTCTTGCCACGTGTCAACACTGGGTCTGACTTAGCGCCTCCAGGAGAGAGGCCCAAGCAAGATGCGCCCCGAGGAGCGTCTTGCCACGTGTCACCACTGGGTCTGACTTAGCGCCTCCAGGAGAGAGGCCCAAGCAAGACGTGCCCCGAGGAGCGTCTTGCCACATGTCAACAATGGGTCTGACTGAGGGCCTCCAGGAGAGAAGCCCAAGCAAGACGCGCCCCGAGGAGAGTCTTGCCACATGTGAACACTGGGTCTGACTGAGCGCCTTCAGGAGAGAGGCCCAAGCAAGACGCGCCCGGAGGAGCCTCTTGCCACATGTCAGCACTGGGTCTGACTGAGCGCCTCCAGGAGAGAGGCCCAAGCAAGACATGCCCCGAGGAGCGTCTTGACACATGTCAACACTGGGTCGGACTGAGGGCCTCCATGAGAGAAGCCCAAGCAAGACGCGCCCCGAGGAGAGTCTTGCCACATGTCAACACTCGGTCTGACAGAGGGCCACCATGAGAGAGGCCCAAGCAAGATGCGCCCCGAGGAGCGTCTTGCCACATGTCAACACTGGGTTTGACTGAGCGCCTCCAGGAGAGAGGCCCAAGCAAGACGCGCCCCGAGGAGCGTCTTGCCACGTGTGAACACTGGGTCTGACTGAGCGCCTCCAGGAGAGAGGCCCAAGCAAGACGCGCCCGGAGGAGCGTCTTGCCACATGTCAGCACTCGGTCTGACTGAGCGCCTCCAGGAGAGAGGCCCAAGCAAGACGCGCCCCGAGGAGCATCTTGACACATGTCTCCTCTGGGTCTGACTGAGCGCCTCCAGGAGAGAGGCCCAAGCAAGACGTGCCCCGAGGAGCGTCTTGCCACATGTCAACACTGGGTCTGACTGAGTGCCTCCATGAGAGAAGCCCAAGCAAGACGCGCCCCGAGGAGCGTCTTGCCACATGTCAACACTGGGTCTGATTGAGCACCTCCAGGAGAGAGGCCCCAGCAAGACGCGCCCCGAGGAGCGTCTTGCCTTATGTCAGCACTCGGTCTGACTGAGCGCCTCCAGGAGACAGGCCCAAGCAAGACGCGCCCCGAGGAGCGTCTTGCCACATGTCACTACTCGGTCTGACTGAGCACCTCCAGGAGAGAGGCCCAAGCAAGACGTTCCCCGAGGAGCGTCTTGCCACATGTCAACAATGGGTCTGACTGAGGGCCTCCAGGAGAGAAGCCCAAGCAAGACGCGCCCCGAGGAGCGTCTTGCCACATGTCAACACTGGGTCTGACTGAGGGCCTCCAGGAGAGAGGCCCAAATGAGACGCGCCCCGAGGAGCGTCTTGCCACATGTCAACATTGGGTCTGATTGAGGGCCTCCAGGAGAGAAGCCCAAGCAAGACGCGCCCCGAGGAGCGTCTTGCCACATGTCAGCATTGGGTCTGATTGAGGGCCTTCTGGAGAGAGGCCCAAGCAAGACGCGCCCCGAGGAGCGTCTTGCCACATGTCAACAATGGGTCTGACTGAGGGCCTCCAGGAGAGAAGCCCAAGCAAGACGCGCCCCGAGGAGCGTTTTGCCACATGTCAGCACTCGGTCTGACTGAGCGCCTCCAGGAGAGAGGCCCAAGCAAGACGCGCCCCGAGGAGCGTCTTGCCACATGTCAGTACTGGGTCTAATTGAGGGCCTTCTGGAGAGAGGCCCAAGCAAGACGCGCCCCGAGGAGCGTCTTGCCACATGTCAACAATGGGTCTGACTGAGGGCCTCCAGGAGAGAAGCCCAAGCAAGACGCGCCCCGAGGAGCGTCTTGCCACATGTCAGCACTCGGTCTGACTGAGTGCCTCCAGGAGAGAGGCCCAAGCAAGACGCACCCCGAGGAGCGTTTTGCCACATGTCAGCACTCGGTCTGACTGAGCGCCTGCAGGAGAGAGGCCCAAGCAAGACGCGCCCCGAGGAGCATCGTGACACATGTCTCCTCTGGGTCTGACTGAGCGCCTCCAGGAGAGAGGCCCAAGCAAGACGTGCCCCGAGGAGCGTCTTGCCACATGTCAACACTGGGTCTGACTGAGTGCCTCCATGAGAGAAGCCCCAGCAAGACGCGCCCCGAGGAGCATCTTGCCACATGTCAACACTGGGTCTGACTGAGAACCTCCAGGAGAGAGGTCCAAGCAAGATGCGCCCCGAGGAGCGTCTTGCCACATGTCAACACTGGGTCTGACTGAGCGCCTCCAGGAGAGAGGCCCAAGCAATACGCGCCCCGAGGAGCGTCTTGTCACATGTCACTACTCGGTCTGACTGAGCGCCTCCAGGAGAGAGGCCCAAGCAAGACGTGCCCCGAGGAGCGTCTTGCCACATGTCAACAATGGGTCTGACTGAGGGCCTCCAGGAGAGAAGCCCAAGCAAGAAGCGCCCCGAGGAGCGTCTTGCCACATGTCAACACTGGGTCTGACTGAGCACCTCCAGGAGAGAGGCCCAAGCAAGACACGCCCCGAGGAGCGTCTTGACACATGTCAACACTGGGTCTGACTGAGGGCCTCCATGAGAGAAGCCTAAGCAAGACGCGCCCCGAGGAGAGTCTTGCCACATGTCAACACTGGGTCTGACAGAGGGCATCCAGGAGAGAGGCCCAATCAATACGCGCCCCGACGAGCGTCTTGCCACATGTCACCACTGGGTCTGACTGAGCACCTCCAGGAGAGAGGCCCAAGCAAGAAGCGCCCCGAGGAGCGTCTTGCCACGTGCCAACACTGGGTCTGATTGAGGGCCTTCTGGAGAGAGGCCCAAGCAAGACGCGCCCCGAGGAGCGTCTTGCCACGTGTCAACACTGGGTCTGACTTAGCGCCTCCAGGAGAGAGGCCCAAGCAAGATGCGCCCCGAGGAGCGTCTTGCCAGGTGTCACCACTGGGTCTGACTGAGCTCCTCCAGGAGAGAGGCCCAAGCAAGACGCGCCCCGAGGAGCGTCTTGCCACGTGTCACCACTGGGTCTGATTGAGCACCTCCAGGAGAGAGGCCCCAGCAAGACGCGCCCCGAGGAGCGTCTTGCCTTATGTCAGCACTCGGTCTGACTGAGCGCCTCCAGGAGAGAGGCCCAAGCAAGACGCGCCCCGAGGAGCGTCTTGCCACATGTCACTACTCGGTCTGACTGAGCGCCTCCAGGTGAGAGGCCCAAGCAAGACGTGCCCCGAGGAGCGTCTTGCCACATGTCAACAATGGGTCTGACTGAGGGCCTCCAGGAGAGAAGCCCAAGCAAGACGCGCCCCGAGGAGCGTCTTGCCACATGTCAACACTGGGTTTGACTGAGGGACTCCAGGAGAGAGGCCCAAATGAGACGCGCCCCGAGGAGCGTCTTGCCACATGTCAACAATGGGTCTGACTGAGGGCCTCCAGGAGAGAAGCCCAAGCAAGACGCACCCCGATGAGCGTCTTGCCACATGTCAGCTCTGGGTCTGATTGAGGGCCTTCTGGAGAGAGGCCCAAGCAAGACGCGCCCCGAGGAGCGTCTTGCCACATGTCAACAATGGGTCTGACTGAGGGCCTCCAGGAGAGAAGCCCAAGCAAGACGCGCCCCGAGGAGCGTCTTGCCACATGTCAACAATGGGTCTGACTGAGGGCCTCCAGGAGAGAAGCCGAAGCAAGACGCGCCCCGAGGAGCTTCTTGCCACATGTCAGCACTCGGTCTGACTGAGCGCCTCCAGGAGAGAGGCCGAAGCAAGACGCGCCACGAGGAGCGTCTTGCCACATGTCAGCACTGGGTCTGATTGAGGGCCTTCTGGAGAGAGGCCCAAGCAAGACGCGCCCCGAGGAGCGTCTTGCCACATGTCAACAATGGGTCTGACTGAGGGCCTCCAGGAGAGAAGCCCAAGCAAGACGCGCCCCGAGGAGCGTCTTGCCACATGTCAGCACTCGGTCTGACTGAGCGCCTCCAGGAGAGAGGCCCAAGCAAGACGCGCCCCGAGGAGCGTCTTGCCACATGTGAACACTGGGTCTGACTGAGCGCCTCCAGGAGAGAAGCCCAAGCAAGACGCGCCCCGAGGAGCTTCTTGCCACATGTCAGCACTCGGTCTGACTGAGCGCCTCCAGGAGAGAGGCCCAAGCAAGACGCGCCCCGAGGAGCGTCTTGCCACATGTCAACACTGGGTCTGACAGAGGGCCTCCATGAGAGAGGCCCAAGCAAGACGCGCCCCGAGGAGTGTCTTGCCACATGTCAACACTGGGTCTGACTAAGCGCCTCCAGGAGAGAGGCCCAAGCAAGACGCGCCCCGAGGAGCGTCTTGCCACGTGTCAACACTGGGTCTGACTTAGCGCCTCCAGGAGAGAGGCCCAAGCAAGATGCGCCCCGAGGAGCGTCTTGCCACGTGTCGCCACTGGGTCTGACTGAGCTCCTCCAGGAGAGAGGCCCAAGCAAGACGCGCCAAGATGAGTGTCTTGCCACGTGTCACCACTGGGTCTGATTGAGCACCTCCAGGAGAGAGGCCCCAGCAAGACGCGCCCCGAGGAGTGTCTTGCCTTATGTCAGCACTCGGTCTGACTGAGCGCCTCCAGGAGAGAGGCCCAAGCAAGTCGCGCCCCGAGGAGCGTCTTGCCACATGTCACTACTCGGTCTAACTGAGCGCCTCCAGGAGAGAGGTCCAAGCAAGACGCGCCCCGAGGAGCGTCTTGCCACATGTCACTACTCGGTCTGACTGAGCGCCTCCAGGAGAGAGGCCCAAGCAAGATGTGCCCCGAGGAGCGTCTTGCCACATGTCAACAATGGGTCTGACTGAGGGCCTCCAGGAGAGAAGCCCAAGCAAGACGCGCCCCGAGGAGCGTCTTGCCACATGTCAACACTGGGTCTGACTGAGGGCCTCTAGGAGAGAGGCCCAAATAAGACGCGCCCCGAGGAGCGTCTTGCCACATGTCAACACTGGGTCTGACTGAGGGCCTCTACGAGAGAGGCCCAAATAAGACGCGCCCCGAGGAGCGTCTTGCCACATGTCAACAATGGGTCTGACTGAGGGCCTCCAGGAGAGAAGCCCAAGCAAGACGCGCCCCGAGGAGCGTCTTGCCACATGTCAGCACTCGGTCTGACTGAGCGTCTCCAGGAGAGAGGCCCAAGCAAGACATGCCCCGAGGAGCGTCTTGACACATGTCAACACTGGGTCTGACTGAGCGCCTCCAGGAGAGAGGCCCAAGCAAGACGCGCCCCGAGGAGAGTCTTGCCACATGTGAACACTGGGTCTGACTGAGCGCCTTCAGGAGAGAGGCCCAAGCAAGACGCGCCCGGAGGAGCCTCTTCCCACATGTCAGCACTGGGTCTGACTGAGCACCTCCAGGAGAGAGGCCCAAGCAAGACACGCCCCGAGGAGCGTCTTGATACATGTCAACACTGGGTCGGACTGAGGGCCTCCATGAGAGAAGCCCAAGCAAGACGCGCCCCGAGGAGAGTCTTGCCACATGTCAACACTCGGTCTGACAGAGTGCCACCATGAGAGAGGCCCAAGCAAGATGCGCCCCGAGGAGTATCTTGCCACATGTCAACACTGGGTTTGACTGAGCGCCTCCAGGAGAGAGGCCCAAGCAAGACGCGCCCCGAGGAGCGTCTTGCCATGTGTGAACACTGGGTCTGACTGAGCGCCTCCAGGAGAGAGGCCCAAGCAAGACGCGCCCGGAGGAGCGTCTTGCCACATGTCAGCACTCGGTCTGACTGAGCGCCTCCAGGAGAGAGGCCCAAGCAAGACGCGCCCCGAGGAGCATCTTGACACATGTCTCCTCTGGGTCTGACTGAGCGCCTCCAGGAGAGAGGCCCAAGCAAGACGTGCCCCGAGGAGCGTCTTGCCACATGTCAACACTGGGTCTGACTGAGTGCCTCCATGAGAGAAGCCCCAGCAAGACGTGCCCCGAGGAGCATCTTGCGACATGTCTACACTGGGTCTGACTGAGAACCTCCAGGAAAGTGGCCCAAGCAAGACGCGCCCCGAGGAGCGTCTTGCACCTGTCAACACTGGGTCTGACTGAGCGCCTCCAGGAGAGAGGCCCAAGCAAGACGCGCCCCGAGGAGCATCTTGTCAAATGTCACTACTCGGTCTGACTGAGCGCCTCCAGGAGAGAGGCCCAAGCAAGACGCGCCCCGAGGAGAGTCTTGCCACATGTCAACACTGGGTCTGACAGAGGGCATCCAGGAGAGAGGCCCAAGCAATACGTGCCCCGAGGAGCGTCTTGCCACATGTCACCACCGGGTCTGACTGAGGGCCTCCATGAGAGAAGCCCAAGCAAGACGCGCCCCGAGGAGAGTCTTGCCACATGTCAACACTGGGTCTGACAGAGGGCATCCAGGAGAGAGGCCCAAGCAATACGTGCCCCGAGGAGCGTCTTGCCACTTGTCACCACTGGGTCTGACTGAGCGCCTCCAGGAGAAAGGCCCAAGCAAGAAGCGCCCCGAGGAGCGTCTTGCCACGTGTCAACACTGGGTCTGATTGAGGGCCTTCTGGAGAGAGGCCCAAGCAAGACGCACCCCGAGGAGCGTCTTGCCACACGTCAACAATGGGTCTGACTGAGGGCCTCCAGGAGAGAAGCCCAAGCAAGACGCGCCCCGAGGATCGTCTTGCCACATGTCAACACTGGGTCTGACTGAGCGCCTCACGGAGAGAGGCCCAAGCAAGACGTGCCCCGAGGAGCGTCTTGCCACATGTGAACACTGGGTCTGACTGAGCGCCTCCAGGAGAGACGCCCAAGCAAGACCCGCCCCGAGGATCGTCTTGCCACATGTCAGCACTCGGTCTGACTGAGCGCCTCCAGGAGAGAGGCCCAAGCAAGACGCGCCCCGAGGAGCATCTTGACACATGTCTCCTCTGGGTCTGACTGAGCACCTCCAGGAGAGAGGCCCAAGCAAGACGTGCCCCGAGGAGCGTCTTGCCACATGTCAACACTGGGTCTGACTGAGTGCCTCCATGAGAGAAGCCCCAGCAAGACGCACCCCGAGGAGCATCTTGCCACATGTCAACACTGGGTCTGACTGAGAACCTCCAGGAGAGAGGCCCAAGCAAGATGCGCCCCGAGGAGCGTCTTGCCACATGTCAACACTGGGTCTGACTGAGCGCCTCCAGGAGAGAGGCCCAAGCAAGACGCGCCCCGAGGAGCGTCTTGTCACATGTCACTACTCGGTCTGACTGAGCGCCTCCAGGAGAGAGGCCCAAGCAAGACGTGCCCCGAGGAGCGTCTTGCCACATGTCAACAATGGGTCTGACTGAGGGCCTCCAGGAGAGAAGCCCAAGCAAGAAGCGCCCCGAGGAGAGTCTTGCCACATGTCAACACTGGGTCTGACAGAGGGCATCCAGGAGAGAGGCCCAAGCAATACGCGCCCCGAGGAGCGTCTTGCCACTTGTCACCACTGGGTCTGACCGAGCGCCTCCAGGAGAGAGGCCCAACCAAGAAGCGTCCCGAGGAGCGTCTTGCCACGTGTCAACAGTGGGTCTGATTGAGGGCCTTCTGGAGAGAGGCCCAAGCAAGATGCGCCCCGAGGAGCGTCTTGCCACATGTCAACAATGGGTCTGACTGAGGGCCTCCAGGATAGAAGCCCAAGCAAGACGCGCCCCGAGGAGCTTCTTGCCACATGTCAGCACTCGGTCTGACTGAGCGCCTCCAGGAGAGAGGCCCAAGCAAGACGCGCCCCGAGGAGCGTCTTGCCACATGTCAACACTGGGTCTGACAGAGGGCCCCCATGAGAGAGGCCCAAGCAAGACGCGCCCCGAGGAGTGTCTTGCCACATGTCAACACTGGGTCTGACTGAGCGCCTCCAGGAGAGAGGCCCAAGCAAGACGCGCCCCGAGGAGCGTCTTGCCACGTGTCAACACTGGGTCTGACTTAGCGCCTCCAGGAGAGAGGCCCAAGCAAGATGCGCCCCGAGGAGCGTCTTGCCACGTGTCACCACTGGGTCTGACTGAGCTCCTCCAGGAGAGAGGCCCAAGCAAGACGCGCCCCGAGGAGCGTCTTGCCACGTGTAACCACTGGGTCTGATTGAGCACCTCCAGGAGAGAGGCCCCAGCAAGACGCGCCCCGAGGAGCGTCTTGCCTTATGTCAGCACTCGGTCTGACTGAGCGCCTCCAGGAGAGAGGCCCAAGCAAGACGTGCCCCGAGGAGCGTCTTGCCACATGTCAACAATGGGTCTGACTGAGGGCCTCCAGGAGAGAAGCCCAAGCAAGACGCGCCCCGAGGAGAGTCTTGCCACATGTGAACACTGGGTCTGACTGAGCGCCTTCAGGAGAGAGGCCCAAGCAAGACGCGCCCGGAGGAGCCTCTTGCCACATGTCAGCACTGGGTCTGACTGAGCGCCTCCAGGAGAGAGGCCCAAGCAAGACATGCCCCGAGGAGCGTCTTGACACATGTCAACACTGGGTCGGACTGAGGGCCTCCATGAGAGAAGCCCAAGCAAGACGCGCCCCGAGGAGAGTCTTGCCACATGTCAACACTCGGTCTGACAGAGGGCCACCATGAGAGAGGCCCAAGCAAGATGCGCCCCGAGGAGCGTCTTGCCACATGTCAACACTGGGTTTGACTGAGCGCCTCCAGGAGAGAGGCCCAAGCAAGACGCGCCCCGAGGAGCGTCTTGCCACGTGTGAACACTGGGTCTGACTGAGCGCCTCCAGGAGAGAGGCCCAAGCAAGACGCGCCCGGAGGAGCGTCTTGCCACATGTCAGCACTCGGTCTGACTGAGCGCCTCCAGGAGAGAGGCCCAAGCAAGACGCGCCCCGAGGAGCATCTTGACACATGTCTCCTCTGGGTCTGACTGAGCGCCTCCAGGAGAGAGGCCCAAGCAAGACGTGCCCCGAGGAGCGTCTTGCCACATGTCAACACTGGGTCTGACTGAGTGCCTCCATGAGAGAAGCCCCAGCAAGACGTGCCCCGAGGAGCATCTTGCGACATGTCAACACTGGGTCTGACTGAGAACCTCCAGGAAAGAGGCCCAAGCAAGACGCGCCCCGAGGAGCGTCTTGTCAAATGTCACTACTCGGTCTGACTGAGCGCCTCCAGGAGAGAGGCCCAAGCAAGACGTGCCCCGAGGAGCATCTTGCCACATGTCAACAATGGGTCTGACTGAGGGCCTCCAGGAGAGAAGCCCAAGCAAGAAGCGCCCCGAGGAGCGTCTTGCCACATGTCAACACTGGGTCTGACTGAGGGCCTCCATGAGAGAAGCCCAAGCAAGACGCGCCCCGAGGAGAGTCTTGCCACATGTCAACACTGGGTCTGACAGAGGGCATCCAGGAGAGAGGCCCAAGCAATACGTGCCCCGAGGAGCGTCTTGCCACATGTCACCACTGGGTCTGACTGAGCGCCTCCAGGAGAAAGGCCCAAGCAAGAAGCGCCTCGAGGAGCGTCTTGCCACGTGTCAACACTGGGTCTGATTGAGGGCCTTCTGGAGAGAGGCCCAAGCAAGACGCGCCCCGAGGAGCGTCTTGCCACATGTCAACAATGGGTCTGACTGAGGGCCTCCAGGAGAGAAGCCCAAGCAAGACGCGCCCCGAGGATCGTCTTGCCACATGTCAACACTGGGTCTGACTGAGCGCCTCACGGAGAGAGGCCCAAGCAAGACGTGCCCCGAGGAGCGTCTTGCCACATGTGAACACTGGGTCTGACTGAGCGCCTCCAGGAGAGAGGCCCAAGCAAGACGCGCCCGGAGGAGCGTCTTGCCACATGTCAGCACTCGGTCTGACTGAGCGCCTCCAGGAGAGAGGCCCAAGCAAGACGCGCCCCGAGGAGCATCTAGACACATGTCTCCTCTGGGTCTGACTGAGCGCCTCCAGGAGAGAGGCCCAAGCAAGACGTGCCCCGAGGAGCGTCTTGCCACATGTCAACACTGGGTCTGACTGAGTGCCTCCATGAGAGAAGCCCCAGCAAGACGCGCCCCGAGGAGCATCTTGCCACATGTCAACACTGGGTCTGACTGAGAACCTCCAGGAGAGAGGCCCAAGCAAGATGCGCCCCGAGGAGCGTCTTGCCACATGTCAACACTGGGTCTGACTGAGCGCCTGCAGGAGAGAGGCCCAAGCAAGACGCGCCCCGAGGAGCGTCTTGTCACATGTCACTACTCGGTCTGACTGAGCGCCTCCAGGAGAGAGGCCCAAGCAAGACGGGCCCCGAGGAGCGTCTTGCCACATGTCAACAATGGGTCTGACTGAGGGCCTCCAGGAGAGAAGCCCAAGCAAGAAGCGCCCCGAGGAGAGTCTTGCCACATGTCAACACTGGGTCTGACAGAGGGCATCCAGGAGAGAGGCCCAAGCAATACGCGCCCCGAGGAGCGTCTTGCCACATGTCACCACTGGGTCTGACTGAGCGCCTCCAGGAGAGAGGCCCAAGCAAGAAGCGCCCCGAGGAGCTTCTTGCCACGTGTCAACAGTGGGTCTGATTGAGGGCCTTCTGGAGAGAGGCCCAAGCAAGACGCGCCCCGAGGAGCGTCTTGCCACATGTCAACAATGGGTCTGACTGAGGAGCTCCAGGAGAGAAGCCCAAGCAAGACGCGCCCCGAGGAGCTTCTTGCCACATGTCAGCACTCGATCTGACTGAGCGCCTCCAGGAGAGAGGCCAAAGCAAGACGCGCCCCGAGGAGCGTCTTGCCACGTGTCAACACTGGGTCTGACTTAGCGCCTCCAGGAGAGAGGCCCAAGCAAGATGCGCCCCGAGGAGCGTCTTGCCACGTGTCACCACTGGGTCCGACTGAGCTCCCCCAGGAGAGAGGCCCAAGCAAGACGCGCCCCGAGGAGCGTCTTGCCACGTGTCACCACTGGGTCTGATTGAGCACCTCCAGGAGAGAGGCCCCAGCAAGACGCGCCCCGAGGAGCGTCTTGCCTTATGTCAGCACTCGGTCTGACTGAGCGCCTCCAGGAGAGAGGCCCAAGCAAGACGCGCCCCGAGGAGCGTCTTGCCACATGTCACTACTCGGTCTGACTGAGCGCCTCCAGGAGAGAGGCCCAAGCAAGACGTGCCCCAAGGAGCGTCTTGCCACATGTCAACAATGGGTCTGACTGAGGGCCTCCAGGAGAGAAGCCCAAGCAAGACGCGCCCCGAGGAGCGTCTTGCCACATGTCAACACTGGGTCTGACTGAGGGCCTCCAGGAGAGAGGCCCAAATGAGACGTGCCTCGAGGAGCGTCTTGCCACATGTCAACAATGGGTCTGACTGAGGGCCTCCAGGAGAGAAGCCCAAGCAAGACGCGCCCCGAGGAGCGTCTTGCCACATGTTAGCACTGGGTCTGATTGAGGGCCTTCTGGAGAGAGGCCCAAGCAAGACGCGCCCCGAGGAGCGTCTTGCCACATGTCAACAATGGGTCTGACTGAGGGCCTCCAGGAGAGAAGCCCCAGCAAGACGTGCACCGAGGAGCATCTTGCCACATGTCAACACTGGGTCTGACTGAGAACCTCCAGGAGAGAGGCCCAAGCAAGACGCGCCCCGAGGAGCGTCTTGCCACATGTCAACACTGGGTCTGACTGAGCGCCTCCAGGAGAGAGAACCAAGCAAGACGCGCCCCGAGGAGAGTCTTGTCACATGTCACTACTCGGTCTGACTGAGCGCCTCCAGGAGAGAGGCCCAAGCAATACGTGCCCCGAGGAGCGTCTTGCCACATGTCAACAATGGGTCTGACTGAGGGCCTCCAGGAGAGAAGCCCAAGCAAGTAGCGCCCCGAGGAGCGTCTTGCCACATGTCAAACTGGGTCTGACTGAGCGCCTCCAGGAGAGAGGCCCAAGCAAGACGCGCCCCGAGGAGTGTCTTGCCACATGTCAACACTGGGTCTGATTGAGCGCCTCCAGGAGAGAGGCCCAAGCAAGACGCGCCCCGAGGAGCGTCTTGCCACATGTCAACAATGGGTCTGACTGAGGGCCTCCAGGAGAGAAGCCCAAGCAAGACGAGCCCCGAGGAGCGTCTTGACACATGTCAACACTGGGTCTGACAGAGGGCCTCCATGAGAGAGGCCCAAGCAAGACGTGCCCCGAGGAGCGTCTTGCCACATGTCAACACTGGGTCTGACTGAGCGCCTCAAGGAGAGAGGCCCAAGCAAGACGCGCCCCGAGGAGCGTCTTGCCACGTGTCAACACTGGGTCTGACTTAGCGCCTCCAGGAGAGAGGCCCAAGCAAGATGCGCCCCGAGGAGCGTCTTGCCACGTGTCACCACTGGGTCTGACTGAGCTCCTCCAGGAGAGAGGCCCAAGCAAGACGCGCCCCGAGGAGCGTCTTGCCACGTGTCACCACTGGGTCTGATTGAGCACCTCCAGGAGAGAGGCCCAAGCAAGACGCGCCCCGAGTAGCGTCTTGCCACATGTCACTACTTGGTCTAACTGAGCGCCTCCAGGAGAGAGGTCCAAGCAAGACGCGCCCCGAGGAGCGTCTTGCCACATGTCACTACTCGGTCTGACTGAGCGCCTCCAGGAGAGAGGCCCAAGCAAGACGTGCCCCGAGGAGCGTCTTGCCACATGTCAACAATGGGTCTGACTGAGGGCCTCCAGGAGAGAAGCCCAAGCAAGACGGGCCCCGAGGAGCGTCTTGCCACATGTCAACAATGGGTCTGACTGAGGGCCTCCAGGAGAGAAGCCCAAGTAAGAAGCGCCCCGAGGAGAGTCTTGCCACATGTCAACACTGGGTCTGACAGAGGGCATCCAGGAGAGAGGCCCAAGCAATACGCGCCCCGAGGAGCGTCTTGCCACATGTCACCACTGGGTCTGACTGAGCGCCTCCAGGAGAGAGGCCCAAGCAAGAAGCGCCCCGAGGAGCGTCTTGCCACGTGTCAACAGTGGGTCTGATTGAGGGCCTTCTGGAGAGAGGCCCAAGCAAGACGCGCCCCGAGGAGCGTCTTGCCACATGTCAACAATGGGTCTGACTGAGGAGCTCCAGGAGAGAAGCCCAAGCAAGACGCGCCCCGAGGAGCTTCTTGCCACATGTCAGCACTCGGTCTGACTGAGCGCCTCCAGGAGAGAGGCCAAAGCAAGACGCGCCCCGAGGAGCGTCTTGCCACGTGTCAACACTGGGTCTGACTTAGCGCCTCCAGGAGAGAGGCCCAAGCAAGATGCGCCCCGAGGAGCGTCTTGCCACGTGTCACCACTGGGTCCGACTGAGCTCCCCCAGGAGAGAGGCCCAAGCAAGACGCGCCCCGAGGAGCGTCTTGCCACGTGTCACCACTGGGTCTGATTGAGCACCTCCAGGAGAGAGGCCCCAGCAAGACGCGCCCCGAGGAGCGTCTTGCCTTATGTCAGCACTCGGTCTGACTGAGCGCCTCCAGGAGAGAGGCCCAAGCAAGACGCGCCCCGAGGAGCGTCTTGCCACATGTCACTACTCGGTCTGACTGAGCGCCTCCAGGAGAGAGGCCCAAGCAAGACGTGCCCCAAGGAGCGTCTTGCCACATGTCAACAATGGGTCTGACTGAGGGCCTCCAGGAGAGAAGCCCAAGCAAGACGCGCCCCGAGGAGCGTCTTGCCACATGTCAACACTGGGTCTGACTGAGGGCCTCCAGGAGAGAGGCCCAAATGAGACGTGCCCTGAGGAGCGTCTTGCCACATGTCAACAATGGGTCTGACTGAGGGCCTCCAGGAGAGAAGCCCAAGCAAGACGCGCCCCGAGGAGCGTCTTGCCACATGTCAGCACTGGGTCTGATTGAGGGCCTTCTGGAGAGAGGCCCAAGCAAGACGCGCCCCGAGGAGCGTCTTGCCACATGTCAACAATGGGTCTGACTGAGGGCCTCCAGGAGAGAAGCCCCAGCAAGACGTGCACCGAGGAGCATCTTGCCACATGTCAACACTGGGTCTGACTGAGAACCTCCAGGAGAGAGGCCCAAGCAAGACGCGCCCCGAGGAGCGTCTTGCCACATGTCAACACTGGGTCTGACTGAGCGCCTCCAGGAGAGAGAACCAAGCAAGACGCGCCCCGAGGAGAGTCTTGTCACATGTCACTACTCGGTCTGACTGAGCGCCTCCAGGAGAGAGGCCCAAGCAATACGTGCCCCGAGGAGCGTCTTGCCACATGTCAACAATGGGTCTGACTGAGGGCCTCCAGGAGAGAAGCCCAAGCAAGAAGCGCCCCGAGGAGCGTCTTGCCACATGTCAAACTGGGTCTGACTGAGCGCCTCCAGGAGAGAGGCCCAAGCAAGACACGCCCCGAGGAGCGTCTTGACACATGTCAACACTGGGTCTGACTGAGGGCCTCCATGAGAGAAGCCCAAGCAAGACGCGCCCCGAGGAGTGTCTTGCCACATGTCAACACTGGGTCTGATTGAGCGCCTCCAGGAGAGAGGCCCAAGCAAGACGTGCCCCGAGGAGCGTCTTGCCACATGTCAACAATGGGTCTGACTGAGGGCCTCCAGGAGAGAAGCCCAAGCAAGACGAGCCCCGAGGAGCGTCTTGACACATGTCAACACTGGGTCTGACAGAGGGCCTCCATGAGAGAGGCCCAAGCAAGACGCGCCCCGAGGAGCGTCTTGCCACATGTCAACACTGGGTCTGACTGAGCGCCTCAAGGAGAGAGGCCCAAGCAAGACGCGCCCCGAGGCGCGTCTTGCCACGTGTCAACACTGGGTCTGACTTAGCGCCTCCAGGAGAGAGGCCCAAGCAAGATGCGCCCCGAGGAGCGTCTTGCCACGTGTCACCACTGGGTCTGACTGAGCTCCTCCAGGAGACAGGCCCAAGCAAGACGCGCCCCGAGGAGCGTCTTGCCACGTGTCACCACTGGGTCTGATTGAGCACCTCCAGGAGAGAGGCCCCAGCAAGACGCGCCCCGAGGAGCGTCTTGCCTTATGTCAGCACTCTGTCTTACTGAGCGCCTCCAGGAGAGAGGCCCAAGCAAGACGCGCCCCGAGTAGCGTCTTGCCACATGTCACTACTTGGTCTAACTGAGCGCCTCCAGGAGAGAGGTCCAAGCAAGACGCGCCCCGAGGAGCGTCTTGCCACATGTCACTACTCGGTCTGACTGAGCGCCTCCAGGAGAGAGGCCCAAGCAAGACGTGCCCCGAGGAGCGTCTTGCCACATGTCAACAATGGGTCTGACTGAGGGCCTCCAGGAGAGAAGCCCAAGCAAGACGCGCCCCGAGGAGCGTCTTGCCACATGTCAACACTGGGTCTGACTGAGGGCCTCTAGGAGAGAGGCCCAAATAAGACGCGCCCCGAGGAGCGTCTTGCCACATGTCAACAATGGGTCTGACTGAGGGCCTCCAGGAGAGAAGCCCAAGCAAGACGCGCCCTGAGGAGCGTCTTGCCACATGTCAGCACTCGGTCTGACTGAGCGTCTCCAGGAGAGAGGCCCAAGCAAGACATGCCCCGAGGAGCGTCTTGCCACATGTCAACACTGGGTCTGACTGAGCGCCTCCAGGAGAGAGGCCCAAGCAAGACGTGCCCCGAGGAGAGTCTTGCCACATGTGAACACTGGGTCTGACTGAGCTCCTTCAGGAGAGAGGCCCAAGCAAGACACGCCCCGAGGAGCGTCTTGACACATGTCAACACTGGGTCGGACTGAGGGCCTCCATGAGAGAAGCCCAAGCAAGACGCGCCCCGAGGAGAGTCTGGCCACATGTCAACACTCGGTCTGACAGAGGGCATTCAGGAGAGAGGCCCAAGCAATACGCGTCCCGAGGAGCGTCTTGCCACATGTCACCACTGGGTCTGACTGAGCGCCTCCAGGAAAGAGGCCCCAGCAAGACGCGCCCCGAGGAGCGTCTTGCCTTATGTCAGCACTCGGTCTGACTGAGCTCCTCCAGGAGAGAGGCCCAAGCAAGACGCGCCCCGAGGAGCGTCTTGCCACATGTCAACAATGGGTCTGACTGAGGTTCTCCAGGAGAGAGGTCCAAGCAAGATGCGCCCGGAGGAGCGTCTTGCCACATGTCAACACTGGGTCTGAAAGAGGGCCTCCAGGAGAGAGGCCCAAGCAAGACGCGCCCCGAGGAGCGTCTTGCCACATGTCACTACTCGGTCTAACTGAGCGCCTCCAGGAGAGAGGTCCAAGCAAGACGCGCCCCGAGGAGCGTCTTGCCACATGTCACTACTCGGTCTGACTGAGCGCCTCCAGGAGAGAGGCCCAAGCAAGACGTGCCCCGAGGAGCGTCTTGCCACATGTCAACAATGGGTCTGACTGAGGGCCTCCAGGAGAGAAGCCCAAGCAAGACGCGCCCCGAGGAGCGTCTTGCCACATGTCAACACTGGGTCTGACTGAGGGCCTCTAGGAGAGAGGCCCAAGCAAGACATGCCCCGAGGAGCGTCTTGCCACATGTCAACACTGGGTCTGACTGAGCGCCTCCAGGAGAGAGGCCCAAGCAAGACGCGCCCCGAGGAGAGTCTTGCCACATGTGAACACTGGGTCTGACTGAGCTCCTTCAGGAGAGAGGCCCAAGCAAGACACGCCCCGAGGAGCGTCTTGACACATGTCAACACTGGGTCGGACTGAGGGCCTCCATGAGAGAAGCCCAAGCAAGACGCGCCCCGAGGAGAGTCTGGCCACATGTCAACACTCGGTCTGACAGAGGGCATTCAGGAGAGAGGCCCAAGCAATACGCGCCCCGAGGAGCGTCTTGCCACATGTCACCACTGGGTCTGACTGAGCGCCTCCAGGAAAGAGGCCCCAGCAAGACGCTCCCCGAGGAGCGTCTTGCCTTATGTCAGCACTCGGTCTGACTGAGCTCCTCCAGGAGAGAGGCCCAAGCAAGACGCGCCCCGAGGAGCGTCTTGCCACATGTCAACAATGGGTCTGACTGAGGTTCTCCAGGAGAGAGGTCCAAGCAAGATGCGCCCGGAGGAGCGTCTTGCCACATGTCAACACTGGGTCTGCAAGAGGGCCTCCAGGAGAGAGGCCCAAGCAAGACGCGCCCCGAGGAGCGTCTTGCCACATGTCACCTCTGATTCTGACTGAGCGCCTCCAGGAGAGAGGCCCAAGCAAGACGCGCCCCGAGGAGCGTCTTGTCACATGTCAACACTGGGTCTTTCTGAGCGCCTCCAGGAGAGAAGCCCAAGCAAGACGCGCCCCAGGAGCGTCTTGACACATGTCAACACTGGGTCTGACAGAGGGCCTCCAGGAGAGAGGCCCAAGCAAGACGCGCCCCGAGGAGCGTCTTGCCACATGTCACCTCTGGTTCTGACTGAGCGCCTCCAGGAGAGAGGCCCAAGCAAGACGCGTCCCGAGGAGCGTCTTGTCACATGTCAACACTGGGTCTGTCTGAGCGCCTCCAGGAGAGAAGCCCAAGCAAGACGCGCCCCGAGGAGCGTCTTGCCACATGTCAACAATGGGTCTGACTGAGGGCCTCCAGGAGAGAAGCCCAAGCAAGACGCGCCCCGAGGAGCGTCTTGACACATGTCAACCCTGGGTCTGACAGACGGCCTCCAGGAGAGAGGCCCAAGCAAGACGCGCCCCGAGGAGTGTCTTGCCACATGTCACCACTGGGTCTGACTGAGCGCCTCCAGGAGAGAGGCCCAAGCAAGACGCGCCCCGAGGAGCATCAGGCCACATGTCACTACTCAGTCTGACTGAGCGCCTCCAGGAGAGAGGCCCAAGCAAGACGCGCCCCGAGGGGCGACTTGCCACATGTCAACAATGGGTCTGACTGAGGGCCTCCAGGAGAGAGGCCCAAGCAAGATGCGCCCGGAGGAGCGTCTTGCCACATGTCACCTCTGGTTCTGACTGAGCGCCTCCAGGAGAGAGGCCCAAGCAAGACGCGCCCCGAGGAGCGTCTTGTCACATGTCAACACTGGGTCTTTCTGAGCGCCTCCAGGAGAGAAGCCCAAGCAAGACGCGCCCCGAGGAGCGTCTTGCCACATGTCAGCACTCAGTCTGACTGAGCACCTCCAGGAGAGAGGCCCAAGCAAGACGCGCCCCGAGAAGCGTCTTGCCACATGTCAACAATGGGTCTGACTGAGGGCCTCCAGGAGAGAAGCCCAAGCAACACGCGGCTCGAGGAGCGTCTTGCCACATGTCAGCACTCGGTCTGACTGAGCGCCTCCAGGAGAGAGGCCCAAGCAAGACGCGCCCCGAGGAGCGTCTTGCCACATGTCAACAATGGGTCTGACTAAGGGCCTCCAGGAGAGAAGCCCAAACAAGACACGCCCCGAGGAGCGTCTTGACACATGTCAACACTGGGTCTGACTGAGGGCCTCCAGGAGAGAGGCCCAAGCAACACGCGCCCCGAGGAGCGTCAGGCCACATGTCACTACTCAGTCTGACTGAGCGCCTCCAGGAGAGAGGTCCAAGCAAGACGCGCCCCGAGGAGCGTCTTGCCACATGTCAACAATGGGTCTTACTGAGGGCCTCCAGGAAAGAAGTCCAAGCAAGACGCGCCCCGAGGAGCTTCTTGCCACATGTCAGCACTCAGTCTGACTGAGAGCCTCCAGGAGAGAGGCCCAAGCAAGATGCGCCCCGAGGAGTGTCTTGCCACATGTCAACACTGGGTCTGACAGAGGGCCTCCAGGAGAGAGGCCCAAGCAAGATGCGCCCCGAGGAGCGTCTTGACACATGTCAACACTGGGTCTGACAGAGGGCCTCCATGAGAGAGGCCCAAGCAAGATGCGCCCCGAGGAGTGTCTTGCCACATGTCAACACTGGGTCTGACAGAGGGCCTCCAGGAGAGAGGCCCAAGCAAGACGCGCCCCGAGGAGTGTCTTGCCACATGTCACCACTTGGTCTGACTGAGCGCCTCCAGGAGAGAGGCCCAAGCAACACGCGCCCCGAGGAGCGACAGGCCACATGTCACTACTCAGTCTGACTGAGCGCCTCCAGGAGAGAGGCCCAAGCAAGACACGCCCCGAGGAGCGTCTTGCCACGTGTCAACACTGGGTCTGATTGAGGGCCTTCTGGAGAGAGGCCCAAGCAAGACACGCCCCGAGGAGCGTTTTGCCACATGTCAACAATGGCTCTTACTGAGGGCCTCCGGGAGAGAAGCCCAAGCAAGACGCGCCCCGAGGAGCTTCTTGCCACATGTCAGCACTCGGTCTGACTGAGCGCCTCCAGGAGAGAGGCCCAAGCAAGACGCGCCCCGAGGAGCGTCTTGCCACATGTCAACACTGGGTCTGACTGAGCGCCTCCAGGAGAGAGGCCCAAGCAAGACACGCCCCGAGGAGCGTCTTGACAGATGTCAACACTGGGTCTGACTGAGGGCCTCCATGAGAGAAGCCCAAGCAAGACGAGCCCCGAGGAGAGTCTTGCCACATGTCAAAACTCGGTCGGACAGAGGGCATCCAGGAGAGAGGCCCAAGCAATACGCGACCCGAGGAGCGTCTTGCCACATGTCACCACTGGGTCTGACTGAGCGCCTCCAGGAGAGAGACCCAACCAAGACGCGCCCTGAGGAGCGTCTTGCCACATGCCAACACTGGGTCTGACAGAGGGCCTCCAGGAGAGAGGCCCAAGCAAGACGCGCCCCGAGGAGTGTCTTGCCACATGTAACCACTGGGTCTGACTGAGCGCTTCCAGGAGAGAGGCCCAAGCAAGACGCGCCCCGAGGAGCGTCGTGTCACATGTCAACACTGGGTCTTTCTGAGCGCCTCCAGGAGAGAAGCCCAAGCAAGACGTGCCCCGAGGAGCGTCTTGCCACATGTCAACACTGGGTCTGACTGAGGGCCTCCAGGAGAGAAGACCAAGCAAGATGCGCCCCGAGGAGCGTCTTGCCACATGTCAGCACTCGGTCTGACTGAGCGCCTCCAGGAGAGAGGCCCAAGCAAGACGCGCCCCGAGGAGCGTCTTTTCACATGTCAACACTGGGTCTGACTGAGCGTCTCCAGGAGAGAGGCCAAAGCCAGACGCGCCCCGAGGAGCCTCTTGCCACATGTGAACACTGGGTCTGACTGAGCGCCTCCAGGAGAGAGGCCCAAGCAAGACGCGCCCCGAGGAGCGTCTTGACACATGTCTCCTCTGGGTCTGACTGAGCGCCTCCAGGAGAGAGGCCCAAGCAAGACGTGCCCCGAGGAGCATCTTGCCACATGTCAACACTGGGTCTGACTGAGTGCCTCCATGAGAGAAGCCCCAGCAAGACGCGCCCCGAGGAGCGTCTTGCCACATGTCAACACTGGATCTGACTGAGCACCTCCAGGAGAGAGGCCCAAGCAAGAAACGCCCGAGGAGCGTCTTGACACATGTCAACACTGGGTCTGACTGAGCGCCTCCAGGAGAGAGGCCCGAGGAGCGTCTTGCCACATGTCACATCTGGGTCTGACTGAGCGCCTCCAGGAGAGAGGCCCAAGCAAGAAGCGCC
Source organism: Nothobranchius furzeri (assembly GCF_043380555.1). NCBI lineage: Eukaryota > Metazoa > Chordata > Actinopteri > Cyprinodontiformes > Nothobranchiidae > Nothobranchius > Nothobranchius furzeri. Next base: position 9,191,753 of record NC_091751.1, on the reverse strand, counting down.
CCGAGGAGCGTCTTGCCACATGTCAACAATGGGTCTGACTGAGGGCCTCCAGGAGAGAAGCCCAAGCAAGACTCGCCCCGAGGAGCGTCTTGCCACATGTCAACACTGGGTCTAATTGAGTGCCTCCAGGAGAGAGGCCCAAGCAAGACGCGCCCCGAGGAGCGTCTTGCCACATGTCACTACTCGGTCTGACTGAGCGCCTCCAGGAGAGAGGTCCAAGCAACACGTGCCCCGAGGAGCGTCTTGCCACATATGAACAATGGGTCTGACTGAGGGCCTCCAGGAGAGAAGCCAAAGCAAGACGCGCCCCGAGGAGCTTCTTTCCACATGTCAACAATGGGTCTTACTGAGGGCCTCCATGAGAGAAGCTCAAGCAAGACGCGCCCCGAGGAGTGTCTTGCCACGTGTCAACACTGTGTCTGACTGAGCGCCTCCAGGAGAGAGGCCCAAGCAAGACGCGCCCCGAGGAGCGTCTTGCCACGTGTCAACACTGGGTCTGACTTAGCGCCTCCAGGAGAGAGGCCCAAGCAAGATGCGCCCCGAGGAGAGTCTTAACCACGTGTCACCACTGGGTCTGACTGAGCTCCTCCAGGAGAGAGGCCCAAGCAAGACGCACCCAGAGGAGCGTCTTGCCACGTGTCACCACTGGGTCTGATTGAGCACCTCCAGGAGAGAGGCCCCAGCAAGACGTGCCCCGAGGAGCGTCTTGCCACATGTCACTACTCGGTCTAACTGAGCGCCTCCAGGAGAGAGGTCCAAGCAAGACGCGCCCCGAGGAGCGTCTTGCCAAATGTCACTACTCGGTCTGACTGAGCGCCTCCAGGAGGGAGGTCCAAGCAAGACGCGCCCCGAGGAGCGTCTTGCCACATGTCACTACTCGGTCTGACTGAGCGCCTCCAGGAGAGAGGCCCAAGCAAGACGTGCCCCGAGGAGCGTCTTGCCACATGTAAACAATGGGTCTGACTGAGGGCCTCCAGGAGAGAAGCCCAAGCAAGACGCGCCCCGAGGAGAGTCTTGCCACATGTCAACACTGGGTCTGAATGAGCGCATCCAGGAGAGAGGCCCAAGCAACACGCGCCCCGAGGAGCGTCTTGCCACATGTCAGCACTGGGTCTGACTGAGTGCCTCCAGGAGAGAGGCTCCAGCAAGACGCGCCCCGAGGAGCGTCTTGCCTAATGTCAGCACTCGGTCTGACTGAGCGCCTCCAGGAGAGAGGCCCAAGCAAGACGCGCCCCGAGGAGCGTCTTGCCACATGTCAACAATGGGTCTGACAGAGGGCCTCCAGGAGAGAGGCCCAGACAAGACGCGCCCCGAGGAGCGTCTTGCCACATGTCACCTCTGGTTCTGACTGAGTGCCTCCAGGAGAGAGGCCCAAGCAAGACGCGCCCCGAGGAGCGTCTTGTCACATGTCAACACTGGGTCTGTCTGAGCGCCTCCAGGAGAGAAGCCCAAGCAAGACGCGCCACGAGGAGCGTCTTGCCACATGTCAACAATGGGTCTGACTGAGGGCCTCCAGGAGAGAAGCCCAAGCAAGACGCGCCCCGAGGAGCGTCTTGACACATGTCAACACTGGGTCTGACAGAGGGCCTCCAGGAGAGAGGCCCAAGCAAGACGTGCCCCGAGGAGTGTCTTGCCACATGTCACCACTGGGTCTGACTGAGTGCCTCCAGGAGAGAAGCCCAAGCAAGACGCGCCCCGAGGAGCGTCTTGCCACATGTCAGCGTTCAGTCTGACTGAGCACCTCCAGGAGAGAGGCCCAAGCAAGACGCGCCCCGAGGAGCGTCTTGCCACATGTCAACAAAGGGTCTGACTGAGGGCCTCCAGGAGAGAAGCCCAAGCAACACGCGGCCCGAGGAGCGTCTTGCCACATGTCAGCACTCGGTCTGACTGAGCGCCTCCAGGAGAGAAGCCCAAGCAAGACGCGCCCCGTGGAGTGTCTTGCCACATGTCACCACTTGGTCTGACTGAGCACCTCCAAGAAGGAGGCCCAAGCAACACGCGCCCCGAGGAGCGTCAGGCCACATGTCACTACTCAGTCTGACTGAGCGCCTCCAGGAGATAAGCCCAAGCAAGACGCGCCCCAAGGAGCATCTTGCCACATGTCAGCACTCGGTCTGACTGAGCGCCTCCAGGAGAGAGGCCCAAGCAAGACGTGCCCCGAGGAGCGTCTTGCCACATGTCACCTCTGGGTCTGACTGAGCACCTCCAGGAGAGAGGCCCAAGCAAGACGCGCCCCGAGGAGCGTCTTGTCACATGTCAACACTGGGTCTGACTGACCGCCTCGTGGAGAGAGGCCCAAGCAAAAAACGCCCGAGGAGCGTCTTGACACATGTCAACACTGGGTCTGACTGATCGCCTCCCCAGGAGAGAGGCCCAAGCAAGACGTGCCCTGAGGAGCGTCTTGCCACATGTCAACACTGGGTCTGACTGAGTGCCTCCATGAGAGAAGCCCCAGCAAGAAGCGCCTGGAGGAGCGTTTTGCCACATGTCAACACTGGGTCTGACAGAGGGCCTCAAGGGTAGAGGCCCAAGCAAGATGCGCCCCGAGGAGCATCTTGCCACATGTCAACAATGGGTCTGACTGAGGGCCTCCAGGAGAGAAGCCCAAGCAAGATGCACCCCGAGGAGCGTCTTGCCACATGTCAGCACTCGGTCTTACTGAGCGCCTCCAGGAGAGAGGCCCAAGCAAGACGCGCCCCGACGAGCGTCTTTCCACATGTCAACACTGGGTCTGACTGAGCGCCTCCAGGAGAGAGGCCCAAGCAAGAAACGCCCAAAGAGCCTCTTGACACATGTCAACACTGGGTCTGACTGATCGCCTCCCCAGGAGAGAGGCCCAAGCAAGACGCGCCCCGAGGAGCGTCTTGCCACATGTCAACAATGGGTCTGACTGAGGGCCTCCAGGAGAGAAGCCCAAGCAAGACGCGCCCCAAGGAGCATCTTGCCACATGTCAGCACTCGGTCTGACTGAGCGCCTCCAGGAGAGAGGCCCAAGCAAGACGTGCCCCGAGGAGCGTCTTGCCACATGTCAACACTGGGTCTGACTGAGCTTCTCCAGGAGAGAGGCCCAAGCAAGACGCGCCCCGAGGAGCGTCTTGCCACATGTCACCTCTGGGTCTGACTGAGCACCTCCAGGAGAGAGGCCCAAGCAAGACGCGCCCCGAGGAGCGTCTTGTCACATGTCAACACTGGGTCTGACTGAGCGCCTCGTGGAGAGAGGCCCAAGCAAGACGCACCCTGAGGAGCGTCTTGCCACATGTCAACACTGGGTCTGACTGAGTGCCTCCATGAGAGAAGCCCCAGCAAGACGCGCCTGGAGGAGCGTTTTGCCACATGTCAACACTGGGTCTGACAGAGGGCCTCAAGGGGAGAGGCCCAAGCAAGATGCGCCCCGAGGAGCATCTTGCCACATGTCAACAATGGGTCTGACTGAGGGCCTCCAGGAGAGAAGCCCAAGCAAGACGCGCCCCAAGGAGCGTCTTGCCACATGTCAGCACTCGGTCTTACTGAGCGCCTCCAGGAGAGAGGCCCAAATGAGACGCGCCCCGAGGAGCGTCTTGCCAGATGTCAACAATGGGTCTGACTGAGGGCCTCCAGGAGAGAAGCCCAAGCAAGACGCGCCCCGAGGAGCGTCTTGCCACATGTCAGCACTTGGTCTGACTGAGCGCCTCCAGGAGAGAGGCCCAAGCAAGACGCGCCCCGAGGAGCATCTTGACACATGTCTCCTCTGGGTCTGACTGAGCGCCTCCAGGAGAGAGGTCCAAGCAAGACGTGGCCCGAGGAGCGTCTTGCCACATGTCAACACAGGGTCTGACTGAGTGCCTCCATGAGAGAAGCCCCAGCAAGACGTGCCCCGTGGAGCATCTTGCCACATGTCAACACTGGGTCTGACTGAGAACCTCCAGGAGAGAGGCCCAAGCAAGACACGCCCCGAGGAGCGTCTTGCCACCTGTCAACACTGGGTCTGACTGAGCGCCTCCAGGAGAGAAGCCCAAGCAAGACGCGCCCCGAGGAGCATCTTGTCACATGTCACTACTCTATCTGACTGAGCGCTTCCAGGAGAGAGGCCCAAGCAAGACGTGCCACGAGGAGCGTCTTGCCACATGTCAACAATGGGTCTGACTGAGGGCCTCCAGGAGAGAAGCCCAAGAAAGAAGCGCCCCGAGGAGCGTCTTGCCACATGTCAACACTGGGTCTGACTGAGCGCCTCCAGGAGAGAGGCCCAAGCAAGTCGCGCCCCGAGGAGCGTCTTCACACATGTCAACACGGTCTGACTGAGGGCCTCCATGAGAGAAGCCCAATTAAGATGCTCCCCGAGGAGAGTCTTGCCACATGTCAACACTGGGTCTGACAGAGGGCATCCAGGAGAGAGGCCCAAGCAATACGCGCCCCGAGGAGTGTCTTGCCACATGTCACCACTGGGTCTGACTGAGCGCCTCCAGGAGAGAGGCCCAAATGAGACGCGCCCCGAGGAGCGTTTTGCCAGATGTCAACAATGGGTCTGACTGAGGGCCTCCAGGAGAGAAGCCCAAGCAAGACGCGCCCCGAGGAGCGTCTTGCCACATGTCAGCACTTGGTCTGACTGAGCACCTCCAGGAGAGAGGCCCAAGCAAGACGCGCCCCGAGGAGCATCTTGACACATGTCTCCTGTGGGTCTGACTGAGCGCCTCCAGGAGAGAGGTCCAAGCAAGACGTGGCCCGAGGAGCGTCTTGCCACATGTCAACACAGGGTCTGACTGAGTGCCTCCATGAGAGAAGCCCCAGCAAGACGTGCCCCGAGGAGCATCTTGCCACATGTCAACACTGGGTCTGACTGAGAACCTCCAGGAGAGAGGCCCAAGCAAGACGCGCCCCGAGGAGCGTCTTGCCACCTGTCAACTTTGGGTCTGACTGAGCGCCTCCAGGAGAGAGGCCCAAGCAAGACGCGCCCCGAGGAGCATCTTGTCACATGTCACTACTCTATCTGACTGAGCGCCTCCAGGAGAGAGGCCCAAGCAAGACGTGCCCCGAGGAGCGTCTTGCCACATGTCAACAATGGGTCTGACTGAGGGCCTCCAGGAGAGAAGCCCAAGCAAGACACGCCCCGAGGAGCGTCTTGACACATGTCAACACTGGCTCGGACTGAGGGCCTCCATGAGAGAAGCCCAAGCAAGACGCGCCCCGAGGAGAGTCTTGCCACATGTCAACACTGGGTCTGAATGAGCGCATCCAGGAGAGAGGCCCAAGCAACACGCGCCCCGAGGAGCGTCTTGCCACATGTCAGCACTGGGTCTGACTGAGTGCCTCCAGGAGAGAGGCTCCAGCAAGACGCGCCCCGAGGAGCGTCTTGCCTAATGTCAGCACTCGGTCTGACTGAGCGCCTCCAGGAGAGAGGCCCAAGCAAGACGCGCCCCGAGGAGCGTCTTGCCACATGTCAACAATGGGTCTGACAGAGGGCCTCCAGGAGAGAGGCCCAGACAAGACGCGCCCCGAGGAGCGTCTTGCCACATGTCACCTCTGGTTCTGACTGAGTGCCTCCAGGAGAGAGGCCCAAGCAAGACGCGCCCCGAGGAGCGTCTTGCCACATGTCACCTCTGGTTCTGACTGAGTGCCTCCAGGAGAGAGGCCCAAGCAAGACGCGCCCCGAGGAGCGTCTTGTCACATGTCAACACTGGGTCTGTCTGAGCGCCTCCAGGAGAGAAGCCCAAGCAAGACGCGCCACGAGGAGCGTCTTGCCACATGTCAACAATGGGTCTGACTGAGGGCCTCCAGGAGAGAAGCCCAAGCAAGACGCGCCCCGAGGAGCGTTTTGCCACATGTCAACACTGGGTCTGACAGAGGGCCTCAAGGGGAGAGGCCCAAGCAAGATGCGCCCCGAGGAGCATCTTGCCACATGTCAACAATGGGTCTGACTGAGGGCCTCCAGGAGAGAAGCCCAAGCAAGATGCACCCCGAGGAGCGTCTTTCCACATGTCAGCACTCGGTCTTACTGAGCGCCTCCAGGAGAGAGGCCCAAGCAAGACGCGCCTGGAGGAGCGTTTTGCCACATGTCAACACTGGGTCTGACAGAGGGCCTCAAGGGGAGAGGCCCAAGCAAGATGCGCCCCGAGGAGCATCTTGCCACATGTCAACAATGGGTCTGACTGAGGGCCTCCAGGAGAGAAGCCCAAGCAAGACGCGCCCCGAGGAGCGTCTTGCCACATGTCAGCACTCGGTCTTACTGAGCGCCTCCAGGAGAGAGGCCCAAATGAGACGCGCCCCGAGGAGCGTCTTGCCAGATGTCAACAATGGGTCTGACTGAGGGCCTCAAGGAGAGAAGCCCAAGCAAGACGCGCCCCGAGGAGCGTCTTGCCACATGTCAGCACTTGGTCTGACTGAGCGCCTCCAGGAGAGAGGCCCAAGCAAGACGCGCCCCGAGGAGCATCTTGACACATGTCTCCTCTGGGTCTGACTGAGCGCCTCCAGGAGAGAGGTCCAAGCAAGACGTTGCCCGAGGAGCGTCTTGCCACATGTCAACACAGGGTCTGACTGAGTGCCTCCATGAGAGAAGCCCCAGCAAGACGTGCCCCGAGGAGCATCTTGCCACATGTCAACACTGGGTCTGACTGAGAACCTCCAGGAGAGAGGCCCAAGCAAGACGCGCCCCGAGGAGCGTCTTGCCACCTGTCAACACTGGGTCTGACTGAGCGCCTCCAGGAGAGAGGCCCAAGCAAGACGCGCCCCGAGGAGCATCTTGTCACATGTCACTACTCTATCTGACTGAGCGCCTCCAGGAGAGAGGCCCAAGCAAGACGTGCCCCGAGGAGCGTCTTGCCACATGTCAACAATGGGTCTGACTGAGGGCCTCCAGGAGAGAAGCCCAAGACAGAAGCGCCCCGAGGAGCGTCTTGCCACATGTCAACACTGGGTCTGACTGAGCGCCTCCAGGAGAGAGGCCCAAGCAAGACGCGCCCCGAGGAGCGTCTTGACACATGTCAACACTGGGTCTGACTGAGGGCCTCCATGAGAGAAGCCCAATTAAGATGCTCCCCGAGGAGAGTCTTGCCACATGTCAACACTGGGTCTGACAGAGGGCATCCAGGAGAGAGGCCCAAGCAATACGCGACCCGAGGAGTGTCTTGCCACATGTCACCACTGGGTCTGACTGAGCGCCTCCAGGAGAGAGGCCCAAATGAGACGCGCCCCGAGGAGCGTTTTGCCAGATGTCAACAATGGGTCTGACTGAGGGCCTCCAGGAGAGAAGCCCAAGCAAGACGCGCCCCGAGGAGCGTCTTGCCACATGTCAGCACTTGGTCTGACTGAGCGCCTCCAGGAGAGAGGCCCAAGCAAGACGCGCCCCGAGGAGCATCTTGACACATGTCTCCTGTGGGTCTGACTGAGCGCCTCCAGGAGAGAGGTCCAAGCAAGACGTGGCCCGAGGAGCGTCTTGCCACATGTCAACACAGGGTCTGACTGAGTGCCTCCATGAGAGAAGCCCCAGCAAGACGTGCCCCGAGGAGCATCTTGCCACATGTCAACACTGGGTCTGACTGAGAACCTCCAGGAGAGAGGCCCAAGCAAGACGCGCCCCGAGGAGCGTCTTGCCACCTGTCAACACTGGGTCTGACTGAGCGCCTCCAGGAGAGAGGCCCAAGCAAGACGCGCCCCGAGGAGCATCTTGTCACATGTCACTACTCTATCTGACTGAGCGCCTCCAGGAGAGAGGCCCAAGCAAGACGTGCCCCGAGGAGCGTCTTGCCACATGTCAACAATGGGTCTGACTGAGGGCCTCCAGGAGAGAAGCCCAAGAAAGAAGCGCCCCGAGGAGCGTCTTGCCACATGTCAACACTGGGTCTGACTGAGCGCCTCCAGGAGAGAGGCCCAAGCAAGACGCGCCCCGAGGAGCGTCTTGACACATGTCAACACTGGGTCTGACTGAGGGCCTCCATGAGAGAAGCCCAAGCAAGACGCGCCCCGAGGAGAGTCTTGCCACATGTCAACACTGGGTCTGACAGAGGGCATCCAGGAGAGAGGCCCAAGCAATACGCGCCCGGAGGAGTGTCTTGCCACATGTCACCACTGGGTCTGACTGAGCGCCTCCAGGAGAAAGGCCCAAGCAAGAAGCGCCCCGAGGAGCGTCTTGCCACGTGTCAACACTGGGTCTGATTGTGGGCCTTCTGGAGAGAGGCCCAAGCAAGACGCGCCCCGAGGAGCGTCTTGCCACATGTCAACAATGGGTCTGACTGAGGGCCTCCAGGAGAGAAGCCCAAGCAAGACGCGCCCCGAGGATCGTCTTGCCACATGTCAGCACTCGGTCTGACTGTGCGCCTCCAGGAGAGAGGCCCAAGCAAGACGTGCCCCGAGGAGCGTCTTGCCACATGTCAACACTGGGTCTGACTGAGCGCCACCAGGAGAGATTTCCAAGCAAGACGCGCCCCGAGGAGCGTCTTGCCACATGTGAACACTGGGTCTGACTGAGCGCCTCCAGGAGAGAGGCCCAAGCAAGACGCGCCCGGAGGAGCGTCTTGCCGAATGTCAGCACTCGGTCTGACTGAGCGCCTCCAGGAGAGAGGCCCAAGCAAGACGCGCCCCGAGGAGCATCTTGACACATGTCTCCTCAGGGTCTGACTGAGTGCCTCCAGGAGAGAGGCCCAAGCAAGACGTGCCCCGAGGAGCATCTTGCCACATGTCAACACTGGGTCTGACTGAGTGCCTCCATGAGAGAAGCCCCAGCAAGACGCGCCCCGAGGAGCATCTTGCCACATGTCAACACTGGGTCTGACTGAGAACCTCCAGGAGAGAGGCCCAAGCAAGACGCGCCCCGAGGAGCGTCTTGCCACATGTCAACACTAGGTCTGACTGAGCGCCTCCAGGAGAGAGGCCCAAGCAAGACGCGCCCCGAGGAGTGTCTTGTCACATGTCAATACTCGGTCTGACTGAGTGCCTCCAGGAGAGAGGCCCAAGCAAGACGTGCCCCAAGGAGCGTCTGGCCACATGTCAACAATGGGTCTGACTGAGGGCCTCCAGGAGAGAAGCCCAAGCAAAAAGCGCCCCGAGGAGCGTCTTGCCACATGTCAACACTGGGTCTGACTGAGCGCCTCCAGGAGAGAGGCCCAAGCAAGAGACGCCCCGAGGAGCGTCTTGACACATGTCAACACTGGGTCTGACTGAGGGCCTCCATGATAGAAGCCCAAGCAAGACGCGCCCCCGAGGAGAGTCTTGCCACATGTCAACACTGGGTCTGACAGAGGGCATCCAGGAGAGAGGCCCAAGCAATACGAGCCCCGAGGAGCATCTTGCCACATGTCACCACTGGGTCTGACTGAGCGCCTCCAGGAGAGAGGCCCAAGCAAGAAGCGCCCCGAGGAGCGTCTTGCCACGTGTCAACACTGGGTATGATTGAGGGCCTTCTGGAGAGAGGCCCAAGCAAGACGCGCCCCGAGGAGCGTCTTGCCACATGTCAACAATGGGTCTGACTGAGGGCCTCCAGGAGAGAAGCCCAAGCAAGACGCGCCCCGGGGAGCTTCTTGCCACGTGTCAGCACTCGGTCTGACTGAGCGCCTCCAGGAGTGAGGCCAAAGCAAGACGCGCCCCGAGGAGCGTCTTGCCACGTGTCAACACTGGGTCTGACTAAGCTCCTCCAGGAGAGAGGCCCAAGCAAGACGCGCCCCGAGGAGCGTCTTGCCACGTGTCACCACTGGGTCTGATTGAGCACCTCCAGGAGAGAGGCCCCAGCAAGACGCGCCCCGAGGAGCGTCTTGCCTTATGTCAGCACTCGGTCTGACTGAGCGCCTCCAGGAGAGAGGCCCAAGCAAGACGCGCCCCGAGGAGCGTCTTGCCACATGTCACTACTCGGTCTGACTGAGCGCCTCCAGGAGAGAGGCCCAAGCAAGACGTGCCCCGAGGAGCGTCTTGCCACATGTCAACAATGGGTCTGACTGAGGGCCTCCAGGAGAGAAGCCCAAGCAAGACGCGCCCCGAGGAGCGTCTTGCCACATGTCAACACTGGGTCTGACTGAGGGCCTCCAGGAGAGAGGCCCAAATGAGACGCGCCCCGAGGAGCGTCTTACCACATGTCAACAATGGGTCTGACTGAGGGCCTCCAGGAGAGAATGCTCAAGCAAGACGCGCCCCGAGGAGCGTCTTGCCACATGTCAGCACTGGGTCTGATTGAGGGCCTTCTGGAGAGAGGCCCAAGCAAGACGCGCCCCAAGGAGCGTCTTGCCACATGTCAACAATGGGTCTGACTGAGGGCCTCCAGGAGAGAAGCCCAAGCAAGAAGCGCCCCGAGGAGCGTCTTGCCACATGTCAACACTGGGTCTGACTGAGCGCCTCCAGGAGAGAGGCCCAAGCAAGACACGCCCCGAGGAGCGTCTTGACACATGTCAACACTGGGTCTGACTGAGAGCCTCCATGAGAGAAGCCCAAGCAAGACGCGCCCCGAGGAGAGTCTTGCCACATGTCAACACTGGGTCTGACAGAGGGCATCCAGGAGAGAGGCCCAAGCAATACGCGCCCCCAGGAGCGTCTTGCCACATGTCACCACTGGGTCTGACTGAGCGCCTCCAGGAGAGAGGCCCAAGCAAGAAGCGCCCCGAGGAGCGTCTTGCCACGTGTCAACACTGGGTCTGATGGAGGGCCTTCTGGAGAGAGGCCCAAGCAAGACGCGCCCCAAGGAGCGTCTTGCCACATGTCAACAATGGGTCTGACTGAGGGCCTCCAGGAGAGAAGCCCAAGCAAGACGTGCCCCGAGGAGCTTCTTGCCACATGTCAGCACTCGGTCTGACTGAGCGCCTTCAGGAGAGAGGCCCAAGCAAGACGGGCCCCGAGGAGCGTCTTGACACATGTCAACACTGGGTCTGACAGAGGGCCTCCATGAGAGAGGCCCAAGCAAGACGCGCCCCGAGGAGTGTCTTGCCACATGTCAACACTGGGTCTGACTGAGCGCCTCCAGGAGAGAGGCCCAAGCAAGACGCGCCCCGAGGAGCGTCTTGCCACGTGTCAACACTGGGTCTGACTTAGCACCTCCAGGAGAGAGGCCCAAGCAAGATGCGCCCCGAGGAGCGTCTTGCCACGTGTCACCACTGGGTCTTACTGAGCTCCTCCAGGAGAGAAGCCCAAGCAAGACGCGCCCCGAGGAGCGTCTTGCCACGTGTCACCACTGGGTCTGATTGAGCACCTCCAGGAGAGAGGCCCCAGCAAGACGCGCCCCGAGGAGCGTCTTGCCTTATTTCAGCACTCGGTCTGACTGAGCGCCTCCAGGAGAGAGGCCCAAGCAAGACGCGCCCCGAGGAGCGTCTTGCCACATGTCACTACTCGGTCTGACTGAGCGCCTCCAGGAGAGAGGCCCAAGCAAGACGTGCCCCGAGGAGCGTCTTGCCACATGTCAACAATGGGTCTGACTGAGGGCCTCCAAGAGAGAAGCCCAAGCAAGACGCGCCCCGAGGAGCGTCTTGCCACATGTCAACACTGGGTCTGACTGAGGGCCTCTAGGAGAGAGGCCCAAATAAGACGCGCCCCGAGGAGCGTCTTGCCACATGTCAACAATTGGTCTGACTGAGGGCCTCCAGGAGAGAAGCCCAAGCAAGACACGCCCCGAGGAGCGTCTTGCCACATGTCAGCACTCGGTCTGACTGAGCGCCTCCAGGAGAGAGGCCCAAGCAAGACGCGCCCCGAGGAGCGTCTTGCCACATGTCAACACTGGGTCTGACTGAGCGCCTCCAGGAGAGAGGCCCAAGCAAGACGCGCCCCGAGGAGAGTCTTGCCACATGTGAACACTGGGTCTGACTGAGCGCCTCCAGGAGAGAGGCCCAAACAAGACGCGCCCGGAGGAGCGTCTTGCCACATGTCAGCACTGGGTCTGACTGAGCGCCTCCAGGAGAGACGCCCAACCAAGACACGCCCCGAGGAGCGTCTTGACACATGTCAACACTGGGTCGGACTGAGGGCCTCCATGAGAGAAGCCCAAGCAAGACGCGCCCCGAGGAGAGTCTTGCGGCATGTCAACACTCGGTCTGACAGAGGGCATTCAGGAGAGAGGCCCAAGCAATACGCGCCCCGAGGAGCGTCTTGCCACATGTCACCACTGGGTCTGAATGAGCGCCTCCAGGAAAGAGGCCCAACCAAGACGCCCCCCGAGGAGTGTCTTGCCACATGCCAACACTGGGTCTGACTGAGCGCCTCCAGGAGAGAGGCCCAAGCAAGATGCGCCCCGAGGAGCGTATTGCCACGTGTCAACACTGGGTCTGACTGAGCGCCTCCAGGAGAGAGGCCCAAGCAAGACGCGCCCCGAGGAGAGGCTTTCCACGTGTCACCACTGGGTCTGACTGAGCGCCTCCAGGAGAGAGGCCCAAGCAAGACACGTCCCGAGGAGCGTCTTGACACATGTCACCTCTGGTTCTGACTGAGCGCCTCCAGGAGAGAGGCCCAAGCAAGACGCGCCCCGAGGAGCGTCTTGTCACATGTCAACACTGGGTCTTTCTGAGCGCCTCCAGGAGAGAAGCCCAAGCAAGACGCGCCCCGAGGAGCGTCTTGCCACATGTCAACAATGGGTCTGACTGAGGGCCTCCAGGAGAGAAGCCCAAGCAACACGCGGCTCGAGGAGCATCTTGCCACATGACAGCACTCGGTCTGACTGAGCGCCTCCAGGAGAGAGGCCCAAGCAAGACGCGCCCCGAGGAGCGTCTTGCCACATGTCAACAATGGGTCTGACTGAGGGCCTCCAGGAGAGAAGCCCAAGCAAGACGCGCCCCGAGGAGCGTCTTGACACATGTCAACACTGGGTCTGACAGAGGGCCTCCAGGAGAGAGGCCCAAGCAAGACGCGCCCCGAGGAGTGTCTTGCCACATGTCACCACTTGGTCTGACTGAGCGCCTCCAGGAGAGAGGCCCAAGCACCACGCGCCCCGAGGAGCGTCAGGCCACATGTCACTACTCAGTCTGACTGAGCGCCTCCATGAGAGAGGCCAAAGCAAGACGCGCCCCGAGGAGCGTCTTGCCAAATGTCAGCAATGGGTCTTACTGAGGGCCTCCAGGAGAGAAGCCCAAGCAATACGCGCCCCGAGGAGCTTCTTGCCACATGTCAGCACTCGGTCTGACTGAGCGCCTCCAGGAGAGAGGCCAAAGCAAGACGCGCCCCGAGGAGCGTCTTGACACATGTCAACACTGGGTCTGACAGAGGGCCTCCATGAGAGAGGCCCAAGCAAGACGCGCCCCGAGGAGTGCCTTGCCACATGTCAACACTGGGTCTGACAGAGGGCCTCCAGGAGAGAGGCCCAAGCAAGACGCGCCCCGAGGAGTGTCTTGCGACATGTCACCACTTGGTCTGACTGAGCTCCTCCAGGAGAGAGGCCCAAGCAACACGCGCCCCGAGGAGCGTCAGGCCACATGTCACTACTCAGTCTGACTGAGCGCCTCCAGGAGAGAGGCCCAAGCAAGACGCGCCCCGAGGAGCGTCTTGCCACGTGTCAACACTGGGTCTGATTGAGGGCCTTCTGGAGAGAGGCCCAAGCAAGACGCGCCCCGAGGAGCGTCTTGCCACATGTCACCACTTGGTCTGACTGAGCGCCTCCAGGAGAGAGGCCCAAGCAACACGCGCCCCGAGGAGCGTCAGGCCACATGTCACTACTCAGTCTGACTGAGCGCCTCCAGGAGAGAGGCCCAAGCAAGACGCGCCCCGAGGAGCATCTTGCCACATGTCAACAATGGGTCTTACTGAGGGTCTCCAGGAGAGAAGCCCAAGCAAGACGCGCCCCGAGGAGCTTCTTGCCACAGTACTCAGCACTCGGTCTGACTGAGCGCCTCCAGGAGAGAGGCCAAAGCAAGACGCACCCCGAGGAGCGTCTTGACACATGTCAACACTGGGTCTGACAGAGGGCCTCCATGAGAGAGGCCCAAGCAAGACGCGCCCCGAGGAGTGTCTTGCCACATGTCAACACTGGGTCTGACTGAGCGCCTCCAGGAGAGAGGCCCAAGCAAGACACGCCCCGAGGAGCGTCTTGCCACGTGTCAACACTGGGTCTGACTGAGCGCCTTCTGGAGAGAGGTCCAAGCAAGACGCGCCCCGAGGAGCGTCTTGCCACATGTCACTACTCGGTCTGACTGAGCGCCTCAGGGAGAGAGGTCCAAGCAAGACGCGCCCCGAGGAGCGTCTTGCCACATGTCAACACTGGGTCTGACTGAGTGCCTCCATGAGAGAAGCCCCAGCAAGACGCGCCCCGAGGAGCGTCTTGCCACATGTCACTACTCGGTCTGTTTGAGCACCTCCAGGAGAGAGGCCCAAGCAAGACGTGCCCCGAGGAGCGTCTTGCCACATGTCAACAATGGGTCTGACTGAGGGCCTCCAGGAGAGAAGCCCAAGCAAGACACGCCCCGAGGAGCGTCTTGACACATGTCAACACTGGGTCTGACTGAGGGCCTCCATGAGAGAAGCCCAAGCAAGACGGGCCCCGAGGAGAGTCTTGCCACATGTCAACACTCGGTCTGACAGAGGGCATCGAGGAGAGAGGGCCAAGCAATACGCGCCCCGAGGAGCGTCTTGCCACATGTCACCACTGGGCCTGACTGAGCGCCTCCAGGAGAGAGACCCAACCAAGACAAGCCCTGAGGAGCGTCTTGCCACATGCCAACACTGGGTCTGACAGAGGGCCTCCAGGAGAGAGGCCCAAGCAAGACGCGCCCCGAGGAGTGTCTTGTCACATGTCAACACTGGGTCTTTCTGAGCGCCTCCAGGAGAGAAGCCCAAGCAAGACGCGCCCCGAGGAGCGTCTTTCCACATGTCAGCACTCGGTCTGACTGAGCGCCTCCAGGAGAGAGGCCCAAGCAAGATGCGCCCCGAGGAGCGTCTTGCCACGTGTCACCACTGGGTCTGACTGAGCGCCTCCAGGAGAGAGGCCGAAGCATGATGCGCCCCGAGGAGCGTCTTGCCACGTGTCACCACTGGGTCTGATGGAGCGCCTCCAGGAGAGAGGCCCCAGCAAGACGCGCCCCGAGGAGCGTCAGGCCACATGTCACTACTCAGTCTGACTGAGCGCCTCCAGGAGAGAGGCCCAAGCAAGACGCGCCGAGGAGCGTCTTGTCACGTGTCAACACTGGGTCTGATTGAGGGCCTTCTGGAGAGAGGCCCAAGCAAGACGCGCCCCGAGGAGCGTCTTGCCACATGTCAACAATGGGTCTTACTGAGGGCCTCCAGGAGAGAAGCCCAAGCAAAACGGGCCCCGAGGAGCTTCTTGCCACAGTACTCAGCACTCGGTCTGACTGAGCGCCTCCAGGAGAGAGGCCAAAGCAAAACGCGCCCCGAGGAGCGTCTTGACACATTTCAACACTGGGTCTGACAGAGGGCCTCCATGAGAGAGGCCCAAGCAAGACGCGCCCCGAGGAGTGTCTTGCCACATGTCAACACTGGGTCTGACTGAGCGCCTCCAGGAGAGAGGCCCAAGCAAGACTCGCCCCGAGGAGCGTCTTGCCACGTGTCAACACTGGGTCTGATTGAGGGCCTTCTGGAGAGAGGCCCAAGCAAGACGCGCCCCGAGGAGCGTCTTGCCACATGTCAACAATGGTTCTTACAGAGGGCCTCCAGGAGAGAAGCCCAAGCAAGACGCACCCCGAGGAGCTTCTTGCCACATGTCAGCACTCGGTCTGACTGAGCGCCTCCAGGAGAGAGGCCAAAGCAAGACGCCCCCATAGGAGCGTCTTGTCACATGTCAACACTGGGTCTGACAGAGGGCCTCCATGAGAGAGGCCCAAGCAAGACGCGCCCCGAGGAGTGTCTTGCCAAATGTCAACACTGGGTCTGACTGAGCGCCTCAGGGAGAGAGGTCCAAGCAAGACGCGCCCCGAGGAGCGTCTTGCCACATGTCACTACTCGGTCTGACTGAGCGCCTCAGGGAGAGAGGTCCAAGCAAGACGCGCCCCGAGGAGCGTCTTGCCACATGTCAACACTGGGTCTGACTGAGTGCCTCCATGAGAGAAGCCCCAGCAAGACGCGCCCCGAGGAGCGTCTTGACACATGTCAACACTGGGTCTGACTGAGGGCCTCCATGAGAGAAGCCCAAGCAAGACGGGCCCCGAGGAGAGTCTTGCCACATGTCAACACTCGGTCTGAAAGAGGGCATCGAGGAGAGAGGTCCAAGCAATACGCGCCCCGAGGAGCGTCTTGCCACATGTCACCACTGGGTCTGACTGAGCGCCTCCAGGAGAGAGACCCAACCAAGACGCGCCCTGAGGAGCGTCTTGCCACATGCCAACACTGGGTCTGACAGAGGGCCTCCAGGAGAGAGGCCCAAGCAAGACGCGCCCCGAGGAGCGTCTTTCCACATGTCAGCACTCGGTCTGACTGAGCGCCTCCAGGAGAGAGGCCAAAGCAAGACGCGCCCCGAGGAGCGTCTTGCCACATGTCAACAATGGGTATGACTGAGGACCTCCCGGAGAGAAGCCAAAGCAAGACGCGCCCCGAGGAGCGTCTTGACACATGTCAACACTGGGTCTGACAGAGGGCCTCCAGGAGAGAGGCCCAAGCAACACGCGCCCCGAGGAGTGTCTTGCCACATGTCACCACTTGGTCTGACTGAGCGCCTCCAGGAGAGAGGCCCAAGCAACACGCGCCCCGAGGAGCGTCAGGCCACATGTCACTCCTCAGTCTGACTGAGCGCCTCCAGGAGAGAGGCCCAAGTAAGACGTGCCCCGAGGAGCGTCTTGCCACGTGTCAACACTGGGTCTGATTGAGGGCCTTCTGGATAGAGGCCCAAGCAAGACGCGCCCCGAGGAGCGTCTTGCCACATGTCAACAATGGGTCCTACTGAGGGCCTCCATGAGAGAGGCCCAAGCAAGACGCGCCCCGAGGAGTGTCTTGCCACATGTCAACACTGGGTCTGACTGAGCGCCTCCAGGAGAGAGGCCCAAGCAAGACGCGCCCCGAGGAGCGTCTTGCCACGTGTCACCGCTGGGTCTGATTGAGCGCCTCCAGGAGAGAGGCCCAAGCAAGACGTGCCCCGAGGAGCGTCTTGCCACATGTCACTACTCGGTCTGTTTGAGCGCCTCCAGGAGAGAGGCCCAAGCAAGACGTGCCCCGAGGAGCGTCTTGCCACATGTCAACAATGGGTCTGACTGAGGGCCTCCAGGAGAGAAGCCCAAGCAAGACACGCCCCGAGGAGCGTCTTGACACATGTCAACACTGGGTCTGACTGAGGGCCTCCATGAGAGAAGCCCAAGCAAGACGGGCCCCGAGGAGAGTCTTGCCACATGTCAACACTCGGTCTGACAGAGGGCATCGAGGAGAGAGGCCCAAGCAATACGCGCCCCGAGGAGCGTCTTGCCACATGTCACCACTGGGTCTGACTGAGCGCCTCCAGGAGAGAGACCCAACCAAGACGCGCCCTGAGGAGCGTCTTGCCACATGCCAACACTGGGTCTGACAGAGGGCCTCCAGGAGAGAGGCCCAAGCAAGACACACCCCGAGGAGTGTCTTGCCACATGTCACCACTGGGTCTGACTGAGCGCCTCCAGGAGAGAGGCCCAAGCAAGACGCGCCCCGAGGAGCGTCTTGTCACATGTCAACACTGGGTCTTTCTGAGTGCCTCCAGGAGAGAAGCCCAAGCAAGACGCGCCCCGAGGAGCGTCTTTCCACATGTCAGCACTCGGTCTGACTGAGCGCCTCCAGGAGAGAGGCCCAAGCAAGATGCGCCCCGAGGAGCGTCTTGCCACGTGTCACCACTGGGTCTGACTGAGCGCCTCCAGGAGAGAGGCCGAAGCAAGAAGCGCCCCGAGGAGCATCTTGCCACGTGTCACCACTGGGTCTGATGGAGCGCCTCCAGGAGAGAGGCCGCAGCAAGACGCGCCCCGAGGAGCGTCAGGCCACATGTCAATACTCAGTCTGACTGAGCGCCTCCAGGAGAGAGGCCCAAGCAAGACGCGCCCCGAGGAGCGTCTTGTCACGTGTCAACACTGGGTCTGATTGAGGGCCTTCTGGAGAGAGGCCCAAGCAGGACTCGCCCCGAGGAGCGTCTTGCCACATGTCAACAATGGGTCTTACTGAGGGCCTCCAGGAGAGAAGCCCAAGCAAGACGCGCCCCGAGGAGCTTCTTGCCACAGTACTCAGCACTCAGTCTGACTGAGCGCCTCCAGGAGAGAGGCCCAAGCAAGACGCGCCCCAAGGAGCGTCTTGCCACGTGTCAACACTGGGTCTGATTGAGGGCCTTCTGGAGAGAGGCCCAAGCAAGATGCGCAACGAGGAGCGTCTTGCCACATGTCAACAATGGTTCATACAGAGGGCCTCCAGGAGAGAAGCCCAAGCAAGACGCGCCCCGAGGAGCTTCTTGCCACATGTCAGCACTCGGTCTGACTGAGTGCCTCCAGGAGAGAGGCCAAAGCAAGACGCCCCCCGAGGAGCGTCTTGACACATGTCAACACTGGGTCTGACAGAGGGCCTCCATGAGAGAGGCCCAAGCAAGACGCGCCCCGAGGAGTGTCTTGCCAAATGTCAACACTGGGTCTGACTGAGCGCCTCAGGGAGAGAGGTCCAAGCAAGATGCGCCCCGAGGAGCGTCTTGCCACATGTCACTACTCGGTCTGACTGAGCGCCTCAGGGAGAGAGGTCCAAGCAAGACGCGCCCCGAGGAGCGTCTTGCCACATGTCAACACTGGGTCTGACTGAGTGCCTCCATTAGAGAAGCCCCAGCAAGACGCGCCCCGAGGAGCGTCTTGACACATGTCAACACTGGGTCTGACTGAGGGCCTCCATGAGAGAAGCCCAATCAAGACGGGCCCCGAGGAGAGTCTTGCCACATGTCAACACTCGGTCTGACAGAGGGCATCGAGGAGAGAGATCCAAGCAATACGCGCCCCGAGGAGCGTCTTGCCACATGTCACCACTGGGTCTGACTGAGCGCCTCCAGGAGAGAGACCCAACAAAGACGCGCCCTGAGGAGCGTCTTGCCACATGCCAACACTCGGTCTGACAGAGGGCCTCCAGGAGAGAGGCCCAAGCAAGACGCGCCCCGAGGAGTGTCTTGCCACATGTCACCACTGGGTCTGACTGAGCGCCTCCAGGAGAGAGGCCCAAGCAAGACGCGCCCCGAGGAGCGTCTTGTCACATGTCAACACTGGGTCTTTCTGAGTGCCTCCAGGAGAGAAGCCCAAGCAAGACGCACCCCGAGGAGCGTCTTTCCACATGTCAGCACTCGGTCTGACTGAGCGCCTCCAGGAGAGAGGCCCAAGCAAGACGCGCCCAAAGGAGCGTCTTGCAACATGTCAACAATGGGTCTGACTGAGGGCTTCCAGGAGAGAAGCCCAAGCAACACGCGGCCCGAGGAGCGTCTTGCCACATGTCGGCACTCGGTCTGACTGAGCGCCTCCAGGAGAGAGGCCAAAGCAAGACGCGCCCCGAGGAGCGTCTTGCCACATGTCAACAATGGGTATGACTGAGGGCCTCCCGAAGAGAAGCCAAAGCAAGACGCGCCCCGAGGAGCGTCTTGACACATGTCAACACTGGGTCTGACAGAGGGCCTCCAGGAGAGAGGCCCAAGCAAGACGCGCCCCGAGGAGCGTCAGGCCACATGTCAACAATGGGTTTTACTGAGGGCCTCCATGAGAGAGGCCCAAGCAAGACGCGCCCCGAGGAGTGTCTTGCCACATGTCAACACTGGGTCTGACTGAGCGCCTCCAGGAGAGAGGCCCAAGCAAGACGCGCCCCGAGGAGCTTCTTGCCACGTGTCAACACTGGGTCTGACTGAGCGCCTCCAGGAGAGAGGCCCAAGCAAGATGCGCCCCGAGGAGCGTCTTGCCACGTGTCACCACTGGGTCTGACTGAGCGCCTCCAGGAGAGAGGCCCAAGCAAGACGTGCCCCGAGGAGCGTCTTGCCACATGTCAACAATGGGTCTGACTGAGGGCCTCCAGGAGAGAAGCCCAAGCAAGACGCGCCCCGAGGAGCGTCTTGCCACATGTCAACACTGGGTCTGACTGAGCGCCTCCAGGAGAGAGGCCCAAGCGAGACGCGCCCCGAGGAGCGTCTTGCCACATGTCAACACTGGGTCTGATTGAGGGCCTTCTGGAGAGAGGCCCAAGCAAGACGCGCCCCGAGGAGCGTCTTGCCACATATCAACAATGGGTCTTACTGAGGGCCTCCAGGAGAGAGGCCCAAGCAAGATGCGCCCGGAGGAGCGTCTTGCCACATGTCAACACTGGGTCTGACAGAGGGTCTCCAGGAGAGAGGCCCAAGCAAGACGCGCCCCGAGGAGCGTCTTGCCACATGTACCCTCTGGTTCTGACTGAGCGCCTCCAGGAGAGAGGCCCAAGCAAGACGCGCCCCGAGGAGCGTCTTGCCACATGTCAACAATGGGTCTGACTGAGGGCCTCCAGGAACGAAGCCCAAGCAACACGCGGCCCGAGGAGCGTCTTGCCACATGTCAGCACTCGGTCTGACTGAGCGCCTCCAGGAGAGAGGCCCAAGCAAGACGCGCCCCGAGGAGCGTCTTGCCACATGTCAACAATGGGTCTGACTGAGGGCCTCCAGGAGAGAAGCCCAAGCAAGACCCGCCCCGTGGAGCGTCTTGACACATGTCAACACTGGGTCTGACAGAGGGCCTCCAGGAGAGAGGCCCAAGCAAGACGCGCCCCGAGGAGTGTCTTGCCACATGTCACCACTGGTTCTGACTGAGCGCCTCCAGGAGAGAGGCCCAAGCAAGACGCGCCCCGAGGAGCATCAGGCCACATGTCACTACTCAGTCTGACTGAGCGCCTCCAGGAGAGAGGCCCAAGCAAGACGCGCCCCGAGGAGCGTCTTGCCACGTGTCAACACTGGGTCTGATTGAGGGCCTTCTGGAGAGAGGCCCAAGCAAGACGCGCCACGAGGAGCGTCTTGCCACATGTCAACAATGGGTCTTACTGAGGGCCTCCAGGAGAGAAGCCCAAGCAAGACGCGCCCCGAGGAGCTTCTTGCCACATGTCAGCACTCGGTCTCACTGAGCGCCTCCACGAGAGAGGCCAAAGCAAGACGCGCCCCGAGGAGCGTCTTGACACATGTCAACACTGGGTCTGACAGAGGGCCTCCATGAGAGAGGCCCAAGTAAGACGCGCCCCGAGGAGTGTCTTGCCACATGTCAACACTGGGTCTGACTGAGCGCCTCCAGGAGAGAGGCCCAAGCAAGACACGCCCCGACGAGCGTCTTGCCACGTGTCAACACTGGGTCTGACTGAGCGCCTCCAGGAGAGAGGCCCAAGCAAGATGCGCCCCGAGGAGCTTCTTGCCACGTGTCACCACTGGGTCTGACTGAGCGCCTCCAGGAGAGAGGCCCAAGCAAGACGCGCCCCGAGGAGCGTCTTGCCACGTGTCACCACTGGGTCTGATTGAGCGCCTCCAGGAGAGAGGCCCCAGCAAGACCGGTCAGGCCTGCAGTGTACACATCAGAGACATGATGTTCTTTCACAGAACTGAGGTTGTTCATTACTAAATGACTTTTACAGGAATATTGTTATTATACTATTCAACAGGTTGATCATAATAATGTGTATTAAACCCACAACCTAGCACTGAGGACAGAGGGACTTTATTTAAATTAGTACTTAATGGAAACGATACATAATGATACATAAGAGACATGTCATACATTCAGCCTAGGAATAGTAGCATTGTGCACTATTAAAAATATACACATCAATTGCTCGAATCCCATCGTTGCAAAGTAAAACTCTAATAAAACTCTAGTCTGACATCAACAGAGAAGACTTAGTGTATGTACTACAAATACAGCATTAGGATTTCGAGTGGACCGTGCACCTTGTGAACCATCAGAGGCTTATGACGCAACATATCTTCCAGTTGCTATTAGACAAGTTATAATTCTCGACCATTTTTCTGAACTGGTTTCTTGGGTCCGTGAGTAAATGCCAAATGAGATGATAGTCCTTAAGTAAGATCCTGGCGATCCCACGTCACGCTCTTGCCCATCAGCCGGTGAACGCTGAGACGGAACTCGATGAGAGCGATGTATTTTTTAAGTGCTCCGAATGTACTTCTAACAAGCGTGCGATTCACTTCGTGAGTAAACCGCAGCTGCAGCTGATTCAAACAGTCAAGCCAACTTTCTACATCACAATATGCGTTTTGTAGTTAGTCGAGTTACCTTTTGTGTGGCGCATGCACGGGTTGTTAGCGTCCAGCTCCCAGCTTAGAGAGTCCTGTATTGACACAGACGTCAATACATCTCGATGTCATGCAACACACAAAGTCTGTCGCATACAGGTGGGTTAACACATGTACGATACCTTTTGTGTGGCGCATGCACGGGTCGTTAGCGTCCAGCTCCCGGCTTATAGAGAGTCCTGTATTGACACAGACGTCAATACATCCCGATGTCATGCAACACACAAAGTCTGTCGCATACAGGTGGGTTAACACACATGTACGATGTGTGCGATGGCACGCCCGTTTACAATGGGACACGACGATGATCATTGTTAACCAAATTCTTGTTTCCCACGACAGGTGGTAGCGTTGTCTCCTGCACCTGGTCTTCGTGCACAGAGGGTGTTGTAATGTGCTCGTCATAGTCGCGATCGTTGTCACTCGAATCCGTTGTTCTCACGACAGGTGGTAGCGTTGTCTACTGCATGTTGTCTTCGCGTGCGGCAAGCGTTGTGCTGTGCTCGTTATAATGGTTGTCTTCGTACAAAGGGGGTGTTGAATACTCCTTCGCGAGTAGTCTAGGAGGTGGTGTGATGGGACGTATCTCAGAGGCGTTATGTGAGCGTACCACCATGGCCTGAGCAACTGCGACTACTGAGAGTACACCCAGTACAGACAGCGAGATTTTTTTTTCTTGGATGTTGTACGTGTGGCTACAGCCGCTTTAATGGCAGTGAGAGCAAGTGGGCAAATGTATTTATAGGTCACTAGCAGAAACTAAGGCACGTGGTCAGAGTGTAATCGTAACCACCGTAGCTCTTGTCATAATTTAATATACATAGAAATCAGAAACGGGCATGTCAGGATAGACATCGCGAGTGATAATGCGGCCAGTATCTGTGTGCGCTTGAGAGCACCTTGTTGTTCTACTGTGGTGCCCACGCCGCCGGGTCTGTAAATGTCATCGACCTTCTTTATATACGCATACGCTAAAGACCGTATATTCTCTATGGATTTGAACACGTCCTTTGTTTCGCGTAATGCTTGAGCTGTCTCGAGCGTGATGTTGTGAGTGTACGCCAGTGTTTCACGTGCACCGAGGTCCGAAAGGGCGTGCGCTACAACTATTAACCTTGGTTTGGGAGTGTGGCGAAACGCTCGCTCTGCTGTAATGGGCGGATGCAATCTTATCACCTGGTACGTTTCGTTAGTCGGGTCGTAACACACCGGTCCGTGACACGGACCGTCACATTGTATGGGGCACAGTAAGGACAACACGCCGCCGACCGTGACTTCGCACTCGACCGCGGTGGTGTTATCGATTTGCAAAGGATCACATACGCCATTTGCAAAGGATCACATACGCCTCTCCAGTCGCAATGAGGCACATTGTAGTCGACGCGACCGTCGGTCACCATAGCTTTCGTCAACCAACACACTCGATTGCCCTTCGAAACATCGGCGATCAATGTGAGCGTAGAGGTCGCCGTCGCTTTACTGTACGCCAGGATATCCGTGTGTGAGTGCACGCTCGACGTCGATTGACAACCGGTCATGTCAGACCTGATCAGACCTTCCGAACACATGACCAT
Organism: Nothobranchius furzeri; assembly: GCF_043380555.1. Taxonomy (NCBI): domain Eukaryota; kingdom Metazoa; phylum Chordata; class Actinopteri; order Cyprinodontiformes; family Nothobranchiidae; genus Nothobranchius; species Nothobranchius furzeri. The sequence continues at coordinate 9,168,086 of NC_091751.1, read as the reverse complement.
TAGTTGTGCGGCCGAGAGTATCGCGATCATACCGTTGAGATGTGTAGAAAGCGCGTACACGCCAGCCTTCCACGTTTCCAAAGTTTCCAGCAGTCTAGAGGGAATTGTCTTAGCGCGCACGGCTGTGCTGAATTTGCGTTGGGTAGACACAACGGCTTCGACCTCGCTTAGGATCTGTGGGCTCATGTACTCGTGGTAGGCCAAGACGTGTATAGTCGAGCGCGGTGACGCCCCGAACACTTGACCCGGTTTTGTTGTGGCGATATGCGTGTCCAGTAACGCGGCAAAGTCCGCGTGTCTAGCGTGTATTGATTTTACAGCTCGCTCATACCTCAACAGTACGGTCCGTAGAAGTTCGTTCACTTGTTTCCATGTGCTCGTGGAACACAGGACATCGCAACCTCTGTGATACTCAAGTAAAGCGTCACACACCAGCTGCTTGCACGTTGGAAATACAATCGGTAGTAACTTCTTACTCCACTCTATGTTGAGCTCGTATAGTATGTATATGGGCGGTTGCGGCGGTTTGCGCATTTTCTATCTACCCTCCGCTAATATGACTCTGTGGTCTGTCTCCTGAGATGGTGCGGTTGGAACTTGCGAGAGTGCACTATCGACGGTCGGCGTTTCCATTTCGTCAACTGTGCCATTTTCAGCCGCTGGCAAACGGCCGTCGACGGTCGATGCGAGACACCAACATAACGTTAGACCGCGACCCTCATGCCAGTTTTCTGTAGTACTGGTTGTAGTTTCTGGTGCACACTCGAAACGCCATTACGATCACAATTACGTTGATTAATAAATCCAGTGTTGTAGCGACTGCAGCCAGCGCCGTCGCGCAACTCGTGTCGGTGTTATCTCTCGATACTTTCATCCGTATCCGAGCGTATGCAGAATCTACGGATCTGGTGAAGTTGCTTGTCACTAGCTTGCGCACGTTTGTGTCATGGTGGGCTGAAGTCTCTTAACCCACATGAGAGAATCACACACGGATAAGGTGAGTGATGATATAAAAGTCTTTATTATTAAGAAAAACAAAGAAACCAAAGAATAATAAATAAGGGAGCAGATCCACAAGGACAGGGAAACGGGACGAATCCGACTATAAGAAAAACACAATGGTGTGAGTGGCAGAAACCGAGAACCAGGAAAGTATAAGATAAGAGGAACGGTCTTACTGAGTTGAGCAGGGTACGAGCTGGAGGGAGAGGCAAGTCAGGCTGATGCAGGGGTGGAGGTTGTCGCAGGAGAACGATTAGATCCAGAAAGGCAGGTGAGCGGTGGAGAGCGGAGGCCAGGGAATCGAACAGCGTCGAGATAAAAAAACACACCTCAGGCAGGCGGAGAGTATCCAGGACTGGGGGCAGACAAAAACGCAGATCAGGTTGAACAGACAAACTAGTTTTCAGGTCTCTCTGATTCAGGACAGGATTTACCCAACAATTGAGTATCAGCCAGCGTTGAGGTGTGGGAGCGCTGTTCCTTAAATCCTCTGGCCAAGCTGGAGTTAATTGGCTTCAGCTGCAGCTCCCCAACACACTCACCTGCAAACAATGAATGACAACACACAGCAGAAGACAGCAGAACCATGACAATACCCCCCCCCCCCCCCCCCCCCTCAAGGGACGCCACCCGGCGGCCCAGCCGAGGAGGAGAAGGAGGAGGAGGAGGAGGAGGACTCAAAATCCCTGATGAGCGAGACGTCATCAATCCAGGAGGAGGGAATCCACTGACGATTCTCCGGACCGTACCCCTCCCAATCCACCAGGAATTGGCGACCACGACCCCGGGGACGAACACCCAGGATGCGCCGCACCCGGTAGCCGAGACCGCCGTCAGCAAGCCGGACAGGAGGAGGAGGCTCAGTAGGAGGGCACAGAGGGCTGGACACGAAGGGCTTGACCAATGAGACGTGGAACACCGGATGGACCCTCATGGAGGAAGGCAGGGACAGACGCACAGAAACTGGGCTGAGGACCTCAGCTATGGCGTAGGGGCCGATGAACCGGGGGTAGAATTTCTTATTAGCATCCTTCAGTTTGATGTCCCGGGTGGACAACCAGACCCGCTGGCCAGGAGCGTATGCAGGGGCTGGACGGCGGCGCCGGTCAGCCAGCCGGCGGTTGCGGTCGGCGGACCGTTGGAGTGCGGCCTTGGTCTGGGTCCAGGTGCGTCTAGCGCGGCGGATGAACTGGAGAGCTGAGGTCGGAGGATCGGAGTCGGAGGGAAACAGAGGTGGCTGATAACCCAGAGAGATCTTGAATGGGGATTGGCCTGTGGTGGAGGAAATGTGTGAGTTGTGAGCGTACTCTATCCACGCAATCTGGTCACTCCATCCAGATGGATCTTTAGAGCAGACACATCTCAGAATGGCCTCCAGCTCCTGGTTCATCCGCTCGCACTGGCCATTGGTTTGGGGATGGAAGCCAGAGCTCAGAGCGGTTCGAGCACCCAGATGGTTGGCAAATTCCTTCCACACTCGTGACACAAATTGAGGGCCTCGGTCTGAGAGGATCTCTGAGGGGATTCCATGTAGGCGGAAAACCTGAGTGACGAGGAGAATGGCCGTCTCTGCAGAGGTTGGGAGATGTTTAAGGGGAACTAGATGACAGGACTTGGAGAAGCGATCGACAATGGTTAGTATGGTGTCAAAACCTTTGGAGACCGGTAAACTAGAGACAAAATCCAATGCGATGTGGGACCAGGGGCGTGAAGGAATAGACAGGGGACACAGGAGACCTTGAGGTGGCTGGTTGCTGGACTTATTTCGGGCACAAACCTGACATGCGCTTATGTATTCCTTGGTGTCCCTGTAGAGCGTGGGCCACCAGAACGTCCGACGGATGAGGGCCAGCGTTCTACCTACGCCGGGATGGATGGAGAACCTGGAGGTGTGAGCCCACTTGATTACGGCACTGCGAACAGAGGAGGGGACATAGGTTCTGTTAGGGGGCCCCGTACCTGGGTCGGGATCCGTCTGCTGAGCCTCCAAGACCTTGGTGGAAATATCCCAGGTGATAGATCCGAGGACACAGGAAGGAGGAAGGATAGTGGTGGGTTCGACCTCCTTGTCCGGGGCGTAAAGGCGGGATAGGGCGTCAGGTTTGGTGTTCTAAGTTCCGGGTCTGTAAGAGATGAGGTAGTTAAATCGGGAGAAGAATAAAGACCAGCGGGACTGGCGGGGATTAAGCCTCTTGGCCTCCCTCAGATACGCTAGGTTCTTATGGTCCGTCAAGATCTGGATGTGATGTTCCGCCCCCTCAAGCCAGTGACGCCACTCCTCCAGTGCCAGTTTTATGGCCAACAGTTCCCGGTCTCCAACGTCGTAATTCTGTTCGGCTGGGGACAGACGACGAGAGAAAAAGGCACACGGGTGCAGGGTATTATCAACTGAGGAGACCTGGGATAATACAGCACCAGCACCGGTGTCAGACGCATCCACCTCCAGGGTGAATTGCCGGAGCGGATCTGGTCGGGTGAGGATGGGTGCCTGAGTGAAACGGTTCTTTAAGGTGATAAATGCTTCTTCTGCCTCAGGGGTCCAGGAAAAAGGTTTGTTAACAGAAGTTAGTTGAGTGAGAGGGGTGGCTATGGAACTGTAGTCTTTAATGAACCTACGATAGAAATTAGCAAACCCCAAGAATCGTTGCAGCTGTCTTCTGATCGTTGGTGAGGGCCACTCCTCCACAGCTCTGATCTTGTCTGGATCTGCCTTCAGCCTTCCGCTCTCTAGAACAAAACCGAGGAACTTGACAGATGAGGAGTGGAATTCACATTTTTCTGCCTTAAAGAACAGACGGTTCTCTAGGAGACGTTGGAGAACTGCACGGACATGTAGACGGTGTTCGGATGGTGATCTGGAGAAAATGAGGATGTCGTCGAGATAAACTGTGACAAATTTGTTGATGAAATCATTGAGGACAGAGTTGATTAGAGACTGAAAGACCGCGGGTGCATTTGTAAGACCAAAAGGCATGACAAGATATTCAAAATGTCCGAGAGGGGTCTTAAAGGCTGTCTTCCATTCATCTCCCTCTCTGATGCGGACCAAATGATATGCATTACGGAGGTCGAGTTTGGTAAATATGGAAGCGTCGTTGACTGGGTCGAATGTAGATGAGAGCAAGGGAAGAGGGTATTTGTTCTTGACAGTTATCTGGTTTAGTTCCCGGTAGTCGATGCAAGGACGTAGAGAGCCGTCTTTTTTAGACACGAAAAAGAAACCAGCTCCCAGTGGAGAATTGGAGGGTCTTATTATGCCTGCTGCAAGAGATTCAGAGATGTACTGTTTCATGGATTCGTGTTCAGGTCTAGAAAGTTTATACAACCTGCTGGTGGGTAATCTTGCGTTTGGGAGGAGATCTATGCACATGTCGAAAGGTCTGTGGGGTGGTAGCGTAGAGGCATTATCCTTGCTGAAGACCTGCTGGAGGTCATGGCATTCAGTGGGAACTCTCGACAAGTCGAGAGGCTCTGGGATCTTGGCCTTGGGGTTGAGTATAGGAATCGATGCGGATGATAAACAGTTAGACAAACAAAAACAGCTCCAGTTACTGATGCTCCCTGTTCTCCAGTCGATCTGCGGGTTGTGCTTTTTTAGCCATTCGTGTCCCAAAACAACAGGTGATTGTGGGGAAGGAAAAACAAAAAAGGAGAGTACCTCATGGTGATTTCCGGATACCCTTAGGTTAACGGGAACCGTCTGGTGGGTTATGGTGGTCAGAGAACAGCCGTCCAGGGAGGACGCACGAAGGGGTGTGGTGAGACGTACCGTGGGGATCTCCAGCTGTTGAACCACAGCCAGATCCAGAATATTGCGCTCGCAACCGGAGTCCACCAGGGCGTCTGCAGAAAAGGTTTGATTATTAAATGAGACCAAACAGTTCACGGAACACAGGGATCTTGGATTTGTGGTGCCACCCACCAGTAACCCTGGACCTACTGGTGGGTGCGATCTTTTGGCCAGACAGGGCAGTGTGAAATCATGTGACCCGCTTGACCACAGTAGAGACAAAGGCCAGCCGTCCTCCGCCTCAGTTTCTCCTCAGGAGTAAGTTGAGCCCTTCCCAGCTGCATAGGTTCAGGTTGCGACACTAGCGCTACCGGGGTGCGGGAGGACATTTCAGGGGCGGAGAGGGAAGGTAGATGCCGTGAAACCCTACGTCTGTCCTTGAGACGTCTCTCAATGCGTGAGGCCAAGGAGATGAGACTTTCCAGGTTCTCAGAATCTGGACAGAAGGCTAACTGATCCTGAAGATCATCAGATAGGGACTGAGAAAAAGCAGCTCGGAGTGACGCGTCATCTAGTGTAGATATGGAAGCTAAGGTCCTAAATTCTATGGCGAAATCTAATACTGTTAATCTCCCCTGGCGTAGACTCCAGATTTTTCTTGCTATTTCCGCAGGGTTGTCGGGTGTATCAAATATCTGAGAAAATTCTGACAGAAATTCATGGAGAGGACCGAGTAGAAAACCAGGCTGGCGACTTCTAGCCTCAGCCCACAATAACGCTTTCCCACGTAACAATCCCACAATAAACGAAATCTTTATAGGATCGCTGGAAAACGTGTCAGGAGATCGTTTAAACACCAAATCACATAGCAAAAGGAAACTACGACATCTGCCAGGCTCACCTGAGAAGGTGTCTGGTGTGGGCGAATCGGCAACCCGGAAATGACCTGGTGCCGGCGGAACCGGAAGAGGCGGCGCAGGTGGAGGGGAGGAAATGGATGAGGCTGCTGCGCCGAGTTGAGCCCGCAGCTGCCGGTTTTCGGTGTCGAGGTGAATTAACCGTTGATTAGTGAGATTCAACTGTTCGATCACAGACTGTATGGACTTTTCATGTTGGGTTAACGTGGATACTAACGTCGGAAGAAGTGATTCACTCATGGGATCGGGAGTTCTTTGGCTGGCTGATTCTGTCATGGTGGGCTGAAGTCTCTTAACCCACATGAGAGAATCACACACGGATAAGGTGAGTGATGATATAAAAGTCTTTATTATTAAGAAAAACAAAGAAACCAAAGAATAATAAATAAGGGCGCAGATCCACAAGGACAGGGAAACGGGACGAATCCGACTATAAGAAAAACACAATGGTGTGAGTGGCAGAAACCGAGAACCAGGAAAGTATAAGATAAGAGGAACGGTCTTACTGAGTTGAGCAGGGTACGAGCTGGAGGGAGAGGCAAGTCAGGCTGATGCAGGGGTGGAGGTTGTCGCAGGAGAACGATTAGATCCAGAAAGGCAGGTGAGCGGTGGAGAGCGGAGGCCAGGGAATCGAACAGTGTCGAGATAAAAACACACACCTCAGGCAGGCGGAGAGTATCCAGGACTGGGGGCAGACAAAGACGCAGATCAGGTTGAACAGACAAACTAGTTTTCAGGTCTCTCTGATTCAGGACAGGATTTACCCAACAATTGAGTATCAGCCAGCGTTGAGGTGTGGGAGCGCTGTTCCTTAAATCCTCTGGCCAAGCTGGAGTTAATTGGCTTCAGCTGCAGCTCCCCAACACACTCACCTGCAAACAATGAATGACAACACACAGCAGAAGACAGGAGAACCATGACAGTTTCATATGGCACTTTGCGCGAGACTCACACAAACTGCAGTGGCGACCGTCGCGTCAGTGCAAAGTTTTTCCGATATATCGCTCGCAACATCGTTTGTCATTTGCTGTACACTGCGCACACTGGCCGCGAGGTCGCGGAGAAGGTCTTCGTTACGAGCTACTCTGGAAGCGCCGTGGTTGATGAGGATGATCATCTTTAGCAATAGTTCATCTCGAAGCGCAACGATGGTGAGGGCGACGGGTTGGCCGGTTCCGCCTTCAGGCCACTCGGTTGCCGCTAGATTGCCCAATGCCACACACGCAGACAAACCCTGTACACACTCAATGACCCATGTGCGATCGTTGATTTCTGCTAGTATGTTTGCTAGGTCTACGTGCTTCCACGGATCGGGCGTGGGCACGCGCTTGTTTTTAGAGGCTTTCTCGCGCAGACTCTACCCTGCACGACCGCTAGTGGCCGCACTAGCTATATTTATCTTTATTTGTTTCACACACACACACACACACACACACACACACACACACACACACACACACACACACACACACACACACACACACACACACACACACACACACACACACACACACACAAACACACACAGGCCCTTGCGTGCAAACCCCGGTCAGGCCTGCAGTGTACACATCAGAGACATGATGTTCTTTCACAGAACTGAGGTTGTTCATTACTAAATGACTTTTACAGGAATATTGTTATTATACTATTCAACAGGTTGATCATAATAATGTGTATTAAACCCACAACCTAGCACTGAGGACAGAGGGACCTTATTTAAATTAGTACTTAATGGAAACGATACATAATGATACATAAGAGCCATGTCATACATTCAGCCTAGGAATAGTAGCATTGTGCACTATTAAAAATATACACATCAATTGCTCGAATCCCATTGTTGCAAAGTAAAACTCTAATAAAACTCTAGTCTGACATCAACAGAGAAGACTTAGTGTATGTACTACAAATACAGCATTAGGATTTCGAGTGGACCGTGCACCTTGTGAACCATCAGAGGCTTATGACGCATTATATCTTCCAGTTGCTATTAGACAAGTTATCACAATTACGTTGATTAATAAATCCAGTGTTGTAGCGACTGCAGCCAGCGCCGTCGCGCAGGACTCTAAACTGGGAGCTGGATGCTAACGACCCGTGCATGCGCCACACAAAAGGTAACTTGACTAACTACAAAACAAATATTGTGATGTAGAAAGTTGGCTCGACTGTTTGAATCAGCTGCAGCTGCGGTTTACTCACGAAGTGAATCGCACGCTTGTTAGAAGTACATTCAGAGCACTTAAAAAATACATCGCTCTCATCGAGTTCCGTCTCAGCGTTCACCGGCTGATGGGCAAGAGCGTGACATGGGATCGCCAGGAACTTACTTAAGGACTATCATCTCATTTGGCATTTACTCACGGACCCAAGAAACCAGTTCCGAAAAATGGTCGATAATTATAACTTGTCTAATAGCAACTGGAAGATATTTTGCGTCATAAGCCTCTGATGGTTCACAAGGTGCACGGTCCACTCGAAATCCTAATGCTGTATTTGTAGTACATACACTAAGTCTTCTCTGTTGATGTCAGACTAGAGTTTTATTAGAGTTTTACTTTGCAACAATGGGATTCGAGCAATTGATGTGTATATTTTTAATAGTGCACAATGCTACTATTCCTAGGCTGAATGTATGACATGGCTCTTATGTATCATTATGTATCGTTTCCATTAAGTACTAATTTAAATAAAGTCCCTCTGTCCTCAGGGATAGGTTGTGGGTTTAATACACATTATTATGATCAACCTGTTGAATAGTATAATAACAATATTCCTGTAAAAGTCATTTAGTAATGAACAACCTCAGTTCTGTGAAAGAACATCATGTCTCTGATGTGTACACTGCAGGCCTGACCGGGGTTTGCACGCAAGGGCCTGTGTGTGTGTGTGTGTGTGTGTGTGTGTGTGTGTGTGTGTGTGTGTGTGTGTGTGTGTGTGTGTGTGTGTGTGTGTGTGTGTGTGTGTGTGTGTGTGTGTGTGTGTGTGTGTGTGTGTGAAACAAATAAAGATAAATATAGCTAGTGCGGCCACGAGCGGTCGTGCAGGGTAGAGGCTGCGCGAAAACGCCTCTAAAACAAGCGCGTGCCCACGCCAGATCCGTGGAAGCACGTAGAACTAGCAAACGTACTAGCAGAAATCAACGATCGCACACAGGTCATTGAGTGTGTACAGGGTTCGTCTGCGTGTGTGGCATTGGGCAATCTAGCGGCAACCGAGTGGCCTGAAGGCGGAACCGGCCAACCCGTCGCCCTCACCATCGTTGCGCTTCGAGATGAACTATTGCTAAAGATGATCGTCCTCGTCAACCACGGTGCTACCAGAGTTACCACGACATGCGCCTTCAAAGCGTTCTCGTTTGGGTCAGCGCCACCAGAATTGAATCAGCAAGTCAGCGGATATTACACAACTCGTAACGAAGACCCTCTCCGCGACCTCGCGGCCAGTGTGCGCAGTGTACAGCAAATGACAAACAATGTTGCGAGCGATTTATCGGAAAAACTTTGCACTGATGCGACGGTCGCCACTGCAGGTTGTGTGAGTCACGCGCAAAGTGCCATATCAAATGTGCGCAAGCTAGTGACAAGCAACTTCACCAGATCCGTAGATTCTGCATACGCTCGGATACGAATGAAAGTATCGAGAGATAACACCGACACGAGTTGCGCGACGGCGCTGGCTGCAGTCGCTACAACACTGGATTTATTAATCAACGTAATTGTGATAAGTTGTCTAATAGCAACTGGAAGATATATTGCGTCATAAGCCTCTGATGGTTCGCAAGGTGCACGGTCCACTCGAAATCCTAATGCTGTATTTGTAGTACATACACTAAGTCTTCTCTCTTGATGTCAGACTAGAGTTTTATTAGAGTTTTACTTTGCAACAATGGGATTCGAGCAATTGATGTGTATATTTTTAATAGTGCACAATGCTACTATTCCTAGGCTGAATGTATGACATGTCTCTTATGTATCATTATGTATCGTTTCCATTAAGTACTAATTTAAATAAGGTCCCTCTGTCCTCAGTGCTAGGTTGTGGGTTTAATACACATTATTATGATCAACCTGTTGAACAGTATAATAACAATATTCCTGTAAAAGTCATTTAGTAATGAACAACCTCAGTTCTGTGAAAGAACATCATGTCTCTGATGTGTACACTGCAGGCCTGACCGGGGTTTGCACGCAAGGGCCTGTGTGTGTGTGTGTGTGTGTGTGTGTGTGTGTGTGTGTGTGTATGTGTGTGTGTGTGTGTGTGTGTGTGTGTGTGTGTGTGTGTGTGTGTGTGTGTGTGTGTGTGTGTGTGAAACAAATAAAGATAAATATAGCTAGTGCGGCCACTAGTGGTCGTGCAGGGTAGAGGCTGCGCGAGAAAGCCTCTAAAAACAAGCGCGTGCCCACGCCCGATCCGTGGAAGCACGTAGACCTAGCAAACGTACTAGCAGAAATCAACGATCGCACACGGGTCATTGAGTGTGTACAGGGTTCGTCTGCGTGTGTGGCATTGGGCAATCTAGCGGCAACCAAGTGGCCTGAAGGCGGAAGCGGCCAACCTGTCGCCCTCACCATCGTTGCGCTTCGAGATGAACTATTGCTAAAGATGATCATCCTCATCAACCACGGCGCTACCAGAGTAGCTCGTAACGAAGACCCTCTCCGCGACCTCACGGCCAGTGTGCGCAGTGTACAGCAAATGACAAACGATGTTGCGAGCGATATATCGGAAAAACTTTGCACTGACGCGACGGACGCCACTGCAGGTTGTGTGAGTCTCGCGCAAAGTGCCATATCAAACGTGCGCAAGCTAGTGACAAGCAACTTCACCAGATCCGTAGATTCTGCATACGCTCAGATACGAATGAAAGTATCGAGAGATAACACCGACACGAGTTGCGCGATGGCGCTGGCTGCAGTCGCTACAACACTGGATTTATTAATAAACGTAATTGTGATCGTAATGGCGTTTCGAGTGTGCACCAGAAACTACAACCAGTACTACAGAAAACTGGCATGAGGGTCGCGGTCTAACGTTATGTTGGTGTCTCGCATCGACCGTCGACGGCCGTTTGCCAGTGGCTGAAAATGGCACAGTTGACGAAATGGAAACGCCGACCGTCGATAGTGCACTCTCGCAAGTTCCAACTGCACCATCTCATGAGACAGACCACAGAGTCATATTAGCGGAGGGTAGATAGAAAATGCGCAAACCGCCGCAACCGCCCATATACATACTATACGAGTTTCCAAATAGAGTGGAGTAAGAAGTTACTACCGATTGTATTTCCAACGTGCAAGCAGCTGGTGTGTGACGCTTTACTTGAGTATCACAGAGGTTGCGATGTCCTGTGTTCCACGAGCGCATGGAAACAAGTGAACAAACTTCTACGGACCGTACTGTTAGGGTATGAGCGAGCTGTAAAATCAATACACGCTAGACACGCGGACTTTGCCGCGTTACTGGACACGCATATCGCCACAACAAAACCGGGTCAAGTGTTCGGGGCGTCACCGCGCTCGACTATACACGTCTTGGCCTACCACGAGTACATGAGCCCACAGATCCTAAGCGAGGTTGAAGCCGTTGTGTCTACCCAACGCAAATTCAGCACAGCCGTGCGCGCTAAGACAAGTCCCTCTAGACTGCTGGAAACTTTGGAAAAGTGGAAGGCTGGCATGTACGCGCTTTCTACACATCTCAACGGTATGATCGCGATACTCTCAGCCGCACAACAACTAATGGTCATGTGTTCGTAAGGTCTGATCAGGTCTGACATGACCGGTTGTCAATCGACGTCAAGCGTGCACTCACACACGGATATCCTGGCGTACAGTAAAGCGACGGCGACCTCTACGCTCACGTTGATCGCCGATGTTTCGAAGGGCAATCGAGTGTGTTGGCTGACGAAAGCTATGGTGACCGACGGTCGCGTCGACTACAATATGCCTCATTGCGACTGGAGAGGCGTATGTGATCCTTTGCAAATCGATAACACCACTGCGGTCGAGTGCAAAGTCACGGTCGGCGGCGTGTTGTCCTTACTGTGCCCCATACAATGTGACGGTCCATGTGACGGACCGGTGTGTTACGACCCGACTAACGAAACGTACCAGGTGATAACATTGCATCCGCCCATTACAGCGGAGCGAGCGTTTCGCCACACTCCCAAACCAAGGTTAATAGTTGTAGCGCACGCCCTTTCGGACCTCGGTGCACGTGAAACACTGGCGTACACTCACAACATCACGCTCGAGACAGCTCAAGCATTAAGCGAAACAAAGGACGTGTTCAAATCCATAGAGAATATACGGTCTTTAGCGTATGCGTATATAAAGAAGGTCGATGACATTTACAGACCCGGTGGCATGGGCACCACAGTAGAACAACAAGGTGCTCTCAAGCGCACACAGATACTGGCCGCATTATCACTCGCGATGTCTATCCTGACATGCCCGTTTCTGATTTCTATGTATATTAAATTATGACAAGAGCTATGGTGGTTACGATTACACTCTGACCACGTGTCTTAGTTTCTGCTAGTGACCTATAAATACATTTGCCCACTTGCTCTCACTGCCATTAAAGCGGCTGTACCCACACGTACAACATCCAAGAAAAAAAAAGATCTCGCTGTCTGTACTGGGTGTACTCTCAGTAGTCGCAGTTGCTCAGGCCATGGTGGTACGCTCACATAACGCCTCTGAGATACGTCCCATCACACCACCTCCTACACTACTCGCAAAAGAGTATTCAACACCCCCTTTGTACGAAGACAACCATTATAACGAGCACAGCACAACGCTTGCCGCACGCGAAGACAACATGCAGGAGACAACGCTACCACCTGTCGTGAGAACAACGGATTCGAGTGACAACGATCGCGACTATGACGAGCACATTACAACACCCTCTGTGCACGAAGACCAGGTGCAGGAGACAACGCTACCACCTGTCGTGAGAAACAAGAATTTGGTTAACAATGATCATCGTCGTGTCCCATTGTAAACGGGCGTGCCATCGCAAACATCGTACATGTGTGTTAACCCACCTGTATGCGACAGACTTTGTGTGTTGCATGACATCGAGATGTATTGACGTCTGTGTCAATACAGGACTCTCTATAAGCCGGGAGCTGGACGCTAACGACCCGTGCATGCGCCACACAAAAGGTATCGTACATGTGTTAACCCACCTGTATGCGACAGACTTTGTGTGTTGCATGACATCGAGATGTATTGACGTCTGTGTCAATACAGGACTCTCTAAGCTGGGAGCTGGACGCTAACAACCCGTGCATGCGCCACACAAAAGGTAACTCGACTAACTACAAAACGCATGTTGTGATGTAGAAAGTTGGCTTGACTGTTTGAATCAGCTGCAGCTGCGGTTTACTCACGAAGTGAATCGCACGCTTGTTAGAAGTACATTCGGAGCACTTAAAAAATACATCGCTCTCATCGAGTTCCGTCTCAGCGTTCACCGGCTGATGGGCAAGAGCGTGACGTGGGATCGCCAGGAACTTACTTAAGGACTATCATCTCATTTGGCATTTACTCACGGACCCAAGAAACCAGTTCCGAAAAATGGTCGAGAATTATAACTTGTCTAATAGCAACTGGAAGATATGTTGTGTCATAAGCCTCTGATGGTTCACAAGGTGCACGGTCCACTCGAAATCCTAATGCTGTATTTGTAGTACATACACTAAGTCTTCTCTGTTGATGTCAGACTAGAGTTTTATTAGAGTTTTACTTTGCAACAATGGGATTCGAGCAATTGATGTGTATATTTTTAATAGTGCACAATGCTACTATTCCTAGGCTGAATGTATGACATGCCTCTTATGTATCATTATGTATCGTTTCCATTAAGTACTAATTTAAATAAAGTCCCTCTGTCCTCAGTGCTAGGTTGTGGGTTTAATACACATTATTATGATCAACCTGTTGAATAGTATAATAACAATATTCCTGTAAAAGTCATTTAGTAATGAACAACCTCAGTTCTGTGAAAGAACATCATGTCTCTGATGTGTACACTGCAGGCCTGACCGGGGTTTGCACGCAAGGGCCTGTGTGTGTGTGTGTGTGTGTGTGTGTGTGTGTGTGTGTTTGTGTGTGTGTGTGTGTGTGTGTGTGTGTGTGTGTGTGTGTGTGTGTGTGTGTGTGTATGTGTGTGTGTGTGTGTGTTAAACAAATAAAGATTAATATAGCTAGTGCGGCCACGAGCGGTCGTGCAGGGTAGAGGCTGCGCGAAAACGCCTCTAAAACAAGCGCGTGCCCACGCCCGATCCGTGGAAGCACGTAGAACTAGCAAACGTACTAGCAGAAATCAACGATCGCACACGGGTCATTGAGTGTGTACAGGGTTCATCTGCGTGTGTGGCATTGGGCAATCTAGCGGCAACCGAGTGGCCTGAAGGCGGAACCGGCCAACCCATCGCCCTCACCATCGTTGTGCTTCGAGATGAACTATTGCTAAAGATGATCGTCCTCGTCAACCACGGCGCTACCAGAGTTACCACGACATGCGCCTTCAAAGCGTTCTCGTTTGGGTCAGCGCCACCAGAATTGAATCGGCAAGTCAGCGGATATTACACAACTCGTAATGAAGACCCTCTCCGCGACCTCGCGGCCAGTGTGAGCAGTGTACAGCAAATGACAAACGATGTTGCGAGCGATATATCGGAAAAACTTTGCACTGACGCGACGGTCGCCACTGCAGGTTGTGTGAGTCTCGCGCAACGTGCCATATCAAACGTGCGCAAGCTAGTGACAAGCAACTTCACCAGATCCGTAGATTCTGCATACGCTTGGATACGAATGAAAGTATAGAGAGATAACACTGACACGAGTTGCGCGACGGCGCTGGCTGCAGTCGCTACAACACTGGATTTATTAATCAACGTAATTGTGATCGTAATGGCGTATCGAGTGTGCACCAGAAACTACAACCAGTACTACAGAAAACTGGCATGAGGGTCGCGGTCTAACGTTATGTTGGTGTCTCGCATCGACCGTCGACGGCCGTTTGCCAGCGGCTGAAAATGGCACAGTTGACGAAATGGAAACGCCGACCGTCGATAGTGCACTCTCGCAAGTTCCAACCGCACCATCTCAGGAGACAGACCACAGAGTCATATTAGCGGAGGGTAGATAGAAAATGCGCAAACCGCCGCAACCGCCCATATACATACTATACGAGTTCAACATAGAGTGGAGTAAGAAGTTATTACCGATTGTATTTCCAACGTGCAAGCAGCTGGTGTGTGACGCTTTACTTGAGTATCACAGAGGTTGCGATGTCCTGTGTTCCACGAGCGCATGGAAACAAGTGAACGAACTTCTACGGACCGTACTGTTGGGGTGTGAGCGAGCTGTAAAATCAATACACGCTAGACACGCGGACTTTGCCGCATTACTGGACACGCATATCGCCACAACAAAACCGGGTCAAGTGTTCGGGGCGTCACCGCGCTCGACTATACACGTCTTGGCCCACCACGAGTACATGAGCCCACAAGATCCTAAGCGAGGTCAAAGCCGTTGTGTCTACCCAATGCAAATTCAGCACAGCCGTGCGCGCTAAGACAAGTCCCTCTAGACTGCTGGAAACTTTGGAAACGTGGAAGGCTGGCGTGTACGCGCTTTCTACACATCTCAACGGTATGATCGCGATACTCTCGGCCGCACAACAACTAATGGTCATGTGATTCGAAGGTCTGATCAGGTCTGACATGACCGGTTGTCAATCGACGTCGAGCGTGCACTCACACACGGATATCCTGGCGTACAGTAAAGCAACGGCGACCTCTACGCTCACGTTGATCGCCGATGTTTCGAAGGGCAATCGAGTGTGTTGGCTGACGAAAGCTATAGTGACCGACGGTCGCGTCGACTACAATGTGCCTCATTGCGACTGGAGAGGCGTATGTGATCCTTTGCAAATCGAGAACACCACCGCGGTCGAGTGCGAAGTCACGGTCGGCGGCGTGTTGTCCTTACTGTGCCCCATACAATGTGACGGTCCGTGTCACGGACCGGTGTGTTACGACCCGACTAACGAAACGTACCAGGTGATAACATTGCATCTGCCCATTACAGCGGAGCGAGGGTTTCGCCACACTCCCAAACCAAGGTT
Source organism: Nothobranchius furzeri (assembly GCF_043380555.1). Lineage (NCBI taxonomy): Eukaryota > Metazoa > Chordata > Actinopteri > Cyprinodontiformes > Nothobranchiidae > Nothobranchius > Nothobranchius furzeri. The sequence continues at coordinate 9,152,294 of NC_091751.1, read as the reverse complement.
AATAGTTGTAGCGCACGCCCTTTCGTACCTCGGTGCACGCGAAACACTGGCGTACACTCACAACATCACGCTCGAGACAGCTCAAGCATTAAGCGAAACAAAGGACGTGTTCAAATCCATAGAGAATATACGGTCTTTAGCGTATGCGTATATAAAGAAGGTCGATGACATTTACAGACCCGGCGGCTTGGGCACCACAGTAGAACAACAAGGTGCTCTCAAGCGCACACAGATACTGGCCGCATTATCACTCGCGAAGTCTATCCTGACATGCCCGTTTCTGATTTCTATGTATATTAAATTATGACAAGAGCTACGGTGGTTACGATTACACTCTGACCACGTGCCTTAGTTTCTGCTAGTGACCTATAAATACATTTGACCACTTGCTCTCACTGCCATTAAAGCGGCTGTACCCACACGTACAACACCCAAGAAAAAAAATTATCTCGCTGTCTGTACTGGGTGTACTCTCAGTAGTCGCAGTTGCTCAGGCCATGGTGGTACGCTCACATAACGCCTCTGAGATACGTCCCATCACACCACCTCCTAGACTACTCGCGAAGGAGTATTCAACACCCCCTTTGTACGAAGACAACCATTATAACTGTTGGGGTTATTAGGAGCGAACAATTCGTAAGCTTTAACTTACTTTTGGATTCTTCAATAAATTCTGTAAATATGGAACTATTTACTGATTTATTAATTAATTAAGATATTCTTAGATATCTTCGGGGCACCACCCTTTAATTAGAAAGGGAAATGAATCCAAAACTCTTATCAGTCTTTCTTGAAGTTCGTAGAATCCTTGGAGCAGAGACTTCTCTTCGACACAACAAAGCTACTGGACACAAAAATCTGAATTTTATAACATTTAATTAACAATTTGTCAAATGAATAAACAGTGGAATAGATGAATAATAACCGTGTGATATGATTGAAGATGGATGTGTTTGCATGTGATGGAGGATGTATGAATGGGGTCCTTTGTTCTCACAAAGGAGTAGTGTGTGTGTGTGTGTGTGTGTGTGTGTGTGTGTGCGTGTGTATGATTCAAAATGGAGTCTTGAATACAAGATGGCTGACCCCTTTGTCTGGCTAAAGTGTGGGTGGCAACTTGCACTTTAACTTCCAAAGCACTTAGAATCAGTAGTAACTTAACCTTAAATCACTCAAAACATTTCAAAAGATCATGAAACAACACAAAAGATTAATCACAAATTAATATCTTTTAGTTTCAGCCTGGCCATGACAGAAACCATTTTAAGATACCAAACAATGATCAATAAGCAGTTTATTCTTTCAAAATGACCCGACGGACGTGTTTGGGACGAAAGAGGAAAACACGAAGCTACTTTTTAAGCAATAGCGCGGTTTTATTGCTTATTCTGGACTATAGAGTTAACGGAAGAAGAAGGAGAGAGAGAGAAAGAGATGAGTTGCTGATCACCAGAAGAGCGAGGCGTCCCTCCCTCTTTGATTTGACGGTTCTCCGTGTTTCTCCGCAGCTTTCGGCGTCATCCGTCGGTTTGATGCTTTCTCCGTTGTTTGGCGTTCACGAGTGTTTCTCCACGGGCTGGACAGAGACAGCAAAGTTTCTTTCTGTGCTGAGTTATAACTTACAGCGTGCTTGATGGAGTTGTTGCTTTCCTCCGCAGTTCTGTGTCCTCAAACATCAGCTGGAGGGGAGCAGAAACGAGCAGATCTGATGGGCTTGCAGTTTAGTTTCCAGCAGTTCCGTGGGCTCAACTTGGGCACTTAAGAGCTTCCGCGTGCTCAATTTGTCGGAGCGTTGACAAGCGTGTCCTTACCGCCAGGTATCCTGGGCAAAAGAACGAGGATTCTTTGTCTCTGCTGAAGATTTATGGTCTTAGTTCGCGGGAAAAGCTCCACGGCTTCCCGCACATGCGCAGAACGTGTTTCTGGTACTAGGCGGTGACGTCATCACAATGCTTCCGTGTGCAAAGCATCATGGGAAATGAAGTTTCTTGGCGCTGATGTGATTATTTGCTTTTCAGAGCAATTTAAGCACAGTCATTTTGGAGAAAATCACTGCATAGTAATTTCCTCATGAGGTCAGACCCTCAACATTCCCCCTTTTGGTTTCGGGGATCGCGCCCAAAGCTCGATCGTCGGAAGCACAGATGGGTTTGTTCCTCATGAACGTAGGTCGACTTGATTGTCGGAAGCACAGATGGGTTTGTCCCTTAGGACGTTGGTCTCCTTGGACGCCTTTGTCTTTGGTCTTTGTCTTGGATCCTGGCGCCTATGGTCTTTGATCCTGGTCAGGCACAAAGAGGATAGGAAACGGGATAGTCCCCAACGCGCATAACGAGAAGAAGCCACTCACGCAGGTGGTACGCAATGATGATGTCGTCCATGCGAGAGGTAGTAGTGTAGAAGGAGGAAGGTCGGTGGGCGGTTAACTCCACGAGTGGACACAAAGGCATCTCACCGCCGGCCATACAGTTCAGTTTATGGATCACGCGGTGATGTACGAGGTCCATAGTTCGCAAACGCGCATTGACCTATGTGGTCCCAAGATTCCCCCCTTTTTGGTCCAAAGGGCAGATCAGGACAGTCTTTGGGCTAAAACAAGGACCATAAACTAAGAGGTACTACAATGTGCTGGTGCGTCAGACAGAGTCATTGACAGACTGAGCTGGGCCGGCACATAACCACTAGTTAATATGTGACCAAGTAAGAAACAAAAATACAGACAACCCAAAAAAAAAAAAACATATAACATCCAAGAAAATTCATAGCAACCTTGAGGTCTCATAAAATACATTCTTAGGTCATACAGTCAGTGTGTAGCTTATAAAGAATGTGACATACTGCAACACTCAGATAAATATGTGAGGTAGACTAAAATGAGAACTACTCTTAGGTTTACAGAATAACAAAGAAAATGTTGCTCACCCCCTTTAGACAGGTGTGGTACTTTCACGCTTGGAGTCTCCCCGAACGCGGTTACGAGGCACACCGTAGGTGAGCAAGTGCTTCTTATCTTGGAGTTTCTTAACACGCCTGTAGGCGGAATAAGCAATCACGGCCGTGATGAGCCATCCCATCCCCAGGGCGACCAATGTGCAGATTAAGGTGGTATAATCTGTGTCAATGTAGCGTCTTGGGCGTCAAAGTAAGTTCACGCGGGTTTTGTGTGAACTTAACAAATTTGGTTCCTTCAATCAGTAATTGTTGGTCAATTTCTAAATCGATGGTAAAGTTATAACCCTGGAAAGCGTCCATGATCTCAATCTCCGAATCATGCTGTTCGAGGTTGAGGTGATGGAGTGCCAGGTTTTTAGTTCAAAGTGGAAATGCCTACCGTCCTTTCAAATACCAATGTTCAGCATCGACTTAAACCTATAGATGTGAGTTGTCACAATTATGGGAACATGTAACAGGAAACCGAGTTCTAATTTTTTCCAACGTGAATGGGCATTGCACTACTTAGGCTGTACGCTAGGTGGATTTGTGAAAGGTGCACAGTAGAGGGGTAGCAGCTGTCAAGCTATCTTTGAGCAGGTCCAGTGGTACCAAGTACGGGGAAATACGACTTTCAACCAAGCTGTCCAGCGTGGAACTTACTTCCCTGAGCAGGTCCTGCATCAAATCTCTCACCACTCATGTGTACACAATATCCTGATGTATGGTTTCAGACAAAGTCTTGATTGCACGTAGAGATTCATTAATCAGAGCAGAATGTAGGTTGACAGTTACAAGAGTACCCTGTAAGGTTTTAGTAAGTACTTCCTGTTAGCGTTCTAGGAGGAGTTTCTCTTGGTTAGTGAAAATGACGGCGGGGGGCGGCTTGGTTCTTTGTCGGTTAGTACATGTTAGTGGGTTAAACGTGCACTTTCCCCCCTTTTCCATTTCCATGCATAGAACTATGTAGCGACTACGTCTACCTCCTGCGGGGAGTCTGGTCTCTGTACCCGCGGGGATGGTTTGACGTAGGGTTTGATTTGGTTTGCATGCACCCATTTGTAGACAGGCTCCTGTCTCGCTTTGGTGATGCGTAACCTGTATGCAACTGGAGAGAGTTTTGCCACGATCTCAAATGGTCCTGACCAGCAGGGCAGGAACTTCTTAGCTTTGCGTGCCGGTTGGGCGAACCGAAAGTAGAATACTTTGTCACCCACCTCGTATTCGCGGCTGGTTGTCTTTTGGTCGTAGTAGGCTTTAGCGCCTTCTACGTTGGTCTCCAGTTTCTTCTGAGCGTGCGCGAACGTAGCTCTGAGGTGTGTTTTCAAGTCTGCCACATACTGATGAGCGGTATAGGCAGTGGCAACACTGACATCCTCTGGGTGATACAGGAGGTGCAGTGGTAGAGTCATCAGTCTGCCGGTCATCATCTCAAAGGGCGTAACCCCCGTGGATCGCTGGGGAGTAGACCGTATGGCCATCAGGACCAGAGGGAGCTTAACGTCCCAGTCCTTCCCAGTGGAGCAGACATACTTTTTGAGCATAGAGACGACCGTGCGGTTCATCCGTTCGACCTGTCCGGATGACTGTGGGTGATAGGGGAGGTGGAATCTCACTTCCACTCCCAGAAGTTCAAACAGGGACGTCATTACACTGGATGTGAAATGAGTTCCCCGGTCAGAGTCAATGCAGAGTGGAAGTCCCCGTCGACTGAAAACGTGGTTAATCAGCAGTACAGCGGTTGTGACGGCTGTATCGTTTGGCGCTGGAAGGCACTCAACCCACTTTGTGAAACTGCAAGTTACAGTTAGCATATATTTGTTTCCTCTTGCCGATTTGGGAACCGGTCCAACCCAGTCGATCTGCAGGTGGGACCAAGGGAAGGTTATTCCCCTGCGTTGCAGTGGTGCTCTAGCAAGCGGCTGGGAGGATTGAAACTGGGCACAGATGAGGCAGCCTTGGACATAGCTGTGTACGTCCTTGGACATCGACGGCCAATATGCTACTTCTGTCAGTGACGCGAGGGTAGCTTTTGCTCTGCGGTGACCTCCAACCGGAGTGTCGTGGGCGTAGGCAAGCATCACTCCTCTGTGGTCGAGTGGAACAACCCAGCGCGGCGGGCTGTGGTCGTCACGCATGTAAACTAACAAATCGTTTTGTAGTTTCAGATGCGTGAGTTGACGATGCAGGGTTACCAAATCTCGACTTGCGCCAGTAGGTGGTGACGGTTGTTCAGGCATCGGTCCCTTTTGGAGAAGCTCGCGGATGAGCTTCAGGTCAGGATCTTGTTCCTGCATGGTGACTAGGTCCGCGTCCTGTGGTTGTCTGCCTAGAAACACGGGTACCCCAACGGTCCGAGGTTCGTCTGCCTGTTTAGCATGTCGACGAGTAATCGCGCAGACCTCGTGAACGGCCTTGGGTGGAAGCCACTCGTCTTTGAATTCCCAACAGGTTCCCTGGTCAGCACCGAGCTTAGCAAGGCGGTCAGCTTCGTCATTACCATCTTTCTCCGGACCTATGGTCCTGGAGTGACCTTTGACCTTTTTCCAGTAGACCATTATGCCTTTCTCAGTGGTGAGCAGATCACACGCTAGGAATAACTCCGAGTGTTTCACGTCTCTGTTCCTGGCGTTTTTCATGTGGTTCTCCTTCCACATGGGGAAGTGAGAGATGAAGCTGTGTCTAGCGTAGTTTGAATCTGAGCAAAGGACGATTTGAGTGATGTCCAAGGCTGCCGCCTGCTGGAGGGTTATCAACACTGCAGCAATTTCGGCGTACTGACTAGACTTTTGGCCCAACCGGTAGTGATTTGGTTGCTTAGTGTCACAGTCCACCCAAACGACTCCAACCCCAGCACGGAGCTGGCCTTCGTGAAGGTAGGCGCATCCGTCAGTGTAAACCTTCGGAAGCCCTTGGCAAACATTCTCATCAAAGTAGCGATGATTGGATGCGGTTGGGTAGACTGCGGCAGGTGTGTCCAGGGGGCCCCTGACGGAGTCAGAGTCACAGTGCTGGCAGCCTGCTAGCCCTTGTCCTAGCGCTAGCTTGGTGTTCTGACCATACTTGACCTCAATGTTGTATCCTTGGAGCACCATCATCCACGTCGCAATGCGGCTGTTTGACACTCTTCCTTCGCGCAGACGCTGGCTGTTTAGGAAGGTGACGGGCTGATGACACGTTTCAATGATCACTTTCTGTCCACCGATGTAACTACGAAAGTGTTCGACGGCCCAGACTGTAGAGAGGAGAGCTCTCTCGCAGTCTGAGAACTGGAGTTCCACCTTGCTCAGAGGCTTGCTGGCGTATGCCACAACTCTCATGTCCCTATCGTGTTTTTGCTTCAAAGCAGCGCTCAGGCAGTGAGAGGAGAAAGTAGCCTCTATGTAGAACTCTTTATCCTTGTCTGGGTAAGCCAGACAGGGTGCGGACGCCAACTTCTGTTTTAGGAACTGGAAGGAGAGTTCTTGGGGTCTGTCCCACACGAAAGGTGTGTCGTTCCGAAGCAGCTCAGTGAGGGGCCTCGCTGTTTCAGCGTACTCCTCAATGAACTGTCTGGAGTAGTTGCAGACTCCGAGGAAGCTCCTGAGTTCAGTCAGATTAGCTGGGGCTTTGATGTCCTGAATGGCTCTAATGCGTCCCGCTTGGGGCTCGACTCCATTAGGGCCAACCAGCAGTCCAACATACTCCACTTTGGTTCGACACCACTGTCCCTTGAGAATCGCCAATTTAGTTCCGGCGTCAGCGAGCTGTTGCAGCACGTGACGGAGTTCGGCCAGGTGCTCCTCGAAGGTTCGACTCCTCATCAAGATGTCATCGACATATATGAGGTTCCCTCTGGAAGCAGCATCTGACATGGCTTTGTGGAGGAAGATGTTGAACTCGGCAGGTGAGTTAGATTAGCCAAAGGGGCAGCGGTTCCAAGTATATTGGCGATTTCCAAAGGAGAAAGCCAGTTTATACTGGTCCGCCGGCTCAACCTTCATGGTCCAGAAGCCGTTGGCTACGTCAACCGTAGAGAAGAAACGAGCATCTCTGACTCTGGCTTGCTCCTGATCTAAATGGATCATAGGCCACCTGGAGAGAGGTACTTGTTTGTTCAGTGCACGATAGTCTATGGTGAGACGCCATTTCCCAGTCGGTTTCAGAACCGGCCAGATGGGAGAGTTGTAAGTGGAGTTACACTCTCTGATGATGTTTTTCTCCTTCAGCTGATCGAGGATCTCCTGGATCGACTCATAAGCAGCGAGGGGAATCTTGTACTGACGTACAAAAGTAGGAGGGGCATTCGGGTTCGTCGGAATGCGAACCGTGTGCAGGTTTGTGAGTCCACAGTCCAGGGAGTCCCTGGATAAGATGGACTGAAACTCATAGAACAGGCTTCTAAGCGCTGCTCTCTGCTCCTCTGACTCCAGCGCATCCGCTTTGTCAAGCTGCTGGCTGACTTCGGCCTCGAAGCCGTCATAAGGTTCAGAGGAGGAGGGTCTCTGGTGTTCCGGGCTTTCAACCGGTGACTCAGAGGGTTGAGTATTTATTGCAAAAACCGTTAGACACTGACCGCTGTCAGTATCTAAGGTTGCACTGCAAATGGGTTCCTTAGGAAGGGCTTCATGCCGCTTGATGGTAATCATTTGTGAAGGGAAAGTACTGAATGTGTCTGCACCAACCTGTCTGTCGTTCAAGAACAACGGAAGTTGTCCGATCACGGGGACTGAAAGTTCAAAGTCATGGAATGAGCTATCTATAGGCACATTGTAGTCGACGCGACCGTCGGTCACCATAGCTTTCGTCAGCCAACACACTCGATTGCCCTTCGAAACATCGGCGATCAACGTGAGCGTAGAGGTCGCTGTCGCTTTACTGTACGCCAGGATATCCGTGTGTGAGTGCACGCTCGACGTCGATTGACAACCGGTCATGTCAGACCTGATCAGACCTTCCGAACACATGACCATTAGTTGTTGTGCGGCCGAGAGTATCGCGATCATACAGTTGAGATGTGTAGAAAGCGCGTACACGCCAGCCTTCCACGTTTCCAAAGTTTCCAGCAGTCTAGAGGGACTTGTCTTAGCGCGCACGGCTGTGCTGAATTTGCGTTGGGTAGACACAACGGCTTCGACCTCGCTTAGGATCTTGTGGGCTCATGTACTCGTGGTAGGCCAAGACGTGTATAGTCGAGCGCGGTGACGCCCCGAACACTTGACCCGGTTTTGTTGTGGCGATATGCGTGTCCAGTAACGCGGCAAAGTCCGCGTGTCTAGCGTGTATTGATTTTACAGCTCGCTCACACCCCAACAGTACGGTCCGTAGAAGTTCGTTCACTTGTTTCCATGCGCTCGTGGAACACAGGACATCGCAACCTCTGTGATACTCAAGTAAAGTGTCACACACCAGCTGCTTGCACGTTGGAAATACAATCGGTAGTAACTTCTTACTCCACTCTATGTTGAACTCGTATAGTATGTATATGGGCGGTTGCGGCGGTTTGCGCATTTTCTATCTACCCTCAGCTAATATGACTCTGTGGTCTGTCTCCTGAGATGGTGCAGTTGGAACTTGCGAGAGTGCACTATCGACGGTCGGCGTTTCCATTTCGTCAACTGTGCCATTTTCAGCCGCTGGCAAACGGCCGTCGACGGTCGATGCGAGACACCAACATAACGTTAGACCGCGACCCTCATGCCAGTTTTCTGTAGTACTGGTTGTAGTTTCTGGTGCACACTCGATACGCCATTACGATCACAATTACGTTGATTAATAAATCCAGTGTTGTAGCGACTGCAGCCAGCGCCGTCGCGCAACTCGTGTCAGTGTTATCTCTCGATACTTTCATTCGTATCCAAGCGTATGCAGAATCTACGGATCTGGTGAAGTTGCTTGTCACTAGCTTGCGCACGTTTGATATGGCACATTGCGCGAGACTCACAAAACCTGCAGTGGCGACCGTCACGTCAGTGCAAAGTTTTTCCGATATATCGCTCGCAACATCGTTTGTCATTTGCTGTACACTGCGCACACTGGCCGCGAGGTCGCGGAGAGGGTCTTCGTTACGAGTTGTGTAATATCCGCTGACTTGCCGATTCAATTCTGGTGGCGCTGACCCAAACGAGCACGCTTTTAAGGCGCGAGTCGTGGTAACTCTGGTAGCGCCGTGGTTGACGAGGATGATCATCTTTAGCAATAGTTCATCTCGAAGCACAACGATGGTGAGGGCGATGGGTTGGCCGGTTCCGCCTTCAGGCCACTCGGTTGCCGCTAGATTGCCCAATGCCACACACGCAGACGAACCCTGTACACTCTCAATGACCCGTGTGCGATCGTTTATTTCTGCTAGTACATTTGCTAGTTCTACGTGCTTCCACGGATCGGGCGTGGTCACGCGCTTGTTTTAGAGGCGTTTTCGCGAAGCCTCTACCCTGCACGACCGCTCGTGGCCGCACTAGCTATATTTATCTTTATTTGTTTCACACACACACACACACACACACACACACACACACACACACACACACACACACACACACACACACACACACACACACACACACACACACACACACACACACACGCACGCACACACACACACACACACAGGCCCTTGCGTGCAAACCCCGGTCAGGCCTGCAGTGTACACATCAGAGACATGATGTTCTTTCACAGAACTGAGGTTGTTCATTACTAAATGACTTTTACAGGAATATTGTTATTATACTATTCAACAGGTTGATCATAATAATGTGTATTAAACCCACAACCTAGCACTGAGGACAGAGGGACTTTATTTAAATTAGTACTTAATGGAAACGATACATAATGATACATAAGAGACATGTCATACATTCAGCCTAGGAATAGTAGCATTGTGCACTATTAAAAATATACACATCAATTGCTCGAATCCCATCGTTGCAAAGTAAAACTCTAATAAAACTCTAGTCTGACATCAACAGAGAAGACTTAGTGTATGTACTACAAATACAGCATTAGGATTTCGAGTGGACCGTGCACCTTGTGAACCATCAGAGGCTTATGACGCAACATATCTTCCAGTTGCTATTAGACAAGTTATAATTCTCGACCATTTTTCTGAACTGGTTTCTTGGGTCCGTGAGTAAATGCCAAATGAGATGATAGTCCTTAAGTAAGATCCTGGCGATCCCACGTCACGCTCTTGCCCATCAGCCGGTGAACGCTGAGACGGAACTCGATGAGAGCGATGTATTTTTTAAGTGCTCCGAATGTACTTCTAACAAGCGTGCGATTCACTTCGTGAGTAAACCGCAGCTGCAGCTGATTCAAACTGTCAAGCCAACTTTCTACATCACAATATGCGTTTTGTAGTTAGTCGAGTTACCTTTTGTGTGGCGCATGCACGGGTTGTTAGCGTCCAGCTCCCAGCTTAGAGAGTCCTGTATTGACACAGACGTCAATACATCTCGATGTCATGCAACACACAAAGTCTGTCGCATACAGGTGGGTTAACACATGTACGATACCTTTTGTGTGGCGCATGCACGGGTCGTTAGCGTCCAGCTCCCGGCTTATAGAGAGTCCTGTATTGACACAGACGTCAATACATCCCGATGTCATGCAACACACAAAGTCTGTCGCATACAGGTGGGTTAACACACATGTACGATGTGTGCGATGGCACGCCCGTTTACAATGGGACACGACGATGATCATTGTTAACCAAATTCTTGTTTCCCACGACAGGTGGTAGCGTTGTCTCCTGCACCTGGTCTTCGTGCACAGAGGGTGTTGTAATGTGCTCGTCATAGTCGCGATCGTTGTCACTCGAATCCGTTGTTCTCACGACAGGTGGTAGCGTTGTCTACTGCATGTTGTCTTCGCGTGCGGCAAGCGTTGTGCTGTGCTCGTTATAATGGTTGTCTTCGTACAAAGGGGGTGTTGAATACTCCTTCGCGAGTAGTCTAGGAGGTGGTGTGATGGGACGTATCTCAGAGGCGTTATGTGAGCGTACCACCATGGCCTGAGCAACTGCGACTACTGAGAGTACACCCAGTACAGACAGCGAGATTTTTTTTTCTTGGATGTTGTACGTGTGGCTACAGCCGCTTTAATGGCAGTGAGAGCAAGTGGGCAAATGTATTTATAGGTCACTAGCAGAAACTAAGGCACGTGGTCAGAGTGTAATCGTAACCACCGTAGCTCTTGTCATAATTTAATATACATAGAAATCAGAAACGGGCATGTCAGGATAGACATCGCGAGTGATAATGCGGCTAGTATCTGTGTGCGCTTGAGAGCACCTTGTTGTTCTACTGTGGTGCCCACGCCGCCGGGTCTGTAAATGTCATCGACCTTCTTTATATACGCATACGCTAAAGACCGTATATTCTCTATGGATTTGAACACGTCCTTTGTTTCGCGTAATGCTTGAGCTGTCTCGAGCGTGATGTTGTGAGTGTACGCCAGTGTTTCACGTGCACCGAGGTCCGAAAGGGCGTGCGCTACAACTATTAACCTTGGTTTGGGAGTGTGGCGAAACGCTCGCTCTGCTGTAATGGGCGGATGCAATCTTATCACCTGGTACGTTTCGTTAGTCGGGTCGTAACACACCGGTCCGTGACACGGACCGTCACATTGTATGGGGCACAGTAAGGACAACACGCCGCCGACCGTGACTTCGCACTCGACCGCGGTGGTGTTATCGATTTGCAAAGGATCACATACGCCATTTGCAAAGGATCACATACGCCTCTCCAGTCGCAATGAGGCACATTGTAGTCGACGCGACCGTCGGTCACCATAGCTTTCGTCAGCCAACACACTCGATTGCCCTTCGAAACATCGGCGATCAATGTGAGCGTAGAGGTCGCCGTCGCTTTACTGTACGCCAGGATATCCGTGTGTGAGTGCACGCTCGACGTCGATTGACAACCGGTCATGTCAGACCTGATCAGACCTTCCGAACACATGACCATTAGTTGTGCGGCCGAGAGTATCGCGATCATACCGTTGAGATGTGTAGAAAGCGCGTACACGCCAGCCTTCCACGTTTCCAAAGTTTCCAGCAGTCTAGAGGGAATTGTCTTAGCGCGCACGGCTGTGCTGAATTTGCGTTGGGTAGACACAACGGCTTCGACCTCGCTTAGGATCTGTGGGCTCATGTACTCGTGGTAGGCCAAGACGTGTATAGTCGAGCGCGGTGACGCCCCGAACACTTGACCCGGTTTTGTTGTGGCGATATGCGTGTCCAGTAACGCGGCAAAGTCCGCGTGTCTAGCGTGTATTGATTTTACAGCTCGCTCATACCCCAACAGTACGGTCCGTAGAAGTTCGTTCACTTGTTTCCATGTGCTCGTGGAACACAGGACATCGCAACCTCTGTGATACTCAAGTAAAGCGTCACACACCAGCTGCTTGCACGTTGGAAATACAATCGGTAGTAACTTCTTACTCCACTCTATGTTGAACTCGTATAGTATGTATATGGGCGGTTGCGGCGGTTTGCGCATTTTCTATCTACCCTCCGCTAATATGACTCTGTGGTCTGTCTCCTGAGATGGTGCGGTTGGAACTTGCGAGAGTGCACTATCGACGGTCGGCGTTTCCATTTCGTCAACTGTGCCATTTTCAGCCGCTGGCAAACGGCCGTCGACGGTCGATGCGAGACACCAACATAACGTTAGACCGCGACCCTCATGCCAGTTTTCTGTAGTACTGGTTGTAGTTTCTGGTGCACACTCGAAACGCCATTACGATCACAATTACGTTGATTAATAAATCCAGTGTTGTAGCGACTGCAGCCAGCGCCGTCGCGCAACTCGTGTCGGTGTTATCTCTCGATACTTTCATCCGTATCCGAGCGTATGCAGAATCTACGGATCTGGTGAAGTTGCTTGTCACTAGCTTGCGCACGTTTGTGTCATGGTGGGCTGAAGTCTCTTAACCCACATGAGAGAATCACACACGGATAAGGTGAGTGATGATATAAAAGTCTTTATTATTAAGAAAAACAAAGAAACCAAAGAATAATAAATAAGGGAGCAGATCCACAAGGACAGGGAAACGGGACGAATCCGACTATAAGAAAAACACAATGGTGTGAGTGGCAGAAACCGAGAACCAGGAAAGTATAAGATAAGAGGAACGGTCTTACTGAGTTGAGCAGGGTACGAGCTGGAGGGAGAGGCAAGTCAGGCTGATGCAGGGGTGGAGGTTGTCGCAGGAGAACGATTAGATCCAGAAAGGCAGGTGAGCGGTGGAGAGCGGAGGCCAGGGAATCGAACAGCGTCGAGATAAAAACACACACCTCAGGCAGGCGGAGAGTATCCAGGACTGGGGGCAGACAAAAACGCAGATCAGGTTGAACAGACAAACTAGTTTTCAGGTCTCTCTGATTCAGGACAGGATTTACCCAACAATTGAGTATCAGCCAGCGTTGAGGTGTGGGAGCGCTGTTCCTTAAATCCTCTGGCCAAGCTGGAGTTAATTGGCTTCAGCTGCAGCTCCCCAACACACTCACCTGCAAACAATGAATGACAACACACAGCAGAAGACAGCAGAACCATGACAATACCCCCCCCCCCCCCCCCCCCCCTCAAGGGACGCCACCCGGCGGCCCAGCCGAGGAGGAGAAGGAGGAGGAGGAGGAGGAGGACTCAAAATCCCTGATGAGCGAGACGTCATCAATCCAGGAGGAGGGAATCCACTGACGATTCTCCGGACCGTACCCCTCCCAATCCACCAGGAATTGGCGACCACGACCCCGGGGACGAACACCCAGGATGCGCCGCACCCGGTAGCCGAGACCGCCGTCAGCAAGCCGGACAGGAGGAGGAGGCTCAGTAGGAGGGCACAGAGGGCTGGACACGAAGGGCTTGACCAATGAGACGTGGAACACCGGATGGACCCTCATGGAGGAAGGCAGGGACAGACGCACAGAAACTGGGCTGAGGACCTCAGCTATGGCGTAGGGGCCGATGAACCGGGGGTAGAATTTCTTATTAGCATCCTTCAGTTTGATGTCCCGGGTGGACAACCAGACCCGCTGGCCAGGAGCGTATGCAGGGGCTGGACGGCGGCGCCGGTCAGCCAGCCGGCGGTTGCGGTCGGCGGACCGTTGGAGTGCGGCCTTGGTCTGGGTCCAGGTGCGTCTAGCGCGGCGGATGAACTGGAGAGCTGAGGTCGGAGGATCGGAGTCGGAGGGAAACAGAGGTGGCTGATAACCCAGAGAGATCTTGAATGGGGATTGGCCTGTGGTGGAGGAAATGTGTGAGTTGTGAGCGTACTCTATCCACGCAATCTGGTCACTCCATCCAGATGGATCTTTAGAGCAGACACATCTCAGAATGGCCTCCAGCTCCTGGTTCATCCGCTCGCACTGGCCATTGGTTTGGGGATGGAAGCCAGAGCTCAGAGCGGTTCGAGCACCCAGATGGTTGGCAAATTCCTTCCACACTCGTGACACAAATTGAGGGCCTCGGTCTGAGAGGATCTCTGAGGGGATTCCATGTAGGCGGAAAACCTGAGTGACGAGGAGAATGGCCGTCTCTGCAGAGGTTGGGAGATGTTTAAGGGGAACTAGATGACAGGACTTGGAGAAGCGATCGACAATGGTTAGTATGGTGTCAAAACCTTTGGAGACCGGTAAACTAGAGACAAAATCCAATGCGATGTGGGACCAGGGGCGTGAAGGAATAGACAGGGGACACAGGAGACCTTGAGGTGGCTGGTTGCTGGACTTATTTCGGGCACAAACCTGACATGCGCTTATGTATTCCTTGGTGTCCCTGTAGAGCGTGGGCCACCAGAACGTCCGACGGATGAGGGCCAGCGTTCTACCTACGCCGGGATGGATGGAGAACCTGGAGGTGTGAGCCCACTTGATTACGGCACTGCGAACAGAGGAGGGGACATAGGTTCTGTTAGGGGGCCCCGTACCTGGGTCGGGATCCGTCTGCTGAGCCTCCAAGACCTTGGTGGAAATATCCCAGGTGATAGATCCGAGGACACAGGAAGGAGGAAGGATAGTGGTGGGTTCGACCTCCTTGTCCGGGGCGTAAAGGCGGGATAGGGCGTCAGGTTTGGTGTTCTAAGTTCCGGGTCTGTAAGAGATGAGGTAGTTAAATCGGGAGAAGAATAAAGACCAGCGGGACTGGCGGGGATTAAGCCTCTTGGCCTCCCTCAGATACGCTAGGTTCTTATGGTCCGTCAAGATCTGGATGTGATGTTCCGCCCCCTCAAGCCAGTGACGCCACTCCTCCAGTGCCAGTTTTATGGCCAACAGTTCCCGGTCTCCAACGTCGTAATTCTGTTCGGCTGGGGACAGACGACGAGAGAAAAAGGCACACGGGTGCAGGGTATTATCAACTGAGGAGACCTGGGATAATACAGCACCAGCACCGGTGTCAGACGCATCCACCTCCAGGGTGAATTGCCGGAGCGGATCTGGTCGGGTGAGGATGGGTGCCTGAGTGAAACGGTTCTTTAAGGTGAGAAATGCTTCTTCTGCCTCAGGGGTCCAGGAAAAAGGTTTGTTAACAGAAGTTAGTTGAGTGAGAGGGGTGGCTATGGAACTGTAGTCTTTAATGAACCTACGATAGAAATTAGCAAACCCCAAGAATCGTTGCAGCTGTCTTCTGATCGTTGGTGAGGGCCACTCCTCCACAGCTCTGATCTTGTCTGGATCTGCCTTCAGCCTTCCGCTCTCTAGAACAAAACCGAGGAACTTGACAGATGAGGAGTGGAATTCACATTTTTCTGCCTTAAAGAACAGACGGTTCTCTAGGAGACGTTGGAGAACTGCACGGACATGTAGACGGTGTTCGGATGGTGATCTGGAGAAAATGAGGATGTCGTCGAGATAAACTGTGACAAATTTGTTGATGAAATCATTGAGGACAGAGTTGATTAGAGACTGAAAGACCGCGGGTGCATTTGTAAGACCAAAAGGCATGACAAGATATTCAAAATGTCCGAGAGGGGTCTTAAAGGCTGTCTTCCATTCATCTCCCTCTCTGATGTGGACCAAATGATATGCATTACGGAGGTCGAGTTTGGTAAATATGGAAGCGTCGTTGACTGGGTCGAATGTAGATGAGAGCAAGGGAAGAGGGTATTTGTTCTTGACAGTTATCTGGTTTAGTTCCCGGTAGTCGATGCAAGGACGTAGAGAGCCGTCTTTTTTAGACACGAAAAAGAAACCAGCTCCCAGTGGAGAATTGGAGGGTCTTATTATGCCTGCTGCAAGAGATTCAGAGATGTACTGTTTCATGGATTCGTGTTCAGGTCTAGAAAGTTTATACAACCTGCTGGTGGGTAATCTTGCGTTTGGGAGGAGATCTATGCACATGTCGAAAGGTCTGTGGGGTGGTAGCGTAGAGGCATTATCCTTGCTGAAGACCTGCTGGAGGTCATGGCATTCAGTGGGAACTCTCGACAAGTCGAGAGGCTCTGGGATCTTGGCCTTGGGGTTGAGTATAGGAATCGATGCGGATGATAAACAGTTAGACAAACAAAAACAGCTCCAGTTACTGATGCTCCCTGTTCTCCAGTCGATCTGCGGGTTGTGCTTTTTTAGCCATTCGTGTCCCAAAACAACAGGTGATTGTGGGGAAGGAAAAACAAAAAAGGAGAGTACCTCATGGTGATTTCCGGATACCCTTAGGTTAACGGGAACCGTCTGGTGGGTTATGGTGGTCAGAGAACAGCCGTCCAGGGAGGACGCACGAAGGGGTGTGGTGAGACGTACCGTGGGGATCTCCAGCTGTTGAACCACAGCCAGATCCAGAATATTGCGCTCGCAACCGGAGTCCACCAGGGCGTCTGCAGAAAAGGTTTGATTATTAAATGAGACCAAACAGTTCACGGAACACAGGGATCTTGGATTTGTGGTGCCACCCACCAGTAACCCTGGACCTACTGGTGGGTGCGATCTTTTGGCCAGACAGGGCAGTGTGAAATCATGTGACCCGCTTGACCACAGTAGAGACAAAGGCCAGCCGTCCTCCGCCTCAGTTTCTCCTCAGGAGTAAGTTGAGCCCTTCCCAGCTGCATAGGTTCAGGTTGCGACACTAGCGCTACCGGGGTGCGGGAGGACATTTCAGGGGCGGAGAGGGAAGGTAGATGACGTGAAACCCTACGTCTGTCCTTGAGACGTCTCTCAATGCGTGAGGCCAAGGAGATGAGACTTTCCAGGTTCTCAGAATCTGGACAGAAGGCTAACTGATCCTGAAGATCATCAGATAGGGACTGAGAAAAAGCAGCTCGGAGTGACGCGTCATCTAGTGTAGATATGGAAGCTAAGGTCCTAAATTCTATGGCGAAATCTAATACTGTTAATCTCCCCTGGCGTAGACTCCAGATTTTTCTTGCTATTTCCGCAGGGTTGTCGGGTGTATCAAATATCTGAGAAAATTCTGACAGAAATTCATGGAGAGGACCGAGTAGAAAACCAGGCTGGCGACTTCTAGCCTCAGCCCACAATAACGCTTTCCCACGTAACAATCCCACAATAAACGAAATCTTTATAGGATCGCTGGAAAACGTGTCAGGAGATCGTTTAAACACCAAATCACATAGCAAAAGGAAACTACGACATCTGCCAGGCTCACCTGAGAAGGTGTCTGGTGTGGGCGAATCGGCAACCCGGAAATGACCTGGTGCCGGCGGAACCGGAAGAGGCGGCGCAGGTGGAGGGGAGGAAATGGATGAGGCTGCTGCGCCGAGTTGAGCCCGCAGCTGCCGGTTTTCGGTGTCGAGGTGAATTAACCGTTGATTAGTGAGATTCAACTGTTCGATCACAGACTGTATGGACTTTTCATGTTGGGTTAACGTGGATACTAACGTCGGAAGAAGTGATTCACTCATGGGATCGGGAGTTCTTTGGCTGGCTGATTCTGTCATGGTGGGCTGAAGTCTCTTAACCCACATGAGAGAATCACACACGGATAAGGTGAGTGATGATATAAAAGTCTTTATTATTAAGAAAAACAAAGAAACCAAAGAATAATAAATAAGGGCGCAGATCCACAAGGACAGGGAAACGGGACGAATCCGACTATAAGAAAAACACAATGGTGTGAGTGGCAGAAACCGAGAACCAGGAAAGTATAAGATAAGAGGAACGGTCTTACTGAGTTGAGCAGGGTACGAGCTGGAGGGAGAGGCAAGTCAGGCTGATGCAGGGGTGGAGGTTGTCGCAGGAGAACGATTAGATCCAGAAAGGCAGGTGAGCGGTGGAGAGCGGAGGCCAGGGAATCGAACAGTGTCGAGATAAAAACACACACCTCAGGCAGGCGGAGAGTATCCAGGACTGGGGGCAGACAAAGACGCAGATCAGGTTGAACAGACAAACTAGTTTTCAGGTCTCTCTGATTCAGGACAGGATTTACCCAACAATTGAGTATCAGCCAGCGTTGAGGTGTGGGAGCGCTGTTCCTTAAATCCTCTGGCCAAGCTGGAGTTAATTGGCTTCAGCTGCAGCTCCCCAACACACTCACCTGCAAACAATGAATGACAACACACAGCAGAAGACAGGAGAACCATGACAGTTTGATATGGCACTTTGCGCGAGACTCACACAAACTGCAGTGGCGACCGTCGCGTCAGTGCAAAGTTTTTCCGATATATCGCTCGCAACATCGTTTGTCATTTGCTGTACACTGCGCACACTGGCCGCGAGGTCGCGGAGAAGGTCTTCGTTACGAGCTACTCTGGAAGCGCCGTGGTTGATGAGGATGATCATCTTTAGCAATAGTTCATCTCGAAGCGCAACGATGGTGAGGGCGACGGGTTGGCCGGTTCCGCCTTCAGGCCACTCGGTTGCCGCTAGATTGCCCAATGCCACACACGCAGACAAACCCTGTACACACTCAATGACCCATGTGCGATCGTTGATTTCTGCTAGTATGTTTGCTAGGTCTACGTGCTTCCACGGATCGGGCGTGGGCACGCGCTTGTTTTTAGAGGCTTTCTCGCGCAGACTCTACCCTGCACGACCGCTAGTGGCCGCACTAGCTATATTTATCTTTATTTGTTTCACACACACACACACACACACACACACACACACACACACACACACACACACACACACACACACACACACACACACACACACACACACACACACACACACACACACACACACACACACACACAAACACACACAGGCCCTTGCGTGCAAACCCCGGTCAGGCCTGCAGTGTACACATCAGAGACATGATGTTCTTTCACAGAACTGAGGTTGTTCATTACTAAATGACTTTTACAGGAATATTGTTATTATACTATTCAACAGGTTGATCATAATAATGTGTATTAAACCCACAACCTAGCACTGAGGACAGAGGGACCTTATTTAAATTAGTACTTAATGGAAACGATACATAATGATACATAAGAGCCATGTCATACATTCAGCCTAGGAATAGTAGCATTGTGCACTATTAAAAATATACACATCAATTGCTCGAATCCCATTGTTGCAAAGTAAAACTCTAATAAAACTCTAGTCTGACATCAACAGAGAAGACTTAGTGTATCTACAAATACAGCATTAGGATTTCGAGTGGACCGTGCACCTTGTGAACCATCAGAGGCTTATGACGCATTATATCTTCCAGTTGCTATTAGACAAGTTATCACAATTACGTTGATTAATAAATCCAGTGTTGTAGCGACTGCAGCCAGCGCCGTCGCGCAGGACTCTAAACTGGGAGCTGGATGCTAACGACCCGTGCATGCGCCACACAAAAGGTAACTTGACTAACTACAAAACAAATATTGTGATGTAGAAAGTTGGCTCGACTGTTTGAATCAGCTGCAGCTGCGGTTTACTCACGAAGTGAATCGCACGCTTGTTAGAAGTACATTCAGAGCACTTAAAAAATACATCGCTCTCATCGAGTTCCGTCTCAGCGTTCACCGGCTGATGGGCAAGAGCGTGACATGGGATCGCCAGGAACTTACTTAAGGACTATCATCTCATTTGGCATTTACTCACGGACCCAAGAAACCAGTTCCGAAAAATGGTCGATAATTATAACTTGTCTAATAGCAACTGGAAGATATTTTGCGTCATAAGCCTCTGATGGTTCACAAGGTGCACGGTCCACTCAAAATCCTAATGCTGTATTTGTAGTACATACACTAAGTCTTCTCTGTTGATGTCAGACTAGAGTTTTATTAGAGTTTTACTTTGCAACAATGGGATTCGAGCAATTGATGTGTATATTTTTAATAGTGCACAATGCTACTATTCCTAGGCTGAATGTATGACATGGCTCTTATGTATCATTATGTATCGTTTCCATTAAGTACTAATTTAAATAAAGTCCCTCTGTCCTCAGGGCTAGGTTGTGGGTTTAATACACATTATTATGATCAACCTGTTGAATAGTATAATAACAATATTCCTGTAAAAGTCATTTAGTAATGAACAACCTCAGTTCTGTGAAAGAACATCATGTCTCTGATGTGTACACTGCAGGCCTGACCGGGGTTTGCACGCAAGGGCCTGTGTGTGTGTGTGTGTGTGTGTGTGTGTGTGTGTGTGTGTGTGTGTGTGTGTGTGTGTGTGTGTGTGTGTGTGTGTGTGTGTGTGTGTGTGTGTGTGTGTGTGTGTGAAACAAATAAAGATAAATATAGCTAGTGCGGCCACGAGCGGTCGTGCAGGGTAGAGGCTGCGCGAAAACGCCTCTAAAACAAGCGCGTGCCCACGCCAGATCCGTGGAAGCACGTAGAACTAGCAAACGTACTAGCAGAAATCAACGATCGCACACAGGTCATTGAGTGTGTACAGGGTTCGTCTGCGTGTGTGGCATTGGGCAATCTAGCGGCAACCGAGTGGCCTGAAGGCGGAACCGGCCAACCCGTCGCCCTCACCATCGTTGCGCTTCGAGATGAACTATTGCTAATGTTGATCGTCCTCGTCAACCACGGTGCTACCAGAGTTACCACGACATGCGCCTTCAAAGCGTTCTCGTTTGGGTCAGCGCCACCAGAATTGAATCGGCAAGTCAGCGGATATTACACAACTCGTAACGAAGACCCTCTCCACGACCTCGCGGCCAGTGTGCGCAGTGTACAGCAAATGACAAACAATGTTGCGAGCGATTTATCGGAAAAACTTTGCACTGATGCGACGGTCGCCACTGCAGGTTGTGTGAGTCACGCGCAAAGTGCCATATCAAATGTGCGCAAGCTAGTGACAAGCAACTTCACCAGATCCGTAGATTCTGAATACGCTCGGATACGAATGAAAGTATCGAGAGATAACACCGACACGAGTTGCGCGACGGCGCTGGCTGCAGTCGCTACAACACTGGATTTATTAATCAACGTAATTGTGATAAGTTGTCTAATAGCAACTGGAAGATATATTGCGTCATAAGCCTCTGATGGTTCGCAAGGTGCACGGTCCACTCGAAATCCTAATGCTGTATTTGTAGTACATACACTAAGTCTTCTCTCTTGATGTCAGACTAGAGTTTTATTAGAGTTTTACTTTGCAACAATGGGATTCGAGCAATTGATGTGTATATTTTTAATAGTGCACAATGCTACTATTCCTAGGCTGAATGTATGACATGTCTCTTATGTATCATTATGTATCGTTTCCATTAAGTACTAATTTAAATAAGGTCCCTCTGTCCTCAGTGCTAGGTTGTGGGTTTAATACACATTATTATGATCAACCTGTTGAACAGTATAATAACAATATTCCTGTAAAAGTCATTTAGTAATGAACAACCTCAGTTCTGTGAAAGAACATCATGTCTCTGATGTGTACACTGCAGGCCTGACCGGGGTTTGCACGCAAGGGCCTGTGTGTGTGTGTGTGTGTGTGTGTGTGTGTGTGTGTGTGTGTGTGTGTGTGTGTGTATGTGTGTGTGTGTGTGTGTGTGTGTGTGTGTGTGTGTGTGTGTGTGTGTGTGTGTGTGTGTGTGTGAAACAAATAAAGATAAATATAGCTAGTGCGGCCACTAGTGGTCGTGCAGGGTAGAGGCTGCGCGAGAAAGCCTCTAAAAACAAGCGCGTGCCCACGCCCGATCCGTGGAAGCACGTAGACCTAGCAAACGTACTAGCAGAAATCAACGATCGCACACGGGTCATTGAGTGTGTACAGGGTTCGTCTGCGTGTGTGGCATTGGGCAATCTAGCGGCAACCAAGTGGCCTGAAGGCGGAAGCGGCCAACCTGTCGCCCTCACCATCGTTGCGCTTCGAGATGAACTATTGCTAAAGATGATCATCCTCATCAACCACGGCGCTACCAGAGTAGCTCGTAACGAAGACCCTCTCCGCGACCTCACGGCCAGTGTGCGCAGTGTACAGCAAATGACAAACGATGTTGCGAGCGATATATCGGAAAAACTTTGCACTGACGCGACGGACGCCACTGCAGGTTGTGTGAGTCTCGCGCAAAGTGCCATATCAAACGTGCGCAAGCTAGTGACAAGCAACTTCACCAGATCCGTAGATTCTGCATACGCTCAGATACGAATGAAAGTATCGAGAGATAACACCGACACGAGTTGCGCGATGGCGCTGGCTGCAGTCGCTACAACACTGGATTTATTAATAAACGTAATTGTGATCGTAATGGCGTTTCGAGTGTGCACCAGAAACTACAACCAGTACTACAGAAAACTGGCATGAGGGTCGCGGTCTAACGTTATGTTGGTGTCTCGCATCGACCGTCGACGGCCGTTTGCCAGTGGCTGAAAATGGCACAGTTGACGAAATGGAAACGCCGACCGTCGATAGTGCACTCTCGCAAGTTCCAACTGCACCATCTCAGGAGACAGACCACAGAGTCATATTAGCGGAGGGTAGATAGAAAATGCGCAAACCGCCGCAACCGCCCATATACATACTATACGAGTTCAACATAGAGTGGAGTAAGAAGTTACTACCGATTGTATTTCCAACGTGCAAGCAGCTGGTGTGTGACGCTTTACTTGAGTATCACAGAGGTTGCGATGTCCTGTGTTCCACGAGGGCATGGAAACAAGTGAACAAACTTCTACGGACCGTACTGTTAGGGTATGAGCGAGCTGTAAAATCAATACACGCTAGACACGCGGACTTTGCCGCGTTACTGGACACGCATATCGCCACAACAAAACCGGGTCAAGTGTTCGGGGCGTCACCGCGCTCGACTATACACGTCTTGGCCTACCACGAGTACATGAGCCCACAGATCCTAAGCGAGGTTGAAGCCGTTGTGTCTACCCAACGCAAATTCAGCACAGCCGTGCGCGCTAAGACAAGTCCCTCTAGACTGCTGGAAACTTTGGAAAAGTGGAAGGCTGGCATGTACGCGCTTTCTACACATCTCAACGGTATGATCGCGATACTCTCAGCCGCACAACAACTAATGGTCATGTGTTCGTAAGGTCTGATCAGGTCTGACATGACCGGTTGTCAATCGACGTCAAGCGTGCACTCACACACGGATATCCTGGCGTACAGTAAAGCGACGGCGACCTCTACGCTCACGTTGATCGCCGATGTTTCGAAGGGCAATCGAGTGTGTTGGCTGACGAAAGCTATGGTGACCGACGGTCGCGTCGACTACAATATGCCTCATTGCGACTGGAGAGGCGTATGTGATCCTTTGCAAATCGATAACACCACTGCGGTCGAGTGCAAAGTCACGGTCGGCGGCGTGTTGTCCTTACTGTGCCCCATACAATGTGACGGTCCATGTGACGGACCGGTGTGTTACGACCCGACTAACGAAACGTACCAGGTGATAACATTGCATCCGCCCATTACAGCGGAGCGAGCGTTTCGCCACACTCCCAAACCAAGGTTAATAGTTGTAGCGCACGCCCTTTCGGACCTCGGTGCACGTGAAACACTGGCGTACACTCACAACATCACGCTCGAGACAGCTCAAGCATTAAGCGAAACAAAGGACGTGTTCAAATCCATAGAGAATATACGGTCTTTAGCGTATGCGTATATAAAGAAGGTCGATGACATTTACAGACCCGGTGGCATGGGCACCACAGTAGAACAACAAGGTGCTCTCAAGCGCACACAGATACTGGCCGCATTATCACTCGCGATGTCTATCCTGACATGCCCGTTTCTGATTTCTATGTATATTAAATTATGACAAGAGCTATGGTGGTTACGATTACACTCTGACCACGTGTCTTAGTTTCTGCTAGTGACCTATAAATACATTTGCCCACTTGCTCTCACTGCCATTAAAGCGGCTGTACCCACACGTACAACATCCAAGAAAAAAAAAGATCTCGCTGTCTGTACTGGGTGTACTCTCAGTAGTCGCAGTTGCTCAGGCCATGGTGGTACGCTCACATAACGCCTCTGAGATACGTCCCATCACACCACCTCCTACACTACTCGCAAAAGAGTATTCAACACCCCCTTTGTACGAAGACAACCATTATAACGAGCACAGCACAACGCTTGCCGCACGCGAAGACAACATGCAGGAGACAACGCTACCACCTGTCGTGAGAACAACGGATTCGAGTGACAACGATCGCGACTATGACGAGCACATTACAACACCCTCTGTGCACGAAGACCAGGTGCAGGAGACAACGCTACCACCTGTCGTGAGAAACAAGAATTTGGTTAACAATGATCATCGTCGTGTCCCATTGTAAACGGGCGTGCCATCGCAAACATCGTACATGTGTGTTAACCCACCTGTATGCGACAGACTTTGTGTGTTGCATGACATCGAGATGTATTGACGTCTGTGTCAATACAGGACTCTCTATAAGCCGGGAGCTGGACGCTAACGACCCGTGCATGCGCCACACAAAAGGTATCGTACATGTGTTAACCCACCTGTATGCGACAGACTTTGTGTGTTGCATGACATCGAGATGTATTGACGTCTGTGTCAATACAGGACTCTCTAAGCTGGGAGCTGGACGCTAACAACCCGTGCATGCGCCACACAAAAGGTAACTCGACTAACTACAAAACGCATGTTGTGATGTAGAAAGTTGGCTTGACTGTTTGAATCAGCTGCAGCTGCGGTTTACTCACGAAGTGAATCGCACGCTTGTTAGAAGTACATTCGGAGCACTTAAAAAATACATCGCTCTCATCGAGTTCCGTCTCAGCGTTCACCGGCTGATGGGCAAGAGCGTGACGTGGGATCGCCAGGAACTTACTTAAGGACTATCATCTCATTTGGCATTTACTCACGGACCCAAGAAACCAGTTCCGAAAAATGGTCGAGAATTATAACTTGTCTAATAGCAACTGGAAGATATGTTGTGTCATAAGCCTCTGATGGTTCACAAGGTGCACGGTCCACTCGAAATCCTAATGCTGTATTTGTAGTACATACACTAAGTCTTCTCTGTTGATGTCAGACTAGAGTTTTATTAGAGTTTTACTTTGCAACAATGGGATTCGAGCAATTGATGTGTATATTTTTAATAGTGCACAATGCTACTATTCCTAGGCTGAATGTATGACATGCCTCTTATGTATCATTATGTATCGTTTCCATTAAGTACTAATTTAAATAAAGTCCCTCTGTCCTCAGTGCTAGGTTGTGGGTTTAATACACATTATTATGATCAACCTGTTGAATAGTATAATAACAATATTCCTGTAAAAGTCATTTAGTAATGAACAACCTCAGTTCTGTGAAAGAACATCATGTCTCTGATGTGTACACTGCAGGCCTGACCGGGGTTTGCACGCAAGGGCCTGTGTGTGTGTGTGTGTGTGTGTGTGTGTGTTTGTGTGTGTGTGTGTGTGTGTGTGTGTGTGTGTGTGTGTGTGTGTGTGTGTGTGTGTGTATGTGTGTGTGTGTGTGTGTTAAACAAATAAAGATTAATATAGCTAGTGCGGCCACGAGCGGTCGTGCAGGGTAGAGGCTGCGCGAAAACGCCTCTAAAACAAGCGCGTGACCACGCCCGATCCGTGGAAGCACGTAGAACTAGCAAACGTACTAGCAGAAATCAACGATCGCACACGGGTCATTGAGTGTGTACAGGGTTCATCTGCGTGTGTGGCATTGGGCAATCTAGCGGCAACCGAGTGGCCTGAAGGCGGAACCGGCCAACCCATCGCCCTCACCATCGTTGTGCTTCGAGATGAACTATTGCTAAAGATGATCGTCCTCGTCAACCACGGCGCTACCAGAGTTACCACGACATGCGCCTTCAAAGCGTTCTCGTTTGGGTCAGCGCCACCAGAATTGAATCGGCAAGTCAGCGGATATTACACAACTCGTAATGAAGACCCTCTCCGCGACCTCGCGGCCAGTGTGAGCAGTGTACAGCAAATGACAAACGATGTTGCGAGCGATATATCGGAAAAACTTTGCACTGACGCGACGGTCGCCACTGCAGGTTGTGTGAGTCTCGCGCAACGTGCCATATCAAACGTGCGCAAGCTAGTGACAAGCAACTTCACCAGATCCGTAGATTCTGCATACGCTTGGATACGAATGAAAGTATAGAGAGATAACACTGACACGAGTTGCGCGACGGCGCTGGCTGCAGTCGCTACAACACTGGATTTATTAATCAACGTAATTGTGATCGTAATGGCGTATCGAGTGTGCACCAGAAACTACAACCAGTACTACAGAAAACTGGCATGAGGGTCGCGGTCTAACGTTATGTTGGTGTCTCGCATCGACCGTCGACGGCCGTTTGCCAGCGGCTGAAAATGGCACAGTTGACGAAATGGAAACGCCGACCGTCGATAGTGCACTCTCGCAAGTTCCAACCGCACCATCTCAGGAGACAGACCACAGAGTCATATTAGCGGAGGGTAGATAGAAAATGCGCAAACCGCCGCAACCGCCCATATACATACTATACGAGTTCAACATAGAGTGGAGTAAGAAGTTACTACCGATTGTATTTCCAACGTGCAAGCAGCTGGTGTGTGACGCTTTACTTGAGTATCACAGAGGTTGCGATGTCCTGTGTTCCACGAGCGCATGGAAACAAGTGAACGAACTTCTACGGACCGTACTGTTGGGGTGTGAGCGAGCTGTAAAATCAATACACGCTAGACACGCGGACTTTGCCGCATTACTGGACACGCATATCGCCACAACAAAACCGGGTCAAGTGTTCGGGGCGTCACCGCGCTCGACTATACACGTCTTGGCCCACCACGAGTACATGAGCCCACAAGATCCTAAGCGAGGTCAAAGCCGTTGTGTCTACCCAATGCAAATTCAGCACAGCCGTGCGCGCTAAGACAAGTCCCTCTAGACTGCTGGAAACTTTGGAAACGTGGAAGGCTGGCGTGTACGCGCTTTCTACACATCTCAACGGTATGATCGCGATACTCTCGGCCGCACAACAACTAATGGTCATGTGATTCGAAGGTCTGATCAGGTCTGACATGACCGGTTGTCAATCGACGTCGAGCGTGCACTCACACACGGATATCCTGGCGTACAGTAAAGCAACGGCGACCTCTACGCTCACGTTGATCGCCGATGTTTCGAAGGGCAATCGAGTGTGTTGGCTGACGAAAGCTATAGTGACCGACGGTCGCGTCGACTACAATGTGCCTCATTGCGACTGGAGAGGCGTATGTGATCCTTTGCAAATCGAGAACACCACCGCGGTCGAGTGCGAAGTCACGGTCGGCGGCGTGTTGTCCTTACTGTGCCCCATACAATGTGACGGTCCGTGTCACGGACCGGTGTGTTACGACCCGACTAACGAAACGTACCAGGTGATAACATTGCATCTGCCCATTACAGCGGAGCGAGGGTTTCGCCACACTCCCAAACCAAGGTTAATAGTTGTAGCGCACGCCCTTTCGTACCTCGGTGCACGCGAAACACTGGCGTACACTCACAACATCACGCTCGAGACAGCTCAAGCGTTACGCGAAACAAAGGACGTGTTCAAATCCATAGAGAATATACGGTCTTTAGCGTATGCGTATATAAAGAAGGTCGATGACATTTACAGACCCGGCGGCGTGGGCACCACAGTAGAACAACAAGGTGCTCTCAAGCGCACACAGATACTGGCCGCATTATCACTCGCGAAGTCTATCCTGACATGCCCGTTTCTGATTTCTATGTATATTAAATTATGACAAGAGCTACGGTGGTTACGATTACACTCTGACCACGTGCCTTAGTTTCTGCTAGTGACCTATAAATACATTTGACCACTTGCTCTCACTGCCATTAAAGCGGCTGTACCCACACGTACAACACCCAAGAAAAAAAATTATCTCGCTGTCTGTACTGGGTGTACTCTCAGTAGTCGCAGTTGCTCAGGCCATGGTGGTACGCTCACATAACGCCTCTGAGATACGTCCCATCACACCACCTCCTAGACTACTCGCGAAGGAGTATTCAACACCCCCTTTGTACGAAGACAACCATTATAACTGTTGGGGTTATTAGGAGCGAACAATTCGTAAGCTTTAACTTACTTTTGGATTCTTCAATAAATTCTGTAAATATGGAACTATTTACTGATTTATTAATTAATTAAGATATTCTTAGATATCTTCGGGGCACCACCCTTTAATTAGAAAGGGAAATGAATCCAAAACTCTTATCAGTCTTTCTTGAAGTTCGTAGAATCCTTGGAGCAGAGACTTCTCTTCGACACAACAAAGCTACTGGACACAAAAATCTGAATTTTATAACATTTAATTAACAATTTGTCAAATGAATAAACAGTGGAATAGATGAATAATAACCGTGTGATATGATTGAAGATGGATGTGTTTGCATGTGATGGAGGATGTATGAATGGGGTCCTTTGTTCTCACAAAGGAGTAGTGTGTGTGTGTGTGTGTGTGTGTGTGTGTGTGTGTGTGCGTGTGTATGATTCAAAATGGAGTCTTGAATACAAGATGGCTGACCCCTTTGTCTGGCTAAAGTGTGGGTGGCAACTTGCACTTTAACTTCCAAAGCACTTAGAATCAGTAGTAACTTAACCTTAAATCACTCAAAACATTTCAAAAGATCATGAAACAACACAAAAGATTAATCACAAATTAATATCTTTTAGTTTCAGCCTGGCCATGACAGAAACCATTTTAAGATACCAAACAATGATCAATAAGCAGTTTATTCTTTCAAAATGACCCGACGGACGTGTTTGGGACGAAAGAGGAAAACACGAAGCTACTTTTTAAGCAATAGCGCGGTTTTATTGCTTATTCTGGACTATAGAGTTAACGGAAGAAGAAGGAGAGAGAGAGAAAGAGATGAGTTGCTGATCACCAGAAGAGCGAGGCGTCCCTCCCTCTTTGATTTGACGGTTCTCCGTGTTTCTCCGCAGCTTTCGGCGTCATCCGTCGGTTTGATGCTTTCTCCGTTGTTTGGCGTTCACGAGTGTTTCTCCACGGGCTGGACAGAGACAGCAAAGTTTCTTTCTGTGCTGAGTTATAACTTACAGCGTGCTTGATGGAGTTGTTGCTTTCCTCCGCAGTTCTGTGTCCTCAAACATCAGCTGGAGGGGAGCAGAAACGAGCAGATCTGATGGGCTTGCAGTTTAGTTTCCAGCAGTTCCGTGGGCTCAACTTGGGCACTTAAGAGCTTCCGCGTGCTCAATTTGTCGGAGCGTTGACAAGCGTGTCCTTACCGCCAGGTATCCTGGGCAAAAGAACGAGGATTCTTTGTCTCTGCTGAAGATTTATGGTCTTAGTTCGCGGGAAAAGCTCCACGGCTTCCCGCACATGCGCAGAACGTGTTTCTGGTACTAGGCGGTGACGTCATCACAATGCTTCCGTGTGCAAAGCATCATGGGAAATGAAGTTTCTTGGCGCTGATGTGATTATTTGCTTTTCAGAGCAATTTAAGCACAGTCATTTTGGAGAAAATCACTGCATAGTAATTTCCTCATGAGGTCAGACCCTCAACATTCCCCCTTTTGGTTTCGGGGATCGCGCCCAAAGCTCGATCGTCGGAAGCACAGATGGGTTTGTTCCTCATGAACGTAGGTCGACTTGATTGTCGGAAGCACAGATGGGTTTGTCCCTTAGGACGTTGGTCTCCTTGGATGCCTTTGTCTTTGGTCTTTGTCTTGGATCCTGGCGCCTATGGTCTTTGATCCTGGTCAGGCACAAAGAGGATAGGAAACGGGATAGTCCCCAACGCGCATAACGAGAAGAAGCCACTCACGCAGGTGGTACGCAATGATGATGTCGTCCATGCGAGAGGTAGTAGTGTAGAAGGAGGAAGGTCGGTGGGCGGTTAACTCCACGAGTGGACACAAAGGCATCTCACCGCCGGCCATACAGTTCAGTTTATGGATCACGCGGTGATGTACGAGGTCCATAGTTCGCAAACGCGCATTGACCTATGTGGTCCCAAGATTCCCCCCTTTTTGGTCCAAAGGGCAGATCAGGACAGTCTTTGGGCTAAAACAAGGACCATAAACTAAGAGGTACTACAATGTGCTGGTGCGTCAGACAGAGTCATTGACAGACTGAGCTGGGCCGGCACATAACCACTAGTTAATATGTGACCAAGTAAGAAACAAAAATACAGACAACCCAAAAAAAAAAAAAACATATAACATCCAAGAAAATTCATAGCAACCTTGAGGTCTCATAAAATACATTCTTAGGTCATACAGTCAGTGTGTAGCTTATAAAGAATGTGACATACTGCAACACTCAGATAAATATGTGAGGTAGACTAAAATGAGAACTACTCTTAGGTTTACAGAATAACAAAGAAAATGTTGCTCACCCCCTTTAGACAGGTGTGGTACATTCACGCTTGGAGTCTCCCCGAACGCGGTTACGAGGCACACCGTAGGTGAGCAAGTGCTTCTTATCTTGGAGTTTCTTAACACGCCTGTAGGCGGAATAAGCAATCACGGCCGTGATGAGCCATCCCATCCCCAGGGCGACCAATGTGCAGATTAAGGTGGTATAATCTGTGTCAATGTAGCGTCTTGGGCGTCAAAGTAAGTTCACGCGGGTTTTGTGTGAACTTAACAAATTTGGTTCCTTCAATCAGTAATTGTTGGTCAATTTCTAAATCGATGGTAAAGTTATAACCCTGGAAAGCGTCCATGATCTCAATCTCCGAATCATGCTGTTCGAGGTTGAGGTGATGGAGTGCCAGGTTTTTAGTTCAAAGTGGAAATGCCTACCGTCCTTTCAAATACCAATGTTCAGCATCGACTTAAACCTATAGATGTGAGTTGTCACAATTATGGGAACATGTAACAGGAAACCGAGTTCTAATTTTTTCCAACGTGAATGGGCATTGCACTACTTAGGCTGTACGCTAGGTGGATTTGTGAAAGGTGCACAGTAGAGGGGTAGCAGCTGTCAAGCTATCTTTGAGCAGGTCCAGTGGTACCAAGTACGGGGAAATACGACTTTCAACCAAGCTGTCCAGCGTGGAACTTACTTCCCTGAGCAGGTCCTGCATCAAATCTCTCACCACTCATGTGTACACAATATCCTGATGTATGGTTTCAGACAAAGTCTTGATTGCACGTAGAGATTCATTAATCAGAGCAGAATGTAGGTTGACAGTTACAAGAGTACCCTGTAAGGTTTTAGTAAGTACTTCCTGTTAGCGTTCTAGGAGGAGTTTCTCTTGGTTAGTGAAAATGACGGCGGGGGGCGGCTTGGTTCTTTGTCGGTTAGTACATGTTAGTGGGTTAAACGTGCACTTTCCCCCCTTTTCCATTTCCATGCATAGAACTATGTAGCGACTACGTCTACCTCCTGCGGGGAGTCTGGTCTCTGTACCCGCGGGGATGGTTTGACGTAGGGTTTGATTTGGTTTGCATGCACCCATTTGTAGACAGGCTCCTGTCTCGCTTTGGTGATGCGTAACCTGTATGCAACTGGAGAGAGTTTTGCCACGATCTCAAATGGTCCTGACCAGCAGGGCAGGAACTTCTTAGCTTTGCGTGCCGGTTGGGCGAACCGAAAGTAGAATACTTTGTCACCCACCTCGTATTCGCGGCTGGTTGTCTTTTGGTCGTAGTAGGCTTTAGCACCTTCTACGTTGGTCTCCAGTTTCTTCTGAGCGTGCGCGAACGTAGCTCTGAGGTGTGTTTTCAAGTCTGCCACATACTGATGAGCGGTATAGGCAGTGGCAACACTGACATCCTCTGGGTGATACAGGAGGTGCAGTGGTAGAGTCATCAGTCTGCCGGTCATCATCTCAAAGGGCGTAACCCCCGTGGATTGCTGGGGAGTAGACCGTATGGCCATCAGGACCAGAGGGAGCTTAACGTCCCAGTCCTTCCCAGTGGAGCAGACATACTTTTTGAGCATAGAGACGACCGTGCGGTTCATCCGTTCGACCTGTCCGGATGACTGTGGGTGATAGGGGAGGTGGAATCTCACTTCCACTCCCAGAAGTTCAAACAGGGACGTCATTACACTGGATGTGAAATGAGTTCCCCGGTCAGAGTCAATGCAGAGTGGAAGTCCCCGTCGACTGAAAACGTGGTTAATCAGCAGTACAGCGGTTGTGACGGCTGTATCATTTGGCGCTGGAAGGCACTCAACCCACTTTGTGAAACTGCAAGTTACAGTTAGCATATATTTGTTTCCTCTTGCCGATTTGGGAACCGGTCCAACCCAGTCGATCTGCAGGTGGGACCAAGGGAAGGTTATTCCCCTGCGTTGCAGTGGTGCTCTAGCAAGCGGCTGGGAGGATTGAAACTGGGCACAGATGAGGCAGCCTTGGACATAGCTGTGTACGTCCTTGGACATCGACGGCCAATATGCTACTTCTGTCAGTGACGCGAGGGTAGCTTTTGCTCTGCGGTGACCTCCAACCGGAGTGTCGTGGGCGTAGGCAAGCATCACTCCTCTGTGGTCGAGTGGAACAACCCAGCGCGGCGGGCTGTGGTCGTCACGCATGTAAACTAACAAATCGTTTTGTAGTTTCAGATGCGTGAGTTGACGATGCAGGGTTACCAAATCTCGACTTGCGCCAGTAGGTGGTGACGGTTGTTCAGGCATCGGTCCCTTTTGGAGAAGCTCGCGGATGAGCTTCAGGTCAGGATCTTGTTCCTGCATGGTGACTAGGTCCGCGTCCTGTGGTTGTCTGCCTAGAAACACGGGTACCCCAACGGTCCGAGGTTCGTCTGCCTGTTTAGCATGTCGACGAGTAATCGCGCAGACCTCGTGAACGGCCTTGGTTGGAAGCCACTCGTCTTTGAATTCCCAACAGGTTCCCTGGTCAGCACCGAGCTTAGCAAGGCGGTCAGCTTCGTCATTACCATCTTTCTCCGGACCTATGGTCCTGGAGTGACCTTTGACCTTTTTCCAGTAGACCATTATGCCTTTCTCAGTGGTGAGCAGATCACACGCTAGGAATAACTCCGAGTGTTTCACGTCTCTGTTCCTGGCGTTTTTCATGTGGTTCTCCTTCCACATGGGGAAGTGAGAGATGAAGCTGTGTCTAGCGTAGTTTGAATCTGAGCAAAGGACGATTTGAGTGATGTCCAAGGCTGCCGCCTGCTGGAGGGTTATCAACACTGCAGCAATTTCGGCGTACTGACTAGACTTTTGGCCCAACCGGTAGTGATTTGGTTGCTTAGTGTCACAGTCCACCCAAACGACTCCAACCCCAGCACGGAGCTGGCCTTCGTGAAGGTAGGCACATCCGTCAGTGTAAACCTTCGGAAGCCCTTGGCAAACATTCTCATCAAAGTAGCGATGATTGGATGCGGTTGGGTAGACTGCGGCAGGTGTGTCCAGGGGGCCCCTGACGGAGTCAGAGTCACAGTGCTGGCAGCCTGCTAGCCCTTGTCCTAGCGCTAGCTTGGTGTTCTGACCATACTTGACCTCAATGTTGTATCCTTGGAGCACCATCATCCACGTCGCAATGCGGCTGTTTGACACTCTTCCTTCGCGCAGACGCTGGCTGTTTAGGAAGGTGACGGGCTGATGACACGTTTCAATGATCACTTTCTGTCCACCGATGTAACTACGAAAGTGTTCGACGGCCCAGACTGTAGAGAGGAGAGCTCTCTCGCAGTCTGAGAACTGGAGTTCCACCTTGCTCAGAGGCTTGCTGGCGTATGCCACAACTCTCATGTCCCTATCGTGTTTTTGCTTCAAAGCAGCGCTCAGGCAGTGAGAGGAGAAAGTAGCCTCTATGTAGAACTCTTTATCCTTGTCTGGGTAAGCCAGACAGGGTGCGGACGCCAACTTCTGTTTTAGGAACTGGAAGGAGAGTTCTTGGGGTCTGTCCCACACGAAAGGTGTGTCGTTCCGAAGCAGCTCAGTGAGGGGCCTCGCTGTTTCAGCGTACTCCTCAATGAACTGTCTGGAGTAGTTGCAGACTCCGAGGAAGCTCCTGAGTTCAGTCAGATTAGCTGGGGCTTTGATGTCCTGAATGGCTCTAATGCGTCCCGCTTGGGGCTCGACTCCATTAGGGCCAACCAGCAGTCCAACATACTCCACTTTGGTTCGACACCACTGTCCCTTGAGAATCGCCAATTTAGCTCCGGCGTCAGCGAGCTGTTGCAGCACGTGACGGAGTTCGGCCAGGTGCTCCTCGAAGGTTCGACTCCTCATCAAGATGTCATCGACATATATGAGGTTCCCTCTGGAAGCAGCATCTGACATGGCTTTGTGGAGGAAGATGTTGAACTCGGCAGGTGAGTTAGATTAGCCAAAGGGGCAGCGGTTCCAAGTATATTGGCGATTTCCAAAGGAGAAAGCCAGTTTATACTGGTCCGCCGGCTCAACCTTCATGGTCCAGAAGCCGTTGGCTACGTCAACCGTAGAGAAGAAACGAGCATCTCTGACTCTGACTTGCTCCTGATCTAAATGGATCATAGGCCAC
Source organism: Nothobranchius furzeri (assembly GCF_043380555.1). Taxonomy (NCBI): domain Eukaryota; kingdom Metazoa; phylum Chordata; class Actinopteri; order Cyprinodontiformes; family Nothobranchiidae; genus Nothobranchius; species Nothobranchius furzeri. The sequence goes on along the minus strand of NC_091751.1, from coordinate 9,117,609 downwards.
CTGGAGAGAGGTACTTGTTTGTTCAGTGCACGATAGTCTATGGTGAGACGCCATTTCCCAGTCGGTTTCAGAACCGGCCAGATGGGAGAGTTGTAAGTGGAGTTACACTCTCTGATGATGTTTTTCTCCTTCAGCTGATCGAGGATCTCCTGGATCGACTCATAAGCAGCGAGGGGAATCTTGTACTGACGTACAAAAGTAGGAGGGGCATTCGGGTTCGTCGGAATGCGAACCGTGTGCAGGTTTGTGAGTCCACAGTCCAGGGAGTCCCTGGATAAGATGGACTGAAACTCATAGAACAGGCTTCTAAGCGCTGCTCTCTGCTCCTCTGACTCCAGCGCATCCGCTTTGTCAAGCTGCTGGCTGACTTCGGCCTCGAAGCCGTCATAAGGTTCAGAGGAGGAGGGTCTCTGGTGTTCCGGGCTTTCAACCGGTGACTCAGAGGGTTGAGTATTTATTGCAAAAACCGTTAGACACTGACCGCTGTCAGTATCTAAGGTTGCACTGCAAATGGGTTCCTTAGGAAGGGCTTCATGCAGCTTGATGGTAATCATTTGTGAAGGGAAAGTACTGAATGTGTCTGCACCAACCTGTCTGTCGTTCAAGAACAACGGAAGTTGTCCGATCACGGGGACTGAAAGTTCAAAGTCATGGAATGAGCTATCTATCAGCATGCCCAAGGGCTTTCCTGCCGGCATGTGGATAGGACTCTGGGTCGGATTTTCGACCAACAAGTACGCAGAACGATTGTTCAGCTCCAAGAGTGGCGTGCCACAGACGGCTAAGTTGAGCTCCAAGAAGTGTGGTGATGGCTGGAAGAAGGGCTGGGTGCCTGGCAGCTTCTGATGCTTCATCAGGGTCAGACGAACAGGCACTCCTTTGACCTGTGGGGGCAGAACCGTGCTGGCCTCAACCACTGCACGGCAGGCCTGTGGAATGGTCTGACCGGACAGCAAGTGTTCAGGGCCTTCTGAGCGAGGCTCAGAGGAAGGTGTGGCCCGGGCCCAAAGGACTTGATTGCAAGTGTCCAGCTGGGCACCTAGTCGAACCAGCAGATCTGCTCCAATGAGTGCAGGTGGATCAAGCTGTGGTATGATGCTGAATGTATGTGTGTTCTGTCTTGCTCCAAGTTGGATAGTCAGAGAGCAGACCTCTGGCGCTTTCAGGAGCCTCTGCGGCCAAGTAGGTGACAAGAGCCGATGGCTACGTGTCACACTGACCAGAAGGGGGTCCTTCTGACGCAGGTGTTCAAACGTCTGCTGGCTGATGGCTGACTTTTCAGACCAAAGAGCAAGGCGAGCATCTGAGATGTGGGTGCAGTTGATGGTAGGACCACCAACTATGTGTGGTGCATATGGCTGCAGGCTGACGTTCTTCAGCGAGCAGAGAAAAGATGAATGTGTGCGGAACGGAGTTCCAGGAGCGGTTTCATGCCTTTGCAGGCGGTCATCGTCTGTGGGAGCCGTAGGGAGGGGCATGACCTTGGAACAAGGGTTTTGCGGCTCACTTATGCTGACTTCAAGAATGGAGGATGGTCGGCTGCTATCTGGGTTCCAGGGCTTAGGTGTGTCCACCTGGGCCCACAGTTGACCCTTCTGGCAGTCGATGAGGGGAGCTAGACGTTCAAGCAGGTCCTGACCAATGAGAAGTGGTTCAGTGTCTAGCTGGCAGACATAAAACGGGTGAACCAGAGTCATGTCTTGGAAGGTGATGTCCAGCCACGCCCGGTGAGTGATACACTCCCGGGTCTGGGTGTAGCTGGTGATTTTCAGGTCACAAGGTTCAACCTGGACTGGTTTCCCGAGCGACCGCATGGTGTCAGACACGCGATGGAACAATGTGGAGCACATCAGGGTGATTTCTGAGCCGGTATCCAGCAGAGCATCAACCTGTATGCACCCACCTACGTTGGTGCTACAGTACAAACGGCGAGCATGATCATGGTTTGTTAAGTCACCAAGGAACTTCAGAAATTTAGCATCAGGTTTCTCTCAGGGGGTAGATTTCAGGAGACTCCTGTGATCTACCAGTAGTGTTCCCCCAGCTGATCAGGTAGGTCCTGGCCACGCTGGGAGGTTGAGCCACGCCTAGTCATGCGGACGTTGGCTCTGGGTCTGGCTTCTTAGAAGCAGACTTTGGTGCAGGGGTCTCATCTGCAGATCTCAGCTGTTCCTTCTGTTTAGCTAGGAACTGCTGAAACATCTCCTGGAGGTCGGCTTTGGTCAAGTACTCACCTGCGGACTTGTGTTCGGGACCTACCTGTGGGCGGCGCTCCTTAAACCTTCCACTGTTCCGACCTGCCTGCCGTTGGTTTTGGTTGGGCCACTTCCTGTCTGATTGTCCAGACCTAGGCGGCCAATCAGCACCCCCCTTCCCCTGTTGAGGAGATTGGGACTGCTTTCGTGGTTTAGCAGGTCTAGATTTAGCAGATTTTGGCTTAGTGGGTGGAGCTTCTGTGCCTTCGAGCTCCAAACGCGGCTCGGTGTCGGGAGCTAGGTGCATGACGCGGTGATGTGCGTCAGGCTTTTGGGGCTTTCCGCCAGCTTCCCAAGCCTGTTGAGCGTATCTCCTAATCTCCTGAGTTGTCAGTTTTTTCATCCGACAATACATTGAGACTTCGGAGCGAACACACTCGTGCAGGTTGTGAATGAACAGGGATCTGAAGGCAGGGTCTTCCTCGAGCCCAGGGCCGTTTCGACCTTGGAAATAAGCACTTTTGAGTCGGCGATAATTCTCTCTGGGGGGTTCGTTCCTCCCGTGTTTGATGGAGAAGGCCCCCATTGTAGCTGACGCAGAGTCTGCATACGTGGCGTATTCATCCCTCAACGCTCGGCAGAGCGAGGAGTACCGATCTCGAATGTCAGGTGGTAGAGTTTCCATGAAACCGTGCACCGTTCTAGATGTGGTTTTCCAAATTAGCTTGAGCTTTTCCCTTGAAGAAGGTGCTGGAAGATCAAGCAGACAACGTTCTATCTCCCTGAGATAATCGTCAACGTTGGATTCATTGGTGTTAGGATCAAAGCGTTCTATGTCTTTAGCTAGCGATTCAATTTGACGTACACGGAGCCCTGACTCACGGTACGGCGCGTCATCCTCTGACTCTGACCCACGGTCTGTCTCAGAGAGCGCTGGATATCGCTGGTGTGCTCTGGGCTCCCAATGTTGACTCCTGGGGCCCAAATCGGGGTCCGGCATGCTGTGACGGGCTGCTGGCACGTCACGGGGGTGTCCTGGGAGGTCCTCCTCCCGGGGCACGTCGGCGTAGTGCAGCCTGCGTCTTTCAACTGGGGCTTCTGCGTAATACACTTTGTCCGGATACGGACTGGCGTATGATGCTTTGTCCTGCAGCTGGTTACCGGCATGCCGAATACCGGAGTAGCTAGGATGGGTGGATGGTTGAGGTGCAGGTTGGGGTGCAGAACCCCAATCGGCACCTTGCACCCTTCGTGGACTGGGGGAGCGGTCTAAATAGAGGTGCCGCTCAGCTGGTCGACTTCTCACAGATTGAGAACACCGTGAAGATGAGGGTGGTGGTCCAACCTGGGGTTCGAGGGCGAATTGCCCTCGGCCCCTAGATGGTCCTGAATGCCCTATAGTGTGTGTAGGGAAAAGGGCCGAAGGTTGGGACAGATAAGCTTCGTCTCTCCCCTGCGGCATGCGTCCGTCCAGAGAGTCAAGGTGTTTCCCCCCTTCCCACTGTCTGTTGTCATCAGCAGAAGGGGGCGGGGTCTTCTCCCCATCTTCCCCAGAATCGGTGCGGGTGTCGTCGTCCTCCTCATCCTTCAGACTTCCATTTCGCTGTTTTTCAGCTAGCATACTCTGGAGGTTCAAGATCTCTCGATCATGTTGGAGTCCTTTCTGATAGAGGATCAGGGCTAACTTAGCCAAGTGAACCTGGATTGGTTTAGTACCATCCGGGTTTTCTATTTGATCAAGTACAGCGTCAAGCTGTTCTTCAGTGACATCCCTAGAAGGGTAGTCGGGTTCTCGAGCAACCGCGACCAGTTTGGACAAAAATTGTCCAGAAAGTAGGCCAGGTTCATAGTCGTGGGCCGCAGCGCCACCTGGTTGCTGGGAGTTGGTCAGTTCACTACTCTGTCCCTCCATTTTAACAACCGAACCAAAATAGCCTAGTAGAGCTTCTGCAGATAGCTCAAACTGCACCTTTTGGGCAGCAACTGCTAGCTTTGTAGCAGAAAAACACTAAATTAACCTTTGTGCGCACAGGTTTTAGCGTTTTAAGATTGCACGGAATGCCGTGACTGACGCTTAAAATACTATTCCTTTCAGTATTTTAGCAAAAGCTGGTGCGTTGCCATAGCAACGTCTTACAACACTTGCAGTGTTAAATATGCTAGTTATTCCTTCAGAATATTAGCAAACAGGGTGTTATCAGTCTTTGAGTGAAGGTTTCAGTTAGTTATAATAGCCACTGTGAGTTAAAGTCGCTAAATTAGCAGTTAATTTTAGCCTAAAAGGGTTAGTCAGAATTACTTACACGCTGCACCTTTAATGAGGAACTGAATTTTAACCTAAAAGGTTAGCCAGAATTAATTACACGTTGCACCTTTAAGGAAAAACTGAATTTTAACCTAAAAGGTTAGCCAGAATTAATTACACGTTGCACCTTTAAGGAAAAGCTGAATTTTAACCTAAAAGGTTAACCAGAATTAATTTACACGTTGCACCTTTAAAGAAGCACTGAGTTACTGGTGAGAGTTCGATGCAGCTTCCTGCTCAGCGAAATCAGCACCACTCTGTTGCTGGTTCAAGGCTGAACAACGGATTATTTTTAATTCAAGCTCTTTGGATTTATTTGTTTGTTTGTGCCGGATAGAAATCTCTGTGTATCCAAGCCTCACACGGGGCACCAATAAAATGTTGGGGTTATTAGGAGCGAACAATTCGTAAGCTTTAACTTACTTTTGGATTCTTCAATAAATTCTGTAAATATGGAACTATTTACTGATTTATTAATTAATTAAGATATTCTTAGATATCTTTGGGGCACCACCCTTTAATTAGAAAGGGAAATGAATCCAAAACTCTTATCAGTCTTTCTTGAAGTTCGTAGAATCCTTGGAGCAGAGACTTCTCTTCGACACAACAAAGCTACTGGACACAAAAATCTGAATTTTATAACATTTAATTAACAATTTGTCAAATGAATAAACAGTGGAATAGATGAATAATAACCGTGTGATATGATTGAAGATGGATGTGTTTGCATGTGATGGAGGATGTATGAATGAGGTCCTTTGTTCTCACAAAGGAGTAGTGTGTGTGTGTGTGTGTGTGTGTGTGTGTGTGTGTGTGTGTGTGTGTGTGTGTGTGTGTGCGTGTGTATGGATTCAAAATGGAGTCTTGAATACAAGATGGCTGACCCCTTTGTCTGGCTAAAGTGTGGGTGGCAACTTGCACTTTAACTTCCAAAGCACTTAGAATCAGTAGTAACTTAACCTTAAATCACTCAAAACATTTCAAAAGATCATGAAACAACACAAAAGATTAATCACAAATTAATATCTTTTAGTTTCAGCCTGGCCATGACAGAAACCATTTTAAGATACCAAACAATGATCAATAAGCAGTTTATTCTTTCAAAATGACCCGACGGACGTGTTTGGGACGAAAGAGGAAAACACGAAGCTACTTTTTAAGCAATAGCGCGGTTTTATTGCTTATTCTGGACTATAGAGTTAACGGAAGAAGAAGGAGAGAGAGAAAGAGATGAGTTGCTGATCACCAGAAGAGCGAGGCGTCCCTCCCTCTTTGATTTGACGGTTCTCCGTGTTTCTCCGCAGCTTTCGGCGTCGTCCGTCGGTTTGATGCTTTCTCCGTTGTTTGGCGTTCACGAGTGTTTCTCCACGGGCTGGACAGAGACAGCAAAGTTTCTTTCTGTGCTGAGTTATAACTTACAGCATGCTTGATGGAGTTGTTGCTTTCCTCCGCAGTTCTGTGTCCTCAAACATCAGCTGGAGGGGAGCAGAAACGAGCAGATCTGATGGGCTTGCAGTTTAGTTTCCAGCAGTTCTGTGGGCTCAACTTGGGCACTTAAGAGCTTCCGCGTGCTCAATTTGTCGGAGCGTTGACAAGCGTGTCCTTACCGCCAGGTATCCTGGGCAAAAGAACGAGGATTCTTTGTCTCTGCTGAAGATTTATGGTCTTAGTTCGCGGGAAAAGCTCCACGGCTTCCCGCACATGCGCAGAACGTGTTTCTGGTACTAGGCGGTGACGTCATCACAATGCTTCCGTGTGCAAAGCATCATGGGAAATGAAGTTTCTTGGCGCTGATGTGATTATTTGCTTTTCAGAGCAATTTAAGCACAGTCATTTTGGAGAAAATCACTGCATAGTAATTTCCTCATGAGGTCAGACCCTCAACATAACGAGCACAGCACAACGCTTGCCGCACGCGAAGACAACATGCAGGAGACAACGCTACCACCTGTCGTGAGAACAACGGATTCGAGTGACAACGATCGCGACTATGACGAGCACATTACAACACCCTCTGTGCACTAGGACAAGGTGCAGGAGACAACGCTACCACCTGTCGTGAGAAACAAGAGTTTGGTTAACAATGATCATCGTCGTGTCCCATTGTAAACGGGCGCGCCATTGCACACATCGTACATGTTTGTTAACCCACCTGTATGCGACAGACTTTGTGTGTTGCATGACATCGAGATGTATTGACGTCTGTGTCAATACAGGACTCTCTATAAGCCGGGAGCTGGACGCTAACGGCCCGTGCATGCGCCACACAAAAGGTATCGTACATGTGTTAACCCACCTGGTTGCGACAGACTTTGTGTGTTGCATGACATCGAGATGTATTGACGTCTGTGTCAATACAGGACTCTCTAAGCTGGGAGCTGGACGCTAACGACCCGTGCATGCGCCACACAAAAGGTAACTCGACTAACTACAAAACGAATATTGTGATGTAGAAGGTTGGTTCGACTGTTTGAATCAGCTGCAGCTGCGGTTTACTCACGAAGTGAATCGCACGCTTGTTAGAAGTACATTCGGAGCACTTAAAAAATACATCGCTCTCATCGAGTTCCGTCTCAGCGTTCACCGGCTGATGGGCAAGAGCGTGACATGGGATCGCCAGGAACTTACTTAAGGACTATCATCTCATTTGGCATTTACTCACGGACCCAAGAAACCAGTTCCGAAAAATGGTCGAGAATTATAACTTGTCTAATAGCAACTGGAAGATATGTTGCGTCATAAGCCTCTGATGGTTCACAAGGTGCACGGTCCACTCGAAATCCTAATGCTGTATTTGTAGTACATACACTAAGTCTTCTCTGTTGATGTCAGACTAGAGTTTTATTAGAGTTTTACTTTGCAACAATGGGATTCGAGCAATTGATGTGTATATTTTTAATAGTGCACAATGCTACTATTCCTAGGCTGAATGTATGACATGGCTCTTATGTATCATTATGTATAGTTTCCATTAAGTACTAATTTAAATAAAGTCCCTCTGTCCTCAGTAGTAGGTTGTGGGTTTAATACACATTATTATGATCAACCTGTTGAATAGTATAATAACAATATTCCTGTAAAAGTCATTTAGTAATGAACAACCTCAGTTCTGTGAAAGAACATCATGTCTCTGATGTGTACACTGCAGGCCTGACCGGGGTTTGCACGCAAGGGCCTGTGTGTGTGTGTGTGTGTGTGTGTGTGTGTGTGTGTGTGTGTGTGTGTGTGTGTGTGTGTGTGTGTGTGTGTGTGTGTGTGTGTTTGTGTGTGTGTGTGTGTGTGTGTGTGTGTTTGTGTTTGTGTGTGTGTGTGTGTGTGTGTGAAACAAATAAAGATAAATATAGCTAGTGCGGCCACGAGCGGTCGTGCAGGGTAGAGGCTGCGCGAAAACGCCTCTAAAACAAGCGCGTGCCCGCTCTACTTGTTCGACGAACTCAGCAGGTTCTCCAACAATAGGGTCGGCGTGATCGTGTCCTTTCCACATGTCAACACTGGGTCTTACAGAGGGCCTCCAGGAGAGAGGCCCAAGCAAGACGCGCCCCGAGGAGCATCTTGCCACATGTCACCTCTGGGTCTGACTGAGCGCCTCCAGGAGAGAGGCCCAAGCAAGACGCGCCCCGAGGAGCGTCTTGTCACATGTCAACACTGGGTCTGACTGAGCGCCTCCAGGAGAGAAGCCCCAGCAAGACGTGCCCCGAGGAGCGTCTTGCCACATGTCAGCACTCGGTCTGGTTGAGCGCCTCCAGGAGAGAGGCCCAAGCAAGATGTGCCCCGAGGAGCGTCTTGCCACATGTCAACAATGGGTCTGACTGAGGGCCTCCAGGAGAGAAGCCCAAGCAAGATGCGCCCCGAGGAGCGTCTTGCCACATGTCAGCACTCGGTCTGACTGAGTGCCTCCAGGAGAGAGGCCCAAGCAAGATGCGCCCAGAGGAGCGTCTTGCCACATGTCAACAATAGGTCTGACTGAGGGCCTCCAGGAGAGAATCCCAAGCAAGAGGCGCCCAGCGGAGCGTCTTGCCACATATCAGCACTCGGTCTGACTGAGCGCCTCCAGGAGAGAGGCCCAAGCAAGACGCGCCCCGAGGAGCGTCTTGCCACATGTCAACGAAGGGTCTGACTGAGGGCCTCCAGGAAAGAAGCCCAAGCAAGACGCGCCCCGAGGAGCGTCTTGCCACATGTCAACACTGGGTCTGACTGAGCGCCTCCAGGAGAGAGGCCCAAGCAAGAAACGCCCAAAGAGCCTCTTGACACATGTCAACACTGGGTCTGACTGATCGCGTCCCCAGGAGAGAGGCCCAAGCAAGACGCGCCCCGAGGAGTTTCTTGCCACATGTCAGCACTAGGTCTGACTGAGCGCCTCCAGGAGAGAGGCCCAAGCAAGACGCGCCCCGAGGAGCGTCTTGCCACATGTCAACGAAGGGTCTGACTGAGGGCCTCCAGGAGAGAAGCCCAAGCAAGACGCGCCCCGAGGAGCTTCTTGCCACATGTCAACACTGGGTCTGACTGAGCGCCTCCAGGAGAGAGGCCCAAACAAGAAACGCCCAAAGAGCCTCTTGACACATGTCAACACTGGGTCTGACTGATCGCCTCCCCAGGAGAGAGGCCCAAGCAAGACGCGCCCCGAGGAGCGTCTTGCCACATGTCACCTCTGGGTCTGACTGAGCACCTCCAGGAGAGAGGCCCAAGCAAGACGCGCCCCGAGGAGCGTCTTGTCACATGTCAACACTGGGTCTGACTGAGCGCCTCCAAGAGAGAGGCCCAAGCAAGAAACGCCCGAGGAGCGTCTTGACACATGTCAACACTGGGTCTGACTGATCGCCTCCCCAGGAGAGAGGCCCAAGCAAGACGCGCCCTGAGGAGCGTCTTGCCACATGTCAACACTGGGTCTGACTGAGTGCCTCCATGAGAGAAGCCCCAGCAAGACGCGCCCCGAGGAGCGTCTTGCCACATGTCAGCACTCGGTCTGACTGAGCGCCTCCAGGAGAGAGGCCCAAGCAAGAAGCGCCCCAAGGAGCGTCTTGCCACATGTCAACACTGGGTCTGACTGAGCGCCTCCAGGAGAGAGGCCCAATCAAGACACTCCTGGAGGAGCGTTTTGCCACATGTCAACAATGGGTCTGACTGAGGGCCTCCAGGAGAGAAGCCCAAGCAAGACGCGCCCCGAGGAGCGTCTTGCCACATGTCAGCACTCGGTCTTACTGAGTGCCTCCAGGAGAGAGGCCCAAATGAGACGCGCCCCGAGGAGCGTCTTGCCACATGTCAACAATGGATCTGACTGACGGCCTCCAGGAGAGAAGCCCAAGCAAGACGCGCCCCGAGGAGCTTCTTGCCACATGTCAGCACTCGGTCTGACTGAGCGCCTCCAGGAGAGAGGCCCAAGCAAGACGTGCCCCGCGGAGCGTCTTGCCACATGTCAACACTGGGTAAGACTGAGCGCCTCCAGGAGAGAGGCCCAAGCAAGACGCGCCCCGAGGGGCGTCTTGCCACATGTGAACACTGGGTCTGACTGAGCGCCTCCAGGAGAGAGTCCCAAGCAAGACGCGCCCGGAGGAGCGTCTTGCCACATGTCAGCACTCGGTCTGACTGAGCGCCTCCAGGAGAGAGGCCCAAGCAAGACCCGCCCCGAGGAGCATCTTGACACATGTCTCCTCTGGGTCTGACTGAGTGCCTCCAGGAGAGAGGCCCAAGCAAGACGTGCCCCGAGGAGCGTCTTGCCACATGTCAACACTGGGTCTGACTGAGTGCCTCCATGAGAGAAGCCCCAGCAAGACGCGCCCCGAGGAGCATCTTGCCACATGTCAACACTGGGTCTGACTGAGAACCTCCAGGAGAGAGGCCCAAGCAAGACGCGCCCCGAGGAGCGTCGTGCCACCTGTCAACACTGGGTCTGACTGAGCGCCTCCAGGAGAGAGGCCCAAGCAAGACGCGCCCCGAGGAGCGTCTTGTCACATGTCACTACTCGGTCTGACTGAGCGCCTCCAGGAGAGAGGCCCAGGCAAGACGTGCCCCGAGGAGCGTCTTGCCACATGTCAACAATGGGTCTGACTGAGGGCCTCCAGGAGAGAAGCCCAAGCAAGAAGCGCCCCGAGGAGCGTCTTGCCACATGTCAACACTGGGTCTGACTGAGCGCCTCCAGGAGAGAGGCCCAAGCAAGACAAGCCCCGAGGAGCGTCTTGAAACATGTCAACACTGGGTCTGACTGAGGGCCTCCATGACAGAAGCCCAAGCAAGACGCGCCCCGAGGAGAGTCTTGCCACATGTCAACACTCGGCCTGACAGAGGGCATCCAGGAGAGAGGCCCAAGCAATACGCGCCCCGAGGAGCGTCTTGCCACATGTGAACAATGGGTCTGACTGACGGCCTCCAGGAGAGAAGACAAAGCAAGACGCGCCCCGAGGAGCTTCTTTCCACATGTCAACAATGGGTCTTACTGAGGGCCTCCATGAGAGAAGCCCAAGCAAGACGCGCCCCGAGGAGTGTCTTGCCACATGTCAACACTGTGTCTGACTGAGCGCCTCCAGGAGAGAGGCCCAAGCAAGATGCGCCCCGAGGAGCGTCTTGCCACGTGTCAACACTGGGTCTGACTTAGCGCCTCCAGGAGAGAGGCCCAAGCAAGATGCGCCCCGAGGAGCGTCTTGCCACGTGTCACCACTGGGTCTGACTGAGCTCCTCCAGGAGAGAGGCCCAAGCAAGACGCGCCCCGAGGAGCGTCTTGCCAAATGTCACTACTCGGTCTGACTGAGCGCCTCCAGGAGGGAGGTCCAAGCAAGACGCGCCCCGAGGAGCGTCTTGCCACATGTCACTACTCGGTCTGACTGAGCTCCTCCAGGAGAGAGGCCCAAGCAAGACGTGCCCCGAGGAGCATCTTGCCACATGTCAACAATGGGTCTGACTGAGGGCCTCCAGGAGAGAAGCCCAAGCAAGACGCGCCCAGAGGAGCGTCTTGCCACATGTCAACACTGGGTCTGACTGAGCGCCTCCAGGAGAGAGGCCCAAGCAAGACACGCCCCGAAGAGCGTCTTGACACATGTCAACACTGGGTCGGACTGAGGGCCTCCATGAGAGAAGCCCAAGCAAGATGCGCCCCGAGGAGAGTCTTGCCACATGTCATCACTCGGTCTGACAGAGGGCATTCAGAAGAGAGGCCCAAGCAATACGCGCCCCGAGGAGCGTCTTGCCACATGTCACCACTGGGTCTGAATGAGCGCCTCCAGGAGAGAGGGCCCAGCAAGACGCGCCCCGAGGAGCGTCTTGCCTTATGTCAGCACTCGGTCTGACTCAGCGCCTCCAGGAGAGAGGCCCAAGCAAGACGCGCCCCGAGGAGCGTCTTGCCACATGTCAACAATGGGTCTGACTGAGGGCCTCCATGAGAGAGGCCCAAGCAAGATGCGCCAGGAGGAGCGTCTTGCCACATGTAAACACTGGGTCTGACAGAGGGCCTCCAGGAGAGAGGCCCAAGCAAGACGCGCTCCGAGGAGCGTCTTGCCACATGTCACCTCTGGTTCTGACTGAGCGCCTCCAGGAGAGAGGCCCAAGCAAGATGCGCCCCGAGGAGCGTCTTGTCACATGTCAACATTGGGTCTGCCTGAGCGCCTCCAGGAGAGAAGCCCAAGCAAGACGCGCCCCGAGGAGCGTCTTGCCACATGTCAACAATGGGTCTGACTGAGGGCCTCCAGGAGAGAAGCCCAAGCAAGACGCGCCCCGAGGAGCTTCTTGACACATGTCAACACTGGGTCTGACAGAGGGCCTCCAGGAGAGAGGCCAAAGCAAGACGCGCCCCGAGGAGTGTCTTGCCACATGTCACCACTGGGTCTGACTGAGCGCCTCCAGGAGAGAGACCCAACCAAGACGCGCCCTGAGGAGCGTCTTGCCACATGCCAACACTGGGTCTGACAGAGGGCCTCCAGGAGAGAGGCCCAAGCAAGACGCGCCCCGAGGAGTGTCTTTCCACGTGTCACCACTAGGTCTGACTGAGCGCCTCCAGGAGAGAGGCCCAAGCAAGACGTGCCCCGCGGAGCGTCTTGCCACATGTCAACACTGGGTCTGACTGAGCGCCTCCAGGAGAGAGGCCCAAGCAAGACGCGCCCCGAGGAGCGTCTTGCCACATGTGAACACTGGTTCTGACTGAGCGCCTCAAGGAGAGAGGCCCAAGCAAGACGCGCCCGGAGGAGCGTCTTGCCACATGTCAGCACTCGGTCTGACTGAGCGCCTCCAGGAGAGAGGCCCAAGCAAGACGCGCCCCGAGGAGCATCTTGACACATGTCTCCTCTGGGTCTGACTGAGTGCCTCCAGGAGAGAGGCCCAAGCAAGACGTGCCCCGAGGAGCGTCTTGCCACATGTCAACACTGGGTCTGACTGAGTGCCTCCATGAGAGAAGCCGCAGCAAGACGCGCCCCGAGGAGCATCTTGCCACATGTCAACACTGGGTATGACTGAGAACCTCCAGGAGAGAGGCCCAAGCAAGACGCGCCCCGAGAAATGTCTTGCCACCTGTCAACACTGGGTGTGACTGAGCGCCTCTAGGAGAGAGGCCCAAGCAAGACGCGCCCCGAGGAGCGTCTTGTCACATGTCACTACTCGGTCTGACTGAGCGCCTCCAGGAGAGAGGCCCAAGCAAGACGTGCCCCGAGGAGCGTCTTGCCACATGTCAACAATGGGTCTGACTGAGGGCCTCCAGGAGAGAAGCCCAAGCAAGACGCGCCCCGAGGAGCATCTTGCCACATGTCAACAATGGGTCTGACTGAGGGCCTCCAGGAGAGAGGCCCGAGCAAGATGCGCCCGGAGGAGCGTCTTGCCACATGTCACCTCTGGTTCTGACTGAGCGCCTCCAGGAGAGAGGCCCAAGCAAGACGCGCCCCGAGGAGCGTCTTGTCACATGTCAACACTGGGTCTTTCTGAGCTCCTCCAGGAGAGAAGCCCAAGCAAGACGCGCCCCGAGGAGCGTCTTGCCACATGTCAGCACTCGGTCTGACTGAGCACCTCCAGGAGAGAGGCCCAAGCAAGACGCGCCCCGAGGAGCGTCAGGCCACATGTCAACAATGGGTCTGACTGAGGGCCTACAGGAGAGAAGCCCAAGCATCACGCGGCCCGAGGAGCGTCTTGCCACATGTCAGCACTCGGTCTGACTGAGAGCCTCCAGGAGAGAAGCCCAAGCAAGACGCGCCCCGAGGAGCGTCTTGACACATGTCAACACTGGGTCTGACAGAGGGCCTCCAGGAGAGAGGCCCAAGCAAGACGTGCCCCGAGGAGTGTCTTGCCACATGTCACCACTTGGTCTGACTGAGCGCCTCCAGGAGGGAGGCCCAAGCAACACGCGCCCCTAGGAGCGTCAGGCCACATGTCACTACTCAGTCTGACTGAGCGCCTCCAGGAGAGAGGCCCAAGCAAGACGCGCCCCGAGGAGTGTCTTGCCACATGTCAACAATGGGTCTTACTGAGGGCCTCCAGGAGAGAAGCCCAAGCAAGACGCGCCCCGAGGAGCTTCTTGCCACATGTCAGCACTCGGTCTGACTGAAAGCCTCCAGGAGAGAGGCCAAATCAAGACGCGCCCCGAGGAGCGTCTTGACACATGTCAACTATGGGTCTGACAGAGGGCCTCCATGAGAGAGGCCCAAGCAAGACGCGCCCCGAGGAGTGTCTTGCCACATGTCAACACTGGGTCTGACAGAGGGCCTCCAGGAGAGAGGCCCAAGCAAGACGCGCCCCGAGGAGTGTCTTGCCACATGTCACCACTCGGTCTGACTGAGCGCCTCCAGGAGAGAGGCCCAAGAAACACGCGCCCCGAGGAGCGTCAGGCCACATGTCACTACTCAGTCTGACTGAGCGCCTCCAGGAGAGAGGCCCAAGCAAGACGCGCCCCGAGGAGCGTCTTGCCACGTGTCAACACTGGGTCTGACTGAGGGACCCCATGAGAGAGGCCCAAGCAAGACGCGCCCCGAGGAGTGTCTTGCCAAATGTCAACACTGGGTCTGACTGAGCGCCTCAGGGAGAGAGGTCCAAGCAAGACACGCCCCGAGGAGCGTCTTGACACATATCAACACTGGGTCTGACTGAGGGCCTCCATGAGAGAAGCCCAAGCAAGACGCGCCCCGAGGAGCGTCTTGCCACGTGTCAACACTGGGTCTGACTTAGCGCCTCCAGGAGAGAGGCCCAAGCAAGATGCGCCCCGAGGAGCGTCTTGCCACGTGTCACCACTGGGTCTGACTGAGCTCCTCCAGGAGAGAGGCCCAAGCAAGACGCGCCCCGAGGAGCGTCTTGCCAAATGTCACTACTCGGTCTGACTGAGCGCCTCCAGGAGGGAGGTCCAAGCAAGACGCGCCCCGAGGAGCGTCTTGCCACATGTCACTACTCGGTCTGACTGAGCTCCTCCAGGAGAGAGGCCCAAGCAAGACGTGCCCCGAGGAGCATCTTGCCACATGTCAACAATGGGTCTGACTGAGGGCCTCCAGGAGAGAAGCCCAAGCAAGACGCGCCCAGAGGAGCGTCTTGCCACATGTCAACACTGGGTCTGACTGAGCGCCTCCAGGAGAGAGGCCCAAGCAAGACACGCCCCGAAGAGCGTCTTGACACATGTCAACACTGGGTCGGACTGAGGGCCTCCATGAGAGAAGCCCAAGCAAGATGCGCCCCGAGGAGAGTCTTGCCACATGTCATCACTCGGTCTGACAGAGGGCATTCAGAAGAGAGGCCCAAGCAATACGCGCCCCGAGGAGCGTCTTGCCACATGTCACCACTGGGTCTGAATGAGCGCCTCCAGGAGAGAGGGCCCAGCAAGACGCGCCCCGAGGAGCGTCTTGCCTTATGTCAGCACTCGGTCTGACTCAGCGCCTCCAGGAGAGAGGCCCAAGCAAGACGCGCCCCGAGGAGCGTCTTGCCACATGTCAACAATGGGTCTGACTGAGGGCCTCCATGAGAGAGGCCCAAGCAAGATGCGCCAGGAGGAGCGTCTTGCCACATGTAAACACTGGGTCTGACAGAGGGCCTCCAGGAGAGAGGCCCAAGCAAGACGCGCTCCGAGGAGCGTCTTGCCACATGTCACCTCTGGTTCTGACTGAGCGCCTCCAGGAGAGAGGCCCAAGCAAGATGCACCCCGAGGAGCGTCTTGTCACATGTCAACATTGGGTCTGCCTGAGCGCCTCCAGGAGAGAAGCCCAAGCAAGACGCGCCCCGAGGAGCGTCTTGCCACATGTCAACAATGGGTCTGACTGAGGGCCTCCAGGAGAGAAGCCCAAGCAAGACGCGCCCCGAGGAGCTTCTTGACACATGTCAACACTGGGTCTGACAGAGGGCCTCCAGGAGAGAGGCCAAAGCAAGACGCGCCCCGAGGAGTGTCTTGCCACATGTCACCACTGGGTCTGACTGAGCGCCTCCAGGAGAGAGACCCAACCAAGACGCGCCCTGAGGAGCGTCTTGCCACATGCCAACACTGGGTCTGACAGAGGGCTTCCAGGAGAGAGGCCCAAGCAAGACGCGCCCCGAGGAGTGTCTTTCCACGTGTCACCACTAGGTCTGACTGAGCGCCTCCAGGAGAGAGGCCCAAGCAAGACGTGCCCCGCGGAGCGTCTTGCCACATGTCAACACTGGGTCTGACTGAGCGCCTCCAGGAGAGAGGCCCAAGCAAGACGCGCCCCGAGGAGCGTCTTGCCACATGTGAACACTGGTTCTGACTGAGCGCCTCAAGGAGAGAGGCCCAAGCAAGACGCGCCCGGAGGAGCGTCTTGCCACATGTCAGCACTCGGTCTGACTGAGCGCCTCCAGGAGAGAGGCCCAAGCAAGACGCGCCCCGAGGAGCATCTTGACACATGTCTCCTCTGGGTCTGACTGAGTGCCTCCAGGAGAGAGGCCCAAGCAAGACGTGCCCCGAGGAGCGTCTTGCCACATGTCAACACTGGGTCTGACTGAGTGCCTCCATGAGAGAAGCCGCAGCAAGACGCGCCCCGAGGAGCATCTTGCCACATGTCAACACTGGGTATGACTGAGAACCTCCAGGAGAGAGGCCCAAGCAAGACGCGCCCCGAGAAATGTCTTGCCACCTGTCAACACTGGGTGTGACTGAGCGCCTCTAGGAGAGAGGCCCAAGCAAGACGCGCCCCGAGGAGCGTCTTGTCACATGTCACTACTCGGTCTGACTGAGCGCCTCCAGGAGAGAGGCCCAAGCAAGACGTGCCCCGAGGAGCGTCTTGCCACATGTCAACAATGGGTCTGACTGAGGGCCTCCAGGAGAGAAGCCCAAGCAAGACGCGCCCCGAGGAGCATCTTGCCACATGTCAACAATGGGTCTGACTGAGGGCCTCCAGGAGAGAGGCCCGAGCAAGATGCGCCCGGAGGAGCGTCTTGCCACATGTCACCTCTGGTTCTGACTGAGCGCCTCCAGGAGAGAGGCCCAAGCAAGACGCGCCCCGAGGAGCGTCTTGTCACATGTCAACACTGGGTCTTTCTGAGCTCCTCCAGGAGAGAAGCCCAAGCAAGACGCGCCCCGAGGAGCGTCTTGCCACATGTCAGCACTCGGTCTGACTGAGCACCTCCAGGAGAGAGGCCCAAGCAAGACGCGCCCCGAGGAGCGTCAGGCCACATGTCAACAATGGGTCTGACTGAGGGCCTACAGGAGAGAAGCCCAAGCATCACGCGGCCCGAGGAGCGTCTTGCCACATGTCAGCACTCGGTCTGACTGAGAGCCTCCAGGAGAGAAGCCCAAGCAAGACGCGCCCCGAGGAGCGTCTTGACACATGTCAACACTGGGTCTGACAGAGGGCCTCCAGGAGAGAGGCCCAAGCAAGACGTGCCCCGAGGAGTGTCTTGCCACATGTCACCACTTGGTCTGACTGAGCGCCTCCAGGAGGGAGGCCCAAGCAACACGCGCCCCTAGGAGCGTCAGGCCACATGTCACTACTCAGTCTGACTGAGCGCCTCCAGGAGAGAGGCCCAAGCAAGACGCGCCCCGAGGAGTGTCTTGCCACATGTCAACAATGGGTCTTACTGAGGGCCTCCAGGAGAGAAGCCCAAGCAAGACGCGCCCCGAGGAGCTTCTTGCCACATGTCAGCACTCGGTCTGACTGAAAGCCTCCAGGAGAGAGGCCAAATCAAGACGCGCCCCGAGGAGCGTCTTGACACATGTCAACTATGGGTCTGACAGAGGGCCTCCATGAGAGAGGCCCAAGCAAGACGCGCCCCGAGGAGTGTCTTGCCACATGTCAACACTGGGTCTGACAGAGGGCCTCCAGGAGAGAGGCCCAAGCAAGACGCGCCCCGAGGAGTGTCTTGCCACATGTCACCACTCGGTCTGACTGAGCGCCTCCAGGAGAGAGGCCCAAGAAACACGCGCCCCGAGGAGCGTCAGGCCACATGTCACTACTCAGTCTGACTGAGCGCCTCCAGGAGAGAGGCCCAAGCAAGACGCGCCCCGAGGAGCGTCTTGCCACGTGTCAACACTGGGTCTGACTGAGGGACCCCATGAGAGAGGCCCAAGCAAGACGCGCCCCGAGGAGTGTCTTGCCAAATGTCAACACTGGGTCTGACTGAGCGCCTCAGGGAGAGAGGTCCAAGCAAGACACGCCCCGAGGAGCGTCTTGACACATATCAACACTGGGTCTGACTGAGGGCCTCCATGAGAGAAGCCCAAGCAAGACGCGCCCCGAGGAGAGTCTTGCCACATGTCAACACTCGGTCTGACAGAGGGCATCCAGGAGAGAGGCCAAAGCAATACGCGCCCGAGGAGCGTCTTTCCACATGTCACCACTGGGTCTGACTGAGCGCCTCCAGGAGAGAGACCCAACCAAGACGCGCCCTGAGGAGCGTCTTGCCACATGCCAACACTGGGTCTGACAGAGGGCCTCCAGGAGAGAGGCCCAAGCAAGACGCGCCCCGAGGAGTGTCTTTCCACGTGTCACCACTAGGTCTGACTGAGCGCCTCCAGGAGAGAGGCCCAAGCAAGACGCGCCCCGAGGAGCGTCTTGCCACATGTAAGCACTCGGTCTGACTGAGCGCCTCCAGGAGAGAGGCCCAAGCAAGACGTGCCCCGCGGAGCGTCTTGCCACATGTCAACACTGGGTCTGACTGAGCGCCTCCAGGAGAGAGGCCCAAGCAAGACGCGCCCCGAGGAGCGTCTTGCCACATGTGAACACTGGTTCTGACTGAGCGCCTCAAGGAGAGAGGCCCAAGCAAGACGCGCCCGGAGGAGCGTCTTGCCACATGTCAGCACTCGGTCGGACTGAGCGCCTCCAGGAGATAGGCCCAAGCAAGACGCGCCCCGAGGAGCATCTTGACACATGTCTCCTCTGGGTCTGACTGAGTGCCTCCAGGAGAGAGGCCCAAGCAAGACGTGCCCCGAGGAGCGTCTTGCCACATGTCAACACTGGGTCTGACTGAGTGCCTCCATGAGAGAAGCCCCAGCAAGACGCGCCCCGAGAAGCATCTTGCCACATGTCAACACTGGGTCTGACTGAGAACCTCCAGGAGAGAGGCCCAAGCAAGACGCGCCACGAGAAATGTCTTGCCACCTGTCAACACTGGGTCTGACTGAGCGCCTCCAGGAGAGAGGCCCAAGCAAGACGCGCCCCGAGGAGCGTCTTGTCACATGTCACTACTCGGTCTTACTGAGCGCCTCCAGGAGAGAGGCCCAAGCAAGACGTGCCCCGAGGAGCGTCTTGCCACATGTCAACAATGGGTCTGACTGAGGGCCTCCAGGAGAGAAGCCCAAGCAAGAAGCGCCCCGAGGAGCGTCTTGCCACATGTCAACACTGGGTCTGACTGAGCGCCTCCAGGAGAAAGGCCCAAGCAAGACACGCCCCGAGGAGCGTCCTCACACATGTCAACACTGGGTCTGACAGAGGGCATCCAGGAGAGAGGCCCAAGCAATACGCGCCCCGAGGAGCGTCTTGCCACATGTGAACAATGGGTCTGACTGAAGGCCTCCAGGAGAGAAGACAAAGCAAGACGCGCCCCGAGGAGCTTCTTTCCACATGTCAACAATGGGTCTTACTGAGGGCCTCCATGAGAGAAGCCCAAGCAAGACGCGCCCCGAGGAGTGTCTTGCCACATGTCAACACTGTGTCTGACTGAGCGCCTCCAGGAGAGAGGCCCAAGCAAGACGTGCCCCGCGGAGCGTCTTGCCACATGTCAACACTGGGTCTGACTGAGCGCCTCCAGGAGAGAGGCCCAAGCAAGACGCGCCCCGAGGAGCGTCTTGCCACATGTGAACACTGGGTCTGACTGAGCGCCTCCAGGAGAGAGGCCCAAGCAAGACGCGCCCGGAGGAGCGTCTTGCCACATGTCAGCACTCGGTCTGACTGAGCGCCTCCAGGAGAGAGGCCCAAGCAAGACGCGCCCTGAGGAGCATCTTGACACATGTCTCCTCTGGGTCTGAGTGAGTGCCTCCAGGAGAGAGGCCCAAGCAAGACGTGCCGCGAGGAGCGTCTTGCCACATGTCAACACTGGGTCTGACTGAGTGCCTCCATGAGAGAAGCCCCAGCAAGACGCGCCCCGAGGAGCATCTTGCCACATGTCAACACTGGGTCTGACTGAGAACCTCCAGGAGAGAGGCCCAAGCAAGACGCGCCCCGAGAAATGTCTTGCCACATGTCACTACTCTGTCTGACTGAGCGCCTCCAGGAGAGAGGCCCAAGCAATACGCGCCCCGAGGAGCATCTTGCCACATGTCAACACTGGGTCTGACTGAGCGCCTCCAGGAGAGAGGCCCAAGCAAGACGCGCCCCGAGGAGCGTCTTGTCACATGTCACTACTGGGTCTGACTGAGCGCCTCCAGGAGAGAGGCCCAAGCAAGACGTGCCGCGCGGAGCGTCTTGCCACATGCCAACACTGGGTCTGACAGAGGGCCTCCAGGAGAGAGGCCCAAGCAAGACGCGCCCCGAGGAGTGTCTTTCCACGTGTCACCACTAGGTCTGACTGAGCGCCTCCAGGAGAGAGGCCCAAGCAAGACGCGCCCCGAGGAGCGCCTTGCCACATGTAAGCACTCGGTCTGACTGAGCGCCTCCAGGAGAGAGGCCCAAGCAAGACGTGCCCCGCGGAGCGTCTTGCCACATGTCAACACTGGGTCTGACTGAGCGCCTCCAGGAGAGAGGCCCAAGCAAGACGCGCCCCGAGGAGCGTCTTGCCACATGTGAACACTGGGTCTGACTGAGCGCCTCCAGGAGAGAGGCCCAAGCAAGACGCGCCCGGAGGAGCGTCTTGCCACATGTCAGCACTCGGTCTGACTGAGCGCCTCCAGGAGAGAGGCCCAAGCAAGACGCGCCCCGAGGAGCATCTTGACACATGTCTCCTCTGGGTCTGACTGAGTGCCTCCAGGAGAGAGTTCCAAGCAAGACGTGCCCCGAGGAGCGTCTTGCCACATGTCAACACTGGGTCTGACTGAGTGCCTCCATGAGAGAAGCCCCAGCAAGACGCGCCCCGAGGAGCATCTTGCCACATGTCAACACTGGGTCTGACTGAGAACCTCCAGGAGAGAGGCCCAAGCAAGACGCGCCCCGAGAAATGTCTTGCCACCTGTCAACACTGGGTCTGACTGAGCGCCTCCAGGAGAGAGGCCCAAGCAAGACGCGCCCCGAGGAGCGTCTTGTCACATGTCACTACTCGGTCTGACTGAGCGCCTCCAGGAGAGAGGCCCAAGCAAGACGTGCCCCGAGGAGCGTCTTGCCACATGTCAACAATGGGTCTGACTGAGGGCCTCCAGGAGAGAAGCCCAAGCAAGAAGCGCCCCGAGGAGCGTCTTGCCACATGTCAACACTGGGTCTGACTGAGCGCCTCCAGGAGAAAGGCCCAAGCAAGACACGCCCCGAGGAGCGTCCTCACACATGTCAACACTGGGTCTGACTGAGGGCCTCCATGAGAGAAGCCCAAGCAAGACGCGCCCCGAGGAGAGTCTTGCCACATGTCAACACTGGGTCTGACAGAGGGCATCCAGGAGAGAGGCCCAAGCAATACGCGCCCCGAGGAGCGTCTTGCGACATGTGAACAATGGGTCTGACTGAAGGCCTCCAGGAGAGAAGACAAAGCAAGACGCGCCCCGAGGAGCTTCTTTCCACATGTCAACAATGGGTCTTACTGAGGGCCTCCATGAGAGAAGCCCAAGCAAGACGCGCCCCGAGGAGTGTCTTGCCACATGTCAACACTGTGTCTGACTGAGCGCCTCCAGGAGAGAGGCCCAAGCAAGACGCGCCCGGAGGAGCGTCTTGCCACATGTCAGCACTCGGTCTGACTGAGCGCCTCCAGGAGATAGGCCCAAGCAAGACGCGCCCCGAGGAGCATCTTGACACATGTCTCCTCTGGGTCTGACTGAGTGCCTCCAGGAGAGAGGCCCAAGCAAGACGTGCCCCGAGGAGCGTCTTGCCACATGTCAACACTGGGTCTGACTGAGTGCCTCCATGAGAGAAGCCCCAGCAAGACGCGCCCCGAGAAGCATCTTGCCACATGTCAACACTGGGTCTGACTGAGAACCTCCAGGAGAGAGGCCCAAGCAAGACGCGCCCCGAGAAATGTCTTGCCACCTGTCAACACTGGGTCTGACTGAGCGCCTCCAGGAGAGAGGCCCAAGCAAGACGCGCCCCGAGGAGCGTCTTGTCACATGTCACTACTCGGTCTGACTGAGCGCCTCCAGGAGAGAGGCCCAAGCAAGACGTGCCCCGAGGAGCGTCTTGCCACATGTCAACAATGGGTCTGACTGAGGGCCTCCAGGAGAGAAGCCCACGCAAGAAGCGCCCCGAGGAGCGTCTTGCCACATGTCAACACTGGGTCTGACTGAGCGCCTCCAGGAGAAAGGCCCAAGCAAGACACACCCCGAGGAGCGTCCTCACACATGTCAACACTGGGTCTGACAGAGGGCATCCAGGAGAGAGGCCCAAGCAATACGCGCCCCGAGGAGCGTCTTGCCACATGTGAACAATGGGTCTGACTGAAGGCCTCCAGGAGAGAAGACAAAGCAAGACGCGCCCCGAGGAGCTTCTTTCCACATGTCAACAATGGGTCTTACTGAGGGACTCCATGAGAGAAGCCCAAGCAAGACGCGCCCCGAGGAGTGTCTTGCCACATGTCAACACTGTGTCTGACTGAGCGCCTCCAGGAGAGAGGCCCAAGCAAGACGTGCCCCGCGGAGCGTCTTGCCACATGTCAACACTGGGTCTGACTGAGCGCCTCCAGGAGAGAGGCCCAAGCAAGACGCGCCCCGAGGAGCGTCTTGCCACATGTGAACACTGGGTCTGACTGAGCGCCTCCAGGAGAGAGGCCCAAGCAAGACGCGCCCGGAGGAGCGTCTTGCCACATGTCAGCACTCGGTCTGACTGAGCGCCTCCAGGAGAGAGGCCCAAGCAAGACGAGCCCCGAGGAGCATCTTGACACATGTCTCCTCTGGGTCTGAGTGAGTGCCTCCAGGAGAGAGGCCCAAGCAAGACGTGCCGCGAGGAGCGTCTTGCCACATGTCAACACTGGGTCTGACTGAGTGCCTCCATGAGAGAAGCCCCAGCAAGACGCGCCCCGAGGAGCATCTTGCCACATGTCAACACTGGGTCTGACTGAGAACCTCCAGGAGAGAGGCCCAAGCAAGACGCGCCCCGAGAAATGTCTTGCCACATGTCACTACTCGGTCTGACTGAGCGCCTCCAGGAGAGAGGCCCAAGCAATACGCGCCCCGAGGAGCATCTTGCCACATGTCAACACTGGGTCTGACTGAGCGCCTCCAGGAGAGAGGCCCAAGCAAGACGCGCCCCGAGGAGCGTCTTGTCACATGTCACTACTCGGTCTGACTGAGCGCCTCCAGGAGAGAGGCCCAAGCAAGACGTGCCCCGCGGAGCGTCTTGCCACATGCCAACACTGGGTCTGACAGAGGGCCTCCAGGAGAGAGGCCCAAGCAAGACGCGCCCCGAGGAGTGTCTTTCCACGTGTCACCACTAGGTCTGACTGAGCGCCTCCAGGAGAGAGGCCCAAGCAAGACGCGCCCCGAGGAGCGCCTTGCCACATGTAAGCACTCGGTCTGACTGAGCGCCTCCAGGAGAGAGGCCCAAGCAAGACGTGCCCCGCGGAGCGTCTTGCCACATGTCAACACTGGGTCTGACTGAGCGCCTCCAGGAGAGAGGCCCAAGCAAGACGCGCCCCGAGGAGCGTCTTGCCACATGTGAACACTGGGTCTGACTGAGCGCCTCCAGGAGAGAGGCCCAAGCAAGACGCGCCCGGAGGAGCGTCTTGCCACATGTCAGCACTCGGTCTGACTGAGCGCCTCCAGGAGAGAGGCCCAAGCAAGACGCGCCCCGAGGAGCATCTTGACACATGTCTCCTCTGGGTCTGACTGAGTGCCTCCAGGAGAGAGTTCCAAGCAAGACGTGCCCCGAGGAGCGTCTTGCCACATGTCAACACTGGGTCTGACTTAGTGCCTCCATGAGAGAAGCCCCAGCAAGACGCGCCCCGAGGAGCATCTTGCCACATGTCAACACTGGGTCTGACTGAGAACCTCCAGGAGAGAGGCCCAAGCAAGACGCGCCCCGAGAAATGTCTTGCCACCTGTCAACACTGGGTCTGACTGAGCGCCTCCAGGAGAGAGGCCCAAGCAAGACGCGCCCCGAGGAGCGTCTTGTCACATGTCACTACTCGGTCTGACTGAGCGCCTCCAGGAGAGAGGCCCAAGCAAGACGTGCCCCGAGGAGCGTCTTGCCACATGTCAACAATGGGTCTGACTGAGGGCCTCCAGGAGAGAAGCCCAAGCAAGAAGCGCCCCGAGGAGCGTCTTGCCACATGTCAACACTGGGTCTGACTGAGCGCCTCCAGGAGAAAGGCCCAAGCAAGACACGCCCCGAGGAGCGTCCTCACACATGTCAACACTGGGTCTGACTGAGGGCCTCCATGAGAGAAGCCCAAGCAAGACGCGCCCCGAGGAGAGTCTTGCCACATGTCAACACTGGGTCTGACAGAGGGCATCCAGGAGAGAGGCCCAAGCAATACGCGCCCCGAGGAGCGTCTTGCCACATGTGAACAATGGGTCTGACTGAAGGCCTCCAGGAGAGAAGACAAAGCAAGACGCGCCCCGAGGAGCTTCTTTCCACATGTCAACAATGGGTCTTACTGAGGGCCTCCATGAGAGAAGCCCAAGCAAGACGCGCCCCGAGGAGTGTCTTGCCACATGTCAACACTGTGTCTGACTGAGCGCCTCCAGGAGAGAGGCCCAAGCAAGACGCGCCCGGAGGAGCGTCTTGCCACATGTCAGCACTCGGTCTGACTGAGCGCCTCCAGGAGAGAGGCCCAAGCAAGACGCGCCCCGAGGAGCATCTTGACACATGTCTCCTCTGGGTCTGACTGAGTGCCTCCAGGAGAGAGGCCCAAGCAAGACGTGCCCCGAGGAGCGTCTTGCCACATGTCAACACTGGGTCTGTTTGAGTGCCTCCATGAGAGAAGCCCCAGCAAGACGCGCTCCGAGGAGCATCTTGCCACATGTCAACACTGGGTCTGACTGAGAACCTCCAGGAGAGAGGCCCAAGCAAGACGCGCCCCGAGAAATGTCTTGCCACCTGTCAACACTGGGTCTGACTGAGCGCCTCCAGGAGAGAGGCCCAAGCAAGACGCGCCCCGTGGAGCGTCTTGTCACATGTCACTACTCGGTCTGACTGAGCGCCTTCAGGAGAGAGGCCCAAGCAAGACGCGCCCCGAGGAGCATCTTGACACATGTCTCCTCTGGGTCTGACTGAGTGCCTCCAGGAGAGAGGCCCAAGCAAGACGTGCCCCGAGGAGCGTCTTGCCACATGTCAACACTGGGTCTGACTGAGTGCCTCCATGAGAGAAGCCCCAGCAAGACGCGCCCCGAGGAGCATCTTGCCACATGTCAACACTGGGTCTGACTGAGAACCTCCAGGAGAGAGGCCCAAGCAAGACGCGCCCCGAGAAATGTCTTGCCACCTGTCAACACTGGGTCTGACTGAGCGCCTCCAGGAGAGAGGCCCAAGCAAGACACGCCCCGAGGAGCGTCTTGTCACATGTCACTACTCGGTCTGACTGAGCGCCTCCAGGAGAGAGGCCCAAGCAAGACGTGCCCCGAGGACCGTCTTGCCACATGTCAACAATGGGTCTGACTGAGAGCCTCCAGGAGAGAAGCCCAAGCAAGAAGCGCCCCGAGGAGCGTCTTGCCACATGTCAACACTGGGTCTGACTGAGCGCCTCCAGGAGAAAGGCCCGAGCAAGACACGCCCCGAGGAGCGTCCTCACACATGTCAACACTGGGTCTGACTGAGGGCCTCCATGAGAGAAGCCCAAGCAAGACGCGCCCCGAAGAGAGTCTTGCCACATGTCAACACTGGGTCTGACAGAGGGCATCCAGGAGATAGGCCCAAGCAATACGCGCCCCGAGGAGCGTCTTGCCACATGTGAACAATGGGTCTGACTGAAGGCCTCCAGAAGAGAAGACAAAGCAAGACGCGCACCGAGGAGCTTCTTGCCACATGTCAACAATGGGTGTTACTGAGGGCCTCCAGGAGAGAAGCCCAAGCAAGACGCGCCCCGAGGAGTGTCTTGCCACATGTCAACACTGTGTCTGACTGAGCGCCCCCAGGAGAGAGGCCCCAGCAAGACGCGCCCCGAGGAGTGTCTTGCCTTATGTCATCACTCGGTCTGACAGAGGGCATTCAGAAGAGAGGCCCAAGCAATACGCGCCTGGAGGAGCGTCTTGCCACATGTCACCACTGGGTCTGAATGAGCGCCTCCAGGAGAGAGGCCCCAGCAAGACGCGCCCCGAGGAGCGTCTTGCCTTATGTCAGCACTCGGTCTGACTGAGCGCCTCCAGGAGAGAGGCCCAAGCAAGACGCTCCCCGAGGAGCGTCTTGCCACATGTCAACAATGGGTCTGACTGAGGGCCTCCAGGAGAGAGGCCCAAGCAAGATGCGCCCGGAGGAGCGTCTTGCCACATGTCAACACTGGGTCTGACAGAGGGCCTCCAGGAGAGAGGCCCAAGCAAGACGCGCTCCGAGGAGCGTCTTGCCACATGTCACCTCTGGTTCTGACTGAGCGCCTCCAGGAGAGAGGCCCAAGCAAGACGCGCCCCGAGGAGCGTCTTGTCACATGTCAACACTGGGTCTGTCTGAGCGCCTCCAGGAGAGAAGCCCAAGCAAGACGCCCCCCGAGGAGCGTCTTGCCACATGTCAACAATGGGTCTGACTGAGGGCCTCCAGGAGAGAAGCCCAAGCAAGACGCGCCCCGAGGAGCGTCTTGACACATGTCAACACTGGGTCTGACAGAGGGCCTCCAGGAGAGAGGCCCAAGCAAGACGCGTCCCGAGGAGTGTCTTGCCACATGTCACCACTGGGTCTGACTGAGCGCCTCCAGGAGAGAAGCCCAAGCAAGACGCGCCCCGAGGAGCGTCAGGCCACATGTCACTACTCAGTCTGACTGAGCGCCTCCAGGAGAGAGGCCCAAGCAAGACGCGCCCCGAGGAGCATCTTGCCTTATGTCATCACTCGGTCTGACTGAGCGCCTCCAGGAGAGAGGCCCATTCAAGACGCGCCCCGAGGAGCGTCTTGCCACATGTCAACAATGGGTCTGACTGAGGGCCTCCAGGAGAGAGGCCCAAGCAAGATGCGCCCGGAGGAGCATCTTGCCACATGTCACCTCTGGTTCTGACTGAGCGCCTCCAGGAGAGAGGCCCAAGCAAGACGCGCCCCGAGGAGCGTCTTGCCACATGTCAGCACTCGGTCTGACTGAGCACCTCCAGGAGAGAGGCCCAAGCAAGACGCGCCCCGAGGAGCGTCAGGCCACATGTCAACAATGGGTCTGACTGAGGGCCTCCAGGAGAGAAGCCCAAGCAACACGCGGCCCGAGGAGCGTCTTGCCACATGTCAGCACTCGGTCTGACTGAGCGCCTCCAGGAGAGAGGCCCAAGCAAGACGCGCCCCGAGGAGCGTCTTGCCACATGCCAACAATGGGTCTGACTGAGGAACTCCAGGAGAGAAGCCCAAGCAAGACGCGCCCCGAGGAGCGTCTTGACACATGTCAACACTGGGTCTGACAGAGGGCCTCCAGGAGAGAGGCCCAAGCAAGACATGCCCCGAGGAATGTCTTGCCACATGTCACCACTTGGTCTGACTAAGCGCCTCCAGGAGGGAGGCCCGAGCAACATGCGCCCCGAGGAGCGTCAGGCCACATGTCACTACTCAGTCTGACTGAGCGCCTCCAGGAGAGAGGCCCGAGCAAGACGCGCCCGAGGAGCGTCTTGCCACGTGTCAACACTGGGTCTGACTGAGCGCCTCCAGGAGAAAGGCCCGAGCAAGACACGCCCCGAGGAGCGTCCTCACACATGTCAACACTGGGTCTGACTGAGGGCCTCCATGAGAGAAGCCCAAGCAAGACGCGCCCCGAGGAGAGTCTTGCCACATGTCAACACTGGGTCTGACAGAGGGCATCCAGGAGAGAGGCCCAAGCAATACGCGCCCCGAGGAGCGTCTTGCCACATGTGAACAATGGGTCTGACTGAAGGCCTCCAGGAGAGAAGACAAAGCAAGACGCGCCCCGAGGAGCTTCTTGCCACATGTCAACAATGGGTCTTACTGAGGGTCTCCATGAGAGAAGCCCAAGCAAGACGCGCCCCGAGGATTGTCTTGCCACATGTCAACACTGTGTCTGACTGAGCGCCTCCAGGAGAGAGGCCCCAGCAAGATGCGCCCCGAGGAGCGTCTTGCATTATGTCATCACTCGGTCTGACAGAGGGCATTCAGAAGAGAGGCCCAAGCAATACGCGCCCCGAGGAGCGTCTTGCCACATGTCACCACTGGGTCTGAATGAGCGCCTCCAGGAGAGAGGCCCCAGCAAGACGCGCCCCGAGGAGCGTCTTGCCTTATGTCATCACTCGGTCTGACAGAGGGCATTCAGAAGAGAGGCCCAAGCAATACGCGCCCCGAGGAGCGTCTTGCCACATGTCACCACTGGGTCTGAATGAGCGCCTCCAGGAGAGAGGCCCCAGCAAGACGCGCCCCGAGGAGCGTCTCGCCTTATGTCAGCACTCGGTCTGACTGAGCGCCTCCAGGAGAGAGGCCCAAGCAAGATGCGCCCGGAGGAGCGTCTTGCCACATGTCAACACTGGGTGACAGAGGGCCTCCAGGAGAGAGGCCCAAGCAAGATGCGCTCCGAGGAGCGTCTTGCCACATGTCACCTCTGGTTCTGACTGAGCGCCTCCAGGAGAGAGGCCCAAGCAAGACGCGCCCCGAGGAGCGTCTTGTCACATGTCAACACTGGGTCTGTCTGAGCGCCTCCAGGAGAGAAGCCCAAGCAAGACGCCCCCCGAGGAGCGTCTTGCCACATGTCAACAATGGGTCTGACTGAGGGCCTCCAGGAGAGAAGCCCAAGCAAGACGCGCCCCGAGGAGCGTCTTGTCACATGTCAACACTGGGTCTGTCTGAGCGCCTCCAGGAGAGAAGCCCAAGCAAGACGCCCCCCGAGGAGCGTCTTGCCACATGTGAACAATGGGTCTGACTGAAGGCCTCCAGGAGAGAAGACAAAGCAAGACGCGCCCCGAGGAGCGTCTTGCTACATGCCAACAATGGGTCTGACTGAGGAACTCCAGGAGAGAAGCCCAAGCAAGACGCGCCCCGAGGAGCGTCTTGACACATGTCAACACTGGGTCTGACAGAGGGCCTCCAGGAGAGAGGCCCAAGCAAGACGTGCCCCGAGGAATGTCTTGCCACATGTCACCACTTGGTCTGACTAAGCGCCTCCAGGAGGGAGGCCCGAGCAACATGCGCCCCGAGGAGCGTCAGGCCACATGTCACTACTCAGTCTGACTGAGCGCCTCCAGGAGAGAGGACCAAGCAAGACGCGCCCGGAGGAGCGTCTTGCCACATGTCAGCACTCGGTCTGACTGAGCGCCTCCAGGAGAGAGGCCCAAGCAAGACGCGCCCCGAGGAGCATCTTGACACATGTCTCCTCTGGGTCTGAGTGAGTGCCTCCAGGAGAGAGGCCCAAGCAAGACGTGCCGCGAGGAGCGTCTTGCCACATGTCAACACTGGGTCTGACTGAGTGCCTCCATGAGAGAAGCCCCAGCAAGACGCGCCCCGAGGAGCATCTTGCCACATGTCAACACTGGGTCTGACTGAGAACCTCCAGGAGAGAGGCCCAAGCAAGACGCGCCCCGAGAAATGTCTTGCCACATGTCACTACTCGGTCTGACTGAGCGCCTCCAGGAGAGAGGCCCAAGCAATACGCGCCCCGAGGAGCATCTTGCCACATGTCAACACTGGGTCTGACTGAGCGCCTCCAGGAGAGAGGCCCAAGCAAGACGCGCCCCGAGGAGCGTCTTGTCACATGTCACTACTCGGTCTGACTGAGCGCCTCCAGGAGAGAGGCCCAAGCAAGACGTGCCCCGCGGAGCGTCTTGCCACATGCCAACACTGGGTCTGACAGAGGGCCTCCAGGAGAGAGGCCCAAGCAAGACGCGCCCCGAGGAGTGTCTTTCCACGTGTCACCACTAGGTCTGACTGAGCGCCTCCAGGAGAGAGGCCCAAGCAAGACGCGCCCCGAGGAGCGCCTTGCCACATGTAAGCACTCGGTCTGACTGAGCGCCTCCAGGAGAGAGGCCCAAGCAAGACGTGCCCCGCGGAGCGTCTTGCCACATGTCAACACTGGGTCTGACTGAGCGCCTCCAGGAGAGAGGCCCAAGCAAGACGCGCCCCGAGGAGCGTCTTGCCACATGTGAACACTGGGTCTGACTGAGCGCCTCCAGGAGAGAGGCCCAAGCAAGACGCGCCCGGAGGAGCGTCTTGCCACATGTCAGCACTCGGTCTGACTGAGCGCCTCCAGGAGAGAGGCCCAAGCAAGACGCGCCCCGAGGAGCATCTTGACACATGTCTCCTCTGGGTCTGACTGAGTGCCTCCAGGAGAGAGTTCCAAGCAAGACGTGCCCCGAGGAGCGTCTTGCCACATGTCAACACTGGGTCTGACTGAGTGCCTCCATGAGAGAAGCCCCAGCAAGACGCGCCCCGAGGAGCATCTTGCCACATGTCAACACTGGGTCTGACTGAGAACCTCCAGGAGAGAGGCCCAAGCAAGACGCGCCCCGAGAAATGTCTTGCCACCTGTCAACACTGGGTCTGACTGAGCGCCTCCAGGAGAGAGGCCCAAGCAAGACGCGCCCCGAGGAGCGTCTTGTCACATGTCACTACTCGGTCTGACTGAGCGCCTCCAGGAGAGAGGCCCAAGCAAGACGTGCCCCGAGGAGCGTCTTGCCACATGTCAACAATGGGTCTGACTGAGGGCCTCCAGGAGAGAAGCCCAAGCAAGAAGCGCCCCGAGGAGCGTCTTGCCACATGTCAACACTGGGTCTGACTGAGCGCCTCCAGGAGAAAGGCCCAAGCAAGACACGCCCCGAGGAGCGTCCTCACACATGTCAACACTGGGTCTGACTGAGGGCCTCCATGAGAGAAGCCCAAGCAAGACGCGCCCCGAGGAGAGTCTTGCCACATGTCAACACTGGGTCTGACAGAGGGCATCCAGGAGAGAGGCCCAAGCAATACGCGCCCCGAGGAGCGTCTTGCCACATGTGAACAATGGGTCTGACTGAGGGCCTCCATGAGAGAAGCCCAAGCAAGACGCGCCCCGAGGAGTGTCTTGCCACATGTCAACACTGTGTCTGACTGAGCGCCTCCAGGAGAGAGGCCCAAGCAAGACGCGCCCCGAGAAATGTCTTGCCACCTGTCAACACTGGGTCTGACTGAGCGCCTCCAGGAGAGAGGCCCAAGCAAGACGCGCCCCGAGGAGCGTCTTGTCACATGTCACTACTCGGTCTGACTGAGCGCCTCCAGGAGAGAGGCCCAAGCAAGACGTGCCCCGAGGAGCGTCTTGCCACATGTCAACAATGGGTCTGACTGAGGGCCTCCAGGAGAGAAGCCCACGCAAGAAGCGCCCCGAGGAGCGTCTTGCCACATGTCAACACTGGGTCTGACTGAGCGCCTCCAGGAGAAAGGCCCAAGCAAGACACGCCCCGAGGAGCGTCCTCACACATGTCAACACTGGGTCTGACAGAGGGCATCCAGGAGAGAGGCCCAAGCAATACGCGCCCCGAGGAGCGTCTTGCCACATGTGAACAATGGGTCTGACTGAAGGCCTCCAGGAGAGAAGACAAAGCAAGACGCGCCCCGAGGAGCTTCTTTCCACATGTCAACAATGGGTCTTACTGAGGGCCTCCATGAGAGAAGCCCAAGCAAGACGCGCCCCGAGGAGTGTCTTGCCACATGTCAACACTGTGTCTGACTGAGCGCCTCCAGGAGAGAGGCCCAAGCAAGACGTGCCCCGCGGAGCGTCTTGCCACATGTCAACACTGGGTCTGACTGAGCGCCTCCAGGAGAGAGGCCCAAGCAAGACGCGCCCCGAGGAGCGTCTTGCCACATGTGAACACTGGGTCTGACTGAGCGCCTCCAGGAGAGAGGCCCAAGCAAGACGCGCCCGGAGGAGCGTCTTGCCACATGTCAGCACTCGGTCTGACTGAGCGCCTCCAGGAGAGAGGCCTAAGCAAGACGCGCCCCGAGGAGCATCTTGACACATGTCTCCTCTGGGTCTGAGTGAGCGCCTCCAGGAGAGAGGCCCAAGCAAGACGTGCCGCGAGGAGCGTCTTGCCACATGTCAACACTGGGTCTGACTGAGTGCCTCCATGAGAGAAGCCCCAGCAAGACGCGCCCCGAGGAGCATCTTGCCACATGTCAACACTGGGTCTGACTGAGAACCTCCAGGAGAGAGGCCCAAGCAAGACGCGCCCCGAGAAATGTCTTGCCACATGTCACTACTCGGTCTGACTGAGCGCCTCCAGGAGAGAGGCCCAAGCAATACGCGCCCCGAGGAGCATCTTGCCACATGTCAACACTGGGTCTGACTGAGCGCCTCCAGGAGAGAGGCCCAAGCAAGACGCGCCCCGAGGAGCGTCTTGTCACATGTCACTACTCGGTCTGACTGAGCGCCTCCAGGAGAGAGGCCCAAGCAAGACGTGCCCCGCGGAGCGTCTTGCCACATGCCAACACTGGGTCTGACAGAGGGCCTCCAGGAGAGAGGCCCAAGCAAGACGCGCCCCGAGGAGTGTCTTTCCACGTGTCACCACTAGGTCTGACTGAGCGCCTCCAGGAGAGAGGCCCAAGCAAGACGCGCCCCGAGGAGCGCCTTGCCACATGTAAGCACTCGGTCTGACTGAGCGCCTCCAGGAGAGAGGCCCAAGCAAGACATGCCCCGCGGAGCGTCTTGCCACATGTCAACACTGGGTCTGACTGAGCGCCTCCAGGAGAGAGGCCCAAGCAAGACGCGCCCCGAGGAGCGTCTTGCCACATGTGAACACTGGGTCTGACTGAGCGCCTCCAGGAGAGAGGCCCAAGCAAGACGCGCCCGGAGGAGCGTCTTGCCACATGTCAGCACTCGGTCTGACTGAGCGCCTCCAGGAGAGAGGCCCCAGCAAGACGCGCCCCGAGGAGCATCTTGACACATGTCTCCTCTGGGTCTGACTGAGTGCCTCCAGGAGAGAGTTCCAAGCAAGACGTGCCCCGAGGAGCGTCTTGCCACATGTCAACACTGGGTCTGACTGAGTGCCTCCATGAGAGAAGCCCCAGCAAGACGCGCCCCGAGGAGCATCTTGCCACATGTCAACACTGGGTCTGACTGAGAACCTCCAGGAGAGAGGCCCAAGCAAGACGCGCCCCGAGAAATGTCTTGCCACCTGTCAACACTGGGTCTGACTGAGCGCCTCCAGGAGAGAGGCCCAAGCAAGACGCGCCCCGAGGAGCGTCTTGTCACATGTCACTACTCGGTCTGACTGAGCGCCTCCAGGAGAGAGGCCCAAGCAAGACGTGCCCCGAGGAGCGTCTTGCCACATGTCAACAATGGGTCTGACTGAGGGCCTCCAGGAGAGAAGCCCAAGCAAGAAGCGCCCCGAGGAGCGTCTTGCCACATGTCAACACTGGGTCTGACTGAGCGCCTCCAGGAGAAAGGCCCAAGCAAGACACGCCCCGAGGAGCGTCCTAACACATGTCAACACTGGGTCTGACTGAGGGCCTCCATGAGAGAAGCCCAAGCAAGACGCGCCCCGAGGAGAGTCTTGCCACATGTCAACACTGGGTCTGACAGAGGGCATCCAGGAGAGAGGCCCAAGCAATACGCGCCCCGAGGAGCGTCTTGCCACATGTGAACAATGGGTCTGACTGAAGGCCTCCAGGAGAGAAGACAAAGCAAGACGCGCCCCGAGGAGCTTCTTTCCACATGTCAACAATGGGTCTTACTGAGGGCCTCCATGAGAGAAGCCCAAGCAAGACGCGCCCCGAGGAGTGTCTTGCCACATGTCAACACTGTGTCTGACTGAGCGCCTCCAGGAGAGAGGCCCAAGCAAGACGCGCCCGGAGGAGCGTCTTGCCACATGTCAGCACTCGGTCTGACTGAGCGCCTCCAGGAGAGAGGCCCAAGCAAGACGCGCCCCGAGGAGCATCTTGACACATGTCTCCTCTGGGTCTGACTGAGTGCCTCCAGGAGAGAGGCCCAAGCAAGACGTGCCCCGAGGAGCGTCTTGCCACATGTCAACACTGGGTCTGTTTGAGTGCCTCCATGAGAGAAGCCCCAGCAAGACGCGCTCCGAGGAGCATCTTGCCACATGTCAACACTGGGTCTGACTGAGAACCTCCAGGAGAGAGGCCCAAGCAAGACGCGCCCCGAGAAATGTCTTGCCACCTGTCAACACTGGGTCTGACTGAGCGCCTCCAGGAGAGAGGCCCAAGCAAGACGCGCCCCGTGGAGCGTCTTGTCACATGTCACTACTCGGTCTGACTGAGCGCCTCCAGGAGAGAGGCCCAAGCAAGACGTGCCCCGCGGAGCGTCTTGCCACATGTCAACACTGGGTCTGACTGAGCGCCTCCAGGAGAGAGGCCCAAGCAAGACGCGCCCCGAGGAGCGTCTTGCCACATGTGAACACTGCGTCTGACTGAGCGCCTTCAGGAGAGAGGCCCAAGCAAGACGCGCCCCGAGGAGCATCTTGACACATGTCTCCTCTGGGTCTGACTGAGTGCCTCCAGGAGAGAGGCCCAAGCAAGACGTGCCCCGAGGAGCGTCTTGCCACATGTCAACACTGGGTCTGACTGAGTGCCTCCATGAGAGAAGCCCCAGCAAGACGCGCCCCGAGGAGCATCTTGCCACATGTCAACACTGGGTCTGACTGAGAACCTCCAGGAGAGAGGCCCAAGTAAGACGCGCCCCGAGAAATGTCTTGCCACCTGTCAACACTGGGTCTGACTGAGCGCCTCCAGGAGAGAGGCCCAAGCAAGACACGCCCCGAGGAGCGTCTTGTCACATGTCACTACTCGGTCTGACTGAGCGCCTCCAGGAGAGAGGCCCAAGCAAGACGTGCCCCGAGGAGCGTCTTGCCACATGTCAACAATGGGTCTGACTGAGGGCCTCCAGGAGAGAAGCCCAAGCAAGAAGCGCCCCGAGGAGCGTCTTGCCACATGTCAACACTGGGTCTGACTGAGCGCCTCCAGGAGAAAGGCCCGAGCAAGACACGCCCCGAGGAGCGTCCTCACACATGTCAACACTGGGTCTGACTGAGGGCCTCCATGAGAGAAGCCCAAGCAAGACGCGCCCCGAGGAGAGTCTTGCCACATGTCAACACTGGGTCTGACAGAGGGCATCCAGGAGAGAGGCCCAAGCAATACGCGCCCCGAGGAGCGTCTTGCCACATGTGAACAATGGGTCTGACTGAAGGCCTCCAGGAGAGAAGACAAAGCAAGACGCGCCCCGAGGAGCTTCTTGCCACATGTCAACAATGGGTGTTACTGAGGGCCTCCAGGAGAGAAGCCCAAGCAAGACGCGCCCCGAGGAGTGTCTTGCCACATGTCAACACTGTGTCTGACTGAGCGCCTCCAGGAGAGAGGCCCCAGCAAGACGCGCCCCGAGGAGTGTCTTGCCTTATGTCATCACTCGGTCTGACAGAGGGCATTCAGAAGAGAGGCCCAAGCAATACGCGCCTGGAGGAGCGTCTTGCCACATGTCACCACTGGGTCTGAATGAGCGCCTCCAGGAGAGAGGCCCCAGCAAGACGCGCCCCGAGGAGCGTCTTGCCTTATGTCAGCACTCGGTCTGACTGAG
Source organism: Nothobranchius furzeri (assembly GCF_043380555.1). NCBI lineage: Eukaryota > Metazoa > Chordata > Actinopteri > Cyprinodontiformes > Nothobranchiidae > Nothobranchius > Nothobranchius furzeri. The sequence goes on along the minus strand of NC_091751.1, from coordinate 9,082,038 downwards.
CGCCTCCAGGAGAGAGGCCCAAGCAAGACGCTCCCCGAGGAGCGTCTTGCCACATGTCAACAATGGGTCTGACTGAGGGCCTCCAGGAGAGAGGCCCAAGCAAGATGCGCCCGGAGGAGCGTCTTGCCACATGTCAACACTGGGTCTGACAGAGGGCCTCCAGGAGAGAGGCCCAAGCAAGACGCGCTCCGAGGAGCGTCTTGCCACATGTCACCTCTGGTTCTGACTGAGCGCCTCCAGGAGAGAGGCCCAAGCAAGACGCGCCCCGAGGAGCGTCTTGTCACATGTCAACACTGGGTCTGTCTGAGCGCCTCCAGGAGAGAAGCCCAAGCAAGACGCCCCCCGAGGAGCGTCTTGCCACATGTCAACAATGGGTCTGACTGAGGGCCTCCAGGAGAGAAGCCCAAGCAAGACGCGCCCCGAGGAGCGTCTTGACACATGTCAACACTGGGTCTGACAGAGGGCCTCAAGGAGAGAGGCCCAAGCAAGACGCGTCCCGAGGAGTGTCTTGCCACATGTCACCACTGGGTCTGACTGAGCGCCTCCAGGAGAGAAGCCCAAGCAAGACGCGCCCCGAGGAGCGTCAGGCCACATGTCACTACTCAGTCTGACTGAGCGCCTCCAGGAGAGAGGCCCAAGCAAGACGCGCCCCGAGGAGCATCTTGCCTTATGTCATCACTCGGTCTGACTGAGCGCCTCCAGGAGAGAGGCCCATTCAAGACGCGCCCCGAGGAGCGTCTTGCCACATGTCAACAATGGGTCTGACTGAGGGCCTCCAGGAGAGAGGCCCAAGCAAGATGCGCCCGGAGGAGCATCTTGCCACATGTCACCTCTGGTTCTGACTGAGCGCCTCCAGGAGAGAGGCCCAAGCAAGACGCGCCCCGAGGAGCGTCTTGCCACATGTCAGCACTCGGTCTGACTGAGCACCTCCAGGAGAGAGGCCCAAGCAAGACGCGCCCCGAGGAGCGTCAGGCCACATGTCAACAATGGGTCTGACTGAGGGCCTCCAGGAGAGAAGCCCAAGCAACACGCGGCCCGAGGAGCGTCTTGCCACATGTCAGCACTCGGTCTGACTGAGCGCCTCCAGGAGAGAGGCCCAAGCAAGACGCGCCCCGAGGAGCGTCTTGCCACATGCCAACAATGGGTCTGACTGAGGAACTCCAGGAGAGAAGCCCAAGCAAGACGCGCCCCGAGGAGCGTCTTGACACATGTCAACACTGGGTCTGACAGAGGGCCTCCAGGAGAGAGGCCCAAGCAAGACATGCCCCGAGGAATGTCTTGCCACATGTCACCACTTGGTCTGACTAAGCGCCTCCAGGAGGGAGGCCCGAGCAACATGCGCCCCGAGGAGCGTCAGGCCACATGTCACTACTCAGTCTGACTGAGCGCCTCCAGGAGAGAGGCCCAAGCAAGACGCGCCCGAGGAGCGTCTTGCCACGTGTCAACACTGGGTCTGACTGAGCGCCTCCAGGAGAAAGGCCCGAGCAAGACACGCCCCGAGGAGCGTCCTCACACATGTCAACACTGGGTCTGACTGAGGGCCTCCATGAGAGAAGCCCAAGCAAGACGCGCCCCGAGGAGAGTCTTGCCACATGTCAACACTGGGTCTGACAGAGGGCATCCAGGAGAGAGGCCTAAGCAATACGCGCCCCGAGGAGCGTCTTGCCACATGTGAACAATGGGTCTGACTGAAGGCCTCCAGGAGAGAAGACAAAGCAAGACGCGCCCCGAGGAGCTTCTTGCCACATGTCAACAATGGGTCTTACTGAGGGTCTCCATGAGAGAAGCCCAAGCAAGACGCGCCCCGAGGATTGTCTTGCCACATGTCAACACTGTGTCTGACTGAGCGCCTCCAGGAGAGAGGCCCCAGCAAGATGCGCCCCGAGGAGCGTCTTGCATTATGTCATCACTCGGTCTGACAGAGGGCATTCAGAAGAGAGGCCCAAGCAATACGCGCCCCGAGGAGCGTCTTGGCACATGTCACCACTGGGTCTGAATGAGCGCCTCCAGGAGAGAGGCCCCAGCAAGACGCGCCCCGAGGAGCGTCTTGCCTTATGTCATCACTCGGTCTGACAGAGGGCATTCAGAAGAGAGGCCCAAGCAATACGCGCCCCGAGGAGCGTCTTGCCACATGTCACCACTGGGTCTGAATGAGCGCCTCCAGGAGAGAGGCCCCAGCAAGACGCGCCCCGAGGAGCGTCTCGCCTTATGTCAGCACTCGGTCTGACTGAGCGCCTCCAGGAGAGAGGCCCAAGCAAGATGCGCCCGGAGGAGCGTCTTGCCACATGTCAACACTGGGTGACAGAGGGCCTCCAGGAGAGAGGCCCAAGCAAGATGCGCTCCGAGGAGCGTCTTGCCACATGTCACCTCTGGTTCTGACTGAGCGCCTCCAGGAGAGAGGCCCAAGCAAGACGCGCCCCGAGGAGCGTCTTGTCACATGTCAACACTGGGTCTGTCTGAGCGCCTCCAGGAGAGAAGCCCAAGCAAGACGCCCCCCGAGGAGCGTCTTGCCACATGTCAACAATGGGTCTGACTGAGGGCCTCCAGGAGAGAAGCCCAAGCAAGACGCGCCCCGAGGAGCGTCTTGTCACATGTCAACACTGGGTCTGTCTGAGCGCCTCCAGGAGAGAAGCCCAAGCAAGACGCCCCCCGAGGAGCGTCTTGCCACATGTGAACAATGGGTCTGACTGAAGGCCTCCAGGAGAGAAGACAAAGCAAGACGCGCCCCGAGGAGCGTCTTGCCACATGCCAACAATGGGTCTGACTGAGGAACTCCAGGAGAGAAGCCCAAGCAAGACGCGCCCCGAGGAGCGTCTTGACACATGTCAACACTGGGTCTGACAGAGGGCCTCCAGGAGAGAGGCCCAAGCAAGACGTGCCCCGAGGAATGTCTTGCCACATGTCACCACTTGGTCTGACTAAGCGCCTCCAGGAGGGAGGCCCGAGCAACATGCGCCCCGAGGAGCGTCAGGCCACATGTCACTACTCAGTCTGACTGAGCGCCTCCAGGAGAGAGGACCAAGCAAGACGCGCCCGGAGGAGCGTCTTGCCACATGTCAGCACTCGGTCTGACTGAGCGCCTCCAGGAGAGAGGCCCAAGCAAGACGCGCCCCGAGGAGCATCTTGACACATGTCTCCTCTGGGTCTGAGTGAGTGCCTCCAGGAGAGAGGCCCAAGCAAGACGTGCCGCGAGGAGCGTCTTGCCACATGTCAACACTGGGTCTGACTGAGTGCCTCCATGAGAGAAGCCCCAGCAAGACGCGCCCCGAGGAGCATCTTGCCACATGTCAACACTGGGTCTGACTGAGAACCTCCAGGAGAGAGGCCCAAGCAAGACGCGCCCCGAGAAATGTCTTGCCACATGTCACTACTCGGTCTGACTGAGCGCCTCCAGGAGAGAGGCCCAAGCAATACGCGCCCCGAGGAGCATCTTGCCACATGTCAACACTGGGTCTGACTGAGCGCCTCCAGGAGAGAGGCCCAAGCAAGACGCGCCCCGAGGAGCGTCTTGTCACATGTCACTACTCGGTCTGACTGAGCGCCTCCAGGAGAGAGGCCCAAGCAAGACGTGCCCCGCGGAGCGTCTTGCCACATGCCAACACTGGGTCTGACAGAGGGCCTCCAGGAGAGAGGCCCAAGCAAGACGCGCCCCGAGGAGTGTCTTTCCACGTGTCACCACTAGGTCTGACTGAGCGCCTCCAGGAGAGAGGCCCAAGCAAGACGCGCCCCGAGGAGCGCCTTGCCACATGTAAGCACTCGGTCTGACTGAGCGCCTCCAGGAGAGAGGCCCAAGCAAGACGTGCCCCGCGGAGCGTCTTGCCACATGTCAACACTGGGTCTGACTGAGCGCCTCCAGGAGAGAGGCCCAAGCAAGACGCGCCCCGAGGAGCGTCTTGCCACATGTGAACACTGGGTCTGACTGAGCGCCTCCAGGAGAGAGGCCCAAGCAAGACGCGCCCGGAGGAGCGTCTTGCCACATGTCAGCACTCGGTCTGACTGAGCGCCTCCAGGAGAGAGGCCCAAGCAAGACGCGCCCCGAGGAGCATCTTGACACATGTCTCCTCTGGGTCTGACTGAGTGCCTCCAGGAGAGAGTTCCAAGCAAGACGTGCCCCGAGGAGCGTCTTGCCACATGTCAACACTGGGTCTGACTGAGTGCCTCCATGAGAGAAGCCCCAGCAAGACGCGCCCCGAGGAGCATCTTGCCACATGTCAACACTGGGTCTGACTGAGAACCTCCAGGAGAGAGGCCCAAGCAAGACGCGCCCCGAGAAATGTCTTGCCTCCTGTCAACACTGGGTCTGACTGAGCGCCTCCAGGAGAGAGGCCCAAGCAAGACGCGCCCCGAGGAGCGTCTTGTCACATGTCACTACTCGGTCTGACTGAGCGCCTCCAGGAGAGAGGCCCAAGCAAGACGTGCCCCGAGGAGCGTCTTGCCACATGTCAACAATGGGTCTGACTGAGGGCCTCCAGGAGAGAAGCCCAAGCAAGAAGCGCCCCGAGGAGCGTCTTGCCACATGTCAACACTGGGTCTGACTGAGCGCCTCCAGGAGAAAGGCCCAAGCAAGACACGCCCCGAGGAGCGTCCTCACACATGTCAACACTGGGTCTGACTGAGGGCCTCCATGAGAGAAGCCCAAGCAAGACGCGCCCCGAGGAGAGTCTTGCCACATGTCAACACTGGGTCTGACAGAGGGCATCCAGGAGAGAGGCCCAAGCAATACGCGCCCCGAGGAGCGTCTTGCCACATGTGAACAATGGGTCTGACTGAAGGCCTCCAGGAGAGAAGACAAAGCAAGACGCGCCCCGAGGAGCTTCTTTCCACATGTCAACAATGGGTCTTACTGAGGGCCTCCATGAGAGAAGCCCAAGCAAGATGCGTCCCGAGGAGTGTCTTGCCACATGTCAACACTGTGTCTGACTGAGCGCCTCCAGGAGAGAGGCCCAAGCAAGACGCGCCCGGAGGAGCGTCTTGCCACATGTCAGCACTCGGTCTGACTGAGCGCCTCCAGGAGATAGGCCCAATTAAGACGCGCCCCGAGGAGCATCTTGACACATGTCTCCTCTGGGTCTGACTGAGTGCCTCCAGGAGAGAGGCCCAAGCAAGACGTGCCCCGAGGAGCGTCTTGCCACATGTCAACACTGGGTCTGACTGAGTGCCTCCATGAGAGAAGCCCCAGCAAGACGCGCCCCGAGAAGCATCTTGCCACATGTCAACACTGGGTCTGACTGAGAACCTCCAGGAGAGAGGCCCAAGCAAGACGCGCCCCGAGAAATGTCTTGCCACCTGTCAACACTGGGTCTGACTGAGCGCCTCCAGGAGAGAGGCCCAAGCAAGACGCGCCCCGAGGAGCGTCTTGTCACATGTCACTACTCGGTCTGACTGAGCGCCTCCAGGAGAGAGGCCCAAGCAAGACGTGCCCCGAGGAGCGTCTTGCCACATGTCAACAATGGGTCTGACTGAGGGCCTCCAGGAGAGAAGCCCACGCAAGAAGCGCCCCGAGGAGCGTCTTGCCACATGTCAACACTGGGTCTGACTGAGCGCCTCCAGGAGAAAGGCCCAAGCAAGACACGCCCCGAGGAGCGTCCTCACACATGTCAACACTGGGTCTGACAGAGGGCATCCAGGAGAGAGGCCCAAGCAATACGCGCCCCGAGGAGCGTCTTGCCACATGTGAACAATGGGTCTGACTGAAGGCCTCCAGGAGAGAAGACAAAGCAAGACGCGCCCCGAGGAGCTTCTTTCCACATGTCAACAATGGGTCTTACTGAGGGCCTCCATGAGAGAAGCCCAAGCAAGACGCGCCCCGAGGAGTGTCTTGCCACATGTCAACACTGTGTCTGACTGAGCGCCTCCAGGAGAGAGGCCCAAGCAAGACGTGCCCCGCGGAGCGTCTTGCCACATGTCAACACTGGGTCTGACTGAGCGCCTCCAGGAGAGAGGCCCAAGCAAGACGCGCCCCGAGGAGCGTCTTGCCACATGTGAACACTGGGTCTGACTGAGCGCCTCCAGGAGAGAGGCCCAAGCAAGACGCGCCCGGAGGAGCGTCTTGCCACATGTCAGCACTCGGTCTGACTGAGCGCCTCCAGGAGAGAGGCCCAAGCAAGACGCGCCCCGAGGAGCATCTTGACACATGTCTCCTCTGGGTCTGAGTGAGCGCCTCCAGGAGAGAGGCCCAAGCAAGACGTGCCGCGAGGAGCGTCTTGCCACATGTCAACACTGGGTCTGACTGAGTGCCTCCATGAGAGAAGCCCCAGCAAGACGCGCCCCGAGGAGCATCTTGCCACATGTCAACACTGGGTCTGACTGAGAACCTCCAGGAGAGAGGCCCAAGCAAGACGCGCCCCGAGAAATGTCTTGCCACATGTCACTACTCGGTCTGACTGAGCGCCTCCAGGAGAGAGGCCCAAGCAATACGCGCCCCGAGGAGCATCTTGCCACATGTCAACACTGGGTCTGACTGAGCGCCTCCAGGAGAGAGGCCCAAGCAAGACGCGCCCCGAGGAGCGTCTTGTCACATGTCACTACTCGGTCTGACTGAGCGCCTCCAGGAGAGAGGCCCAAGCAAGACGTGCCCCGCGGAGCGTCTTGCCACATGCCAACACTGGGTCTGACAGAGGGCCTCCAGGAGAGAGGCCCAAGCAAGACGCGCCCCGAGGAGTGTCTTTCCACGTGTCACCACTAGGTCTGACTGAGCGCCTCCAGGAGAGAGGCCCAAGCAAGACGCGCCCCGAGGAGCGCCTTGCCACATGTAAGCACTCGGTCTGACTGAGCGCCTCCAGGAGAGAGGCCCAAGCAAGACGTGCCCCGCGGAGCGTCTTGCCACATGTCAACACTGGGTCTGACTGAGCGCCTCCAGGAGAGAGGCCCAAGCAAGACGCGCCCCGAGGAGCGTCTTGCCACATGTGAACACTGGGTCTGACTGAGCGCCTCCAGGAGAGAGGCCCAAGCAAGACGCGCCCGGAGGAGCGTCTTGCCACATGTCAGCACTCGGTCTGACTGAGCGCCTCCAGGAGAGAGGCCCAAGCAAGACGCGCCCCGAGGAGCATCTTGACACATGTCTCCTCTGGGTCTGACTGAGTGCCTCCAGGAGAGAGTTCCAAGCAAGACGTGCCCCGAGGAGCGTCTTGCCACATGTCAACACTGGGTCTGACTGAGTGCCTCCATGAGAGAAGCCCCAGCAAGACGCGCCCCGAGGAGCATCTTGCCACATGTCAACACTGGGTCTGACTGAGAACCTCCAGGAGAGAGGCCCAAGCAAGACGCGCCCCGAGAAATGTCTTGCCACCTGTCAACACTGGGTCTGACTGAGCGCCTCCAGGAGAGAGGCCCAAGCAAGACGCGCCCCGAGGAGCGTCTTGTCACATGTCACTACTCGGTCTGACTGAGCGCCTCCAGGAGAGAGGCCCAAGCAAGACGTGCCCCGAGGAGCGTCTTGCCACATGTCAACAATGGGTCTGACTGAGGGCCTCCAGGAGAGAAGCCCAAGCAAGAAGCGCCCCGAGGAGCGTCTTGCCACATGTCAACACTGGGTCTGACTGAGCGCCTCCAGGAGAAAGGCCCAAGCAAGACACGCCCCGAGGAGCGTCCTAACACATGTCAACACTGGGTCTGACTGAGGGCCTCCATGAGAGAAGCCCAAGCAAGACGCGCCCCGAGGAGAGTCTTGCCACATGTCAACACTGGGTCTGACAGAGGGCATCCAGGGGAGAGGCCCAAGCAATACGCGCCCCGAGGAGCGTCTTGCCACATGTGAACAATGGGTCTGACTGAAGTCCTCCAGGAGAGAAGACAAAGCAAGACGTGCCCCGAGGAGCTTCTTTCCACATGTCAACAATGGGTCTTACTGAGGGCCTCCATGAGAGAAGCCCAAGCAAGACGCGCCCCGAGGAGCGTCTTGCCACATGTCAACACTGTGTCTGACTGAGCGCCTCCAGGAGAGAGGCCCAAGCAAGACGCGCCCGGAGGAGCGTCTTGCCACATGTCAGCACTCGGTCTGACTGAGCGCCTCCAGGAGAGAGGCCCAAGCAAGACGCGCCCCGAGGAGCATCTTGACACATGTCTCCTCTGGGTCTGACTGAGTGCCTCCAGGAGAGAGGCCCAAGCAAGACGTGCCCCGAGGAGCGTCTTGCCACATGTCAACACTGGGTCTGACTGAGTGCCTCCATGAGAGAAGCCCCAGCAAGACGCGCTCCGAGGAGCATCTTGCCACATGTCAACACTGGGTCTGACTGAGAACCTCCAGGAGAGAGGCCCAAGCAAGACGCGCCCCGAGAAATGTCTTGCCACCTGTCAACACTGGGTCTGACTGAGCGCCTCCAGGAGAGAGGCCCAAGCAAGACGCGCCCCGTGGAGCGTCTTGTCACATGTCACTACTCGGTCTGACTGAGCGCCTCCAGGAGAGAGGCCCAAGCAAGACGCGCCCCGAGGAGCGTCTTGCCACATGTGAACACTGCGTCTGACTGAGCGCCTTCAGGAGAGAGGCCCAAGCAAGACGCGCCCCGAGGAGCATCTTGACACACGTCTCCTCTGGGTCTGACTGAGTGCCTCCAGGAGAGAGGCCCAAGCAAGACGTGCCCCGAGGAGCGTCTTGCCACATGTCAACACTGGGTCTGACTGAGTGCCTCCATGAGAGAAGCCCCAGCAAGACGCGCCCCGAGGAGCATCTTGCCACATGTCAACACTGGGTCTGACTGAGAACCTCCAGGAGAGAGGCCCAAGCAAGACGCGCCCCGAGAAATGTCTTGCCACCTGTCAACACTGGGTCTGACTGAGCGCCTCCAGGAGAGAGGCCCAAGCAAGACACGCCCCGAGGAGCGTCTTGTCACATGTCACTACTCGGTCTGACTGAGCGCCTCCAGGAGAGAGGCCCAAGCAAGACGTGCCCCGAGGAGCGTCTTGCCACATGTCAACAATGGGTCTGACTGAGGGCCTCCAGGAGAGAAGCCCAAGCAAGAAGCGCCCCGAGGAGCGTCTTGCCACATGTCAACACTGGGTCTGACTGAGCGCCTCCAGGAGAAAGGCCCGAGCAAGACACGCCCCGAGGAGCGTCCTCACACATGTCAACACTGGGTCTGACTGAGGGCCTCCATGAGAGAAGCCCAAGCAAGACGCGCCCCGAGGAGGGTCTTGCCACATGTCAACACTGGGTCTGACAGAGGGCATCCAGGAGAGAGGCCCAAGCAATACGCGCCCCGAGGAGCGTCTTGCCACATGTGAACAATGGGTCTGACTGAAGGCCTCCAGGAGAGAAGACAAAGCAAGACGCGCCCCGAGGAGCTTCTTGCCACATGTCAACAATGGGTGTTACTGAGGGCCTCCAGGAGAGAAGCCCAAGCAAGACGCGCCCCGAGGAGTGTCTTGCCACATGTCAACACTGTGTCTGACTGAGCGCCTCCAGGAGAGAGGCCCCAGCAAGACGCGCCCCGAGGAGTGTCTTGCCTTATGTCATCACTCGGTCTGACAGAGGGCATTCAGAAGAGAGGCCCAAACAATACGCGCCTGGAGGAGCGTCTTGCCACATGTCACCACTGGGTCTGAATGAGCGCCTCCAGGAGAGAGGCCCCAGCAAGAGGCGCCCCGAGGAGCGTCTTGCCTTATGTCAGCACTCGGTCTGACTGAGCGCCTCCAGGAGAGAGGCCCAAGCAAGACGCTCCCCGAGGAGCGTCTTGCCACATGTCAACAATGGGTCTGACTGAGGGCCTCCAGGAGAGAGGCCCAAGCAAGATGCGCCCGGAGGAGCGTCTTGCCACATGTCAACACTGGGTCTGACAGAGGGCCTCCAGGAGAGAGGCCCAAGCAAGACGCGCTCCGAGGAGCGTCTTGCCACATGTCACCTCTGGTTCTGACTGAGCGCCTCCAGGAGAGAGGCCCAAGCAAGACGCGCCCCGAGGAGCGTCTTGTCACATGTCAACACTGGGTCTGTCTGAGCGCCTCCAGGAGAGAAGCCCAAGCAAGACGCCCCCCGAGGAGCGTCTTGCCACATGTCAACAATGGGTCTGACTGAGGGCCTCCAGGAGAGAAGCCCAAGCAAGACGCGCCCCGAGGAGCGTCTTGACACATGTCAACACTGGGTCTGACAGAGGGCCTCCAGGAGAGAGGCCCAAGCAAGACGCGCCCCGAGGAGTGTCTTGCCACATGTCACCACTGGGTCTGACTGAGCGCCTCCAGGAGAGAGGCCCAAGCAAGACGCGCCCCGAGGAGCGTCAGGCCACATGTCACTACTCAGTCTGACTGAGCGCCTCCAGGAGAGAGGCCCAAGCAAGACGCGCCCCGAGGAGCATCTTGCCTTATGTCATCACTCGGTCTGACTGAGCGCCTCCAGGAGAGAGGCCCAAGCAAGACGCGCCCCGAGGAGCGTCTTGCCACATGTCAACAATGGGTCTGACTGAGGGCCTCCAGGAGAGAGGCCCAAGCAAGATGCGCCCGGAGGAGCGTCTTGCCACATGTCACCTCTGGTTCTGACTGAGCGCCTCCAGGAGAGAGGCCCAAGCAAGACGCGCCCCGAGGAGCGTCTTGCCACATGTCAGCACTCGGTCTGACTGAGCACCTCCAGGAGAGAGGCCCAAGCAAGACGCGCCCCGAGGAGCGTCAGGCCACATGTCAACAATGGGTCTGACTGAGGGCCTCCAGGAGAGAAGCCCAAGCAACACGCGGCCTGAGGAGCGTCTTGCCACATGTCAGCACTCGGTCTGACTGAGCGCCTCCAGGAGAGAGGCCCAAGCAAGACGCGCCCCGAGGAGCGTCTTGCCACATGCCAACAATGGGTCTGACTGAGGAACTCCAGGAGAGAAGCCCAAGCAAGACGCGCCCCGAGGAGCGTCTTGACACATGTCAACACTGGGTCTGACAGAGGGCCTCCAGGAGAGAGGCCCAAGCAAGACGTGCCCCAAGGAATGTCTTGCCACATGTCACAACTTGGTCTGACTAAGCGTCTCCAGGAGGGAGGCCCGAGCAACATGCGCCCCGAGGAGCGTCAGGCCACATGTCACTACTCAGTCTGACTGAGCGCCTCCAGGAGAGAGGCCCAAGCAAGACGCGCCCGAGGAGCGTCTTGCCACGTGTCAACACTGGGTCTGACTGAGCGCCTCCAGGAGAAAGGCCCGAGCAAGACACGCCCCGAGGAGCGTCCTCACACATGTCAACACTGGGTCTGACTGAGGGCCTCCATGAGAGAAGCCCAAGCAAGACGCGCCCCGAGGAGAGTCTTGCCACATGTCAACACTGGGTCTGACAGAGGGATTCCAGGAGAGAGGCCCAAGCAATACGCTCCCCGAGGAGCGTCTTGCCACATGTGAACAATGGGTCTGACTGAAGGCCTCCAGGAGAGATGACTAAGCAAGACGCGCCCCGAGGAGCTTCTTGCCACATGTCAACAATGGGTCTTACTGAGGGTCTCCATGAGAGAAGCCCAAGCAAGACGCGCCCCGAGGATTGTCTTGCCACATGTCAACACTGTGTCTGACTGAGCGCCTCCAGGAGAGAGGCCCCAGCAAGACGCGCCCCGAGGAGCGTCTTGCATTATGTCATCACTCGGTCTGACAGAGGGCATTCAGAAGAGAGGCCCAAGCAATACGCGCCCCGAGGAGCGTCTTGCCACATGTCACCACTGGGTCTGAATGAGCGCCTCCAGGAGAGAGGCCCCAGCAAGACGCGCCCCGAGGAGCGTCTTGCCTTATGTCATCACTCGGTCTGACAGAGGGCATTCAGAAGAGAGGCCCAAGCAATACGCGCCCCGAGGAGCGTCTTGCCACATGTCACCACTGGGTCTGAATGAGCGCCTCCAGGAGAGAGGCCCCAGCAAGACGCGCCCCGAGGAGCGTCTTGCCTTATGTCAGCACTCGGTCTGACTGAGCGCCTCCAGGAGAGAGGCCCAAGCAAGATGCGCCCGGAGGAGCGTCTTGCCACATGTCAACACTGGGTGACAGAGGGCCTCCAGGAGAGAGGCCCAAGCAAGATGCGCTCCGAGGAGCGTCTTGCCACATGTCACCTCTGGTTCTGACTGAGCGCCTCCAGGAGAGAGGCCCAAGCAAGACGCGCCCCGAGGAGCGTCTTGTCACATGTCAACACTGGGTCTGTCTGAGCGCCTCCAGGAGAGAAGCCCAAGCAAGACGCCCCCCGAGGAGCGTCTTGCCACATGTCAACAATGGGTCTGACTGAGGGCCTCCAGGAGAGAAGCCCAAGCAAGACGCGCCCCGAGGAGCGTCTTGTCACATGTCAACACTGGGTCTGTCTGAGCGCCTCCAGGAGAGAAGCCCAAGCAAGACGCCCCCCGAGGAGCGTCTTGCCACATGTGAACAATGGGTCTGACTGAAGGCCTCCAGGAGAGAAGACAAAGCAAGACGCGCCCCGAGGAGCGTCTTGCCACATGCCAACAATGGGTCTGACTGAGGAACTCCAGGAGAGAAGCCCAAGCAAGACGCGCCCCGAGGAGCGTCTTGACACATGTCAACACTGGGTCTGACAGAGGGCCTCCAGGAGAGAGGCCCAAGCAAGAAGTGCCCCGAGGAATGTCTTGCCACATGTCACCACTTGGTCTGACTAAGCGCCTCCAGGAGGGAGGCCCGAGCAACATGCGCCCCGAGGAGCGTCAGGCCACATGTCACTACTCAGTCTGACTGAGCGCCTCCAGGAGAGAGGCCCAAGCAAGACGCGCCCGAGGAGCGTCTTGCCACGTGTCAACACTGGGTCTGACTGAGCGCCTCCAGGAGAAATGCCCGAGCAAGACACGCCCCGAGGAGCGTCCTCACACATGTCAACACTGGGTCTGACTGAGGGCCTCCATGAGAGAAGCCCAAGCAAGACGCGCCCCGAGGAGAGTCTTGCCACATGTCAACACTGGGTCTGACAGAGGGCATCCAGGAGAGAGGCCCAAGCAATACGCGCCCCGAGGAGCGTCTTGCCACATGTGAACAATGGGTCTGACTGAAGGCCTCCAGGAGAGAAGACAAAGCAAGACGCGCCCCGAGGAGCTTCTTGCCACATGTCAACAATGGGTCTTACTGAGGGTCTCCATGAGAGAAGCCCAAGCAAGACGCGCCCCGAGGATTGTCTTGCCACATGTCAACACTGTGTCTGACTGAGCGCCTCCAGGAGAGAGGCCCCAGCAAGACGCGCCCCGAGGAGCGTCTTGCATTATGTCATCACTCGGTCTGACAGAGGGCATTCAGAAGAGAGGCCCAAGCAATACGCGCCCCGAGGAGCGTCTTGCCACATGTCACCACTGGGTCTGAATGAGCGCCTCCAGGAGAGAGGCCCCAGCAAGACGCGCCCCGAGGAGCGTCTTGCCTTATGTCATCACTCGGTCTGACAGAGGGCATTCAGAAGAGAGGCCCAAGCAATACGCGCCCCGAGGAGCGTCTTGCCACATGTCACCACTGGGTCTCAATGAGCGCCTCCAGGAGAGAGGCCCAAGCAAGACGCGCCCCGAGGAGCGTCTTGCCACATGTCAACACTGGGTGACAGAGGGCCTCCAGGAGAGAGGCCCAAGCAAGACGCGCTCCGAGGAGCGTCTTGCCACATGTCACCTCTGGTTCTGACTGAGCGCCTCCAGGAGAGAGGCCCAAGCAAGACGCTCCCCGAGGAGCGTCTTGCCACATGTCAACACTGGGTCTGACAGAGGGCCTCCAGGAGAGAGGCCCAAGCAAGACGCGCTCCGAGGAGCGTCTTGCCACATGTCACCTCTGGTTCTGACTGAGCGCCTCCAGGAGAGAGGCCCAAGCAAGACGCGCCCCGAGGAGCGTCTTGTCACATGTCAACACTGGGTCTGTCTGAGCGCCTCCAGGAGAGAAGCCCAAGCAAGACGCCCCCCGAGGAGCGTCTTGCCATATGTCAACAATGGGTCTGACTGAGGGCCTCCAGGAGAGAAGCCCAAGCAAGACGCGCCCCGAGGAGCGTCTTGTCACATGTCAACACTGGGTCTGTCTGAGCGCCTCCAGGAGAGAAGCCCAAGCAAGACGCCCCCCGAGGAGCGTCTTGCCACATGTCAACAATGGGTCTGACTGAGGGCCTCCAGGAGAGAAGCCCAAGCAAGACGCGCCCCGAGGAGCGTCTTGACACATGTCAACACTGGGTCTGACAGAGGGCCTCCAGGAGAGAGGCCCAAGCAAGACGCGCCCCGAGGAGTGTCTTGCCACATGTCACCACTGGGTCTGACTGAGCGCCTCCAGGAGAGAGGCCCAAGCAAGACGCGCCCCGAGGAGCGTCAGGCCACATGTCACTACTCAGTCTGACTGAGCGCCTCCAGGAGAGAGGCCCAAGCAAGACGCGCCCCGAGGAGCATCTTGCCTTATGTCATCACTCGGTCTGACTGAGCGCCTCCAGGAGAGAGGCCCAAGCAAGACGCGCCCCGAGGAGCGTCTTGCCACATGTCAACAATGGGTCTGACTGAGGGCCTCCAGGAGAGAGGCCCAAGCAAGATGCGCCCGGAGGAGCGTCTTGCCACATGTCACCTCTGGTTCTGACTGAGCGCCTCCAGGAGAGAGGCCCAAGCAAGACGCGCCCCGAGGAGCGTCTTGCCACATGTCAGCACTCGGTCTGACTGAGCACCTCCAGGAGAGAGGCCCAAGCAAGACGCGCCCCGAGGAGCGTCAGGCCACATGTCAACAATGGGTCTGACTGAGGGCCTCCAGGAGAGAAGCCCAAGCAACACGCGGCCCGAGGAGCGTCTTGCCACATGTCAGCACTCGGTCTGACTGAGCGCCTCCAGGAGAGAGGCCCAAGCAAGACGCGCCCCGAGGAGCGTCTTGCCACATGCCAACAATGGGTCTGACTGAGGAACTCCAGGAGAGAAGCCCAAGCAAGACGCGCCCCGAGGAGCGTCTTGACACATGTCAACACTGGGTCTGACAGAGGGCCTCCAGGAGAGAGGCCCAAGCAAGACGTGCCCCGAGGAATGTCTTGCCACATGTCACCACTTGGTCTGACTAAGCGCCTCCAGGAGGGAGGCCCGAGCAACATGCGCCCCGAGGAGCGTCAGGCCACATGTCACTACTCAGTCTGACTGAGCGCCTCCAGGAGAGAGGCCCAAGCAAGACGCGCCCGAGGAGCGTCTTGCCACGTGTCAACACTGGGTCTGACTGAGCGCCTCCAGGAGAAAGGCCCGAGCAAGACACGCCCCGAGGAGCGTCCTCACACATGTCAACACTGGGTCTGACTGAGGGCATCCAGGAGAGAGGCCCAAGCAATACGCGCCCCGAGGAGCGTATTGCCACATGTGAACAATGGGTCTGACTGAAGGCCTCCAGGAGAGAAGACAAAGCAAGACGCGCCCCGAGGAGCTTCTTGCCACATGTCAACAATGGGTCTTACTGAGGGCCTCCATGAGAGAAGCCCAAGCAAGACGCGCCCCGAGGAGTGTCTTGCCACATGTCAACACTGTGTCTGACTGAGCGCCTCCAGGAGAGAGGCCCCAGCAAGACGCGCCCCGAGGAGCGTCTTGCCTTATGTCATCACTCGGTCTGACAGAGGGCATTCAGAAGAGAGGCCCAAGCAATACGCGCCCCGAGGAGCGTCTTGCCACATGTCACCACTGGGTCTGAATGAGCGCCTCCAGGAGAGAGGCCCCAGCAAGACGCGCCCTGAGGAGCGTCTTGCCTTATGTCAGCACTCGGTCTGACTGAGCGCCTCCAGGAGAGAGGCCCAAGCAAGATGCGCCCGGAGGAGCGTCTTGCCACATGTCAACACTGGGTCTGACAGAGGGCCTCCAGGAGAGAGGCCCAAGCAAGACGCGCTCCGAGGAGCGTCTTGCCACATGTCACCTCTGGTTCTGACTGAGCGCCTCCAGGAGAGAGGCCCAAGCAAGACGCGCCCCGAGGAGCGTCTTGTCACATGTCAACACTGGGTCTGTCTGAGCGCCTCCAGGAGAGAAGCCCAAGCAAGACGCCCCCCGAGGAGCGTCTTGCCACATGTCAACAATGGGTCTGACTGAGGGCCTCCAGGAGAGAAGCCCAAGCAAGACGCGCCCCGAGGAGCGTCTTGACACATGTCAACACTGGGTCTGACAGAGGGCCTCCAGGAGAGAGGCCCAAGCAAGACGCGCCCCGAGGAGTGTCTTGCCACATGTCACCACTGGGTCTGACTGAGCGCCTCCAGGAGAGAGGCCCAAGCAAGACGCTCCCCGAGGAGCGTCTTGCCTTATGTCATCACTCGGTCTGACTGAGCGCCTCCAGGAGAGAGGCCCAAGCAAGACGCGCCCCGAGGAGCGTCTTGCCACATGTCACCTCTGGTTCTGACTGAGCGCCTCCAGGAGAGAGGCCCAAGCAAGACGCGCCCCGAGGAGCGTCTTGCCACATGTCAGCACTCGGTCTGACTGAGCACCTCCAGGAGAGAGGCCCAAGCAAGACGCGCCCCGAGGAGCGTCAGGCCACATGTCAACAATGGGTCTGACTGAGGGCCTCCAGGAGAGAAGCCCAAGCAAGACGCGCCCCGAGGAGCTTCTTGCCACATGTCAGCACTCGGTCTAACTGAGTGCCTCCAGGAGAGAAGCCCAAGCAACACGCGGCCCGAGGAGCGTCTTGCCACATGTCAGCACTCGGTCTGACTGAGCGCCTCCAGGAGAGAAGCCCAAGCAAGACGCGCCCCGTGGAGTGTCTTGCTTGGGCCTCTCTCCTGGAGGCGCTCAGTCAGACACAGTGTTGACACGTGGCAAGACACTCCTCGGGGCGCGTCTTGCTTGAGCTTCTCTCATGGAGGCCCTCAGTAAGACCCATTGTTGACATGTGGAAAGAAGCTCCTCGGGGCGCGTCTTGCTTTGGCTTCTCTCCTGGAGGCCCTCAGTCAGACCCATTGTTCATATGTGGCAAGACGCTCCTCGGGGCACGTGTTGCTTGGACCTCTCTCCTGGAGGCGCTCAGTCAGACCGAGTAGTGACATGTGGCAAGACGCTCCTCGGGGCGCGTCTTGCTTGGGCCTCTCTCCTGGAGGCACTCAATTAGACCCAGTGTTGACATGTGGCAAGACGCTCCTCGGGGCGAGTCTTGCTTGGGCTTCTCTCCTGGAGGCCCTCAGTCAGACCCATTGTTGACATGTGGCAAGACGCTCCTCGGGGCGCTTCTTGCTTGGGCCTCTCTCCTGGAGGCGCTCAGTCAGACCCAGATGTTACATGTGGCAAGACGCTCCTCGGGCCTCTCTCCTGGAGGCGCTCAGTCAGACCCAGTGTTGACATGTGTCAAGACGCTCCTCGGGCGTTTCTTGCTTGGGCCTCTCTCCTGGAGGTGCTCAGTCAGATCCAGTGTTGACATGTGGCAAGACGCTCCTCGGGGCGCGTCTTGCTGGGGCTTCTCTCATGGAGGCACTCAGTCAGACCCAGTGTTGACATGTGGCAAGATGCTCCTCGGGGCACGTCTTGCTTGGGCCTCTCTCCTGGAGGCGCTCAGTCAGACCCAGAGGAGACATGTGTCAAGACGCTCCTCGGGGCGCGTCTTGCTTGGGCCTCTCTCCTGGAGGCGCTCAGTCAGACCCAGTGTTCACATGTGGCAAGAGGCTCCTCGGGGCGCGTCTGGCTTTGGCCTCTCTCCTGGAGACGCTCAGTCAGACCCAGTGTTGACATGTGAAAAGACGCTCCTCGGGGCGCGTCTTGCTTGGGCCTCTCTCCTGGAGGCGCTCAGTCAGACCGAGTGCTGACATGTGGCAAGACGCTCCTCGGGGCGCATCTTGCTTGGTCTTCTCTCCTGGAGGCCCTCAGTCAGACCCAGTGTTGACATGTGGCAAGACGCTCCTCGGGGCACGTCTTGCTTGGGCTTCTCTCCTGGAGGCGCTCAGAAAGACCCAGTGTTGACATGTGACACGACGCTCCTCGGGGCGCGTCTTGCTTGGGCCTCTCTCCTGGAAGCGCTCAGTCAGACCCAGTGGTTACATGTGGCAAGACACTCCTCGGGGCGCGTCTTGCTTGGGCCTCTCTCCTGGAGGCCCTCTGTCAGACCCAGTGTTGGCATGTGGCAAGACGCTCCTCAGGGCGCGTCTTGGTTGGGTCTCTCTCCTGGAGGCGCTCAGTCAGACCCAGTGGTGACATGTGGCAAGACGCTCCTCGGGTCGCGTATTGCTTGGGCCTCTCTCCTGGATGCCCTCTGTCCGACCGAGTTTTGACATGTGGCAAGACTCTCCTCGGGGCTCGTCTTGCTTGGGCTTCTCTCATGGAGGCCCTCAGTCAGACCCAGTGTTTACATCTGTCAAGACGCTCCTCGGGGCGTGTCTTGCTTGGGCCTCTCTCCTGGAGGCGCTCAGTCAGACCCAGTGTTGACATGTGGCAAGACGCTCCTCGGGGCGCGTCTTGCTTGGGCCTCTCTCCTGGAGGCGCTCAGTCAGACCGAGTGCTGACATGTGGCAAGAAGCTCCTCGGGGCGCGTCTTGCTTGGGCTTCTCTCCCGGAGGCCCTCAGTAAGAGCCATTGTTGACATGTGGCAAAACGCTCCTCGGGGCGCGTCTTGCTTGGGCCTCTCTCCAGAAGGCCCTCAATCAGACCCAGTGTTGACACGTGGCAAGACGCTCCTCGGGGCGTGTCTTGCTTGGGCCTCTCTCCTGGAGGCGCTCAGTCAGACTGAGTAGTGACATGTGGCCTGTCGCTCCTCGGGGCGCGTGTTGCTTGGGCCTCTCTCCTGGAGGCGCTCAGTCAGACCAAGTGGTGACATGTGGCAAGACACTCCTCGGGGCGCGTCTTGCTTGGGCCTCTCTCCTGGAGGCCCTCTGTCAGACCCAGTGTTGACATGTGGCAAGACACTCCTCGGGGCGCATCTTGCTTGGGCCTCTCTCATGGAGGCCCTCTGTCAGACCCAGTGTTGACATGTGTCAAGACGCTCCTCGGGGCGCATCTTGCTTGGGCCTCTCTCCTGGAGGCCCTCTGTCAGACCCAGTGTTGACATGTGGCAAGACACTCCTCGGGGCGCATCTTGCTTGGGCCTCTCTCCTGGAGGCTCTCAGTCAGACTGAGTGCTGACATGTGGCAAGAAGCTCCTCGGGGCGCGTCTTGCTTGGACTTCTTTCCTGGAGGCCCTCAGTAAGACCCATTGTTGACATGTGGCAAGACGCTCCTCGGGGTGCGTCTTGCTTGGGCCTCTCTCCTGGAGGCGCTCAGTCAGACTGAGTAGTGACATGTGGCCTGACGCTCCTCGGGGCGCGTGTTGCTTGGGCCTCTCTCCTGGAGGCCCTCAGTCAGACCCAGTGTTGACATGTGTCAAGACGCTCCTCGGGGCGTGTCTTGTTTGGGCTTCTCTCCTGGAGGCCCTTAGTCAGACCCATTGTTGACATGTGGCAAGACGCTCCTCGGGGCGCGTCTTGCTTGGGCCTCTCTCCTGGAGGCGCTCAGTCAGACCGAGGACTGACATGTGGCAAGACGCTCCTCGAGCCGCGTGTTGCTTGGGCTTCTCTCCTGGAGGCCCTCAGTCAGACCCATTGTTGACATGTGGCAAGACGCTTCTCGGGGCGCGTCTTGCTTGGGCCTCTCTCCTGGAGGTGCTCAATCAGACTGAGTGCTGACATGTGGCAAGACGCTCCTCGGGGCGTGTCTTGCTTGGGCTTCTCTCCTGGAGGCGCTCAGAAAGACCCAGTGTTGACATGTGACAAGACGCTCCTCGGGGCGCGTCTTGCTTGGGCCTCTCTCCTGGAGGCGCTCAGTCAGAACCAGAGGTGACATGTGGCAAGACGCTCCTCCGGGCGCATCTTGCTTGGGCCTCTCTCCTGGAGGCCCTCAGTCAGACCCATTGTTGACATGTGGCAAGTCGCCCCTCGGGGCGCGTCTTGCTTGGGCCTCTCTCCTGGAGGCGCTCAGTCAGACTGAGTAGTGACATGTGGACTGATGCTCCTCGGGGCGCGTCTTGCTTGGGCCTCTCTCCTGGAGGTCTGTTTGAGTGCCTCCATGAGAGAAGCCCCAGCAAGACGCGCTCCGAGGAGCATCTTGCCACATGTCAACACTGGGTCTGACTGAGAACCTCCAGGAGAGAGGCCCAAGCAAGACGCGCCCCGAGAAATGTCTTGCCACCTGTCAACACTGGGTCTGACTGAGCGCCTCCAGGAGAGAGGCCCAAGCAAGACGCGCCCCGTGGAGCGTCTTGTCACATGTCACTACTCGGTCTGACTGAGCGCCTCCAGGAGAGAGGCCCAAGCAAGACGTGCCCCGCGGAGCGTCTTGCCACATGTCAACACTGGGTCTGACTGAGCGCCTCCAGGAGAGAGGCAAAAGCAAGACGCGCCCCGAGGAGCGTCTTGCCACATGTGAACACTGCGTCTGACTGAGCGCCTTCAGGAGAGAGGCTCAAGCAAGACGCGCCCCGAGGAGCATCTTGACACATGTCTCCTCTGGGTCTGACTGAGTGCCTCCAGGAGAGAGGCCCAAGCAAGACGTGCCCCGAGGAGCGTCTTGCCACATGTCAACACTGGGTCTGACTGAGTGCCTCCATGAGAGAAGCCCCAGCAAGACGCGCCCCGAGGAGCATCTTGCCACATGTCAACACTGGGTCTGACTGAGAACCTCAAGGAGAGAGGCCCAAGCAAGACGCGCCCCGAGAAATGTCTTGCCACCTGTCAACACTGGGTCTGACTGAGCGCCTCCAGGAGAGAGGCCCAAGCAAGACACGCCCCGAGGAGCGTCTTGTCACATGTCACTACTCGGTCTGACTGAGCGCCTCCAGGAGAGAGGCCCAAGCAAGACGTGCCCCGAGGAGCGTCCTGCCACATGTCAACAATGGGTCTGACTGAGGGCCTCCAGGAGAGAAGCCCAAGCAAGAAGCGCCCCGAGGAGCGTCTTGCCACATGTCAACACTGGGTCTGACTGAGCGCCTCCAGGAGAAAGGCCCGAGCAAGACACGCCCCGAGGAGCGTCCTCACACATGTCAACACTGGGTCTGACTGAGGGCCTCCATGAGAGAAGCCCAAGCAAGACGCGCCCCGAGGAGAGTCTTGCCACATGTCAACACTGGGTCTGACAGAGGGCACCCAGGAGAGAGGCCCAAGCAATACGCGCCCCGAGGAGCGTCTTGCCACATGTGAACAATGGGTCTGACTGAAGGCCTCCAGGAGAGAAGACAAAGCAAGACGCGCCCCGAGGAGCTTCTTGCCACATGTCAACAATGGGTGTTACTGAGGGCCTCCAGGAGAGAAGCCCAAGCAAGACGCGCCCCGAGGAGTGTCTTGCCACATGTCAACACTGTGTCTGACTGAGCGCCTCCAGGAGAGAGGCCCCAGCAAGACGCGCCCCGAGGAGTGTCTTGCCTTATGTCATCACTCGGTCTGACAGAGGTCATTCAGAAGAGAGGCCCAAGCAATACGCGCCTGGAGGAGCGTCTTGCCACATGTCACCACTGGGTCTGAATGAGCGCCTCCAGGAGAGAGGCCCCAGCAAGACGCGCCCCGAGGAGCGTCTTGCCTTATGTCAGCACTCGGTCTGACTGAGCGCCTCCAGGAGAGAGGCCCAAGCAAGACGCTCCCCGAGGAGCGTCTTGCCACATGTCACCTCTGGTTCTGACTGAGCGCCTCCAGGAGAGAGGCCCAAGCAAGACGCGCCCCGAGGAGCGTCTTGTCACATGTCAACACTGGGTCTGTCTGAGCGCCTCCAGGAGAGAAGCCCAAGAAAGACGCCCCCCGAGGAGCGTCTTGCCACATGTCAACAATGGGTCTGACTGAGGGCCTCCAGGAGAGAAGCCCAAGCAAGACGCGCCCCGAGGAGCGTCTTGACACATGTCAACACTGGGTCTGACAGAGGGCCTCCAGGAGAGAGGCCCAATCAAGACGCGTCCCGAGGAGTGTCTTGCCACATGTCACCACTGGGTCTGACTGAGCGCCTCCAGGAGAGAAGCTCAAGCAAGATACTCCCCGAGGAGCGTCAGGCCACATGTCACTACTCAGTCTGACTGAGCGCCTCCAGGAGAGAGGCCCAAGCAAGACGCGCCCCGAGGAGCATCTTGCCTTATGTCATCACTCAGTCTGACTGAGCGCCTCCAGGAGAGAGGCCCAAGCAAGACGCGCCCCGAGGAGCGTCTTGCCACATGTCAACAATGGGTCTGACTGAGGGCCTCCAGGAGAGAGGCCCAAGCAAGATGCGCCCGGAGGAGCATCTTGCCACATGTCACCTCTGGTTCTGACTGAGCGCCTCCAGGAGAGAGGCCCAAGCAAGACGCGCCCCGAGGAGCGTCTTGCCACATGTCAGCACTCGGTCTGACTGAGCACCTCCAGGAGAGAGGCCCAAGCAAGACGCGCCCCGAGGAGCGTCAGGCCACATGTCAACAATGGGTCTGACTGAGGGCCTCCAGGAGAGAAGCCCAAGCAACACGCGGCCCGAGGAGCGTCTTGCCACATGTCAGCACTCGGTCTGACTGAGCGCCTCCAGGAGAGAGGCCCAAGCAAGACGCGCCCCGAGGAGCGTCTTGCCACATGCCAACAATGGGTCTGACTGAGGAACTCCAGGAGAGAAGCCCAAGCAAGACGCGCCCCGAGGAGCGTCTTGACACATGTCAACACTGGGTCTGACAGAGGGCCTCCAGGAGAGAGGCCCAAGCAAGACATGCCCCGAGGAATGTCTTGCCACATGTCACCACTTGGTCTGACTAAGCGCCTCCAGGAGGGAGGCCCGAGCAACATGCGCCCCGAGGAGCGTCAGGCCACATGTCACTACTCAGTCTGACTGAGCGCCTCCAGGAGAGAGGCCCAAGCAAGACGCGCCCGAGGAGCGTCTTGCCACGTGTCAACACTGGGTCTGACTGAGCGCCTCCAGGAGAAAGGCCCGAGCAAGACACGCCCCGAGGAGCGTCCTCACACATGTCAACACTGGGTCTGACTGAGGGCCTCCATGAGAGAAGCCCAAGCAAGACGCGCCCCGAGGAGAGTCTTGCCACATGTCAACACTGGGTCTGACAGAGGGCATCCAGGAGAGAGGCCCAAGCAATACGCGCCCCGAGGAGCGTCTTGCCACATGTGAACAATGGGTCTGACTGAAGGCCTCCAGGAGAGAAGACAAAGCAAGACGCGCCCCGAGGAGCTTCTTGCCACATGTCAACAATGGGTCTTACTGAGGGTCTCCATGAGAGAAGCCCAAGCAAGACGCGCCCCGAGGATTGTCTTGCCACATGTCAACACTGTGTCTGACTGAGCGCCTCCAGGAGAGAGGCCCCAGCAAGATGCGCCCCGAGGAGCGTCTTGCATTATGTCATCACTCGGTCTGACAGAGGGCATTCAGAAGAGAGGCCCAAGCAATACGCGCCCCGAGGAGCGTCTTGCCACATGTCACCACTGGGTCTGAATGAGCGCCTCCAGGAGAGAGGCCCCAGCAAGACGCGCCCCGAGGAGCGTCTTGCCTTATGTCATCACTCGGTCTGACAGAGGGCATTCAGAAGAGAGGCCCAAGCAATACGCGCCCCGAGGAGCGTCTTGCCACATGTCACCACTGGGTCTGAATGAGCGCCTCCAGGAGAGAGGCCCCAGCAAGACGCGCCCCGAGGAGCGTCTCGCCTTATGTCAGCACTCGGTCTGACTGAGCGCCTCCAGGAGAGAGGCCCAAGCAAGATGCGCCCGGAGGAGCGTCTTGCCACATGTCAACACTGGGTGACAGAGGGCCTCCAGGAGAGAGGCCCAAGCAAGATGCGCTCCGAGGAGCGTCTTGCCACATGTCACCTCTGGTTCTGACTGAGCGCCTCCAGGAGAGAGGCCCAAGCAAGACGCGCCCCGAGGAGCGTCTTGTCACATGTCAACACTGGGTCTGTCTGAGCGCCTCCAGGAGAGAAGCCCAAGCAAGACGCCCCCCGAGGAGCGTCTTGCCACATGTCAACAATGGGTCTGACTGAGGGCCTCCAGGAGAGAAGCCCAAGCAAGACGCGCCCCGAGGAGCGTCTTGTCACATGTCAACACTGGGTCTGTCTGAGCGCCTCCAGGAGAGAAGCCCAAGCAAGACGCCCCCCGAGGAGTGTCTTGCCACATGTGAACAATGGGTCTGACTGAAGGCCTCCAGGAGAGAAGACAAAGCAAGACGCGCCCCGAGGAGCGTCTTGCCACATGCCAACAATGGGTCTGACTGAGGAACTCCAGGAGAGAAGCCCAAGCAAGACGCGCCCCGAGGAGCGTCTTGACACATGTCAACACTGGGTCTGACAGAGGGCCTCCAGGAGAGAGGCCCAAGCAAGACGTGCCCCGAGGAATGTCTTGCCACATGTCACCACTTGGTCTGACTAAGCGCCTCCAGGAGGGAGGCCCGAGCAACATGCGCCCCGAGGAGCGTCAGGCCACATGTCACTACTCAGTCTGACTGAGCGCCTCCAGGAGAGAGGACCAAGCAAGACGCGCCCGGAGGAGCGTCTTGCCACATGTCAGCACTCGGTCTGACTGAGCGCCTCCAGGAGAGAGGCCCAAGCAAGACGCGCCCCGAGGAGCATCTTGACACATGTCTCCTCTGGGTCTGAGTGAGTGCCTCCAGGAGAGAGGCCCAAGCAAGACGTGCCGCGAGGAGCGTCTTGCCACATGTCAACACTGGGTCTGACTGAGTGCCTCCATGAGAGAAGCCCCAGCAAGACGCGCCCCGAGGAGCATCTTGCCACATGTCAACACTGGGTCTGACTGAGAACCTCCAGGAGAGAGGCCCAAGCAAGACGCGCCCCGAGAAATGTCTTGCCACATGTCACTACTCGGTCTGACTGAGCGCCTCCAGGAGAGAGGCCCAAGCAATACGCGCCCCGAGGAGCATCTTGCCACATGTCAACACTGGGTCTGACTGAGCGCCTCCAGGAGAGAGGCCCAAGCAAGACGCGCCCCGAGGAGCGTCTTGTCACATGTCACTACTCGGTCTGACTGAGCGCCTCCAGGAGAGAGGCCCAAGCAAGACGTGCCCCGCGGAGCGTCTTGCCACATGCCAACACTGGGTCTGACAGAGGGCCTCCAGGAGAGAGGCCCAAGCAAGACGCGCCCCGAGGAGTGTCTTTCCACGTGTCACCACTAGGTCTGACTGAGCGCCTCCAGGAGAGAGGCCCAAGCAAGACGCGCCCCGAGGAGCGCCTTGCCACATGTAAGCACTCGGTCTGACTGAGCGCCTCCAGGAGAGAGGCCCAAGCAAGACGTGCCCCGCGGAGCGTCTTGCCACATGTCAACACTGGGTCTGACTGAGCGCCTCCAGGAGAGAGGCCCAAGCAAGACGCGCCCCGAGGAGCGTCTTGCCACATATGAACACTGGGTCTGACTGAGCGCCTCCAGGAGAGAGGCCCAAGCAAGACGCGCCCGGAGGAGCGTCTTGCCACATGTCAGCACTCGGTCTGACTGAGCGCCTCCAGGAGAGAGGCCCAAGCAAGACGCGCCCCGAGGAGCATCTTGACACATGTCTCCTCTGGGTCTGACTGAGTGCCTCCAGGAGAGAGTTCCAAGCAAGACGTGCCCCGAGGAGCGTCTTGCCACATGTCAACACTGGGTCTGACTGAGTGCCTCCATGAGAGAAGCCCCAGCAAGACGCGCCCCGAGGAGCATCTTGCCACATGTCAACACTGGGTCTGACTGAGAACCTCCAGGAGAGAGGCCCAAGCAAGACGCGCCCCGAGAAATGTCTTGCCACCTGTCAACACTGGGTCTGACTGAGCGCCTCCAGGAGAGAGGCCCAAGCAAGACGCGCCCCGAGGAGCGTCTTGTCACATGTCACTACTCGGTCTGACTGAGCGCCTCCAGGAGAGAGGCCCAAGCAAGACGTGCCCCGAGGAGCGTCTTGCCACATGTCAACAATGGGTCTGACTGAGGGCCTCCAGGAGAGAAGCCCAAGCAAGAAGCGCCCCGAGGAGCGTCTTGCCACATGTCAACACTGGGTTCGACTGAGCGCCTCCAGGAGAAAGGCCCAAGCAAGACACGCCCCGAGGAGCGTCCTCACACATGTCAACACTGGGTCTGACTGAGGGCCTCCATGAGAGAAGCCCAAGCAAGACGCGCCCCGAGGAGAGTCTTGCCACATGTCAACACTGGGTCTGACAGAGGGCATCCAGGAGAGAGGCCCAAGCAATACGCGCCCCGAGGAGCGTCTTGCCACATGTGAACAATGGGTCTGACTGAAGGCCTCCAGGAGAGAAGACAAAGCAAGACGCGCCCCGAGGAGCTTCTTTCCACATGTCAACAATGGGTCTTACTGAGGGCCTCCATGAGAGAAGCCCAAGCAAGACGCGCCCCGAGGAGTGTCTTGCCACATGTCAACACTGTGTCTGACTGAGCGCCTCCAGGAGAGAGGCCCAAGCAAGATGCGCCCGGAGGAGCGTCTTGCCACATGTCAGCACTCGGTCTGACTGAGCGCCTCCAGGAGATAGGCCCAATTAAGACGCGCCCCGAGGAGCATCTTGACACATGTCTCCTCTGGGTCTGACTGAGTGCCTCCAGGAGAGAGGCCCAAGCAAGACGTGCCCCGAGGAGCGTCTTGCCACATGTCAACACTGGGTCTGACTGAGTGCCTCCATGAGAGAAGCCCCAGCAAGACGCGCCCCGAGAAGCATCTTGCCACATGTCAACACTGGGTCTGACTGAGAACCTCCAGGAGAGAGGCCCAAGCAAGACGCGCCCCGAGAAATGTCTTGCCACCTGTCAACACTGGGTCTGACTGAGCGCCTCCAGGAGAGAGGCCCAAGCAAGACGCGCCCCGAGGAGCGTCTTGTCACATGTCACTACTCGGTCTGACTGAGCGCCTCCAGGAGAGAGGCCCAAGCAAGACGTGCCCCGAGGAGCGTCTTGCCACATGTCAACAATGGGTCTGACTGAGGGCCTCCAGGAGAGAAGCCCACGCAAGAAGCGCCCCGAGGAGCGTCTTGCCACATGTCAACACTGGGTCTTCCTGAGCGCCTCCAGGAGAAAGGCCCAAGCAAGACACGCCCCGAGGAGCGTCCTCACACATGTCAACACTGGGTCTGACAGAGGGCATCCAGGAGAGAGGCCCAAGCAATACGCGCCCCGAGGAGCGTCTTGCCACATGTGAACAATGGGTCTGACTGAAGGCCTCCAGGAGAGAAGACAAAGCAAGACGCGCCCCGAGGAGCTTCTTTCCACATGTCAACAATGGGTCTTACTGAGGGCCTCCATGAGAGAAGCCCAAGCAAGACGCGCCCCGAGGAGTGTCTTGCCACATGTCAACACTGTGTCTGACTGAGCGCCTCCAGGAGAGAGGCCCAAGCAAGACGTGCCCCGCGGAGCGTCTTGCCACATGTCAACACTGGGTCTGACTGAGCGCCTCCAGGAGAGAGGCCCAAGCAAGACGCGCCCCGAGGAGCGTCTTGCCACATGTGAACACTGGGTCTGACTGAGCGCCTCCAGGAGAGAGGCCCAAGCAAGACGCGCCCGGAGGAGCGTCTTGCCACATGTCAGCACTCGGTCTGACTGAGCGCCTCCAGGAGAGAGGCCCAAGCAAGACGCGCCCCGAGGAGCATCTTGACACATGTCTCCTCTGGGTCTGAGTGAGCGCCTCCAGGAGAGAGGCCCAAGCAAGACGTGCCGCGAGGAGCGTCTTGCCACATGTCAACACTGGGTCTGACTGAGTGCCTCCATGAGAGAAGCCCCAGCAAGACGCGCCCCGAGGAGCATCTTGCCACATGTCAACACTGGGTCTGACTGAGAACCTCCAGGAGAGAGGCCCAAGCAAGACGCGCCCCGAGAAATGTCTTGCCACATGTCACTACTCGGTCTGACTGAGCGCCTCCAGGAGAGAGGCCCAAGCAATACGCGCCCCGAGGAGCATCTTGCCACATGTCAACACTGGGTCTGACTGAGCGCCTCCAGGAGAGAGGCCCAAGCAAGACGCGCCCCGAGGAGCGTCTTGTCACATCTCACTACTCGGTCTGACTGAGCGCCTCCAGGAGAGAGGCCCAAGCAAGACGTGCCCCGCGGAACGTCTTGCCACATGCCAACACTGGGTCTGACAGAGGGCCTCCAGGAGAGAGGCCCAAGCAAGACGCGCCCCGAGGAGTGTC
This sequence comes from Nothobranchius furzeri, assembly GCF_043380555.1. Taxonomy (NCBI): domain Eukaryota; kingdom Metazoa; phylum Chordata; class Actinopteri; order Cyprinodontiformes; family Nothobranchiidae; genus Nothobranchius; species Nothobranchius furzeri. The sequence continues at coordinate 9,054,145 of NC_091751.1, read as the reverse complement.
TTTCCACGTGTCACCACTAGGTCTGACTGAGCGCCTCCAGGAGAGAGGCCCAAGCAAGACGCGCCCCGAGGAGCGCCTTGCCACATGTAAGCACTCGGTCTGATTGAGCGCCTCCAGGAGAGAGGCCCAAGCAAGACGTGCCCCGCGGAGCGTCTTGCCACATGTCAACACTGGGTCTGACTGAGCGCCTCCAGGAGAGAGGCCCAAGCAAGACGCGCCCCGAGGAGCGTCTTGCCACATGTGAACACTGGGTCTGACTGAGCGCCTCCAGGAGAGAGGCCCAAGCAAGACGCGCCCGGAGGAGCGTCTTGCCACATGTCAGCACTCGGTCTGACTGAGCGCCTCCAGGAGAGAGGCCCAAGCAAGACGCGCCCCGAGGAGCATCTTGACACATGTCTCCTCTGGGTCTGACTGAGTGCCTCCAGGAGAGAGTTCCAAGCAAGACGTGCCCCGAGGAGCGTCTTGCCACATGTCAACACTGGGTCTGACTGAGTGCCTCCATGAGAGAAGCCCCAGCAAGACGCGCCCCGAGGAGCATCTTGCCACATGTCAACACTGGGTCTGACTGAGAACCTCCAGGAGAGAGGCCCAAGCAAGACGCGCCCCGAGAAATGTCTTGCCACCTGTCAACACTGGGTCTGACTGAGCGCCTCCAGGAGAGAGGCCCAAGCAAGACGCGCCCCGAGGAGCGTCTTGTCACATGTCACTACTCGGTCTGACTGAGCGCCTCCAGGAGAGAGGCCCAAGCAAGACGTGCCCCGAGGAGCGTCTTGCCACATGTCAACAATGGGTCTGACTGAGGGCCTCCAGGAGAGAAGCCCAAGCAAGAAGCGCCCCGAGGAGCGTCTTGCCACATGTCAACACTGGGTCTGACTGAACGCCTCCAGGAGAAAGGCCCAAGCAAGACACGCCCCGAGGAGCGTCCTAACACATGTCAACACTGGGTCTGACTGAGGGCCTCCATGAGAGAAGCCCAAGCAAGACGCGCCCCGAGGAGAGTCTTGCCACATGTCAACACTGGGTCTGACAGAGGGCATCCAGGAGAGAGGCCCAAGCAATACGCGCCCCGAGGAGCGTCTTGCCACATGTGAACAATGGGTCTGACTGAAGGCCTCCAGGAGAGAAGACAAAGCAAGACGCGCCCCGAGGAGCTTCTTTCCACATGTCAACAATGGGTCTTACTGAGGGCCTCCATGAGAGAAGCCCAAGCAAGACGCGCCCCGAGGAGTGTCTTGCCACATGTCAACACTGTGTCTGACTGAGCGCCTCCAGGAGAGAGGCCCAAGCAAGACGCGCCCGGAGGAGCGTCTTGCCACATGTCAGCACTCGGTCTGACTGAGCGCCTCCAGGAGAGAGGCCCAAGCAAGACGCGCCCCGAGGAGCATCTTGACACATGTCTCCTCTGGGTCTGACTGAGTGCCTCCAGGAGAGAGGCCCAAGCAAGACGTGCCCCGAGGAGCGTCTTGCCACATGTCAACACTGGGTCTGACTGAGTGCCTCCATGAGAGAAGCCCCAGCAAGACGCGCTCCGAGGAGCATCTTGCCACATGTCAACACTGGGTCTGACTGAGAACCTCCAGGAGAGAGGCCCAAGCAAGACGCGCCCCGAGAAATGTCTTGCCACCTGTCAACACTGGGTCTGACTGAGCGCCTCCAGGAGAGAGGCCCAAGCAAGACGCGCCCCGTGGAGCGTCTTGTCACATGTCACTACTCGGTCTGACTGAGCGCCTCCAGGAGAGAGGCCCAAGCAAGACGTGCCCCGCGGAGCGTCTTGCCACATGTCAACACTGGGTCTGACTGAGCGCCTCACGGAGAGAGGCCCAAGCAAGACGCGCCCCGAGGAGCGTCTTGCCACATGTGAACACTGCGTCTGACTGAGCGCCTTCAGGAGAGAGGCCCAAGCAAGACGCGCCCCGAGGAGCATCTTGACACATGTCTCCTCTGGGTCTGACTGAGTGCCTCCAGGAGAGAGGCCCAAGCAAGACGTGCCCCGAGGAGCGTCTTGCCACATGTCAACACTGGGTCTGACTGAGTGCCTCCATGAGAGAAGCCCCAGCAAGACGCGCCCCGAGGAGCATCTTGCCACATGTCAACACTGGGTCTGACTGAGAACCTCCAGGAGAGAGGCCCAAGCAAGACGCGCCCCGAGAAATGTCTTGCCACCTGTCAACACTGGGTCTGACTGAGCGCCTCCAGGAGAGAGGCCCAAGCAAGACACGCCCCGAGGAGCGTCTTGTCACATGTCACTACTCGGTCTGACTGAGCGCCTCCAGGAGAGAGGCCCAAGCAAGACGTGCCCCGAGGAGCGTCTTGCCACATGTCAACAATGGGTCTGACTGAGGGCCTCCAGGAGAGAAGCCCAAGCAAGAAGCGCCCCGAGGAGCGTCTTGCCACATGTCAACACTGGGTCTGACTGAGCGCCTCCAGGAGAAAGGCCCGAGCAAGACACGCCCCGAGGAGCGTCCTCACACATGTCAACACTGGGTCTGACTGAGGGCCTCCATTAGAGAAGCCCAAGCAAGACGCGCCCCGAGGAGAGTCTTGCCACATGTCAACACTGGGTCTGACAGAGGGCATCCAGGAGAGAGGCCCAAGCAATACGCGCCCCGAGGAGCGTCTTGCCACATGTGAACAATGGGTCTGACTGAAGGCCTCCAGGAGAGAAGACAAAGCAAGACGCGCCCCGAGGAGCTTCTTGCCACATGTCAACAATGGGTGTTACTGAGGGCCTCCAGGAGAGAAGCCCAAGCAAGACGCGCCCCGAGGAGTGTCTTGCCACATGTCAACACTGTGTCTGACTGAGCGCCTCCAGGAGAGAGGCCCCAGCAAGACGCGCCCCGAGGAGTGTCTTGCCTTATGTCATCACTCGGTCTGACAGAGGGCATTCAGAAGAGAGGCCCAAGCAATACGCGCCTGGAGGAGCGTCTTGCCACATGTCACCACTGGGTCTGAATGAGCGCCTCCAGGAGAGAGGCCCCAGCAAGACGCGCCCCGAGGAGCGTCTTGCCTTATGTCAGCACTCGGTCTGACTGAGCGCCTCCAGGAGAGAGGCCCAAGCAAGACGCTCCCCGAGGAGCGTCTTGCCACATGTCAACAATGGGTCTGACTGAGGGCCTCCAGGAGAGAGGCCCAAGCAAGATGCGCCCGGAGGAGCGTCTTGCCACATGTCAACACTGGGTCTGACAGAGGGCCTCCAGGAGAGAGGCCCAAGCAAGACGCGCTCCGAGGAGCGTCTTGCCACATGTCACCTCTGGTTCTGACTGAGCGCCTCCAGGAGAGAGGCCCAAGCAAGACGCGCCCCGAGGAGCGTCTTGTCACATGTCAACACTGGGTCTGTCTGAGCGCCTCCAGGAGAGAAGCCCAAGCAAGACGCCCCCCGAGGAGCGTCTTGCCACATGTCAACAATGGGTCTGACTGAGGGCCTCCAGGAGAGAAGCCCAAGCAAGACGCGCCCCGAGGAGCGTCTTGACACATGTCAGCACTCGGTCTGACTGAGCGCCTCCAGGAGAGAGGCCCAAGCAAGACGCGCCCCGAGGAGCATCTTGACACATGTCTCCTCTGGGTCTGACTGAGTGCCTCCAGGAGAGAGTTCCAAGCAAGACGTGCCCCGAGGAGCGTCTTGCCACATGTCAACACTGGGTCTGACTGAGTGCCTCCATGAGAGAAGCCCCAGCAAGACGCGCCCCGAGGAGCATCTTGCCACATGTCAACACTGGGTCTGACTGAGAACCTCCAGGAGAGAGGCCCAAGCAAGACGCGCCCCGAGAAATGTCTTGCCACCTGTCAACACTGGGTCTGACTGAGCGCCTCCAGGAGAGAGGCCCAAGCAAGACGCGCCCCGAGGAGCGTCTTGTCACATGTCACTACTCGGTCTGACTGAGCGCCTCCAGGAGAGAGGCCCAAGCAAGACGTGCCCCGAGGAGCGTCTTGCCACATGTCAACAATGGGTCTGACTGAGGGCCTCCAGGAGAGAAGCCCAAGCAAGAAGCGCCCCGAGGAGCGTCTTGCCACATGTCAACACTGGGTCTGACTGAGCGCCTCCAGGAGAAAGGCCCAAGCAAGACACGCCCCGAGGAGCGTCCTAACACATGTCAACACTGGGTCTGACTGAGGGCCTCCATGAGAGAAGCCCAAGCAAGACGCGCCCCGAGGAGAGTCTTGCCACATGTCAACACTGGGTCTGACAGAGGGCATCCAGGAGAGAGGCCCAAGCAATACGCGCCCCGAGGAGCGTCTTGCCACATGTGAACAATGGGTCTGACTGAAGGCCTCCAGGAGAGAAGACAAAGCAAGACGCGCCCCGAGGAGCTTCTTTCCACATGTCAACAATGGGTCTTACTGAGGGCCTCCATGAGAGAAGCCCAAGCAAGACGCGCCCCGAGGAGTGTCTTGCCACATGTCAACACTGTGTCTGACTGAGCGCCTCCAGGAGAGAGGCCCAAGCAAGACGCGCCCGGAGGAGCGTCTTGCCACATGTCAGCACTCGGTCTGACTGAGCGCCTCCAGGAGAGAGGCCCAAGCAAGACGCGCCCCGAGGAGCATCTTGACACATGTCTCCTCTGGGTCTGACTGAGTGCCTCCAGGAGAGAGGCCCAAGCAAGACGTGCCCCGAGGAGCGTCTTGCCACATGTCAACACTGGGTCTGACTGAGTGCCTCCATGAGAGAAGCCCCAGCAAGACGCGCTCCGAGGAGCATCTTGCCACATGTCAACACTGGGTCTGACTGAGAACCTCCAGGAGAGAGGCCCAAGCAAGACGCGCCCCGAGAAATGTCTTGCCACCTGTCAACACTGGGTCTGACTGAGCGCCTCCAGGAGAGAGGCCCAAGCAAGACGCGCCCCGTGGAGCGTCTTGTCACATGTCACTACTCGGTCTGACTGAGCGCCTCCAGGAGAGAGGCCCAAGCAAGACGTGCCCCGCGGAGCGTCTTGCCACATGTCAACACTGGGTCTGACTGAGCGCCTCACGGAGAGAGGCCCAAGCAAGACGCGCCCCGAGGAGCGTCTTGCCACATGTGAACACTGCGTCTGACTGAGCGCCTTCAGGAGAGAGGCCCAAGCAAGACGCGCCCCGAGGAGCATCTTGACACATGTCTCCTCTGGGTCTGACTGAGTGCTTCCAGGAGAGAGGCCCAAGCAAGACGTGCCCCGAGGAGCGTCTTGCCACATGTCAACACTGGGTCTGACTGAGTGCCTCCATGAGAGAAGCCCCAGCAAGACGCGCCCCGAGGAGCATCTTGCCACATGTCAACACTGGGTCTGACTGAGAACCTCCAGGAGAGAGGCCCAAGCAAGACGCGCCCCGAGAAATGTCTTGCCACCTGTCAACACTGGGTCTGACTGAGCGCCTCCAGGAGAGAGGCCCAAGCAAGACACGCCCCGAGGAGCGTCTTGTCACATGTCACTACTCGGTCTGACTGAGCGCCTCCAGGAGAGAGGCCCAAGCAAGACGTGCCCCGAGGAGCGTCTTGCCACATGTCAACAATGGGTCTGACTGAGGGCCTCCAGGAGAGAAGCCCAAGCAAGAAGCGCCCCGAGGAGCGTCTTGCCACATGTCAACACTGGGTCTGACTGAGCGCCTCCAGGAGAAAGGCCCGAGCAAGACACGCCCCGAGGAGCGTCCTCACACATGTCAACACTGGGTCTGACTGAGGGCCTCCATGAGAGAAGCCCAAGCAAGACGCGCCCCGAGGAGAGTCTTGCCACATGTCAACACTGGGTCTGACAGAGGGCATCCAGGAGAGAGGCCCAAGCAATACGCGCCCCGAGGAGCGTCTTGCCACATGTGAACAATGGGTCTGACTGAAGGCCTCCAGGAGAGAAGACAAAGCAAGACGCGCCCCGAGGAGCTTCTTGCCACATGTCAACAATGGGTGTTACTGAGGGCCTCCAGGAGAGAAGCCCAAGCAAGACGCGCCCCGAGGAGTGTCTTGCCACATGTCAACACTGTGTCTGACTGAGCGCCTCCAGGAGAGAGGCCCCAGCAAGACGCGCCCCGAGGAGCGTCTTGCCACATGTCAACACTGGGTCTGACTGAGTGCCTCCATGAGAGAAGCCCCAGCAAGACGCGCCCCGAGGAGCATCTTGCCACATGTCAACACTGGGTCTGACTGAGAACCTCCAGGAGAGAGGCCCAAGCAAGACGCGCCCCGAGAAATGTCTTGCCACCTGTCAACACTGGGTCTGACTGAGCGCCTCCAGGAGAGAGGCCCAAGCAAGACACGCCCCGAGGAGCGTCTTGTCACATGTCACTACTCGGTCTGACTGAGCGCCTCCAGGAGAGAGGCCCAAGCAAGACGTGCCCCGAGGAGCGTCTTGCCACATGTCAACAATGGGTCTGACTGAGGGCCTCCAGGAGAGAAGCCCAAGCAAGAAGCGCCCCGAGGAGCGTCTTGCCACATATCAACACTGGGTCTGACTGAGCGCCTCCAGGAGAAAGGCCCGAGCAAGACACGCCCCGAGGAGCGTCCTCACACATGTCAACACTGGGTCTGACTGAGGGCCTCCATGAGAGAAGCCCAAGCAAGACGCACCCCGAGGAGAGTCTTGCCACATGTCAACACTGGGTCTGACAGAGGGCATCCAGGAGAGAGGCCCAAGCAATACGCGCCCCGAGGAGCGTCTTGCCACATGTGAACAATGGGTCTGACTGAAGGCCTCCAGGAGAGAAGACAAAGCAAGACGCGCCCCGAGGAGCTTCTTGCCACATGTCAACAATGGGTGTTACTGAGGGCCTCCAGGAGAGAAGCCCAAGCAAGACGCGCCCCGAGGAGTGTCTTGCCACATGTCAACACTGTGTCTGACTGAGCGCCTCCAGGAGAGAGGCCCCAGCGAGACGCGCCCCGAGGAGTGTCTTGCCTTATGTCATCACTCGGTCTGACAGAGGGCATTCAGAAGAGAGGCCCAAGCAATACGCGCCTGGAGGAGCGTCTTGCCACATGTCACCACTGGGTCTGAATGAGCGCCTCCAGGAGAGAGGCCCCAGCAAGACGCGCCCCGAGGAGCGTCTTGCCTTATGTCAGCACTCGGTCTGACTGAGCGCCTCCAGGAGAGAGGCCCAAGCAAGACGCTCCCCGAGGAGCGTCTTGCCACATGTCAACAATGGGTCTGACTGAGGGCCTCCAGGAGAGAGGCCCAAGCAAGATGCGCCCGGAGGAGCGTCTTGCCACATGTCAACACTGGGTCTGACAGAGGGCCTCCAGGAGAGAGGCCCAAGCAAGACGCGCTCCGAGGAGCGTCTTGCCACATGTCACCTCTGGTTCTGACTGAGCGCCTCCAGGAGAGAGGCCCAAGCAAGACGCGCCCCGAGGAGCGTCTTGTCACATGTCAACACTGGGTCTGTCTGAGCGCCTCCAGGAGAGAAGCCCAAGCAAGACGCCCCCCGAGGAGCGTCTTGCCACATGTCAACAATGGGTCTGACTGAGGGCCTCCAGGAGAGAAGCCCAAGCAAGACGCGCCCCGAGGAGCGTCTTGACACATGTCAACACTGGGTCTGACAGAGGGCCTCCAGGAGAGAGGCCCAAGCAAGACGCGCCCCGAGGAGTGTCTTGCCACATGTCACCACTGGGTCTGACTGAGCGCCTCCAGGAGAGAGGCCCAAGCAAGACGCGCCCCGAGGAGCGTCAGGCCACATGTCACTACTCAGTCTGACTGAGCGCCTCCAGGAGAGAGGCCCAAGCAAGACGCGCCCCGAGGAGCATCTTGCCTTATGTCATCACTCGGTCTGACTGAGCGCCTCCAGGAGAGAGGCCCAAGCAAGACGCGCCCCGAGGAGCGTCTTGCCACATGTCAACAATGGGTCTGACTGAGGGCCTCCAGGAGAGAGGCCCAAGCAAGATGCGCCCGGAGGAGCGTCTTGCCACATGTCACCTCTGGTTCTGACTGAGCGCCTCCAGGAGAGAGGCCCAAGCAAGACGCGCCCCGAGGAGCGTCTTGCCACATGTCAGCACTCGGTCTGACTGAGCACCTCCAGGAGAGAGGCCCAAGCAAGACGCGCCCCGAGGAGCGTCAGGCCACATGTCAACAATGGGTCTGACTGAGGGCCTCCAGGAGAGAAGCCCAAGCAACACGCGGCCCGAGGAGCGTCTTGCCACATGTCAGCACTCGGTCTGACTGAGCGCCTCCAGGAGAGAGGCCCAAGCAAGACGCGCCCCGAGGAGCGTCTTGCCACATGCCAACAATGGGTCTGACTGAGGAACTCCAGGAGAGAAGCCCAAGCAAGACGCGCCCCGAGGAGCGTCTTGACACATGTCAACACTGGGTCTGACAGAGGGCCTCCAGGAGAGAGGCCCAAGCAAGATGTGCCCCGAGGAATGTCTTGCCACATGTCACCACTTGGTCTGACTAAGCGCCTCCAGGAGGGAGGCCCGAGCAACATGCGCCCCGAGGAGCGTCAGGCCACATGTCACTACTCAGTCTGACTGAGCGCCTCCAGGAGAGAGGCCCAAGCAAGACGCGCCCGAGGAGCGTCTTGCCACGTGTCAACACTGGGTCTGACTGAGCGCCTCCAGGAGAAAGGCCCGAGCAAGACACGCCCCGAGGAGCGTCCTCACACATGTCAACACTGGGTCTGACTGAGGGCCTCCATGAGAGAAGCCCAAGCAAGACGCGCCCGGAGGAGCGTCTTGCCACATGTCAGCACTCGGTCTGACTGAGCGCCTCCAGGAGAGAGGCCCAAGCAAGACCCGCCCCGAGGAGCATCTTGACACATGTCTCCTCTGGGTCTGACTGAGTGCCTCCAGGAGAGAGGCCCAAGCAAGACGTGCCCCGAGGAGCGTCTTGCCACATGTCAACACTGGGTCTGACTGAGTGCCTCCATGAGAGAAGCCCCAGCAAGACGCGCCCCGAGGAGCATCTTGCCTTATGTCATCACTCGGTCTGACTGAGCGCCTCCAGGAGAGAGGCCCAAGCAAGACGCGCCCCGAGGAGCGTCTTGCCACATGTCAACAATGGGTCTGACTGAGGGCCTCCAGGAGAGAGGCCCAAGCAAGATGCGCCCGGAGGAGCGTCTTGCCACATGTCACCTCTGGTTCTGACTGAGCGCCTCCAGGAGAGAGGCCCAAGCAAGACGCGCCCCGAGGAGCGTCTTGCCACATGTCAGCACTCGGTCTGACTGAGCACCTCCAGGAGAGAGGCCCAAGCAAGACGCGCCCCGAGGAGCGTCAGGCCACATGTCAACAATGGGTCTGACTGAGGGCCTCCAGGAGAGAAGCCCAAGCAACACGCGGCCCGAGGAGCGTCTTGCCACATGTCAGCACTCGGTCTGACTGAGCGCCTCCAGGAGAGAGGCCCAAGCAAGACGCGCCCCGAGGAGCGTCTTGCCACATGCCAACAATGGGTCTGACTGAGGAACTCCAGGAGAGAAGCCCAAGCAAGACGCGCCCCGAGGAGCGTCTTGACACATGTCAACACTGGGTCTGACAGAGGGCCTCCAGGAGAGAGGCCCAAGCAAGATGTGCCCCGAGGAATGTCTTGCCACATGTCACCACTTGGTCTGACTAAGCGCCTCCAGGAGGGAGGCCCGAGCAACATGCGCCCCGAGGAGCGTCAGGCCACATGTCACTACTCAGTCTGACTGAGCGCCTCCAGGAGAGAGGCCCAAGCAAGACGCGCCCGAGGAGCGTCTTGCCACGTGTCAACACTGGGTCTGACTGAGCGCCTCCAGGAGAAAGGCCCGAGCAAGACACGCCCCGAGGAGCGTCCTCACACATGTCAACACTGGGTCTGACTGAGGGCCTCCATGAGAGAAGCCCAAGCAAGACGCGCCCCGAGGAGCGTCTTGCCACATGTGAACAATGGGTCTGACTGAAGGCCTCCAGGAGAGAAGACAAAGCAAGACGCGCCCCGAGGAGCTTCTTGCCACATGTCAACAATGGGTCTTACTGAGGGTCTCCATGAGAGAAGCCCAAGCAAGACGCGCCCCGAGGATTGTCTTGCCACATGTCAACACTGGGTCTGAATGAGCGCCTCCAGGAGAGAGGCCCCAGCAAGACGCGCCCCGAGGAGCGTCTTGCATTATGTCATCACTCGGTCTGACAGAGGGCATTCAGAAGAGAGGCCCAAGCAATACGCGCCCCGAGGAGCGTCTTGCCACATGTCACCACTGGGTCTGAATGAGCGCCTCCAGGAGAGAGGCCCCAGCAAGACGCGCCCCGAGGAGCGTCTTGCCTTATGTCATCACTCGGTCTGACAGAGGGCATTCAGAAGAGAGGCCCAAGCAATACGCGCCCCGAGGAGCGTCTTGCCACATGTCACCACTGGGTCTGAATGAGCGCCTCCAGGAGAGAGGCCCCAGCAAGACGCGCCCCGAGGAGCGTCTTGCCTTATGTCAGCACTCGGTCTGACTGAGCGCCTCCAGGAGAGAGGCCCAAGCAAGATGCGCCCGGAGGAGCGTCTTGCCACATGTCAACACTGGGTGACAGAGGGCCTCCAGGAGAGAGGCCCAAGCAAGATGCGCTCCGAGGAGCGTCTTGCCACATGTCACCTCTGGTTCTGACTGAGCGCCTCCAGGAGAGAGGCCCAAGCAAGACGCGCCCCGAGGAGCGTCTTGTCACATGTCAACACTGGGTCTGTCTGAGCGCCTCCAGGAGAGAAGCCCAAGCAAGACGCCCCCCGAGGAGCGTCTTGCCACATGTCAACAATGGGTCTGACTGAGGGCCTCCAGGAGAGAAGCCCAAGCAAGACGCGCCCCGAGGAGCGTCTTGTCACATGTCAACACTGGGTCTGTCTGAGCGCCTCCAGGAGAGAAGCCCAAGCAAGACGCCCCCCGAGGAGCGTCTTGCCACATGTGAACAATGGGTCTGACTGAAGGCCTCCAGGAGAGAAGACAAAGCAAGACGCGCCCCGAGGAGCGTCTTGCCACATGCCAACAATGGGTCTGACTGAGGAACTCCAGGAGAGAAGCCCAAGCAAGACGCGCCCCGAGGAGCGTCTTGACACATGTCAACACTGGGTCTGACAGAGGGCCTCCAGGAGAGAGGCCCAAGCAAGACGTGCCCCGAGGAATGTCTTGCCACATGTCACCACTTGGTCTGACTAAGCGCCTCCAGGAGGGAGGCCCGAGCAACATGCGCCCCGAGGAGCGTCAGGCCACATGTCACTACTCAGTCTGACTGAGCGCCTCCAGGAGAGAGGCCCAAGCAAGACGCGCCCGAGGAGCGTCTTGCCACGTGTCAACACTGGGTCTGACTGAGCGCCTCCAGGAGAAAGGCCCGAGCAAGACACGCCCCGAGGAGCGTCCTCACACATGTCAACACTGGGTCTGACTGAGGGCCTCCATGAGAGAAGCCCAAGCAAGACGCGCCCCGAGGAGAGTCTTGCCACATGTCAACACTGGGTCTGACAGAGGGCATCCAGGAGAGAGGCCCAAGCAATACGCGCCCCGAGGAGCGTCTTGCCACATGTGAACAATGGGTCTGACTGAAGGCCTCCAGGAGAGAAGACAAAGCAAGACGCGCCCCGAGGAGCTTCTTGCCACATGTCAACAATGGGTCTTACTGAGGGTCTCCATGAGAGAAGCCCAAGCAAGACGCGCCCCGAGGATTGTCTTGCCACATGTCAACACTGTGTCTGACTGAGCGCCTCCAGGAGAGAGGCCCCAGCAAGACGCGCCCCGAGGAGCGTCTTGCATTATGTCATCACTCGGTCTGACAGAGGGCATTCAGAAGAGAGGCCCAAGCAATACGCGCCCCGAGGAGCGTCTTGCCACATGTCACCACTGGGTCTGAATGAGCGCCTCCAGGAGAGAGGCCCCAGCAAGACGCGCCCCGAGGAGCGTCTTGCCTTATGTCATCACTCGGTCTGACAGAGGGCATTCAGAAGAGAGGCCCAAGCAATACGCGCCCCGAGGAGCGTCTTGCCACATGTCACCACTGGGTCTGAATGAGCGCCTCCAGGAGAGAGGCCCAAGCAAGACGCGCCCCGAGGAGCGTCTTGCCACATGTCAACACTGGGTGACAGAGGGCCTCCAGGAGAGAGGCCCAAGCAAGACGCGCTCCGAGGAGCGTCTTGCCACATGTCACCTCTGGTTCTGACTGAGCGCCTCCAGGAGAGAGGCCCAAGCAAGACGCTCCCCGAGGAGCGTCTTGCCACATGTCAACACTGGGTCTGACAGAGGGCCTCCAGGAGAGAGGCCCAAGCAAGACGCGCTCCGAGGAGCGTCTTGCCACATGTCACCTCTGGTTCTGACTGAGCGCCTCCAGGAGAGAGGCCCAAGCAAGACGCGCCCCGAGGAGCGTCTTGTCACATGTCAACACTGGGTCTGTCTGAGCGCCTCCAGGAGAGAAGCCCAAGCAAGACGCCCCCCGAGGAGCGTCTTGCCACATGTCAACAATGGGTCTGACTGAGGGCCTCCAGGAGAGAAGCCCAAGCAAGACGCGCCCCGAGGAGCGTCTTGTCACATGTCAACACTGGGTCTGTCTGAGCGCCTCCAGGAGAGAAGCCCAAGCAAGACGCCCCCCGAGGAGCGTCTTGCCACATGTCAACAATGGGTCTGACTGAGGGCCTCCAGGAGAGAAGCCCAAGCAAGACGCGCCCCGAGGAGCGTCTTGACACATGTCAACACTGGGTCTGACAGAGGGCCTCCAGGAGAGAGGCCCAAGCAAGACGCGCCCCGAGGAGTGTCTTGCCACATGTCACCACTGGGTCTGACTGAGCGCCTCCAGGAGAGAGGCCCAAGCAAGACGCGCCCCGAGGAGCGTCAGGCCACATGTCACTACTCAGTCTGACTGAGCGCCTCCAGGAGAGAGGCCGAAGCAAGACGCGCCCCGAGGAGCATCTTGCCTTATGTCATCACTCGGTCTGACTGAGCGCCTCCAGGAGAGAGGCCCAAGCAAGACGCGCCCCGAGGAGCGTCTTGCCACATGTCAACAATGGGTCTGACTGAGGGCCTCCAGGAGAGAGGCCCAAGCAAGATGCGCCCGGAGGAGCGTCTTGCCACATGTCACCTCTGGTTCTGACTGAGCGCCTCCAGGAGAGAGGCCCAAGCAAGACGCGCCCCGAGGAGCGTCTTGCCACATGTCAGCACTCGGTCTGACTGAGCACCTCCAGGAGAGAGGCCCAAGCAAGACGCGCCCCGAGGAGCGTCAGGCCACATGTCAACAATGGGTCTGACTGAGGGCCTCCAGGAGAGAGGCCCAAGCAACACGCGGCCGGAGGAGCGTCTTGCCACATGTCAGCACTCGGTCTGACTGAGCGCCTCCAGGAGAGAGGCCCAAGCAAGACGCGCCCCGAGGAGCGTCTTGCCACATGCCAACAATGGGTCTGACTGAGGAACTCCAGGAGAGAAGCCCAAGCAAGACGCGCCCCGAGGAGCGTCTTGACACATGTCAACACTGGGTCTGACAGAGGGCCTCCAGGAGAGAGGCCCAAGCAAGACGTGCCCCGAGGAATGTCTTGCCACATGTCACCACTTGGTCTTACTAAGCGCCTCCAGGAGGGAGGCCCGAGCAACATGCGCCCCGAGGAGCGTCAGGCCACATGTCACTACTCAGTCTGACTGAGCGCCTCCAGGAGAGAGGCCCAAGCAAGACGCGCCCGAGGATCGTCTTGCCACGTGTCAACACTGGGTCTGACTGAGCGCCTCCAGGAGAAAGGCCCGAGCAAGACACGCCCCGAGGAGCGTCCTCACACATGTCAACACTGGGTCTGACTGAGGGCATCCAGGAGAGAGGCCCAAGCAATACGCGCCCCGAGGAGCGTCTTGCCACATGTGAACAATGGGTCTGACTGAAGGCCTCCAGGAGAGAAGACAAAGCAAGACGCGCCCCGAGGAGCTTCTTGCCACATGTCAACAATGGGTCTTACTGAGGGCCTCCATGAGAGAAGCCCAAGCAAGACGCGCCCCGAGGAGTGTCTTGCCACATGTCAACACTGTGTCTGACTGAGCGCCTCCAGGAGAGAGGCCCCAGCAAGACGCGCCCTGAGGAGCGTCTTGCCTTATGTCAGCACTCGGTCTGACTGAGCGCCTCCAGGAGAGAGGCCCAAGCAAGATGCGCCCGGAGGAGCGTCTTGCCACATGTCAACACTGGGTCTGACAGAGGGCCTCCAGGAGAGAGGCCCAAGCAAGACGCGCTCCGAGGAGCGTCTTGCCACATGTCACCTCTGGTTCTGACTGAGCGCCTCCAGGAGAGAGGCCCAAGCAAGACGCGCCCCGAGGAGCGTCTTGTCACATGTCAACACTGGGTCTGTCTGAGCGCCTCCAGGAGAGAAGCCCAAGCAAGACGCCCCCCGAGGAGCGTCTTGCCACATGTCAACAATGGGTCTGACTGAGGGCCTCCAGGAGAGAAGCCCAAGCAAGACGCGCCCCGAGGAGCGTCTTGACACATGTCAACACTGGGTCTGACAGAGGGCCTCCAGGAGAGAGGCCCAAGCAAGACGCGCCCCGAGGAGTGTCTTGCCACATGTCACCACTGGGTCTGACTGAACGCCTCCAGGAGAGAGGCCCAAGCAAGACGCGCCCCGAGGAGCGTCAGGCCACATGTCACTACTCAGTCTGACTGAGCGCCTCCAGGAGAGAGGCCCAAGCAAGACGCGCCCCGAGGAGCATCTTGCCACATGTCAGCACTGGGTCTGACTGAGCGCCTCCAGGAGAGAGGCCCCAGCAAGACGCTCCCCGAGGAGCGTCTTGCCTTATGTCATCACTCGGTCTGACTGAGCGCCTCCAGGAGAGAGGCCCAAGCAAGACGCGCCCCGAGGAGCGTCTTGCCACATGTCACCTCTGGTTCTGACTGAGCGCCTCCAGGAGAGAGGCCCAAGCAAGACGCGCCCCGAGGAGCGTCTTGCCACATGTCAGCACTCGGTCTGACTGAGCACCTCCAGGAGAGAGGCCCAAGCAAGACGCGCCCCGAGGAGCGTCAGGCCACATGTCAACAATGGGTCTGACTGAGGGCCTCCAGGAGAGAAGCCCAAGCAAGACGCGCCCCGAGGAGCTTCTTGCCACATGTCAGCACTCGGTCTAACTGAGTGCCTCCAGGAGAGAAGCCCAAGCAACACGCGGCCCGAGGAGCGTCTTGCCACATGTCAGCACTCGGTCTGACTGAGCGCCTCCAGGAGAGAAGCCCAAGCAAGACGCGCCCCGTGGAGTGTCTTGCTTGGGCCTCTCTCCTGGAGGCGCTCAGTCAGACACAGTGTTGACACGTGGCAAGACACTCCTCGGGGCGCGTCTTGCTTGAGCTTCTCTCATGGAGGCCCTCAGTAAGACCCATTGTTGACATGTGGAAAGAAGCTCCTCGGGGCGCGTCTTGCTTTGGCTTCTCTCCTGGAGGCCCTCAGTCAGACCCATTGTTCATATGTGGCAAGACGCTCCTCGGGGCACGTGTTGCTTGGACCTCTCTCCTGGAGGCGCTCAGTCAGACCGAGTAGTGACATGTGGCAAGACGCTCCTCGGGGCGCGTCTTGCTTGGGCCTCTCTCCTGGAGGCACTCAATTAGACCCAGTGTTGACATGTGGCAAGACGCTCCTCGGGGCGAGTCTTGCTTGGGCTTCTCTCCTGGAGGCCCTCAGTCAGACCCATTGTTGACATGTGGCAAGACGCTCCTCGGGGCGCTTCTTGCTTGGGCCTCTCTCCTGGAGGCGCTCAGTCAGACCCAGATGTGACATGTGGCAAGACGCTCCTCGGGCCTCTCTCCTGGAGGCGCTCAGTCAGACCCAGTGTTGACATGTGTCAAGACGCTCCTCGGGCGTTTCTTGCTTGGGCCTCTCTCCTGGAGGTGCTCAGTCAGATCCAGTGTTGACATGTGGCAAGACGCTCCTCGGGGCGCGTCTTGCTGGGGCTTCTCTCATGGAGGCACTCAGTCAGACCCAGTGTTGACATGTGGCAAGATGCTCCTCGGGGCACGTCTTGCTTGGGCCTCTCTCCTGGAGGCGCTCAGTCAGACCCAGAGGAGACATGTGTCAAGACGCTCCTCGGGGCGCGTCTTGCTTGGGCCTCTCTCCTGGAGGCGCTCAGTCAGACCCAGTGTTCACATGTGGCAAGAGGCTCCTCGGGGCGCGTCTGGCTTTGGCCTCTCTCCTGGAGACGCTCAGTCAGACCCAGTGTTGACATGTGAAAAGACGCTCCTCGGGGCGCGTCTTGCTTGGGCCTCTCTCCTGGAGGCGCTCAGTCAGACCGAGTGCTGACATGTGGCAAGACGCTCCTCGGGGCGCATCTTGCTTGGTCTTCTCTCCTGGAGGCCCTCAGTCAGACCCAGTGTTGACATGTGGCAAGACGCTCCTCGGGGCACGTCTTGCTTGGGCTTCTCTCCTGGAGGCGCTCAGAAAGACCCAGTGTTGACATGTGACACGACGCTCCTCGGGGCGCGTCTTGCTTGGGCCTCTCTCCTGGAAGCGCTCAGTCAGACCCAGTGGTTACATGTGGCAAGACACTCCTCGGGGCGCGTCTTGCTTGGGCCTCTCTCCTGGAGGCCCTCTGTCAGACCCAGTGTTGGCATGTGGCAAGACGCTCCTCAGGGCGCGTCTTGGTTGGGTCTCTCTCCTGGAGGCGCTCAGTCAGACCCAGTGGTGACATGTGGCAAGACGCTCCTCGGGTCGCGTATTGCTTGGGCCTCTCTCCTGGATGCCCTCTGTCCGACCGAGTTTTGACATGTGGCAAGACTCTCCTCGGGGCTCGTCTTGCTTGGGCTTCTCTCATGGAGGCCCTCAGTCAGACCCAGTGTTGACATCTGTCAAGACGCTCCTCGGGGCGTGTCTTGCTTGGGCCTCTCTCCTGGAGGCGCTCAGTCAGACCCAGTGTTGACATGTGGCAAGACGCTCCTCGGGGCGCGTCTTACTTGGGCCTCTCTCCTGGAGGCGCTCAGTCAGACCGAGTGCTGACATGTGGCAAGAAGCTCCTCGGGGCGCGTCTTGCTTGGGCTTCTCTCCCGGAGGCCCTCAGTAAGAGCCATTGTTGACATGTGGCAAAACGCTCCTCGGGGCGCGTCTTGCTTGGGCCTCTCTCCAGAAGGCCCTCAATCAGACCCAGTGTTGACACGTGGCAAGACGCTCCTCGGGGCGTGTCTTGCTTGGGCCTCTCTCCTGGAGGCGCTCAGTCAGACTGAGTAGTGACATGTGGCCTGTCGCTCCTCGGGGCGCGTGTTGCTTGGGCCTCTCTCCTGGAGGCGCTCAGTCAGACCAAGTGGTGACATGTGGCAAGACACTCCTCGGGGCGCGTCTTGCTTGGGCCTCTCTCCTGGAGGCCCTCTGTCAGACCCAGTGTTGACATGTGGCAAGACACTCCTCGGGGCGCATCTTGCTTGGGCCTCTCTCATGGAGGCCCTCTGTCAGACCCAGTGTTGACATGTGTCAAGACGCTCCTCGGGGCGCATCTTGCTTGGGCCTCTCTCCTGGAGGCCCTCTGTCAGACCCAGTGTTGACATGTGGCAAGACACTCCTCGGGGCGCATCTTGCTTGGGCCTCTCTCCTGGAGGCTCTCAGTCAGACTGAGTGCTGACATGTGGCAAGAAGCTCCTCGGGGCGCGTCTTGCTTGGACTTCTTTCCTGGAGGCCCTCAGTAAGACCCATTGTTGACATGTGGCAAGACGCTCCTCGGGGCGCGTCTTGCTTGGGCCTCTCTCCTGGAGGCGCTCAGTCAGACTGAGTAGTGACATGTGGCCTGACGCTCCTCGGGGCGCGTGTTGCTTGGGCCTCTCTCCTGGAGGCCCTCAGTCAGACCCAGTGTTGACATGTGTCAAGACGCTCCTCGGGGCGTGTCTTGTTTGGGCTTCTCTCCTGGAGGCCCTTAGTCAGACCCATTGTTGACATGTGGCAAGACGCTCCTCGGGGCGCGTCTTGCTTGGGCCTCTCTCCTGGAGGCGCTCAGTCAGACCGAGTGCTGACATGTGGCAAGACGCTCCTCGAGCCGCGTGTTGCTTGGGCTTCTCTCCTGGAGGCCCTCAGTCAGACCCATTGTTGACATGTGGCAAGACGCTTCTCGGGGCGCGTCTTGCTTGGGCCTCTCTCCTGGAGGTGCTCAGTCAGACTGAGTGCTGACATGTGGCAAGACGCTCCTCGGGGCGCGTCTTGCTTGGGCTTCTCTCCTGGAGGCGCTCAGAAAGACCCAGTGTTGACATGTGACAAGACGCTCCTCGGGGCGCGTCTTGCTTGGGCCTCTCTCCTGGAGGCGCTCAGTCAGAACCAGAGGTGACATGTGGCAAGACGCTCCTCCGGGCGCATCTTGCTTGGGCCTCTCTCCTGGAGGCCCTCAGTCAGACCCATTGTTGACATGTGGCAAGTCGCCCCTCGGGGCGCGTCTTGCTTGGGCCTCTCTCCTGGAGGCGCTCAGTCAGACTGAGTAGTGACATGTGGCCTGATGCTCCTCGGGGCGCGTCTTGCTTGGGCCACTCTCCTGGAGGCGCTCAGTCAGACCCAGTGGTGACATGTGGCAAGACACTCCTCGGGGCGCGTCTTGCTTGGGCCTCTCTCCTGGAGGCCGTCTGTCAGACCCAGGGTTGACATGTGTCAAGACGCTCCTCGGGGCGCGTCTTGCTTGGGCTTCTCTCCTGGAGGCCCTCAGTCAGACCCATTGTTGACATGTGGCAAGACGCTCCTCGGGGCGCGTCTTGCTTGGGCTTCTCTCCTGGAGGCGCTCAGACAGACCCAGTGTTGACATGTGACAAGACGCTCCTCGGGGCGCGTCTTGCTTGGGCCTCTCTCCTGGAGGCGCTCAGTCAGAACCAGAGGTGACATGTGGCAAGACGCTCCTCGGGGCGCGTCTTGCTTGGGCCTCTCTCCTGGAGGCCCTCTGTCAGACCCAGTGTTGACATGTGTCAAGACGCTCCTGGGGCGCGTCTTGCTTGGGCTTCTCTCCTGGAGGCGCTCAGAAAGACCCAGTGTTGACATGTGACAAGACGCTCCTCGGGGCGCGTCTTGCTTGGGCCTCTCTCCTGGAGGCGCTCAGTCAGAACCAGAGGTGACATGTGGCAAGACGCTCCTCGGGGCGCGTCTTGCTTGGGCCTCTCTCCTGGAGGCCCTCTTGCAGACCCAGTGTTGACATGTGGCAAGACGCTCCTCCGGGCGCATCTTGCTTGGACCTCTCTCCTGGAGAACCTCAGTCAGACCCATTGTTGACATGTGGCAAGACGCTCCTCGGGGCGCGTCTTGCTTAGGCCTCTCTCCTGGAGGAGCTCAGTCAGACCGAGTGCTGACATAAGGCAAGACGCTCCTCGGGGCGCGTCTTGCTGGGGCCTCTTTCCTGGAGGCGCTCAGTCAGACCCAGTGGTGACATGTGGCAAGACGCTCCTCGGGACGCGTATTGCTTGGGCCTCTCTCCTGAATGCCCTCTGTCAGACCGAGTGTTGACATGTGGCCAGACTCTCCTCGGGGCGCGTCTTGCTTGGGCTTCTCTCATGGAGGCCCTCAGTCCGACCCAGTGTTGACATGTGTCAAGACGCTCCTCGGGGCGTGTCTTGCTTGGGCCTCTCTCCTGAAGGAGCTCAGTCAGACCCAGTGTTCACATGTGGCAAGACTCTCCTCGGGGCGCGTCTTGCTTGGGCCTCTCTCCTGGAGGCGCTCAGTCAGACCCAGTGTTGACATGTGGCAAGACGCTCCTCGGGGCATGTCTTGCTTGGGCCTCTCTCCTGGAGACGCTCAGTCAGACCGAGTGCTGACATGTGGCAAGACGCTCCTCAGGGCGCGTCTTGCTTGGGCTTCTCTCCTGGAGGCCCTCAGTCAGACCCATTGTTGACATGTGGCAAGACGCTCCTCGGGGCGCGTCTTATTTGGGCCTCTCTCCTAGAGGCCCTCAGTCAGACCCAGTGTTGACATGTGGCAAGACGCTCCTCGGGGCGCGTCTTGCTTGGGCTTCTCTCCTGGAGGCCCTCAGTCAGACCCATTGTTGACATGTGGCAAGACGCTCCTCGGGGCACGTCTTGCTTGGGCCTCTCTCCTGGAGGCGCTCAGTCAGACCGAGTAGTGACATGTGGCAAGACGCTCCTCGGGGCGCGTCTTGCTTGGACCTCTCTCCTGGAGGCGCTCAGTTAGACCAAGTAGTGACATGTGGCAAGACGCTACTCGGGGCGCGTCTTGCTTGGGCCTCTCTCCTGGAGGCGCTCAGTAAGACAGAGTGCTGACATAAGGCAAGACGCTCCTCGGGGCGCGTCTTGCTGGGGCCTCTCTCCTGGAGGTGCTCAATCAGACCCAGTGGTGACACGTGGCAAGACGCTCCTCGGGGCGCGTCTTGCTTGGGCCTCTCTCCTGGAGGAGCTCAGTCAGACCCATTGTTGACATGTGGCAAGACGCTCCTCGGGGCACGTCTTGCTTGGGCCTCTCTCCTGGAGGCGCTCAATCAGACCCAGTGTTGACATGTGGCAAGACACTCCTCGGGGCGCGTCTTGCTTGGGCTTCTCTCATGGAGGCCCTCAGTCAGACCCAGTGTTGACATGTGTCAAGACGCTCCTCGGGGCGTGTCTTGCTTGGGCCTCTCTCCTGGAGGCGCTCAGTCAGACCCAGTTTGACATGTGGCAAGACGCTCCTCGGGGCGCTTCTTGCTTGGGCTTCTCTCCTGGAGGCCCTCAGTCAGACCCATTGTTGACATGTGGCAAGACGCTCCTCGGGGCACGTATTGCTTGGGCCTCTCTCCTGGAGGCGCTCAGTCAGACCGAGTAGTGACATGTGACAAGACTCTCCTCGGGGCGCGTCTTGCTTGGTTCTCTCTCCTGGAGGCGCTCAGTCAGACCCAGTGTTGACATGTGGCAAGACGCTCCTCGGGGCGCGTCTTGCTTGGGCCTCTCTCCTGGAGGTTCTCAGTCAGACCCAGTGTTGACATGTGGCAAGATGCTCCTCGGTGCACGTCTTGCTGGGGCTTCTCTCCTGGAGGCCCTCAGTCAGACCCATTGTTGACATGTGGCAAGACGCTCCTCGGGGCGCGTCTTGCTTGGGCCTCTCTCCAGAAGGCCCTCAATCAGACCCAGTGCTGACATGTGGCAAGACGCTCCTCGGGGCGCGTCTTGCTTGGGCTTCTCTCCTGGAGGCCCTCAGTCAGACCCATTGTTGACATGTGGCAAGACGCTCCTCGGGGCACGTCTCATTTGGGCCTCTCTCCTGGAGGCCCTCAGTCAGACCCAGTGTTGACATGTGGCAAGACGCTCCTCGGGGCGCGTCTTGCTTGGGCTTCTCTCCTGGAGGCCCTCAGTCAGACCCATTGTTGACATGTGGCAAGACGCTCCTTGGGGCACGTCTTGCTTGGGCCTCTCTCCTGGAGGCGCTCAGTCAGACCGAGTAGTGACATGTGGCAAGACGCTCCTCGGGGCGCGTCTTGCTTGGGCCTCTCTCCTGGAGGCGCTCAGTCAGACCGAGTGCTGACATAAGGCAAGACGCTCCTCGGGGCGCGTCTTGCTGGGGCCTCTCTCCTGGAGGTGCTCAATCAGACCCAGTGGTGACACGTGGCAAGACGCTCCTCGGGGCGCGTCTTGCTTGGGCCTCTCTCCTGGGGGAGCTCAGTCGGACCCAGTGGTGACACGTGGCAAGACGCTCCTCGGGGCGCATCTTGCTTGGGCCTCTCTCCTGGAGGCGCTAAGTCAGACCCAGTGTTGACACGTGGCAAGACGCTCCTCGGGGCGCGTCTTGCTTTGGCCTCTCTCCTGGAGGCGCTCAGTCAGACCGAGTGCTGACATGTGGCAAGAAGCTCCTCGGGGCGCGTCTTGCTTGGGCTTCTCTCCTGGAGCTCCTCAGTCAGACCCATTGTATGTCAACACTCGGTCTGACAGAGGGCATCCAGGAGAGAGGCCAAAGCAATACGCGCCCGAGGAGCGTCTTTCCACATGTCACCACTGGGTCTGACTGAGCGCCTCCAGGAGAGAGACCCAACCAAGACGCGCCCTGAGGAGCGTCTTGCCACATGCCAACACTGGGTCTGACAGAGGGCCTCCAGGAGAGAGGCCCAAGCAAGACGCGCCCCGAGGAGTGTCTTTCCACGTGTCACCACTAGGTCTGACTGAGCGCCTCCAGGAGAGAGGCCCAAGCAAGACGCGCCCCGAGGAGCGTCTTGCCACATGTAAGCACTCGGTCTGACTGAGCGCCTCCAGGAGAGAGGCCCAAGCAAGACGTGCCCCGCGGAGCGTCTTGCCACATGTCAACACTGGGTCTGACTGAGCGCCTCCAGGAGAGAGGCCCAAGCAAGACGCGCCCCGAGGAGCGTCTTGCCACATGTGAACACTGGTTCTGACTGAGCGCCTCAAGGAGAGAGGCCCAAGCAAGACGCGCCCGGAGGAGCGTCTTGCCACATGTCAGCACTCGGTCTGACTGAGCGCCTCCAGGAGATAGGCCCAAGCAAGACGCGCCCCGAGGAGCATCTTGACACATGTCTCCTCTGGGTCTGACTGAGTGCCTCCAGGAGAGAGGCCCAAGCAAGACGTGCCCCGAGGAGCGTCTTGCCACATGTCAACACTGGGTCTGACTGAGTGCCTCCATGAGAGAAGCCCCAGCAAGACGCGCCCCGAGAAGCATCTTGCCACATGTCAACACTGGGTCTGACTGAGAACTTACAGGAGAGAGGCCCAAGCAAGACGCGCCCCGAGAAATGTCTTGCCACCTGTCAACACTGGGTCTGACTGAGCGCCTCCAGGAGAGAGGCCCAAGCAAGACGCGCCCCGAGGAGCGTCTTGTCACATGTCACTACTCGGTCTGACTGAGCGCCTCCAGGAGAGAGGCCCAAGCAAGACGTGCCCCGAGGAGCGTCTTGCCACATGTCAACAATGGGTCTGACTGAGGGCCTCCAGGAGAGAAGCCCAAGCAAGAAGCGCCCCGAGGAGCGTCTTGCCACATGTCAACACTGGGTCTGACTGAGCGCCTCCAGGAGAAAGGCCCAAGCAAGACACGCCCCGAGGAGCGTCCTCACACATGTCAACACTGGGTCTGACAGAGGGCATCCAGGAGAGAGGCCCAAGCAATACGCGCCCCGAGGAGCGTCTTGCCACATGTGAACAATGGGTCTGACTGAAGGCCTCCAGGAGAGAAGACAAAGCAAGACGCGCCCCGAGGAGCTTCTTTCCACATGTCAACAATGGGTCTTACTGAGGGACTCCATGAGAGAAGCCCAAGCAAGACGCGCCCCGAGGAGTGTCTTGCCACATGTCAACACTGTGTCTGACTGAGCGCCTCCAGGAGAGAGGCCCAAGCAAGACGTGCCCCGCGGAGCGTCTTGCCACATGTCAACACTGGGTCTGACTGAGCGCCTCCAGGAGAGAGGCCCAAGCAAGACACGCCCCGAGGAGCGTCTTGCCACATGTGAACACTGGGTCTGACTGAGCGCCTCCAGGAGAGAGGCCCAAGCAAGACGCGCCCGGAGGAGCGTCTTGCCACATGTCAGCACTCGGTCTGACTGAGCGCCTCCAGGAGAGAGGCCCAAGCAAGACGCGCCCTGAGGAGCATCTTGACACATGTCTCCTCTGGGTCTGAGTGAGTGCCTCCAGGAGAGAGGCCCAAGCAAGACGTGCCGCGAGGAGCGTCTTGCCACATGTCAACACTGGGTCTGACTGAGTGCCTCCATGAGAGAAGCCCCAGCAAGACGCGCCCCGAGGAGCATCTTGCCACATGTCAACACTGGGTCTGACTGAGAACCTCCAGGAGAGAGGCCCAAGCAAGACGCGCCCCGAGAAATGTCTTGCCACATGTCACTACTCGGTCTGACTGAGCGCCTCCAGGAGAGAGGCCCAAGCAATACGCGCCCCGAGGAGCATCTTGCCACATGTCAACACTGGGTCTGACTGAGCGCCTCCAGGAGAGAGGCCCAAGCAAGACGCGCCCCGAGGAGCGTCTTGTCACATGTCACTACTCGGTCTGACTGAGCGCCTCCAGGAGAGAGGCCCAAGCAAGACGTGCCCCGCGGAGCGTCTTGCCACATGCCAACACTGGGTCTGACAGAGGGCCTCCAGGAGAGAGGCCCAAGCAAGACGCGCCCCGAGGAGTGTCTTTCCACGTGTCACCACTAGGTCTGACTGAGCGCCTCCAGGAGAGAGGCCCAAGCAAGACGCGCCCCGAGGAGCGCCTTGCCACATGTAAGCACTCGGTCTGACTGAGCGCCTCCAGGAGAGAGGCCCAAGCAAGACGTGCCCCGCGGAGCGTCTTGCCACATGTCAACACTGGGTCTGACTGAGCGCCTCCAGGAGAGAGGCCCAAGCTAGACGCGCCCCGAGGAGCGTCTTGCCACATGTGAACACTGGGTCTGACTGAGCGCCTCCAGGAGAGAGGCCCAAGCAAGACGCGCCCGGAGGAGCGTCTTGCCACATGTCAGCACTCGGTCTGACTGAGCGCCTCCAGGAGAGAGGCCCAAGCAAGACGCGCCCCGAGGAGCATCTTGACACATGTCTCCTCTGGGTCTGACTGAGTGCCTCCAGGAGAGAGTTCCAAGCAAGACGTGCCCCGAGGAGCGTCTTGCCACATGTCAACACTGGGTCTGACTGAGTGCCTCCATGAGAGAAGCCCCAGCAAGACGCGCCCCGAGGAGCATCTTGCCACATGTCAACACTGGGTCTGACTGAGAACCTCCAGGAGAGAGGCCCAAGCAAGACGCGCCCCGAGAAATGTCTTGCCACCTGTCAACACTGGGTCTGACTGAGCGCCTCCTGGAGAGAGGCCCAAGCAAGACGCGCCCCGAGGAGCGTCTTGTCACATGTCACTACTCGGTCTGACTGAGCGCCTCCAGGAGAGAGGCCCAAGCAAGACGTGCCCCGAGGAGCGTCTTGCCACATGTCAACAATGGGTCTGACTGAGGGCCTCCCGGAGAGAAGCCCAAGCAAGAAGCGCCCCGAGGAGCGTCTTGCCACATGTCAACACTGGGTCTGCTTGAGCGCCTCCAGGAGAAAGGCCCAAGCAAGACACGCCCCGAGGAGCGTCCTCACACATGTCAACACTGGGTCTGACTGAGGGCCTCCATGAGAGAAGCCCAAGCAAGACGCGCCCCGAGGAGAGTCTTGCCACATGTCAACACTGGGTCTGACAGAGGGCATCCAGGAGAGAGGCCCAAGCAATACGCGCCCCGAGGAGCGTCTTGCCACATGTGAACAATGGGTCTGACTGAAGGCCTCCAGGAGAGAAGACAAAGCAAGACGCGCCCCGAGGAGCTTCTTTCCACATGTCAACAATGGGTCTTACTGAGGGCCTCCATGAGAGAAGCCCAAGCAAGACGCGCCCCGAGGAGTGTCTTGCCACATGTCAACACTGTGTCTGACTGAGCGCCTCCAGGAGAGAGGCCCAAGCAAGACGCGCCCGGAGGAGCGTCTTGCCACATGTCAGCACTCGGTCTGACTGAGCGCCTCCAGGAGATAGGCCCCAGCAAGACGCGCCCCGAGGAGCATCTTGACACATGTCTCCTCTGGGTCTGACTGAGTGCCTCCAGGAGAGAGGCCCAAGCAAGACGTGCCCCGAGGAGCGTCTTGCCACATGTCAACACTGGGTCTGACTGAGTGCCTCCATGAGAGAAGCCCCAGCAAGACGCGCCCCGAGAAGCATCTTGCCACATGTCAACACTGGGTCTGACTGAGAACCTCCAGGAGAGAGGCCCAAGCAAGACGCGCCCCGAGAAATGTCTTGCCACCTGTCAACACTGGGTCTGACTGAGCGCCTCCAGGAGAGAGGCCCAAGCAAGACGCGCCCCGAGGAGCGTCTTGTCACATGTCACTACTCGGTCTGACTGAGCGCCTCCAGGAGAGAGGCCCAAGCAAGACGTGCCCCGAGGAGCGTCTTGCCACATGTCAACAATGGGTCTGACTGAGGGCCTCCAGGAGAGAAGCCCACGCAAGAAGCGCCCCGAGGAGCGTCTTGCCACATGTCAACACTGGGTCTGACTGAGCGCCTCCAGGAGAAAGGCCCAAGCAAGACACGCCCCGAGGAGCGTCCTCACACATGTCAACACTGGGTCTGACAGAGGGCATCCAGGAGAGAGGCCCAAGCAATACGCGCCCCGAGGAGCGTCTTGCCACATGTGAACAATGGGTCTGACTGAAGGCCTCCAGGAGAGAAGACAAAGCAAGACGCGCCCCGAGGAGCTTCTTTCCACATGTCAACAATGGGTCTTACTGAGGGACTCCATGAGAGAAGCCCAAGCAAGACGCGCCCCGAGGAGTGTCTTGCCACATGTCAACACTGTGTCTGACTGAGCGCCTCCAGGAGAGAGGCCCAAGCAA
The DNA here is from genome assembly GCF_043380555.1 of Nothobranchius furzeri. Classification (NCBI taxonomy): domain Eukaryota; kingdom Metazoa; phylum Chordata; class Actinopteri; order Cyprinodontiformes; family Nothobranchiidae; genus Nothobranchius; species Nothobranchius furzeri. The sequence goes on along the minus strand of NC_091751.1, from coordinate 9,028,053 downwards.
GACGTGCCCCGCGGAGCGTCTTGCCACATGTCAACACTGGGTCTGACTGAGCGCCTCAAGGAGAGAGGCCCAAGCAAGACGCGCCCGGAGGAGCGTCTTGCCACATGTCAGCACTCGGTCTGACTGAGCGCCTCCAGGAGAGAGGCCCAAGCAAGACGCGCCCCGAGGAGCATCTTGACACATGTCTCCTCTGGGTCTGAGTGAGTGCCTCCAGGAGAGAGGCCCAAGCAAGACGTGCCGCGAGGAGCGTCTTGCCACATGTCAACACTGGGTCTGACTGAGTGCCTCCATGAGAGAAGCCCCAGCAAGACGCGCCCCGAGGAGCATCTTGCCACATGTCAACACTGGGTCTGACTGAGAACCTCCAGGAGAGAGGCCCAAGCAAGACGCGCCCCGAGAAATGTCTTGCCACATGTCACTACTCGGTCTGACTGAGCGCCTCCAGGAGAGAGGCCCAAGCAATACGCGCCCCGAGGAGCATCTTGCCACATGTCAACACTGGGTCTGACTGAGCGCCTCCAGGAGAGAGGCCCAAGCAAGACGCGCCCCGAGGAGCGTCTTGTCACATGTCACTACTCGGTCTGACTGAGCGCCTCCAGGAGAGAGGCCCAAGCAAGACGTGCCCCGCGGAGCGTCTTGCCACATGCCAACACTGGGTCTGACAGAGGGCCTCCAGGAGAGAGGCCCAAGCAAGACGCGCCCCGAGGAGTGTCTTTCCACGTGTCACCACTAGGTCTGACTGAGCGCCTCCAGGAGAGAGGCCCAAGCAAGACGCGCCCCGAGGAGCGCCTTGCCACATGTAAGCACTCGGTCTGACTGAGCGCCTCCAGGAGAGAGGCCCAAGCAAGACGTGCCCCGCGGAGCGTCTTGCCACATGTCAACACTGGGTCTGACTGAGCGCCTCCAGGAGAGAGGCCCAAGCAAGACGCGCCCCGAGGAGCGTCTTGCCACATGTGAACACTGGGTCTGACTGAGCGCCTCCAGGAGAGAGGCCCAAGCAAGACGCGCCCGGAGGAGCGTCTTGCCACATGTCAGCACTCGGTCTGACTGAGCGCCTCCAGGAGAGAGGCCCAAGCAAGACGCGCCCCGAGGAGCATCTTGACACATGTCTCCTCTGGGTCTGACTGAGTGCCTCCAGGAGAGAGTTCCAAGCAAGACGTGCCCCGAGGAGCGTCTTGCCACATGTCAACACTGGGTCTGACTTAGTGCCTCCATGAGAGAAGCCCCAGCAAGACGCGCCCCGAGGAGCATCTTGCCACATGTCAACACTGGGTCTGACTGAGAACCTCCAGGAGAGAGGCCCAAGCAAGACGCGCCCCGAGAAATGTCTTGCCACCTGTCAACACTGGGTCTGACTGAGCGCCTCCAGGAGAGAGGCCCAAGCAAGACGCGCCCCGAGGAGCGTCTTGTCACATGTCACTACTCGGTCTGACTGAGCGCCTCCAGGAGAGAGGCCCAAGCAAGACGTGCCCCGAGGAGCGTCTTGCCACATGTCAACAATGGGTCTGACTGAGGGCCTCCAGGAGAGAAGCCCAAGCAAGAAGCGCCCCGAGGAGCGTCTTGCCACATGTCAACACTGGGTCTGACTGAGCGCCTCCAGGAGAAAGGCCCAAGCAAGACACGCCCCGAGGAGCGTCCTCACACATGTCAACACTGGGTCTGACTGAGGGCCTCCATGAGAGAAGCCCAAGCAAGACGCGCCCCGAGGAGAGTCTTGCCACATGTCAACACTGGGTCTGACAGAGGGCATCCAGGAGAGAGGCCCAAGCAATACGCGCCCCGAGGAGCGTCTTGCCACATGTGAACAATGGGTCTGACTGAAGGCCTCCAGGAGAGAAGACAAAGCAAGACGCGCCCCGAGGAGCTTCTTTCCACATGTCAACAATGGGTCTTACTGAGGGCCTCCATGAGAGAAGCCCAAGCAAGACGCGCCCCGAGGAGTGTCTTGCCACATGTCAACACTGTGTCTGACTGAGCGCCTCCAGGAGAGAGGCCCAAGCAAGACGCGCCCGGAGGAGCGTCTTGCCACATGTCAGCACTCGGTCTGACTGAGCGCCTCCAGGAGAGAGGCCCAAGCAAGACGCGCCCCGAGGAGCATCTTGACACATGTCTCCTCTGGGTCTGACTGAGTGCCTCCAGGAGAGAGGCCCAAGCAAGACGTGCCCCGAGGAGCGTCTTGCCACATGTCAACACTGGGTCTGACTGAGTGCCTCCATGAGAGAAGCCCAAGCAAGACGCGCTCCGAGGAGCATCTTGCCACATGTCAACACTGGGTCTGACTGAGAACCTCCAGGAGAGAGGCCCAAGCAAGACGCGCCCCGAGAAATGTCTTGCCACCTGTCAACACTGGGTCTGACTGAGCGCCTCCAGGAGAGAGGCCCAAGCAAGACGCGCCCCGTGGAGCGTCTTGTCACATGTCACTACTCGGTCTGACTGAGCGCCTCCAGGAGAGAGGCCCAAGCAAGACGTGCCCCGCGGAGCGTCTTGCCACATGTCAACACTGGGTCTGACTGAGCGCCTCCAGGAGAGAGGCCCAAGCAAGACGCGCCCCGAGGAGCGTCTTGCCACATGTGAACACTGCGTCTGACTGAGCGCCTTCAGGAGAGAGGCCCAAGCAAGACGCGCCCCGAGGAGCATCTTGACACATGTCTCCTCTGGGTCTGACTGAGTGCCTCCAGGAGAGAGGCCCAAGCAAGACGTGCCCCGAGGAGCGTCTTGCCACATGTCAACACTGGGTCTGACTGAGTGCCTCCATGAGAGAAGCCCCAGCAAGACGCGCCCCGAGGAGCATCTTGCCACATGTCAACACTGGGTCTGACTGAGAACCTCCAGGAGAGAGGCCCAAGCAAGACGCGCCCCGAGAAATGTCTTGCCACCTGTCAACACTGGGTCTGACTGAGCGCCTCCAGGAGAGAGGCCCAAGCAAGACACGCCCCGAGGAGCGTCTTGTCACATGTCACTACTCGGTCTGACTGAGCGCCTCCAGGAGAGAGGCCCAAGCAAGACGTGCCCCGAGGAGCGTCTTGCCACATGTCAACAATGGGTCTGACTGAGGGCCTCCAGGAGAGAAGCCCAAGCAAGAAGCGCCCCGAGGAGCGTCTTGCCACATGTCAACACTGGGTCTGACTGAGCGCCTCCAGGAGAAAGGCCCGAGCAAGACACGCCCCGAGGAGCGTCCTCACACATGTCAACACTGGGTCTGACTGAGGGCCTCCATGAGAGAAGCCCAAGCAAGACGCGCCCCGAGGAGAGTCTTGCCACATGTCAACACTGGGTCTGACAGAGGGCATCCAGGAGAGAGGCCCAAGCAATACGCGCCCCGAGGAGCGTCTTGCCACATGTGAACAATGGGTCTGACTGAAGGCCTCCAGGAGAGAAGACAAAGCAAGACGCGCCCCGAGGAGCTTCTTGCCACATGTCAACAATGGGTGTTACTGAGGGCCTCCAGGAGAGAAGCCCAAGCAAGACGCGCCCCGAGGAGTGTCTTGCCACATGTCAACACTGTGTCTGACTGAGCGCCTCCAGGAGAGAGGCCCCAGCAAGACGCGCCCCGAGGAGTGTCTTGCCTTATGTCATCACTCGGTCTGACAGAGGGCATTCAGAAGAGAGGCCCAAGCAATACGCGCCTGGAGGAGCGTCTTGCCACATGTCACCACTGGGTCTGAATGAGCGCCTCCAGGAGAGAGGCCCCAGCAAGACGCGCCCGGAGGAGCGTCTTGCCACATGTCAACACTGGGTCTGACAGAGGGCCTCCAGGAGAGAGGCCCAAGCAAGACGCGCTCCGAGGAGCGTCTTGCCACATGTCACCTCTGGTTCTGACTGAGCGCCTCCAGGAGAGAGGCCCAAGCAAGACGCGCCCCGAGGAGCGTCTTGTCACATGTCAACACTGGGTCTGTCTGAGCGCCTCCAGGAGAGAAGCCCAAGCAAGACGCCCCCCGAGGAGCGTCTTGCCACATGTCAACAATGGGTCTGACTGAGGGCCTCCAGGAGAGAAGCCCAAGCAAGACGCGCCCCGAGGAGCGTCTTGACACATGTCAACACTGGGTCTGACAGAGGGCCTCCAGGAGAGAGGCCCAAGCAAGACGCGCCCCGAGGAGTGTCTTGCCACATGTCACCACTGGGTCTGACTGAGCGCCTCCAGGAGAGAAGCCCAAGCAAGACGCGCCCCGAGGAGCGTCAGGCCACATGTCACTACTCAGTCTGACTGAGCGCCTCCAGGAGAGAGGCCCAAGCAAGACGCGCCCCGAGGAGCATCTTGCCTTATGTCATCACTCGGTCTGACTGAGCGCCTCCAGGAGAGAGGCCCAAGCAAGACGCGCCCCGAGGAGCGTCTTGCCACATGTCAACAATGGGTCTGACTGAGGGCCTCCAGGAGAGAGGCCCAAGCAAGATGCGCCCGGAGGAGCATCTTGCCACATGTCACCTCTGGTTCTGACTGAGCGCCTCCAGGAGAGAGGCCCAAGCAAGACGCGCCCCGAGGAGCGTCTTGCCACATGTCAGCACTCGGTCTGACTGAGCACCTCCAGGAGAGAGGCCCAAGCAAGATGCGCCCGGAGGAGCATCTTGCCACATGTCACCTCTGGTTCTGACTGAGCGCCTCCAGGAGAGAGGCCCAAGCAAGACGCGCCCCGAGGAGCGTCTTGCCACATGTCAGCACTCGGTCTGACTGAGCACCTCCAGGAGAGAGGCCCAAGCAAGACGCGCCCCGAGGAGCGTCAGGCCACATGTCAACAATGGGTCTGACTGAGGGCCTCCAGGAGAGAAGCCCAAGCAACACGCGGCCCGAGGAGCGTCTTGCCACATGTCAGCACTCGGTCTGACTGAGCGCCTCCAGGAGAGAGGCCCAAGCAAGACGCGCCCCGAGGAGCGTCTTGCCACATGCCAACAATGGGTCTGACTGAGGAACTCCAGGAGAGAAGCCCAAGCAAGACGCGCCCCGAGGAGCGTCTTGACACATGTCAACACTGGGTCTGACAGAGGGCCTCCAGGAGAGAGGCCCAAGCAAGACATGCCCCGAGGAATGTCTTGCCACATGTCACCACTTGGTCTGACTAAGCGCCTCCAGGAGGGAGGCCCGAGCAACATGCGCCCCGAGGAGCGTCAGGCCACATGTCACTACTCAGTCTGACTGAGCGCCTCCAGGAGAGAGGCCCAAGCAAGACGCGCCCGAGGAGCGTCTTGCCACGTGTCAACACTGGGTCTGACTGAGCGCCTCCAGGAGAAAGGCCCGAGCAAGACACGCCCCGAGGAGCGTCCTCACACATGTCAACACTGGGTCTGACTGAGGGCCTCCATGAGAGAAGCCCAAGCAAGACGCGCCCCGAGGAGAGTCTTGCCACATGTCAACACTGGGTCTGACAGAGGGCATCCAGGAGAGAGGCCCAAGCAATACGCGCCCCGAGGAGCGTCTTGCCACATGTGAACAATGGGTCTGACTGAAGGCCTCCAGGAGAGAAGACAAAGCAAGACGCGCCCCGAGGAGCTTCTTGCCACATGTCAACAATGGGTCTTACTGAGGGTCTCCATGAGAGAAGCCCAAGCAAGACGCGCCCCGAGGATTGTCTTGCCACATGTCAACACTGTGTCTGACTGAGCGCCTCCAGGAGAGAGGCCCCAGCAAGATGCGCCCCGAGGAGCGTCTTGCATTATGTCATCACTCGGTCTGACAGAGGGCATTCAGAAGAGAGGCCCAAGCAATACGCGCCCCGAGGAGCGTCTTGCCACATGTCACCACTGGGTCTGAATGAGCGCCTCCAGGAGAGAGGCCCCAGCAAGACGCGCCCCGAGGAGCGTCTTGCCTTATGTCATCACTCGGTCTGACAGAGGGCATTCAGAAGAGAGGCCCAAGCAATACGCGCCCCGAGGAGCGTCTTGCCACATGTCACCACTGGGTCTGAATGAGCGCCTCCAGGAGAGAGGCCCAAGCAAGACGTGCCCCGAGGAGCGTCTTGCCACATGTCAACACTGGGTCTGACTGAGTGCCTCCATGAGAGAAGCCCAAGCAAGACGCGCTCCGAGGAGCATCTTGCCACATGTCAACACTGGGTCTGACTGAGAACCTCCAGGAGAGAGGCCCAAGCAAGACGCGCCCCGAGAAATGTCTTGCCACCTGTCAACACTGGGTCTGACTGAGCGCCTCCAGGAGAGAGGCCCAAGCAAGACGCGCCCCGTGGAGCGTCTTGTCACATGTCACTACTCGGTCTGACTGAGCGCCTCCAGGAGAGAGGCCCAAGCAAGACGTGCCCCGCGGAGCGTCTTGCCACATGTCAACACTGGGTCTGACTGAGCGCCTCCAGGAGAGAGGCCCAAGCAAGACGCGCCCCGAGGAGCGTCTTGCCACATGTGAACACTGCGTCTGACTGAGCGCCTTCAGGAGAGAGGCCCAAGCAAGACGCGCCCCGAGGAGCATCTTGACACATGTCTCCTCTGGGTCTGACTGAGTGCCTCCAGGAGAGAGGCCCAAGCAAGACGTGCCCCGAGGAGCGTCTTGCCACATGTCAACACTGGGTCTGACTGAGTGCCTCCATGAGAGAAGCCCCAGCAAGACGCGCCCCGAGGAGCATCTTGCCACATGTCAACACTGGGTCTGACTGAGAACCTCCAGGAGAGAGGCCCAAGCAAGACGCGCCCCGAGAAATGTCTTGCCACCTGTCAACACTGGGTCTGACTGAGCGCCTCCAGGAGAGAGGCCCAAGCAAGACACGCCCCGAGGAGCGTCTTGTCACATGTCACTACTCGGTCTGACTGAGCGCCTCCAGGAGAGAGGCCCAAGCAAGACGTGCCCCGAGGAGCGTCTTGCCACATGTCAACAATGGGTCTGACTGAGGGCCTCCAGGAGAGAAGCCCAAGCAAGAAGCGCCCCGAGGAGCGTCTTGCCACATGTCAACACTGGGTCTGACTGAGCGCCTCCAGGAGAAAGGCCCGAGCAAGACACGCCCCGAGGAGCGTCCTCACACATGTCAACACTGGGTCTGACTGAGGGCCTCCATGAGAGAAGCCCAAGCAAGACGCGCCCCGAGGAGAGTCTTGCCACATGTCAACACTGGGTCTGACAGAGGGCATCCAGGAGAGAGGCCCAAGCAATACGCGCCCCGAGGAGCGTCTTGCCACATGTGAACAATGGGTCTGACTGAAGGCCTCCAGGAGAGAAGACAAAGCAAGACGCGCCCCGAGGAGCTTCTTGCCACATGTCAACAATGGGTGTTACTGAGGGCCTCCAGGAGAGAAGCCCAAGCAAGACGCGCCCCGAGGAGTGTCTTGCCACATGTCAACACTGTGTCTGACTGAGCGCCTCCAGGAGAGAGGCCCCAGCAAGACGCGCCCCGAGGAGTGTCTTGCCTTATGTCATCACTCGGTCTGACAGAGGGCATTCAGAAGAGAGGCCCAAGCAATACGCGCCTGGAGGAGCGTCTTGCCACATGTCACCACTGGGTCTGAATGAGCGCCTCCAGGAGAGAGGCCCCAGCAAGACGCGCCCGGAGGAGCGTCTTGCCACATGTCAACACTGGGTCTGACAGAGGGCCTCCAGGAGAGAGGCCCAAGCAAGACGCGCTCCGAGGAGCGTCTTGCCACATGTCACCTCTGGTTCTGACTGAGCGCCTCCAGGAGAGAGGCCCAAGCAAGACGCGCCCCGAGGAGCGTCTTGTCACATGTCAACACTGGGTCTGTCTGAGCGCCTCCAGGAGAGAAGCCCAAGCAAGACGCCCCCCGAGGAGCGTCTTGCCACATGTCAACAATGGGTCTGACTGAGGGCCTCCAGGAGAGAAGCCCAAGCAAGACGCGCCCCGAGGAGCGTCTTGACACATGTCAACACTGGGTCTGACAGAGGGCCTCCAGGAGAGAGGCCCAAGCAAGACGCGCCCCGAGGAGTGTCTTGCCACATGTCACCACTGGGTCTGACTGAGCGCCTCCAGGAGAGAAGCCCAAGCAAGACGCGCCCCGAGGAGCGTCAGGCCACATGTCACTACTCAGTCTGACTGAGCGCCTCCAGGAGAGAGGCCCAAGCAAGACGCGCCCCGAGGAGCATCTTGCCTTATGTCATCACTCGGTCTGACTGAGCGCCTCCAGGAGAGAGGCCCAAGCAAGACGCGCCCCGAGGAGCGTCTTGCCACATGTCAACAATGGGTCTGACTGAGGGCCTCCAGGAGAGAGGCCCAAGCAAGATGCGCCCGGAGGAGCATCTTGCCACATGTCACCTCTGGTTCTGACTGAGCGCCTCCAGGAGAGAGGCCCAAGCAAGACGCGCCCCGAGGAGCGTCTTGCCACATGTCAGCACTCGGTCTGACTGAGCACCTCCAGGAGAGAGGCCCAAGCAAGATGCGCCCGGAGGAGCATCTTGCCACATGTCACCTCTGGTTCTGACTGAGCGCCTCCAGGAGAGAGGCCCAAGCAAGACGCGCCCCGAGGAGCGTCTTGCCACATGTCAGCACTCGGTCTGACTGAGCACCTCCAGGAGAGAGGCCCAAGCAAGACGCGCCCCGAGGAGCGTCAGGCCACATGTCAACAATGGGTCTGACTGAGGGCCTCCAGGAGAGAAGCCCAAGCAACACGCGGCCCGAGGAGCGTCTTGCCACATGTCAGCACTCGGTCTGACTGAGCGCCTCCAGGAGAGAGGCCCAAGCAAGACGCGCCCCGAGGAGCGTCTTGCCACATGCCAACAATGGGTCTGACTGAGGAACTCCAGGAGAGAAGCCCAAGCAAGACGCGCCCCGAGGAGCGTCTTGACACATGTCAACACTGGGTCTGACAGAGGGCCTCCAGGAGAGAGGCCCAAGCAAGACATGCCCCGAGGAATGTCTTGCCACATGTCACCACTTGGTCTGACTAAGCGCCTCCAGGAGGGAGGCCCGAGCAACATGCGCCCCGAGGAGCGTCAGGCCACATGTCACTACTCAGTCTGACTGAGCGCCTCCAGGAGAGAGGCCCAAGCAAGACGCGCCCGAGGAGCGTCTTGCCACGTGTCAACACTGGGTCTGACTGAGCGCCTCCAGGAGAAAGGCCCGAGCAAGACACGCCCCGAGGAGCGTCCTCACACATGTCAACACTGGGTCCGACTGAGGGCCTCCATGAGAGAAGCCCAAGCAAGACGCGCCCCGAGGAGAGTCTTGCCACATGTCAACACTGGGTCTGACAGAGGGCATCCAGGAGAGAGGCCCAAGCAATACGCGCCCCGAGGAGCGTCTTGCCACATGTGAACAATGGGTCTGACTGAAGGCCTCCAGGAGAGAAGACAAAGCAAGACGCGCCCCGAGGAGCTTCTTGCCACATGTCAACAATGGGTCTTACTGAGGGTCTCCATGAGAGAAGCCCAAGCAAGACGCGCCCCGAGGAGAGTCTTGCCACATGTCAACACTGGGTCTGACAGAGGGCATCCAGGAGAGAGGCCCAAGCAATACGCGCCCCGAGGAGCGTCTTGCCACATGTGAACAATGGGTCTGACTGAAGGCCTCCAGGAGAGAAGACAAAGCAAGACGCGCCCCGAGGAGCTTCTTGCCACATGTCAACAATGGGTCTTACTGAGGGTCTCCATGAGAGAAGCCCAAGCAAGACGCGCCCCGAGGATTGTCTTGCCACATGTCAACACTGTGTCTGACTGAGCGCCTCCAGGAGAGAGGCCCCAGCAAGATGCGCCCCGAGGAGCGTCTTGCATTATGTCATCACTCGGTCTGACAGAGGGCATTCAGAAGAGAGGCCCAAGCAATACGCGCCCCGAGGAGCGTCTTGCCACATGTCACCACTGGGTCTGAATGAGCGCCTCCAGGAGAGAGGCCCCAGCAAGACGCGCCCCGAGGAGCGTCTTGCCTTATGTCATCACTCGGTCTGACAGAGGGCATTCAGAAGAGAGGCCCAAGCAATACGCGCCCCGAGGAGCGTCTTGCCACATGTCACCACTGGGTCTGAATGAGCGCCTCCAGGAGAGAGGCCCCAGCAAGACGCGCCCCGAGGAGCGTCTCGCCTTATGTCAGCACTCGGTCTGACTGAGCGCCTCCAGGAGAGAGGCCCAAGCAAGATGCGCCCGGAGGAGCGTCTTGCCACATGTCAACACTGGGTGACAGAGGGCCTCCAGGAGAGAGGCCCAAGCAAGACGCCCCCCGAGGAGCGTCTTGCCACATGTCAACAATGGGTCTGACTGAGGGCCTCCAGGAGAGAAGCCCAAGCAAGACGCGCCCCGAGGAGCGTCTTGTCACATGTCAACACTGGGTCTGTCTGAGCGCCTCCAGGAGAGAAGCCCAAGCAAGACGCCCCCCGAGGAGCATCTTGCCACATGTGAACAATGGGTCTGACTGAAGGCCTCCAGGAGAGAAGACAAAGCAAGACGCGCCCCGAGGAGCGTCTTGCCACATGCCAACAATGGGTCTGACTGAGGAACTCCAGGAGAGAAGCCCAAGCAAGACGCGCCCCGAGGAGCGTCTTGACACATGTCAACACTGGGTCTGACAGAGGGCCTCCAGGAGAGAGGCCCAAGCAAGACGTGCCCCGAGGAATGTCTTGCCACATGTCACCACTTGGTCTGACTAAGCGCCTCCAGGAGGGAGGCCCGAGCAACATGCGCCCCGAGGAGCGTCAGGCCACATGTCACTACTCAGTCTGACTGAGCGCCTCCAGGAGAGAGGACCAAGCAAGACGCGCCCGGAGGAGCGTCTTGCCACATGTCAGCACTCGGTCTGACTGAGCGCCTCCAGGAGAGAGGCCCAAGCAAGACGCGCCCCGAGGAGCATCTTGACACATGTCTCCTCTGAGTCTGAGTGAGTGCCTCCAGGAGAGAGGCCCAAGCAAGACGTGCCGCGAGGAGCGTCTTGCCACATGTCAACACTGGGTCTGACTGAGTGCCTCCATGAGAGAAGCCCCAGCAAGACGCGCCCCGAGGAGCATCTTGCCACATGTCAACACTGGGTCTGACTGAGAACCTCCAGGAGAGAGGCCCAAGCAAGACGCGCCCCGAGAAATGTCTTGCCACATGTCACTACTCGGTCTGACTGAGCGCCTCCAGGAGAGAGGCCCAAGCAATACGCGCCCCGAGGAGCATCTTGCCACATGTCAACACTGGGTCTGACTGAGCGCCTCCAGGAGAGAGGCCCAAGCAAGACGCGCCCCGAGGAGCGTCTTGTCACATGTCACTACTCGGTCTGACTGAGCGCCTCCAGGAGAGAGGCCCAAGCAAGACGTGCCCCGCGGAGCGTCTTGCCACATGCCAACACTGGGTCTGACAGAGGGCCTCCAGGAGAGAGGCCCAAGCAAGATGCGCCCCGAGGAGTGTCTTTCCACGTGTCACCACTAGGTCTGACTGAGCGCCTCCAGGAGAGAGGCCCAAGCAAGACGCGCCCCGAGGAGCGCCTTGCCACATGTAAGCACTCGGTCTGACTGAGCGCCTCCAGGAGAGAGGCCCAAGCAAGACGTGCCCCGCGGAGCGTCTTGCCACATGTCAACACTGGGTCTGACTGAGCGCCTCCAGGAGAGAGGCCCAAGCAAGACGCGCCCCGAGGAGCGTCTTGCCACATGTGAACACTGGGTCTGACTGAGCGCCTCCAGGAGAGAGGCCCAAGCAAGACGCGCCCGGAGGAGCGTCTTGCCACATGTCAGCACTCGGTCTGACTGAGCGCCTCCAGGAGAGAGGCCCAAGCAAGACGCGCCCCGAGGAGCATCTTGACACATGTCTCCTCTGGGTCTGACTGAGTGCCTCCAGGAGAGAGTTCCAAGCAAGACGTGCCCCGAGGAGCGTCTTGCCACATGTCAACACTGGGTCTGACTGAGTGCCTCCATGAGAGAAGCCCCAGCAAGACGCGCCCCGAGGAGCATCTTGCCACATGTCAACACTGGGTCTGACTGAGAACCTCCAGGAGAGAGGCCCAAGCAAGACGCGCCCCGAGAAATGTCTTGCCACCTGTCAACACTGGGTCTGACTGAGCGCCTCCAGGAGAGAGGCCCAAGCAAGACGCGCCCCGAGGAGCGTCATGTCACATGTCACTACTCGGTCTGACTGAGCGCCTCCAGGAGAGAGGCCCAAGCAAGACGTGCCCCGAGGAGCGTCTTGCCACATGTCAACAATGGGTCTGACTGAGGGCCTCCAGGAGAGAAGCCCAAGCAAGAAGCGCCCCGAGGAGCGTCTTGCCACATGTCAACACTGGGTCTGACTGAGCGCCTCCAGGAGAAAGGCCCAAGCAAGACACGCCCCGAGGAGCGTCCTCACACATGTCAACACTGGGTCTGACTGAGGGCCTCCATGAGAGAAGCCCAAGCAAGACGCGCCCCGAGGAGAGTCTTGCCACATGTCAACACTGGGTCTGACAGAGGGCATCCAGGAGAGAGGCCCAAGCAATACGCGCCCCGAGGAGCGTCTTGCCACATGTGAACAATGGGTCTGACTGAAGGCCTCCAGGAGAGAAGACAAAGCAAGACGCGCCCCGAGGAGCTTCTTTCCACATGTCAACAATGGGTCTTACTGAGGGCCTCCATGAGAGAAGCCCAAGCAAGACGCGCCCCGAGGAGTGTCTTGCCACATGTCAACACTGTGTCTGACTGAGCGCCTCCAGGAGAGAGGCCCAAGCAAGACGCGCCCGGAGGAGCGTCTTGCCACATGTCAGCACTCGGTCTGACTGAGCGCCTCCAGGAGATAGGCCCAAGCAAGACGCGCCCCGAGGAGCATCTTGACACATGTCTCCTCTGGGTCTGACTGAGTGCCTCCAGGAGAGAGGCCCAAGCAAGACGTGCCCCGAGGAGCGTCTTGCCACATGTCAACACTGGGTCTGACTGAGTGCCTCCATGAGAGAAGCCCCAGCAAGACGCGCCCCGAGAAGCATCTTGCCACATGTCAACACTGGGTCTGACTGAGAACCTCCAGGAGAGAGGCCCAAGCAAGACGCGCCCCGAGAAATGTCTTGCCACCTGTCAACACTGGGTCTGACTGAGCGCCTCCAGGAGAGAGGCCCAAGCAAGACGCGCCCCGAGGAGCGTCTTGTCACATGTCACTACTCGGTCTGACTGAGCGCCTCCAGGAGAGAGGCCCAAGCAAGACGTGCCCCGAGGAGCGTCTTGCCACATGTCAACAATGGGTCTGACTGAGGGCCTCCAGGAGAGAAGCCCACGCAAGAAGCGCCCCGAGGAGCGTCTTGCCACATGTCAACACTGGGTCTGACTGAGCGCCTCCAGGAGAAAGGCCCAAGCAAGACACGCCCCGAGGAGCGTCCTCACACATGTCAACACTGGGTCTGACAGAGGGCATCCAGGAGAGAGGCCCAAGCAATACGCGCCCCGAGGAGCGTCTTGCCACATGTGAACAATGGGTCTGACTGAAGGCCTCCAGGAGAAAAGACAAAGCAAGACGCGCCCCGAGGAGCTTCTTTCCACATGTCAACAATGGGTCTTACTGAGGGCCTCCATGAGAGAAGCCCAAGCAAGACGCGCCCCGAGGAGTGTCTTGCCACATGTCAACACTGTGTCTGACTGAGCGCCTCCAGGAGAGAGGCCCAAGCAAGACGTGCCCCGCGGAGCGTCTTGCCACATGTCAACACTGGGTCTGACTGAGCGCCTCCAGGAGAGAGGCCCAAGCAAGACGCGCCCGGAGGAGCGTCTTGCCACATGTCAGCACTCGGTCTGACTGAGCGCCTCCAGGAGAGAGGCCCAAGCAAGACGCGCCCCGAGGAGCATCTTGACACATGTCTCCTCTGGGTCTGAGTGAGTGCCTCCAGGAGAGAGGCCCAAGCAAGACGTGCCGCGAGGAGCGTCTTGCCACATGTCAACACTGGGTCTGACTGAGTGCCTCCATGAGAGAAGCCCCAGCAAGACGCGCCCCGAGGAGCATCTTGCCACATGTCAACACTGGGTCTGACTGAGAACCTCCAGGAGAGAGGCCCAAGCAAGACGCGCCCCGAGAAATGTCTTGCCACATGTCACTACTCGGTCTGACTGAGCGCCTCCAGGAGAGAGGCCCAAGCAATACGCGCCCCGAGGAGCATCTTGCCACATGTCAACACTGGGTCTGACTGAGCGCCTCCAGGAGAGAGGCCCAAGCAAGACGCGCCCCGAGGAGCGTCTTGTCACATGTCACTACTCGGTCTGACTGAGCGCCTCCAGGAGAGAGGCCCAAGCAAGACGTGCCCCGCGGAGCGTCTTGCCACATGCCAACACTGGGTCTGACAGAGGGCCTCCAGGAGAGAGGCCAAAGCAAGACGCGCCCCGAGGAGTGTCTTTCCACGTGTCACCACTAGGTCTGACTGAGCGCCTCCAGGAGAGAGGCCCAAGCAAGACGCGCCCCGAGGAGCGCCTTGCCACATGTAAGCACTCGGTCTGACTGAGCGCCTCCAGGAGAGAGGCCCAAGCAAGACGTGCCCCGCGGAGCGTCTTGCCACATGTCAACACTGGGTCTGACTGAGCGCCTCCAGGAGAGAGGCCCAAGCAAGACGCGCCCCGAGGAGCGTCTTGCCACATGTGAACACTGGGTCTGACTGAGCGCCTCCAGGAGAGAGGCCCAAGCAAGACGCGCCCGGAGGAGCGTCTTGCCACATGTCAGCACTCGGTCTGACTGAGCGCCTCCAGGAGAGAGGCCCAAGCAAGACGCGCCCCGAGGAGCATCTTGACACATGTCTCCTCTGGGTCTGACTGAGTGCCTCCAGGAGAGAGTTCCAAGCAAGACGTGCCCCGAGGAGCGTCTTGCCACATGTCAACACTGGGTCTGACTGAGTGCCTCCATGAGAGAAGCCCCAGCAAGACGCGCCCCGAGGAGCATCTTGCCACATGTCAACACTGGGTCTGACTGAGAACCTCCAGGAGAGAGGCCCAAGCAAGACGCGCCCCGAGAAATGTCTTGCCACCTGTCAACACTGGGTCTGACTGAGCGCCTCCAGGAGAGAGGCCCAAGCAAGACGCGCCCCGAGGAGCGTCTTGTCACATGTCACTACTCGGTCTGACTGAGCGCCTCCAGGAGAGAGGCCCAAGCAAGACGTGCCCCGAGGAGCGTCTTGCCACATGTCAACAATGGGTCTGACTGAGGGCCTCCAGGAGAGAAGCCCAAGCAAGAAGCGCCCCGAGGAGCGTCTTGCCACATGTCAACACTGGGTCTGACTGAGCGCCTCCAGGAGAAAGGCCCAAGCAAGACACGCCCCGAGGAGCGTCCTAACACATGTCAACACTGGGTCTGACTGAGGGCCTCCATGAGAGAAGCCCAAGCAAGACGCGCCCCGAGGAGAGTCTTGCCACATGTCAACACTGGGTCTGACAGAGGGCATCCAGGAGAGAGGCCCAAGCAATACGCGCCCCGAGGAGCGTCTTGCCACATGTGAACAATGGGTCTGACTGAAGGCCTCCAGGAGAGAAGACAAAGCAAGACGCGCCCCGAGGAGCTTCTTTCCACATGTCAACAATGGGTCTTACTGAGGGCCTCCATGAGAGAAGCCCAAGCAAGACGCGCCCCGAGGAGTGTCTTGCCACATGTCAACACTGTGTCTGACTGAGCGCCTCCAGGAGAGAGGCCCAAGCAAGACGCGCCCGGAGGAGCGTCTTGCCACATGTCAGCACTCGGTCTGACTGAGCGCCTCCAGGAGAGAGGCCCAAGCAAGACGCGCCCCGAGGAGCATCTTGACACATGTCTCCTCTGGGTCTGACTGAGTGCCTCCAGGAGAGAGGCCCAAGCAAGACGTGCCCCGAGGAGCGTCTTGCCACATGTCAACACTGGGTCTGACTGAGTGCCTCCATGAGAGAAGCCCCAGCAAGACGCGCTCCGAGGAGCATCTTGCCACATGTCAACACTGGGTCTGACTGAGAACCTCCAGGAGAGAGGCCCAAGCAAGACGCGCCCCGAGAAATGTCTTGCCACCTGTCAACACTGGGTCTGACTGAGCGCCTCCAGGAGAGAGGCCCAAGCAAGACACGCCCCGAGGAGCGTCTTGTCACATGTCACTACTCGGTCTGACTGAGCGCCTCCAGGAGAGAGGCCCAAGCAAGACGTGCCCCGAGGAGCGTCTTGCCACATGTCAACAATGGGTCTGACTGAGGGCCTCCAGGAGAGAAGCCCAAGCAAGAAGCGCCCCGAGGAGCGTCTTGCCACATGTCAACACTGGGTCTGACTGAGCGCCTCCAGGAGAAAGGCCCGAGCAAGACACGCCCCGAGGAGCGTCCTCACACATGTCAACACTGGGTCTGACTGAGGGCCTCCATGAGAGAAGCCCAAGCAAGACGCGCCCCGAGGAGAGTCTTGCCACATGTCAACACTGGGTCTGACAGAGGGCATCCAGGAGAGAGGCCCAAGCAATACGCGCCCCGAGGAGCGTCTTGCCACATGTGAACAATGGGTCTGACTGAAGGCCTCCAGGAGAGAAGACAAAGCAAGACGCGCCCCGAGGAGCTTCTTGCCACATGTCAACAATGGGTGTTACTGAGGGCCTCCAGGAGAGAAGCCCAAGCAAGACGCGCCCCGAGGAGTGTCTTGCCACATGTCAACACTGTGTCTGACTGAGCGCCTCCAGGAGAGAGGCCCCAGCAAGACGCGCCCCGAGGAGTGTCTCGCCTTATGTCATCACTCGGTCTGACAGAGGGCATTCAGAAGAGAGGCCCAAGCAATACGCGCCTGGAGGAGCGTCTTGCCACATGTCACCACTGGGTCTGAATGAGCGCCTCCAGGAGAGAGGCCCCAGCAAGACGCGCCCCGAGGAGCGTCTTGCCTTATGTCAGCACTCGGTCTGACTGAGCGCCTCCAGGAGAGAGGCCCAAGCAAGACGCTCCCCGAGGAGCGTCTTGCCACATGTCAACAATGGGTCTGACTGAGGGCCTCCAGGAGAGAGGCCCAAGCAAGATGCGCCCGGAGGAGCGTCTTGCCACATGTCAACACTGGGTCTGACAGAGGGCCTCCAGGAGAGAGGCCCAAGCAAGACGCGCTCCGAGGAGCGTCTTGCCACATGTCACCTCTGGTTCTGACTGAGCGCCTCCAGGAGAGAGGCCCAAGCAAGACGCGCCCCGAGGAGCGTCTTGTCACATGTCAACACTGGGTCTGTCTGAGCGCCTCCAGGAGAGAAGCCCAAGCAAGACGCCCCCCGAGGAGCGTCTTGCCACATGTCAACAATGGGTCTGACTGAGGGCCTCCAGGAGAGAAGCCCAAGCAAGACGCGCCCCGAGGAGCGTCTTGACACATGTCAACACTGGGTCTGACAGAGGGCCTCCAGGAGAGAGGCCCAAGCAAGACGCGCCCCGAGGAGTGTCTTGCCACATGTCACCACTGGGTCTGACTGAGCGCCTCCAGGAGAGAGGCCCAAGCAAGACGCGCCCCGAGGAGCGTCAGGCCACATGTCACTACTCAGTCTGACTGAGCGCCTCCAGGAGAGAGGCCCAAGCAAGACGCGCCCCGAGGAGCATCTTGCCTTATGTCATCACTCGGTCTGACTGAGCGCCTCCAGGAGAGAGGCCCAAGCAAGACGCGCCCCGAGGAGCGTCTTGCCACATGTCAACAATGGGTCTGACTGAGGGCCTCCAGGAGAGAGGCCCAAGCAAGATGCGCCCGGAGGAGCGTCTTGCCACATGTCACCTCTGGTTCTGACTGAGCGCCTCCAGGAGAGAGGCCCAAGCAAGACGCGCCCCGAGGAGCGTCTTGCCACATGTCAGCACTCGGTCTGACTGAGCACCTCCAGGAGAGAGGCCCAAGCAAGACGCGCCCCGAGGAGCGTCAGGCCACATGTCAACAATGGGTCTGACTGAGGGCCTCCAGGAGAGAAGCCCAAGCAACACGCGGCCCGAGGAGCGTCTTGCCACATGTCAGCACTCGGTCTGACTGAGCGCCTCCAGGAGAGAGGCCCAAGCAAGACGCGCCCCGAGGAGCGTCTTGCCACATGCCAACAATGGGTCTGACTGAGGAACTCCAGGAGAGAAGCCCAAGCAAGACGCGCCCCGAGGAGCGTCTTGACACATGTCAACACTGGGTCTGACAGAGGGCCTCCAGGAGAGAGGCCCAAGCAAGACGTGCCCCGAGGAATGTCTTGCCACATGTCACCACTTGGTCTGACTAAGCGCCTCCAGGAGGGAGGCCCGAGCAACATGCGCCCCGAGGAGCGTCAGGCCACATGTCACTACTCAGTCTGACTGAGCGCCTCCAGGAGAGAGGCCCAAGCAAGACGCGCCCGAGGAGCGTCTTGCCACGTGTCAACACTGGGTCTGACTGAGCGCCTCCAGGAGAAAGGCCCGAGCAAGACACGCCCCGAGGAGCGTCCTCACACATGTCAACACTGGGTCTGACTGAGGGCCTCCATGAGAGAAGCCCAAGCAAGACGCGCCCCGAGGAGAGTCTTGCCACATGTCAACACTGGGTCTGACAGAGGGCATCCAGGAGAGAGGCCCAAGCAATACGCGCCCCGAGGAGCGTCTTGCCACATGTGAACAATGGGTCTGACTGAAGGCCTCCAGGAGAGAAGACAAAGCAAGACGCGCCCCGAGGAGCTTCTTGCCACATGTCAACAATGGGTCGTACTGAGGGTCTCCATGAGAGAAGCCCAAGCAAGACGCGCCCCGAGGATTGTCTTGCCACATGTCAACACTGTGTCTGACTGAGCGCCTCCAGGAGAGAGGCCCCAGCAAGACGCGCCCCGAGGAGCGTCTTGCATTATGTCATCACTCGGTCTGACAGAGGGCATTCAGAAGAGAGGCCCAAGCAATACGCGCCCCGAGGAGCGTCTTGCCACATGTCACCACTGGGTCTGAATGAGCGCCTCCAGGAGAGAGGCCCCAGCAAGACGCGCCCCGAGGAGCGTCTTGCCTTATGTCATCACTCGGTCTGACAGAGGGCATTCAGAAGAGAGGCCCAAGCAATACGCGCCCCGAGGAGCGTCTTGCCACATGTCACCACTGGGTCTGAATGAGCGCCTCCAGGAGAGAGGCCCAAGCAAGACGCGCCCCGAGGAGCGTCTTGCCACATGTCAACACTGGGTCTGACAGAGGGCCTCCAGGAGAGAGGCCCCAGCAAGACGCGCCCCGAGGAGCGTCTTGCCTTATGTCATCACTCGGTCTGACAGAGGGCATTCAGAAGAGAGGCCCAAGCAATACGCGCCCCGAGGAGCGTCTTGCCACATGTCACCACTGGGTCTGAATGAGCGCCTCCAGGAGAGAGGCCCAAGCAAGACGCGCCCCGAGGAGCGTCTTGCCACATGTCAACACTGGGTCTGACAGAGGGCCTCCAGGAGAGAGGCCCAAGCAAGACGCGCTCCGAGGAGGGTCTTGCCACATGTCACCTCTGGTTCTGACTGAGCGCCTCCAGGAGAGAGGCCCAAGCAAGACGCCCCCCGAGGAGCGTCTTGCCACATGTCAACAATGGGTCTGACTGAGGGCCTCCAGGAGAGAAGCCCAAGCAAGACGCGCCCCGAGGAGCGTCTTGTCACATGTCAACACTGGGTCTGTCTGAGCGCCTCCAGGAGAGAAGCCCAAGCAAGACGCCCCCCGAGGAGCGTCTTGCCACATGTCAACAATGGGTCTGACTGAGGGCCTCCAGGAGAGAAGCCCAAGCAAGACGCGCCCCGAGGAGCGTCTTGACACATGTCAACACTGGGT
This sequence comes from Nothobranchius furzeri, assembly GCF_043380555.1. Lineage (NCBI taxonomy): Eukaryota > Metazoa > Chordata > Actinopteri > Cyprinodontiformes > Nothobranchiidae > Nothobranchius > Nothobranchius furzeri. Next base: position 9,008,535 of record NC_091751.1, on the reverse strand, counting down.
CTGACAGAGGGCCTCCAGGAGAGAGGCCCAAGCAAGACGTGCCCCGAGGAATGTCTTGCCACATGTCACCACTTGGTCTGACTAAGCGCCTCCAGGAGGGAGGCCCGAGCAACATGCGCCCCGAGGAGCGTCAGGCCACATGTCACTACTCAGTCTGACTGAGCGCCTCCAGGAGAGAGGCCCAAGCAAGACGCGCCCGAGGATCGTCTTGCCACGTGTCAACACTGGGTCTGACTGAGCGCCTCCAGGAGAAAGGCCCGAGCAAGACACGCCCCGAGGAGCGTCCTCACACATGTCAACACTGGGTCTGTCTGAGCGCCTCCAGGAGAGAAGCCCAAGCAAGACGCCCCCCGAGGAGCGTCTTGCCACATGTCAACAATGGGTCTGACTGAGGGCCTCCAGGAGAGAAGCCCAAGCAAGACGCGCCCCGAGGAGTGTCTTGACACATGTCAACACTGGGTCTGACAGAGGGCCTCCAGGAGAGAGGCCCAAGCAAGACGCGCCCCGAGGAGTGTCTTGCCACATGTCACCACTGGGTCTGACTGAGCGCCTCCAGGAGAGAGGCCCAAGCAAGACGCGCCCCGAGGAGCGTCAGGCCACATGTCACTACTCAGTCTGACTGAGCGCCTCCAGGAGAGAGGCCCAAGCAAGACGCGCCCCGAGGAGCATCTTGCCTTATGTCATCACTCGGTCTGACTGAGCGCCTCCAGGAGAGAGGCCCAAGCAAGACGCGCCCCGAGGAGCGTCTTGCCACATGTCAACAATGGGTCTGACTGAGGGCCTCCAGGAGAGAGGCCCAAGCAAGATGCGCCCGGAGGAGCGTCTTGCCACATGTCACCTCTGGTTCTGACTGAGCGCCTCCAGGAGAGAGGCCCAAGCAAGACGCGCCCCGAGGAGCGTCTTGCCACATGTCAGCACTCGGTCTGACTGAGCACCTCCAGGAGAGAGGCCCAAGCAAGACGCGCCCCGAGGAGCGTCAGGCCACATGTCAACAATGGGTCTGACTGAGGGCCTCCAGGAGAGAAGCCCAAGCAACACGCGGCCCGAGGAGCGTCTTGCCACATGTCAGCACTCGGTCTGACTGAGCGCCTCCAGGAGAGAGGCCCAAGCAAGACGCGCCCCGAGGAGCGTCTTGTCACATGCCAACAATGGGTCTGACTGAGGAACTCCAGGAGAGAAGCCCAAGCAAGACGCGCCCCGAGGAGCGTCTTGACACATGTCAACACTGGGTCTGACAGAGGGCCTCCAGGAGAGAGGCCCAAGCAAGACGTGCCCCGAGGAATGTCTTGCCACATGTCACCACTTGGTCTGACTAAGCGCCTCCAGGAGGGAGGCCCGAGCAACATGCGCCCCGAGGAGCGTCAGGCCACATGTCACTACTCAGTCTGACTGAGCGCCTCCAGGAGAGAGGCCCAAGCAAGACGCGCCCAAGGATCGTCTTGCCACGCGTCAACACTGGGTCTGACTGAGCGCCTCCAGGAGAAAGGCCCGAGCAAGACACGCCCCGAGGAGCGTCCTCACACATGTCAACACTGGGTCTGACTGAGGGCATCCAGGAGAGAGGCCCAAGCAATACGCGCCCCGAGGAGCGTCTTGCCACATGTGAACAATGGGTCTGACTGAAGGCCTCCAGGAGAGAAGACAAAGCAAGACGCGCCCCGAGGAGCTTCTTGCCACATGTCAACAATGGGTCTTACTGAGGGCCTCCATGAGAGAAGCCCAAGCAAGACGCGCCCCGAGGAGTGTCTTGCCACATGTCAACACTGTGTCTGACTGAGCGCCTCCAGGAGAGAGGCCCCAGCAAGACGCGCCCCGAGGAGCGTCTTGCCTTATGTCATCACTCGGTCTGACAGAGGGCATTCAGAAGAGAGGCCCAAGCAATACGCGCCCCGAGGAGCGTCTTGCCACATGTCACCACTGGGTCTGAATGAGCGCCTCCAGGAGAGAGGCCCCAGCAAGACGCGCCCTGAGGAGCGTCTTGCCTTATGTCAGCACTCGGTCTGACTGAGCGCCTCCAGGAGAGAGGCCCAAGCAAGATGCGCCCGGAGGAGCGTCTTGCCACATGTCAACACTGGGTCTGACAGAGGGCCTCCAGGAGAGAGGCCCAAGCAAGACGCGCTCCGAGGAGCGTCTTGCCACATGTCACCTCTGGTTCTGACTGAGCGCCTCCAGGAGAGAGGCCCAAGCAAGACGCGCCCCGAGGAGCGTCTTGTCACATGTCAACACTGGGTCTGTCTGAGCGCCTCCAGGAGAGAAGCCCAAGCAAGACGCCCCCCGAGGAGCGTCTTGCCACATGTCAACAATGGGTCTGACTGAGGGCCTCCAGGAGAGAAGCCCAAGCAAGACGCGCCCCGAGGAGCGTCTTGACACATGTCAACACTGGGTCTGACAGAGGGCCTCCAGGAGAGAGGCCCAAGCAAGACGCGCCCCGAGGAGTGTCTTGCCACATGTCACCACTGGGTCTGACTGAGCGCCTCCAGGAGAGAGGCCCAAGCAAGACGCGCCCCGAGGAGCGTCAGGCCACATGTCACTACTCAGTCTGACTGAGCGCCTCCAGGAGAGAGGCCCAAGCAAGACGCGCCCCGAGGAGCGTCTTGCCTTATGTCATCACTCGGTCTGACTGAGCGCCTCCAGGAGAGAGGCCCAAGCAAGACGCGCCCCGAGGAGCGTCTTGCCACATGTCACCTCTGGTTCTGACTGAGCGCCTCCAGGAGAGAGGCCCAAGCAAGACGCGCCCCGAGGAGCGTCTTGCCACATGTCAGCACTCGGTCTGACTGAGCACCTCCAGGAGAGAGGCCCAAGCAAGACGCGCCCCGAGGAGCGTCAGGCCACATGTCAACAATGGGTCTGACTGAGGGCCTCCAGGAGAGAAGCCCAAGCAACACGCGGCCCGAGGAGCGTCTTGCCACATGTCAGCACTCGGTCTGACTGAGCGCCTCCAGGAGAGAGGCCCAAGCAAGACGCGCCCCGAGGAGCGTCTTGCCACATGCCAACAATGGGTCTGACTGAGGAACTCCAGGAGAGAAGCCCAAGCAAGACGCGCCCCGAGGAGCGTCTTGACACATGTCAACACTGGGTCTGACAGAGGGCCTCCAGGAGAGAGGCCCAAGCAAGACGTGCCCCGAGGAATGTCTTGCCACATGTCACCACTTGGTCTGACTAAGCGCCTCCAGGAGGGAGGCCCAAGCAACATGCGCCCCGAGGAGCGTCAGGCCACATGTCACTACTCAGTCTGACTGAGCGCCTCCAGGAGAGAGGCCCAAGCAAGACGCGCCCGAGGAGCGTCTTGCCACGTGTCAACACTGGGTCTGATTGAGGGCCTTCTGGAGAGAGGCCCAAGCAAGACACGCCCAGAGGAGTGTCTTGCCACATGTCAACAATGGTTCTTACTGAGGGCCTCCGGGAGAGAAGCCCAAGCAAGACGCGCCCCGAGGAGCTTCTTGCCACATGTCAGCACTCGGTCTAACTGAGTGCCTCCAGGAGAGAGGCCAAAGCAAGACGCCCCCCGAGGAGCGTCTTGACACATGTCAACACTGGGTCTGACAGAGGGCCTCCATGAGAGAGGTCCAAGCAAGACGCGCCCCGAGGAGTGTCTTGCCAAATGTCAACACTGGGTCTGACTGAGCGCCTCAGGGAGAGAGGTCCAAGCAAGACGCGCCCCGAGGAGCGTCTTGCCACATGTCACTACTCGGTCTGACTGAGCGCCTCAGGGGGAGAGGTCCAAACAAGACGCGCCCCGAGGAGCGTCTTGCCACATGTCAACACTGGGTCTGACTGAGTGCCTCCATGATAGAAGCCCCAGCAAGACGCGCCCCGAGGAGCGTCTTGCCACATGTCACTACTCGGTCTGTTTGAGCGCCTCAGGGAGAGAGGTCCAAGCAAGACGCGCCCCGAGGAGCGTCTTGCCACATGTCACTACTCGGTCTGACTGAGCGCCTCAGGGGGAGAGGTCCAAACAAGACACGCCCCGAGGAGCGTCTTGACCATAGACTGTACATATACTGGACAATTCGATTCCATAGGCTTCAATAACACGTTATCTGTCCATAATGGGAGGTGTCCACCACCGCCATTTTGACCGTGTCACAGGTTCCGTCCAGCCCAGACAATTCCATAAAAGGGAAGAGAGGAGGCGCTGAGGGTGTGGCTGTAAGGCTGGGCTCGAGTGACGACACCCAGGCGAACTAGCTACGAGCTAACCTGAAGCTAACCCTGGCTAACCCAAAGCTAAAGCGGAGGTGGGAGCCGAGCTAACGGATGTAGCCACCTAGCTTCAACCCAACCGGAGCTAACTGGAACACCCATCGACCTGAACCTTACACGGAGTTTAGGTGGAGGTTTTCTGCGCCTGTTCGTGAGAAGTACCAGTATTAAAAAAGTTTTAAATCGGTAAGTTTATAATTTATTTCCGTAATGAAAACATTTTGCTTTGAGCAAGTTTTCAGTACAGTTTTTTTCGGCGCTATCACTCCTGAGTCGCACCAGCCATTAAATGTATCATGAATAAGAGAAAATATATTTAAGTCGTATTTTGGGGGGACATTTTATTATCTTTCTTACAAAATCTGAGACCAAGCGTTTCACATAGCAACACAAGCACCGGTAACCATAACAGAATGAACAACAGCCAGCAGAGGAGAGGATGGCGGTGTTTCAAACCCTCCCGGCCGGCGAGGACAGCTCATTCCTGGGCTGGAGCCGGCCCTCAGCACCCCGCCACAGGCTCTAACAGATGCTGGCGGTGTTTGAAACCCTCCCAGCGGGACAGGGGAACTCATTCTTGTGTGGGTCGGAGTCGGCCCGCAGCAGCGCGGTGTAGCCTACATATTTTGTTATATAAGTTGCTCTGGAGTATAAGTAGCAGGACCAGCCAGAATATGTAAAAAAGTGCGAGTTATAGTCCGGAAAATATTGCAGTTATTAGTATTCGAGCTAAATTAGCAGCCTAAATACATTTCATATATTTCCAAAATGTGATACTTGTTTGTATCTTGTACAGCCAACTAGTCTTTATTCTGGACTCAGTACAATTTACCAAAAGTAAAGAGACATTCTACAGATGAAGTAAGCACAAGATAACTTACTGGAAGACACGGAATTATCATCAGAACCAGAACAAGAGAGCCTGATAACAGTCGTGAAAATAACAGTTAAAAAGTATGTATGTATAATAGAAATAAAAACATATTAGAATTAGTGTAACTCACTGTGATCCAAACAATAAATCAGCCATAGCTGATTAGTAAATATGACATGAGGTCTGGGAGTTTTTAATTTTCATTTTTATTTTTTTGTTAGATCTGTTTAAATGTCACCATGGCAGCCTGTGTGTCTCCAACATCAGCTACACAAAGCAAGTGTAAGTTCCACATACCTGTCTCACCACTTCATGTATGGTTATGTACTTTAAACAATTATGACAAACCTGTTATTTTTTCCTCCATAGCCATTTGGATCATTGGAGACAGCTATGTGAGGCGGGGTGCCCAGAGAGCTGCAGAGACAACCTTGGCCTCCCTGACGTCTGTGTCTCCTGGTTCGGTTGGGGTGGACCATCGACATACATACATGTGCCGACACTTTGCGCCCTGTTTTATAAAATGTAGTGTTAAAAATAAATGTTTTTGCTCAATTACTGGAATTTCTTTGGTTAAGACAAAAGTGAGGAATAATCATTTACAAGTTATTTGTACAACAGGCCCATTTTAAATCCCAACAGTTTCTTAGCAGCCAATAGAAATGTGTTCTTAACTAACTTTACTTGGTTTAAAAATCTTACTAAAATAAACTTGAGTGCCGTATTGCAAAACCCAATCATACTTGTTATGTAAACATTAGCTTTGTAGATATTTTTTACAGATATATATTTGTGTGCAACAAAATCCAAACTTAAATAGTTTGTCATTCTTTATTGAAAAACAACAAAATACAGTTATACAGAAGTGTGGGAAAATGATAATGTGAAAGTATTGCTATTTAAATGTAATCCTATTTATCTTTAAAAAGGAAAACTCTAAAAATGTCCTGTACAGCATCATGACAGAAGAATGGTGGTCTGTCTGTCAGAATGTGCTGAACAGATTTGCTCTTTGAAGAGGAGTGTCATGTTTGGAGGAAGGTACTTAACCCAAGACATGCAGAATACAACACTGACCAAAAACTGATGGAAAAAAATGATTTATTTATAAGGAGGAACTTAAGGTGCACAGATAAGTCTGTGGTTGGAACTGCAACAACAGCTCAGCGTCTGGAGGAGGGAGAACACAGGTGAGCTTAGGTTCTGGTTTCAAAATCCATTGTAGGCAGGCAGAGGTGTTCAGCAGACTTACTGTGGTGGGTGTACGTGTTGGCTGGAGGAGAGAGAGGTAGAGAGCCGGGGGAAGCGCAGGAGAGGGAGCAGAGGTGGAGAGAAGCGGGGTGTCCTGGTGGATGGGGCACTGGGTGAGATGAGAGGTGGGTTATGGAGGGTGGTGATAAGGTCCGTGTGTTGAATATCCAAATCCTGGAGTAGAGGTCAGTATCCAATGAGGTCGACAGGAATCCTGAAGAATGGTAAATCCAATATAAGAGCAAAAACACTACGAAATAACATTAATCCTAGGAACACTAGAGGTAACACGAGTGGCTGGTTACTACCAAAACTGAGGCAATCTTCTGGTGTCAAATTGTGTCCTCCATCCACCTTAAATAGGAAAGCACCCCGCTGATCGCTGATCAGGAACGGCTGGGGTGGAGTCACCAGAACCATGAAGAACGTGTCTCCAGAGACAACTCGGGTCCTGGTACCGATCAGGAATGCGGACCTTATCACCCAGAGCTGCCAGGTCACGCTCAAAGCCTTCATGTTCACGCTGCAGAGCCTGAACGCTGGCCAGGTGGTGGCCGTAGTTGTCTGTGTTCAGGGCCTGGTTCTTCTCCTCGATCCACTCTTTGGTCTCATCAGCGTCTCTGAGAAGACATCAGAACTCCGTCTGAGTGTGGGTCCAAACTCTACTGACCCGTAAGCGGCGCATAAGTGTGTGGGGTACCTGTGGAAGCGCTGCACCTCATGGGCGCTGCCCAGCATGTTGCAGCGAGCGCCAGCGGTTGTTCAGCTCCTGGAGAGAAACCAAACCCAGTGAGATGAAGGTGGACGCCAGCGGGCTGGACGCCGGACGAGGAAACCTGGAGACGGATCGCTCAGACAGGAAGGGAAGAGCTTCCTCTTACCTTGATGGAATTAAAGTTAGCCGTCGTCTGAACGCCCAACCGTACGGTCTGAGGTCAAAGGTCACAGGAAACACACACCAGTCAGCAGTCATACAGATGCATAAAGATAACTGTAGCCATGGCAACCAGCTGACATGTCCCCACTTTCACCAGCACCTGGTGCCTGCCGGGTCACCTGAATTCCTATGTGATGTCAGCACGGTCGGCCGTGACTGCTGCCATCAGAGGTGACCTCTGATCAGCTGAATGAACTCACCTTCTAGGGTGACGCCGTGTTACCCCGGGTTTCCACGGGAGCCGTCAGCAGCACGTTACTGCAGCAGCACGTCTTGCTCGCGTAAGCTGCTGCTTGGCCCTTCCCACGAGACGCGAAGCAGCAGGGGAGCAGCTGTCACCGACCGAGCACGAAGTCACACGAGTGACTTCGTCAGTAAACACAACAACAAGCAGGATAAAACTACAACATGGTTTGTGTTTTATGTTCTGTCCGTTTTATAATCGCCAATACGGACCTGAAAAACAAAGGAGACCGCTAGCTAGGTGATAACTTCTCACGGGGCCGCTCAGTTAGTAACCTTTTTTAAAAGTAAAGCAACCGGAAGGCAATACGCTCTTTATTCTGAAAATCTCGGTAGCTTCTCTCCATTTCCGCGTTCGATTTCCTGTCTTTCCTTCCCCAAAAATGTCGAACTTGACCCGTTTCAGAGGCGTCGCGCGTAGAAAATAGAACCGGCGTGTAAAGGCCGCGACATGCTGCTCCTGAGACGCGGCCGACTCGCGCTGCTGACGGCTCCGGTGGAAAAGGTTCTGTTGACCACAGCGGTTCCTATCAGCAGCTATGACGTGCTGCTGCAGTAACGTGCTGCTGACGACTCCTGTGGAAAGCCGGGGTTAGAGTCGGCTTCATCCTGTAAACAAACAAATGAGTGGTAACAAAAACACCACGTCTGGTTCTGGTGGAGGCGGAGGACAACATGCACCTTTCCAGGAGCAGAACCCAGATGTTCTTGTTGCTACAAACAGAGACGAGCAGAGTTAACAAACCAGGAAGTGAGAGGGACCAGCTGCTGCAGACAGGTGACGCTCACCTGAGCCTGAACCATAGGAGCCTCCTCAGCCATCAGACCTTCTGACTCCAGTTCAGATGCCACCTTGTTGATGTCCCTCAGGCGGGACTCGTTGGCCTTCAGGTCCTGCAGGACAAAAGCACCTGCTGATTATCACCTGAGCTGATCTGACAGCTGCTGCTGGAAGACAGAGAGGAGGAAAAGTCCGACCTTCTGGAAGTCGTCAAACTTCTTCTGCAAGACCTCGACCTGCTCCAGGTCCGACCCGTCTCTCCATCCTCATTCAGCTAAAGACGCGAGTTCAAGTAAAACAACCTAAAGTCACAGAAACACAAAGCAGGTGTGGAGATGTTCGCTCTGAGCTGGAGGTCGTTCCTCGGCTGTGAAGGGCACACGAACCTTGTTGGTGCTGTTGAGCAGCGTGAGGATGTCGCCCTTCTTCATGGTGACCTCTCCAGGACTCTTCTCCTGGTAGTCGTACAGAGCCAGAACCAGCTCCTTCCCGGTCTCATCGTCAGTTGGAGCCACTTGTTGCTGTCGGGTTAACAGGTCTGGTGTTAGAACGTGGTGGATAAGAATGTTCTGACGGGCCGAGGGTTCTGAACCAGCGAAGTGACCTGGACCCAAACAAAGTGAGCCAGAACCTGCAGACACCTCAGAAACATGTCAGGACCAGACCTGCTCTACCTTCCTCCATTATGGTCTCTCCTTTCTGGGTGACAGCCTTGATGCGAGGTTCATGACCTGTGATCTCAGCCTGCAGAGCCTCGTGCTTCTTCAGCAGGTTCTGGACACCAATCAGGTCCTACCCTGAGGACACATGTTAGAGTTCAGCATTATGCAGTAGACAGACCAGTTTAACCTAGGGGTTTCTTTCTTCTACAATCTGCTCTTTAACTGTATTATTTCCTGCTATTTCAGCTGTTAACTTTATTTTTTCTGTAAGTGTTTTTCTCCCCAGAAGAAGCTACAATGATGCTTTGCTGAGCTGTGGTGGCCTCATGGAGGGGGCCATCGTCTAGCACACTGCTGCTAACCACTTAATCATTCTCCCTCTCCTGATAATAACATTTTACTTTCTTTGATGTTGGATGTGCTACTGCTAGTTTACCCGTTTAATTATAGATTCACTAGGATAAATACAATAAAGTTTATCTCTCGCCAAATAGAATATTTACTAAGAAATCACAATGTAACGTGTGTGTGTGTGTGTGTGTGTAAAAGCCATGCGTAGTGTTTATTTATAAAGCATATGTTGTTGGATTTTATCCAGAATCTAGACTTTGAAAATATATAGTTTAATTACAGTTTGATTTATTTGACATCTGTATAATGTTTATTATTTTGTTTTTTCCCCCTAAATACCTAACGTTTTAGTTAACATGAATATTAGTCATTCATCACAATACATGAAGTTACACATTTTAAATTTTAATAGGGGAAGACTGCAGGAGGGAGCAGTAAAATACAGGGGGTCCCCTGCAAAAACTAACTTTATGAGTCTGATGAAAGTTGCTGGTATTCCCGCTGCTTCTTCGGTAAACAGCGCCAACAAAAACAAAGAAACTTGGGATCTTGTCGGCGTGGCAGTGGGATTTAAGGGAAACGCTGTATGCCCTATAGACTTCTCAACGAGCTGCAGTATTTCTCCGGTCAGATCTGTCTCCGAGTTCCACGAGCGGTCAGCCCGCAGCAGCGAGGCGCCGCATCGATCAGCCTGCCCGGCATGACCGCTGGGGATTACCGGATGAAAGAATAGAGCACAGAAGTGTCCCCCCAAGCGGCGCGCCCCGTCATATTTCAACCCATTTTTATCTTAAATGCACTGGGTTTTACCCTATTACCCATTTAAATATGCCCTATTAATTATTTTACCGTATTTTACATTTAAATTTCATGGTTAAACAGTACATGCTACATGTTAAACTGATAGTTAGCTAGCTACTTCGGTAAACTCAGCTAGTTTAAAGGCAGCAGTGACATAAAATACAAATATAGATTTTAACTTACCAAAAAAAATGAAGTGGAGACTCCTTGGACGCTCTATTAGTGCAATTAATACCACTGCAAGTCATTTTGTCCAACAATTGCACCAATATTATCCAAAACAGAATTCACAAGCACAGAGACTCAAAATCCCGACACAGTTTCCAGGAGAGACCGAGGCTGTACTGAGGCCTTTCCACGGAGCTAGCTCTGTGGTCACGTGGGTCTGAGGCGGCGGTCACGTGTGTTGGATGCTCATTAATTATACAGAATTTTAGGCTTTCAATACACTTAAACAGAAGAGTGAGAAAAAAATTCACCCCCCTCAGAGTTGTCATGAGTATAAACTAGATAATTTAGACAAAAAACCATTTTTTGAACCAGGCTGTAAACATGTTTATTTCTGCTGTGAAAATGGCATTTTTAACATGGGAGTCAATGAGGATTTGCTCGCTTCTGGTACCAGCCCCCAGCGGATGAGGGTGGAACTGCAATTTTTCTTACTTCCGGGTTGGGACCATTTTCTGAGCGGCATTGTGGGGGCTTGGTCTTGACACATGTCAACAATGGGTCTGACTAAGGGCCTCCAGGAGAGAAGCCCAAGCAAGACGCGCCCCGAGGAGCGTCTTGCCACATGTCAACACAGGGTCTGACTGAGCGCCTCCAGGAGAGAGGCCCAAGCAAGACACGCCCCGAGGAGCGTCTTGACACATGTCAACACTGGGTCTGACTGAGGGCCTCCATGAGAGAACCCCAAGCAAGACGCGCCCCGAGGAGAGTCTTGCCACATGTCAACACTCGGTCTGACAGAGGGCATCCAGGAGAGAGGCCAAAGCAATACGCGCCCCGAGGAGCGTCTTGCCACATGTCACCACTGGGTCTGACTGAGCGCCTCCGGGAGAGAGACCCAACCAAGACGCGCCCTGAGGAGCGTCTTGCCACATGCCAACACTGGGTCTGACAGAGGGCCTCCAGGAGAGAGGCCCAAGCAAGACGCGCCCCGAGGAGCGTCTTGCCACGTGTCAACACTGGGTCTGATTGAGGGACTTCTGGAGAGAGGCCCAAGCAAGACGCGCCCCGAGGAGCGTCTTGCCACATGTCAACAATGGTTCTTACTGAGGGCCTCCGGGAGAGAAGCCCAAGCAAGACGCGCCCCGAGGAGCTTCTTGCCACATGTCAGCACTCGGTCTAACTGAGTGCCTCCAGGAGAGAGGCCAAAGCAAGACGCCCCCCGAGGAGCGTCTTGACACATGTCAACACTGGGTCTGACAGAGGGCCTCCATGAGAGAGGCCCAAGCAAGACGCGCCCTGAGGAGTGTCTTGCCAAATGTCAACACTGGGTCTGACTGAGCGCCTCAGGGAGAGAGGTCCAAGCAAGACGCCTCCCGAGGAGCGTCTTGCCACATGTCACTACTCGGTCTGACTGAGCGCCTCAGGGGGAGAGGTCCAAGCAAGACGCGCCCCGAGGAGCGTCTTGCCACATGTCAACACTGGGTCTGACTGAGTGCCTCCAGGAGAGAAGCCCCAGCAAGACGCGCCCCGAGGAGCGTCTTGCCACATGTCACTGCTCGGTCTGTTTGAGCGCCTCCAGCAGAAAGGCCCAAGCAAGACGTGCCCCGAGGAGCGTCTTGCCACATATCAACACAGGGTCTGACTGAGCGCCTCCAGGAGAGAGGCCCAAGCAGGACACGCCCCGAGGAGCGTCTTGACACATGTCAACAATGGGTCTGACTAAGGGCCTCCAGGAGAAAAGCCCAAGCAAGACGCGCCCCGAGGAGCGTCTTGCCACATGTCAACACAGGGTCTGACTGAGCGCCTCCAGGAGAGAGGCCCAAGCAAGACAGGCCCCGAGGAGCGTCTTGACACATGTCAACACTGGGTCTGACTGAGGGCCTCCATGAGAGAACCCCAAGCAAGACGCGCCCCGAGGAGTCTTGCCACATGTCAACACTCGGTCTGACAGAGGGCATCCAGGAGAGAGGCCAAAGCAATACGCGCCCCGAGGAGCGTCTTGCCACATGTCACCACTGGGTCTGACTGAGCGCCTCCAGGAGAGAGACCCAACCAAGACGCGCCCTGAGGAGCGTCTTGCCACATGCCAACACTGGGTCTGACAGAGGGCCTCCAGGAGAGAGGCCCAAGCAAGACGCGCCCCGAGGAGTGTCTTGCCACATGTCACCACTGGGTCTGACTGAGCGCCTCCAGGAGAGAGGCCCAAGCAAGACGCGCCCCGTGGAGCGTCTTGTCACATGTCAACACTGGGTCTTTCTGAGCGCCTCCAGGAGAGAAGCCCAAGCAAGACGCGCCCCGAGGAGCATCTTTCCACATGTCAGCACTCGGTCTGACTGAGCGCCTCCAGGAGAGAGGCCCAAGCAAGAGGCGCCCAATGGAGTGTCTTGCAACATGTCAACAATGGGTCTGACTGAGGGCCTCCAGGAGAGAAGCCCAAGCAACACGCGGCCCGAGGAGCGTCTTGCCCCATGTCAGCACTCCGTCTGACTGAGCGACTCCAGGAGAGAGGCCAAAGCAAGACGCGCCCCGAGGAGCGTCTTGCCACATGTCAACAATGGGTATGACTGAGGGCCTCCAGGAGAGAAGCCCAAGCAAGACGCGCCCCGAGGAGCGTCTTGACACATGTCAACACTGGGTCTGACAGAGGGCCTCCAGGAGAGAGGCCCAAGCAAGACGCACCCCGAGGAGTGTCTTGCCACATGTCACCACTTGGTCTGACTGAGCGCCTCCAGGAGAGAGGCCCAAGCAACACGCGCCCCGAGGAGCGTCAGGCCAAATGTCACTACTCAGTCTGACTGAGCGCCTCCAGGAGAGAGGCCCAAGTAAGACGCGCCCCGAGGAGCGTCTTGCCACGTGTTTACACTGGGTCTGATTGAGTGCCTTCTGGAGAGAGGCCCAAGCAAGACGCGCCCCGAGGAGCGTCTTGCCACATGTCACTACTCAGTCTGACTGAGCACCTCCAGGAGAGAGGCCCAAGCAAGACGTGCCCCGAGGAGCGTCTTGCCACATGTCAACAATGGGTCTGACTGAGGGCCTCCAGGAGAGAAGCCCAAGCAAGACGTGCCCCGAGGAGCGTCTTGCCACATGTCAACACTGGGTCTGACTGAGGGCCTCCAGGAGAGAGGCCCAAATAAGACGCGCCCCGAGGAGCGTCTTTCCACATGTCAACACTGGGTCTGACTGAGGGCCTCCAGGAGAGAAGCCCAAGCAAGATGCGCCCCGAGGAGCGTCTTGCCACATGTCAACACTGGGTCTGACTGAGGGCCTCCAGGAGAGAGGCCCGAGGAGCGTCTTGCCACATGTCACCTCTGGGTCTGACTGAGCGCCTCCAGGAGAGAACCCCAAGCAAGACGCGCCCCGAGGAGAGTCTTGCCACATGCCAACACTGGGTCTGACAGACGTCCTCCAGGAGAGAGGCCCAAGCAAGACGCGCCCCGAGGAGTGTCTTGCCACATGTCACCACTGGGTCTGACTGAGCGCCTCCAGGAGAGAGGCCCAAGCAAGACGCGCCCCGAGGAGCGTCTTGTCACATGTCAACACTGGGTCTTTCTGAGCGCCTCCAGGAGAGAAGCCCAATCAAGAAGCGCCCCGAGGAGCGTCTTTCCACATGTCAGCACTCGGTCTGACTGAGCGCCTCCAGGAGAGAGGCCCAAGCAAGAGGCGCCCAAAGGAGTGTCTTGCAACATGTCAACAATGGGTCTGACTGAGGGCCTCCAGGAGAGAAGCCCAAGCAACACGCGGCCCGAGGAGCGTCTTGCCCCATGTCAGCACTCCGTCTGACTGAGCGCCTCCAGGAGAGAGGCCAAAGCAAGACGCGCCCCGAGGAGCGTCTTGCCACATGTCAACAATGGGTATGACTGAGGGCCTCCAGGAGAGAAGCCCAAGCAAGACGCGCCCCGAGGAGCGTCTTGACACATGTCAACACTGGGTCTGACAGAGGGCCTCCAGGAGAGAGGCCCAAGCAAGATGCGCCCGGAGGAGCGTCTTGCCACATGTCACCTCTGGTTCTGACTGAGCGCCTCCAGGAGAGAGGCCCAAGCAAGACACGCCCCGAGGAGCGTCTTGCCACATGTCAGCACTCGGTCTGACTGAGCACCTCCAGGAGAGAGGCCCAAGCAAGACGCGCCCCGAGGAGCGTCAGGCCACATGTCAACAATGGGTCTGACTGAGGGCCTCCAGGAGAGAAGCCCAAGCAACACGCGGCCCGAGGAGCGTCTTGCCACATGTCAGCACTCGTTCTGACTGAGCGCCTCCAGGAGAGAGGCCCAAGCAAGACGCGCCCCGAGGAGCGTCTTGCCACATGCCAACAATGGGTCTGACTGAGGAACTCCAGGAGAGAAGCCCAAGCAAGACGCGCCCCGAGGAGCGTCTTGACACATGTCAACACTGGGTCTGACAGAGGGCCTCCAGGAGAGAGGCCCAAGCAAGACGTGCCCCGAGGAATGTCTTGCCACATGTCACCACTTGGTCTGACTAAGCGCCTCCAGGAGGGAGGCCCAAGCAACATGCGCCCCGAGGAGCGTCAGGCCACATGTCACTACTCAGTCTGACTGAGCGCCTCCAGGAGAGAGGCCCAAGCAAGACGCGCCCGAGGAGCGTCTTGCCACGTGTCAACACTGGGTCTGATTGAGGGCCTTCTGGAGAGAGGCCCAAGCAAGACGCTCCCCGAGGAGCGTCTTGCCTTATGTCAGCACTCGGTCTGACTGAGCGCCTCCAGGAGAGAGGCCCAAGCAAGACGCGCCCCGAGGAGCGTCTTGCGACATGTCACTACTTGGTCTAACTGAGCGCCTCCAGGAGAGAGGTCCAAGCAAGATGCGCCCCGAGGAGCGTCTTGCCACATGTCACTACTCGGTCTGACTGAGCGCCTCCAGGAGAGAGGCCCAAGCAAGACGTGCCCCGAGGAGCGTCTTGCCACATGTCAACAATGGGTCTGACAGAGGGCCTCCAGGAGAGAGGCCCAAGCAAGACGCGCCCCGAGGAGCGTCTTGCCACATGTCACCTCTGGTTCTGACTGAGCGCCTCCAGGAGAGAGGCCCAAGCAAGACGCGCCCCGAGGTGCGTCTTGCCACATGTCAACAATGGGTCTGACTGAGGGCCTCCAGGAAAGAAGCCCAAGCAACACGCGGCCCGAGGAGCGTCTTGCCACATGTCAGCACTCGGTTTGACTGAGCGCCTCCAGGAGAGAGGCCCAAGCAAGACGCGCCCCGAGGAGCGTCTTGCCACATGTCAACAATGGGTTTGACTAAGGGCCTCCAGGAGAGAAGCCCAAGCAAGACGCGCCCCGTGGAGCGTCTTGACACATGTCAACACTGGGTCTGACAGAGGGCCTGCAGGAGAGAGGCCAAAGCAACACGCAGCCCGAGGAGTGTCTTGCCACATGTCAACACTCGGTCTGACTGAGCGCCTCCAGGAGAGAGGCCAAAGCAAGACGCGCCCCGAGTAGCGTCTTGACACATGTCAACACTGGGTCTGACAGAGGGCCTCCATGAGAGAGGCCCAAGCAAGACGCGCCCCGAGGAGTGTCTTGCCACATGTCAACACTGGGTCTGACTGAGCGCCTCCAGGAGAGAGGCCCAAGCAAGACGCGCCCCGAGGAGCGTCTAGCCACGTGTCAACACTGGGTCTGACTGAGTGCCTCAAGGAGAGAGGCCCAAGCAAGATGCGCCCCGAGGAGCGTCTTGCCACGTGTCACCACTGGGTCTGACTGAGCGCCTCCAGGAGAGAGGCCCTAGCAAGACGCGCCCCGAGGAGCGTCTTGCCTTATGTCAGCACTCGGTCTGACTGAGCGCCTCCAGGAGAGAGGCCCAAGCAAGACGCGCCCCGAGGAGCGTCTTGCGACATGTCACTACTCGGTCTAACTGAGCGCCTCCAGGAGAGAGGTCCAAGCAAGACGCGCCCCGAGGAGCGTCTTGCCACATTTCACTACTCGGTCTGACTGAGCGCCTCCAGGGGAGAGGCCCAAGCAAGACGTGCCCGGAGGAGCGTCTTGCCACATGTCAACAATGGGTCTGACAGAGGGCCTCCAGGAGAGAGGCCCAAGCAAGACGCGCCCCGAGGAGCGTCTTGCCACATGTCACCTCTGGTTCTGACTGAGCGCCTCCAGGAGAGAGGCCCAAGCAAGACGCGCCCCGAGGAGCGTCTTGCCACATGTCAACAATGGGTCTGACTGAGGGCCTCCAGGAAAGAAGCCCAAGCAACACGCGGCCCGAGGAGCGTCTTGCCACATGTCAGCACTCGGTCTGACTGAGCGCCTCCAGGAGAGATGCCCAAGCAAGACGCGCCCCGAGGAGCGTCTTGGCACATGTCAACAATGGGTTTGACTAAGGGCCTCCAGGAGAGAAGCCCAAGCAAGACGCGCCCCGTGGAGCGTCTTGACACATGTCAACACTGGGTCTGACAGAGGGCCTCCAGGAGAGAGGCCCAAGCAAGATGCGCCCCGAGGAGTGTCTTGCCACATGTCACCACTGGGTCTGACTGAGCGCCTCCAGGAGAGAGGCCCAAGCAAGACGCGCCCCGAGGAGCGTCTTGCGACATGTCACTACTCGGTCTAACTGAGCGCCTCCAGGAGAGAGGTCCAAGCAAGACGCGCCCCGAGGAGCGTCTTGCCACATGTCACTACTCAGTCTGACTGAGCGCCTCCAGGAGAGAGGCCCAAGCAAGACGTGCCCCGAGGAGCGTCTTGCCACATGTCAACAATGGGTCTGACAGAGGGCCTCCAGGAGAGAGGCCCAAGCAAGACGCGCCCCGAGGAGCGTCTTGCCACATGTCACCTCTGGTTCTGACTGAGCGCCTCCAGGAGAGAGACCCAAGCAAGACGCGCCCCGAGGAGCGTCTTGCCACATGTCAACAATGGGTCTGACTGAGGGCCTCCAGGAAAGAAGCCCAAGCAACACGCGGCCCGAGGAGCGTCTTGCCACATGTCAGCACTCGGTCTGACTGAGCGCCTCCAGGAGAGAGGCCCAAGCAAGACGCGCCCCGAGGAGCGTCTTGCCACATGTCAACAATGGGTTTGACTAAGGGCCTCCAGGAGAGAAGCCCAAGCAAGACGCGCCCCGTGGAGCATCTTGACACATGTCAACACTGGGTCTGACAGAGGGCCTCCAGGAGAGAGGCCCAAGCAAGACGCGCCCCGAGGAGTGTCTTGCCACATGTCACCACTGGGTCTGACTGAGCGCCTCCAGGAGAGAGGCCCAAGCAAGACGCGCCCCGAGGAGCGTCAGGGCACATGTCACTACTCAGTCTGACTGAGCGCCTCCAGGAGAGAGGCCCAAGCAAGACGCGCCCCGAGGAGCGTCTTGCCACGTGTCAACACTGGGTCTGATTGAGGGCCTTCTGGAGAGAGGCCCAAGCAAGACGCTCCCCGAGGAGCGTCTTGCCTTATGTCAGCACTCGGTCTGACTGAGCGCCTCCAGGAGAGAGGCCCAAGCAAGACGCGCCCTGAGGAGCGTCTTGCGACATGTCACTACTTTGTCTAACTGAGCGCCTCCAGGAGAGAGGTCCAAGCAAGATGCGCCCCGAGGAGCGTCTTGCCACATGTCACTACTCGGTCTGACTGAGCGCCTCCAGGAGAGAGGCCCAAGCAAGACGTGCCCCGAGGAGCGTCTTGCCACATGTCAACAATGGGTCTGACAGAGGGCCTCCAGGAGAGAGGCCCAAGCAAGACGCGCCCCGAGGAGCGTCTTGCCACATGTCACCTCTGGTTCTGACTGAGCGCCTCCAGGAGAGAGGCCCAAGCAAGACGCGCCCCGAGGTGCGTCTTGCCACATGTCAACAATGGGTCTGACTGAGGGCCTCCAGGAAAGAAGCCCAAGCAACACGCGGCCCGAGGAGCGTCTTGCCACATGTCAGCACTCGGTCTGACTGAGCGCCTCCAGGAGAGAGGCCCAAGCAAGACGCGCCCCGAGGAGCGTCTTGCCACATGTCAACAATGGGTTTGACTAAGGGCCTCCAGGAGAGAAGCCCAAGCAAGACGCGCCCCGTGGAGCGTCTTGACACATGTCAACACTGGGTCTGACAGAGGGCCTCCAGGAGAGAGGCCCAAGCAACACGCGGCCCGAGGAGTGTCTTGCCACATGTCAGCACTCGGTCTGACTGAGCGCCTCCAGGAGAGAGGCCAAAGCAAGACGCGCCCCGAGTAGCGTCTTGACACATGTCAACACTGGGTCTGACAGAGGGCCTCCATGAGAGAGGCCCAAGCAAGACGCGCCCCGAGGAGTGTCTTGCCACATGTCAACACTGGGTCTGACTGAGCGCCTCCAGGAGAGAGGCCCAAGCAAGACGCGCCCCGAGGAGCGTCTAGCCACGTGTCAACACTGGGTCTGACTGAGTGCCTCCAGGAGAGAGGCCCAAGCAAGATGCGCCCCGAGGAGCGTCTTGCCACGTGTCACCACTGGGTCTGACTGATCGCCTCCAGGAGAGAGGCCCTAGCAAGACGCGCCCCGAGGAGCGTCTTGCCACATGTCACCACTGGGTCTGATTGAGCGCCTCCAGGAGAGAGGCCCCAGCAAGACGCGCCCCGAGGAGCATCTTGCCTTATGTCAGCACTCGGTCTGACTGAGCGCCTCCAGGAGAGAGGCCCAAGCAAGACGCGCCCCGAGGAGCGTCTTGCGACATGTCACTACTCGGTCTAACTGAGCGCCTCCAGGAGAGAGGTCCAAGCAAAACGCGCCCCGAGGAGCGTCTTGCGACATGTCACTACTCGGTCTAACTGAGCGCCTCCAGGAGAGAGGTCCAAGCAAGACGCGCCCCGAGGAGCGTCTTGCCACATGTCACCTCTGGTTCTGACTGAGCGCCTCCAGGAGAGAGGCCCAAGCAAGACGCGCCCCGAGGAGCGTCTTGCCACATGTCAACAATGGGTCTGACTGAGCGCCTCCAGGAAAGAAGCCCAAGCAACACGCGGCCCGAGGAGCGTCTTGCCATATGTCAGCACTCGGTCTGACTGAGCGCCTCCAGGAGAGATGCCCAAGCAAGACGCGCCCCGAGGAGCGTCTTGGCACATGTCAACAATGGGTTTGACTAAGGGCCTCCAGGAGAGAAGCCCAAGCAAGACGCGCCCCGTGGAGCGTCTTGACACATGTCAACACTGGGTCTGACAGAGGGCCTCCAGGAGAGAGGCCCAAGCATGACGCGCCCCGAGGAGTGTCTTGCCACATGTCACCACTGGGTCTGACTGAGCGCCTCCAGGAGAGAGGCCCAAGCAAGACGCACCCCGAGGAGCGTCTTGCGAAATGTCACTACTTGGTCTAACTGAGCGCCTCCAGGAGAGAGGTCCAAGCAAGATGCGCCCCGAGGAGCGTCTTGCCACATGTCACTACTCGGTCTGACTGAGCGCCTCCAGGAGAGAGGCCCAAGCAAGACGTGCCCCGAGGAGCGTCTTGCCACATGTCAACAATGGGTCTGACAGAGGGCCTCCAGGAGAGAGGCCCAAGCAAGACGCGCCCCGAGGAGCGTCTTGCCACATGTCACCTCTGGTTCTGACTGAGCGCCTCCAGGAGAGAGGCCCAAGCAAGACGCGCCCCGAGGAGCGTCTTGCCACGTGTCAACAATGGGTCTGACTGAGGGCCTCCAGGAAAGAAGCCCAAGCAACACGCGGCCCGAGGAGCGTCTTGCCACATGTCAGCACTCGGTCTGACTGAGCGCATCCAGGAGAGAGGCCCAAGCAAGACGCGCCCCGAGGAGCGTCTTGCCACATGTCAACAATGGGTTTGACTAAGGGCCTCCAGGAGAGAAGCCCAAGCAAGACGCGCCCAGTGCAGCGTCTTGACACATGTCAACACTGGGTCTGACAGAGGGCCTCCAGGAGAGAGGCCCAAGCAAGACGCGCCCCGAGGAGTGTCTTGCCACATGTCACCACTGGATGTGGCAAGAAGCTCCTCGGGGCGCGTCTTGCTTGGGCTTCTCTCCTGGAGGCCCTCAGTCAGACCCATTGTTGACATGTGGCAAGACGCTCCTCGGGGCGCGTCTTGCTTGGGTCTCTCTCCTGGAGGCGCTCAGTCAGAACCAGAGGTGACATGTGGCAAGACGCTCCTCGGGGCGCGTCTTGCTTGGGCCTCTCTCCTGGAGGCCCTCTGTCAGACCCATTGTTGACATGTGGCAAGACGCTCCTCGGGGCACGTCTTGCTTGGGCCTCTCTCCTGGAGGCGCTCAGTCAGACCGAGTAGTGACATGTGGCAAGACGCTCCTCGGGGCGCGTCTTGCTTGGACCTCTCTCCTGGAGGCGCTCAGTTAGACCGAGTAGTGACATGTCGCAAGACGCTCCTCGGGGCGCGTCTTGCTTGGGCCTCTCTCCTGGAGGCGCTCAGTCAGACCCAGTGGTGACATGTGGCAAGACACTCCTCGGGGCGCATCTTGCTTGGGCCTCTCTCCTGGAGGCCCTCTGTCAGACCCAGTGTTGACATGTGTCAAGACGCTCCACGGGGCGCGTCTTGCTTGGGCTTCTCTCCTGGAGGCCCTTAGTCAAACCCATTGTTGACATGTGCCAAGACGCTCCTCGGGGCGCGTCTTGCTTGGGCATCTCTCCTGGAGGCGCTCAGTCAGACCGAGTGCTGACATGTGGCAAGACGCTCCTCGGGCCGCGTGTTGCTTGGGCTTCTTTCCTGGAGGCCCTCAGTCAGACCCATTGTTGACATGTGGCAAGACGCTCCTCGGGGCGCGTCTTGCTTGGGCCTCTCTCCTGGAGGCGCTCAGTCAGAACCAGAGGTGACATGTGGCAAGACGCTCCTCGGGGCGCGTCTTGCTTGGGCCTCTCTCCTGGAGGCCCTCTGTCAGACCCATTGTTGACTTGTGGCAAGACGCTCCTCCTGGCACGTCTTGCTTGGGCCTCTCTCCTGGAGGCGCTCAGTCAGACCGAGTAGTGAAATGTGGCAAGACGCTCCTCGGGGCGCGTCTTGCTTGGACCTCTCTCCTGGAGGTGCTCAGTTAGACCGAGTAATGACATGTCGCAAGACGCTCCTCGGGGCGCGTCTTGCTTGGGCCTCTCTCCTGGAGGCGCTCAGTCAGACCGAGTGCTGACATAAGGCAAGTTGCTCCTCGGGGCGCGTCTTGCTGGGGCCTCTCTCCTGGAGGCGCTCAATCAGACCCAGTGGTGACACGTGGCAAGACGCTCCTCGGGGCGCGTCTTGCTTGGGCCTCTCTCCTGGAGGCGCTCAGTCAGACCCAGGTGTGACATGTGGCAAGACGCTCCTCGGGGCGCGTCTTGCTTGGGCCTCTCTCCTGGAGGCGCTCAGTCAGACCCAGTGGTGACACGTGGCAAGACGCTCCTCAGGGCGCATCTTGCTTGGGCCTCTCTCCTGGAGGCGCTCAGTCAGACCCAGTGTTGACACGTGGCAAGACGCTCCTCGGGGCGCGTCTTGCTTGAGCCTCTCTCCTGGAGGCGCTCAGTCAGACCCAGTGTTGACATACGGCAAGACACTCCTCGGGGCGCGTCTCGCTTGGGCCTCTCTCATGGAGGCACTCTGTCAGACCCAGTGTTGACATGTGTCAAGACGCTCCTCGGGGCGCGTCTTGCTTTGCCCTCTCTCCTGGAGGCGCTCAGTCAGACCGAGTGCTGACATGTGGCAAGAAGCTCCTCGGGGCGCGTATTGCTTGGGCTTCTCTCCTGGAGGCCTTCAGTAAGACCCAATGTTGACATGTGGCAAGACGCTCCTCGGGGCGCGTCTTGCTTGGGCCTCTCTCCAGAAGGCCCTCAATCAGACCCAGTGTTGACACGTGGCCAGACGCTCCTCGGGGCGCGTCTTGCTTGGGCCTCTCTCCTGGAGGCGCTCAGTCAGACCCAGTGTTGACATGTGGCAAGACACTCCTCGGGGCGCGTCTTGCTTGGGCCTCTCTCCTGGAGGCGCTCAGTCAGACTGAGTAGTGACATGTGGCCTGACGCTCCTCGGGCCGCGTGTTGCTTGGGCTTCTTTCCTGTAGGCCCTCAGTCAGACCCATTGTTGACATGTGGCAAGACGCTCCTCGGGTTGCGTCTTGCTTGGGCCTCTCTCCTGGAGGCGCTCAGTCAGAACCAGAGGTGACATGTGGCAAGACGCTACTCGGGGCGCGTCTTGCTTGGGCCTCTCTCCTGGAGGCCCTCTGTCAGACCCAGTGTTGACATGTGGCAAGACGCTCCTCCGGGCGAATCTTGCTTGGGCCACTCTCCTGGAGGCCCTCAGTAAGACCCATTGTTGACACGTGGCAAGACGCTGCTCGGGGCACATCTTGCTTGGGCCTCTCTCCTGGAGGCGCTCAATCAGACCGAGTAGTGACATAAGGCAAGATGCTCCTCGGGGCGCGTCTTGCTGGGGCCTCTCTCCTGGAGGCGCTCAATCAGACCCAGTGGTGACACGTGGCAAGACGCTCCTCGGGGCGCATCTTGCTTGGGCCTCTCTCCTGGAGGCGCTCAGTCAGACCCAGTGGTGACACGTGGCAAGACGCTCCTCGGGGCGCATCTTGCTTGGGCCTCTCTCCTGGAGGCGCTCAGTCAGACCCAGTGTTGACATGTGGCAAGACACTCCTCGGGGCGCGTCTTGCTTGGGCCTCTCTCATGGAGGCCCTCTGTCAGACCCAGTGTTGACATGTGTCAAGACGCTCCTCGGGGCGCGTCTTGCTTTGGCCTCTCTCCTGGAGGGGCTCAGTCAGACCGAGTGCTGACATGTGGCAAGAAGCTCCTCGGGGCGCATGTTGCTTGGGCTTCTCTCCTGGAGGCCCTCAGTAAGACCCATTGTTGACATGTGGCAAGACGCTCCTCGGGGCGTGTCTTGCTTGGGCCTCTCTCCAGAAGGCCCTCAATCAGACCCAGTGTTGACACGTGGCAAGACGCTCCTCGGGGCGCGTCTTACTTGGGCCTCTCTCCTGGAGGCGCTCAGTCAGACTGAGTAGTGACATGTGGCCTGACGCTCCTCGGGGCGCGTCTCGCTTGGGCCTCTCTCCTGGAGGCGCTCAGTCAGACTGAGTAGTGACATGTGGTCTGACGCTCCTCGGGGTGCGTCTTGCTTGGGCCTCTCTCCTGGAGGCGCTCAGTCAGACCCAGTGTTGACATGTGGCAAGACGCTCCTCGGGTCGCGTCTTGCTTGGGCTTCTCTCCTGGAGTCCCTCAGTCAGACCCATTGTTGACATGTGGCAAGACGCTCCTCGAGGCACGTCTTGCTTGGGCCTCTCTCCTGGAGGCGCTCAGTCAGACCGAGTAGTGACATAAGGCAAGACGCTCCTCTGGGCGCGTCTTGCTGGGGCCTCTCTCCTGGAGGCGCTCAATCAGACCCAGTGGTGATACGTGGCAAGACGCTCCTCGGGGCGCGTCTTGCTTGGGCCTCTCTCCTGGAGGCGCTCAGTCAGACCCAGTGGTGACACGTGGCAAGACGCTCCTCGGGGCGCATCTTGCTTTGGCCTCTCTCCTGGAGGCGCTCAGTCAGACCCAGTGTTGACACGTGGCAAGACGCTCCTCGGGGCGCGTCTTGCTTGGGCCTCTCTCCTGGAGGCGCTCAGTCAGACCCAGTGTTGACATGTGGCAAGACACTCCTCGGGGCGCGTCTTGCTTGGGCCTCTCTCATGGAGGCCCTCTGTCAGACCCAGTGTTGACATGTGTCAAGACGCTCCTCGGGGCGCGTCTTGCTTTGGCCTCTCTCCTGGAGGGGCTCAGTCAGACCGAGTGCTGACATGTGGCAAGAAGCTCCTCGGGGCGCATGTTGCTTGGGCTTCTCTCCTGGAGGCCCTCAGTAAGACCCATTGTTGACATGTGGCAAGACGCTCCTCGGGGCGCATCTTGCTTGGGCCTCTCTCCAGAAGGCCCTCAATCAGACCCAGTGTTGACACGTGGCAAGACGCTCCTCGGGGCGCGTCTTACTTGGGCCTCTCTCCTGGAGGCGCTCAGTCAGACTGAGTAGTGACATGTGGCCTGACGCTCCTCGGGGCGCGTGTTGCTTGGGCCTCTCTCCTGGAGGCGCTCAGTCAGACCAAGTGGTGACATGTTGCAAGACACTCCTCGGGGCGCGTCTTGCTTGGGCCTCTCTCCTGGAGGCCCTCTGTCAGACCCAGTGTTGACATGTGTCAAGACGCTCCTCGGGGCGCGTCTTGCTTGGGCTTCTCTCCGGGAGGCCCTCAGTCATACCCATTGTTGACATGTGGCAAGACGCTCCTCGGGGCGCGTCTTGCTTTGGCCTCTCTCCTGGAGGCGCTCAGTCAGACCGAGTGCTGACATGTGGCAAGACGCTCCTCGGGCCGCGTGTTGCTTGGGCTTCTCCCCTGGAGGCCCTCAGTCAGACCCATTGTTGACATGTTGCAAGACGCTCCTTTGGGCGCGTCTTGCTTGGGCCTCTCTCCTGGAGGCGCTCAGTCAGACCGAGTGCTGACATGTGGAAAGACGCTCCTCGGGGTGCGTCTTGCTTGGGCTTCTCTCCTGGAGGCGCTCAGAAAGACCCAGTGTTGACATGTGACAAGACTCTCCTCGGGGCGCGTCTTGCTTGGGCCTCTCTCCTGGAGGCGCTCAGTCAGACCCAGTGGTGACATGAGGCAAGACACTCCTCGGGGCGCGTCTTGCTTGGGCCTCTCTCCTGGAGTCCCTCTGTCAGACCCAGTGTTGGCATGTGGCAAGACGCTCCTCAGGGCGCGTCTTGGTTGGGTCTCTCTCCTGGAGGCGCTCAGTCAGACCCAGTGGTGACATGTGGCAAGACGCTCCTCGGGGCGCATATTGCTTGGGCCTCTCTCCTGGATGCCCTCTGTCAGACCGAGTGTTGACATGTGGCAAGACTCTCCTCGGGGCGCGTCTTGCTACGGCTTCTCTCATGGAGGCCCTCAGTCAGACCCAGTGTTGACATGTGTCAAGACGCTCCTCGGGGCGTGTCTTGCTTGGGCTTCTCTCCTGGACGCCCTCAGTCAGACCGATTGTTGACATGTGGCAAGACGCTCCTCGGGGCACGTCTTGCTTGGGCCTCTCTCCTGGAGGCGCTCAAACAGACCGAGTAGTGACATGTGGCAAGACGCTCCTCGGGGCGCGTCTTGCTGGGGCTTCTCTCATGGAGGCACTCAGTCAGACCCAGTGTTGACATGTGGCAAGACGCTCCTCGGGGCGCGTCTTGCTTGGACCTCTCTCCCTGAGGCGCTCAGTCAGACCGAGTAGTGACATGTGGCAAGACGCTCCTCGGGGCGCGTCTTGCTTGGACCTCTCTCCCTGAGGCGCTCAGTCAGACCCAGTGTTGACATTTGGCAAGACACTCCTCGGGGCGCGTCTTGCTTGGGCCTCTCTCATGGAGGCCCTCTGTCAGACCCAGTGTTGACATGTGTCAAGACGCTCCTCGGGGGGCGTCTTGCTTTGGCCTCTCTCCTGGAGGTGCTCAGTCAGACCGAGTGCTGACATGTGGCAAGAAGCTCCTCGGGGCGCGTCTTGCTTGGGCTTCTCTCCTGGAGGCCCTCAGTAAGAACAATTGTTGACATGTGGCAAGAAGCTCCTCGGGGCGCGTCTTTCTTGGGCCTCTCTCCAGAAGGCCCTCAATCAGACCCACTGTTGACACGTGGCCTGACACTCCTCGGGGCGCGTGTTGCTTGGGCCTCTCTCCTGGAGGCGCTCAGTCAGACCAAGTGGTGACATGTGGCAAGACACTCCTCGGGGCGCGTCTTGCTTGGTCCTCTCTCCTGGAGGCCCTCTGTCAGACCGAGTGTTGATATCTGTCAAGACGCTCCTCGGGGCGCTTCTTGATTGGGCTTCTCTCCTGGAGGCCCTCAGTCAGACCCATTGTTGACATGTGGCAAGACGCTCCTCGGGGCGCGTCTTGCTTGGGCCTCTCTCCTGGAGGCGCTCAGTCAGACCGAGTGCTGACATGTGGCAAGACGCTCCTCGAGCCGCGTGTTGCTTGGGCTTCTCTCCTGGAGGCGCTCATTCAGAACCAGTGGTGACAGGTTGACATGTGGCAAGACGCTCCTCGGGGCGCGTCTTGCTTGGGCCTCTCTCCTGGAGGCGCTCAGTCAGACCGAGTGCTGACATGTGGCAAGACGCTCCTCGGGGCGCGTCTTGCTTGGGCCTCTCTCCTGGAGGCGCTCAGTCAGAACCAGAGGTGACATGTGGCAAGACGCTCCTCGGGGCGCATCTTGCTTGGGCCTCTCTCCTGGAGGCCCTCTTTCAGACCCAGTGTTGGCATGTGGCAAGACGCTCCTCTGGGCGCATCTTGCTTGGGCCTCTCTCCTGGAGGCCCTCAGTCAGACCCATTGTTGACATGTGGCAAGACGCTCCTCGGGGCGCGTCTTGCTTGGGCCTCTCTCCTGGAGGCGCTCAGTCAGACCGAGTGCTGACATGTGGCAAGACGCTCCTCGGGGCGCGTCTTGCTTGGGCCTCTCTCCTGGAGGCACTCAGTCAGACCGAGTGCTGACATAAGGCAAGACGCTCCTCGGGGCGCGTCTGGCTGGGGCCTCTCTCCTGGAGGCGCTCAGTCAGACCCAGTGCTGACATGTGGCAAGACGCTCCTCGGGGCGCGTCTTGCTTGGTCCTCTCTCCTGGAGGCGCTCAGTCAGACTGAGTAGTGACATGTGGCCTGACGCTCCTCGGGGCGCGTCTTGCTTGGGCCTCTCTCCTGAAGGCCCTCTGTCAGACCCAGTGTTGACATGTGTCAAGACGCTCCTCGGGGCGCGTCTTGCTTGGGCCTCTCTCCTGGAGGCCCTCTGTCAGACCCAGTGTTGACATGTGTCAAGACGCTCCTCGGGGCGCGTCTTGCTTGGGCCTCTCTCCTGGAGGCGCTCAGTAAGACCCAGTGTTGGCATGTGGCAAGACACTCCTCAGGGCGCGTCTTGGTTGGGCCTCTTTCCTGGAGGCGCTCATTCAGACCCAGTGGTGACATGTGGCAAGACGCTCCTCGGGGCGCGTATTGCTTGGGCCTCTCTCCTGAATGCCCTCTGTCAGACCGAGTGCTGACATGTGGCAAGAAGCTCCTCGGGGCGCGTGTTGCTTGGGCTTCTCTCCAGGAGGCCTTCAGTAAGACCCATTGTTGACATGTGGCAAGACGCTCCTCGGGGCGCGTCTTGCTTGGGCCTCTCTCCAGAAGGCCCTCAATCAGACCCAGTGTTGACACGTGGCCAGACGCTCCTCGGGGCGCGTCTTGCTTGGGCCTCTCTCCTGGAGGCGCTCAGTCAGACCCAGTGTTGACATGTGGCAAGACACTCCTCGGGGCGCGTCTTGCTTGGGCCTCTCTCCTGGAGGCACTCAGTCAGACTGAGTAGTGACATGTGGCTGACGCTCCTCGGGCCGCGTGTTGCTTGGGCTTCTTTCCTGGAGGCCCTCAGTCAGACCCATTGTTGACATGTGGCAAGACGCTCCTCGGGTTGCGTCTTGCTTGGGCCTCTCTCCTGGAGGCGCTCAGTCAGAACCAGAGGTGACATGTGGCAAGACGCTCCTCGGGGCGCGTCTTGCTTGGGCCTCTCTCCTGGAGGCCCTCTGTCAGACCCAGTGTTGACATGTGGCAAGACGCTCCTCCGGGCGAATCTTGCTTGGGCCACTCTCCTGGAGGCCCTCAGTAAGACCCATTGTTGACACGTGGCAAGACGCTCCTCGGGGCACATCTTGCTTGGGCCTCTCTCCTGGAGGCGCTCAATCAGACCGAGTAGTGACATAAGGCAAGATGCTCCTCGGGGCGCGTCTTGCTGGGGCCTCTCTCCTGGAGGCGCTCAATCAGACCCAGTGGTGACACGTGGCAAGACGCTCCTCGGGGCGCATCTTGCTTGGGCCTCTCTCCTGGAGGCGCTCAGTCAGACCCAGTGGTGACACGTGGCAAGACGCTCCTCGGGGCGCATCTTGCTTGGGCCTCTCTCCTGGAGGCGCTCAGTCAGACCCAGTGTTGACACGTGGCAAGACGGTCCTCGGGTCGTGTCTTGCTTGGGCCTCTCTCCTGCAGGCGCTCAGTCAGACCCAGTGTTGACATGTGGCAAGACACTCCTCGGGGCGCGTCTTGCTTGGGCCTCTCTCATGGAGGCCCTCTGTCAGACCCAGTGTTGACATTTGTCAAGACGCTCCTCGGGGCGCGTCTTGCTTTGGCCTCTCTCCTGGAGGTGCTCAGTCAGACCGAGTGCTGACATGTGGCAAGAAGCTCCTCGGGGTGCATGTTGCTTGGGCTTCTCTCCTGGAGGCCCTCAGTAAGACCCATTGTTGACATGTGGCAAGACGCTCCTCGGGGCGTGTCTTGCTTGGGCCTCTCTCCAGAAGGCCCTCAATCAGACCCAGTGTTGACACGTGGCAAGACGCTCCTCGGGGCGCGTCTTACTTGGGCCTCTCTCCTGGAGGCGCTCAGTCAGACTGAGTAGTGACATGTGGCCTGACGCTCCTCGGGGCGCGTCTCGCTTGGGCCTCTCTCCTGGAGGCGCTCAGTCAGACTGAGTAGTGACATGTGGTCTGACGCTCCTCGTGGTGCGTCTTGCTTGGGCCTCTCTCCTGGAGGCGCTCAGTCAGAACCAGAGGTGACACGTGGCAAGACGCTCCTCGGGGCGTGTCTTGCTTGGGCCTCTCTCCTGGAGGCGCTCAGTCAGAACCAGAGGTGACATGTGGCAAGACGCTCCTCCGGGCGCATCTTGCTTGGGCCTCTCTCCTGGAGGCCCTCAGTCAGACCCATTGTTGACATGTGGCAAGACGCTCCTCGGGGCGCGTCTTGCTTGGGCCTCTCTCCTGGAGGCGCTCAGTCAGACCGAGTGATGACATAAGGCAAGACGCTCCTCGGGGAGCGTCTTGCTGGGGCCTCTCTCCTGGAGGCGCTCAGTCAGACCCAGTGCTGACATGTGGCAAGATGCTCCTCGGGGCGCGTCTTGCTTGGGCCTCTCTCCTGGAGGCGCTCTGTCAGACTGAGTAGTGACATGTGGCCTGACGCTCCTCGGGGCACGTCTTGCTTGGGCCTCTCTCCTGGAGGCGCTCAGTCAGACCGAGTAGTGACATGTGGCAAGACGCTCCTCGGGGCGCATCTTGCTTGGACCTCTCTCCTGGAGGCGCTCAGTTAGACCAAGTAGTGACATGTCGCAAGACGCTCCTCGGGGCGCGTCTTGCTTGGGCCTCTCTCCTGGAGGCGCTCAGTCAGACCGAGTGCTGACATAAGGCAAGACGCTCCTCGGGGAGCGTCTTGCTTGGGCCTCTCTCCAGAAGGCCCTCAATCAGACCCAGTGTTGACACGTGGCAAGACGCTCCTCGGGCGCGTCTTGCTTGGGCCTCTCTCCTGGAGGCGCTCAGTCAGACTGAGTAGTGACATGTGGCCTGACGCTCCTCGGGGCGCATGTTGCTTGGGCCTCCCTCCTGGAGGCGCTTAGTCAGACCAAGTGGTGACATGTGGCAAGACATTCCTCGGGGCACGTCTTGCTTGGGCCTCTCTCCTGGAGGCCCTCTGTCAGACCCAGTGTTGACATGTGTCAAGACGCTCCTCGGGGCGCGTCTTGCTTGGGCTTCTCTCCTGGAGTTCCTCAGTCAGACCCATTGTTGGCATGTGGCAAGACGCTCCTCGGGGCGCGTCTTGCTTGGGCCTCTCTCCTGGAGGCGCTCAGTCAGAACGAGTGCTGACATGTGGCAAGACGCTCCTCGGGCCGCGTGTTGCTTGGGCTTCTCTCCTGGAGGCCCTCAGTCAGACCCATTGTTGACATGTGGCCTGACGCTCCTCGGGGCGCGTCTTGCTTGGGCCTCTCTCCTGGAGGTGCTCAGTCAGACCGAGTGCTGACATGTGGCAAGACGCTCCTCGGGGCGTGTCTTGCTTGGGCCTCTCTCCTGGAGGCGCTCAGTCAGAACCAGAGGTGACATGTGGCAAGACGCTCCTCCGGGCGCATCTTGCTTGGGCCTCTCTCCTGGAGGCCCTCAGTCAGACCCATTGTTGACATGTGGCAAGACGCTCCTCGGGGCGCGTCTTGCTTGGGCCTCTCTCCTGGAGGCGCTCAGTCAGACCGAGTGATGACATAAGGCAAGACGCTCCTCGGGGAGCGTCTTGCTGGGGCCTCTCTCCTGGAGGCGCTCAGTCAGACCCAGTGCTGACATGTGGCAAGATGCTCCTCGGGGCGCGTCTTGCTTGGGCCTCTCTCCTGGAGGCGCTCTGTCAGACTGAGTAGTGACATGTGGCCTGACGCTCCTCGGGGCGCGTCTTGCTTGGGCCTCTCTCCTGGAGGCGCTCAGTCAGACCCAGTGGTGACATGTGGCAAGACACTCCTCGGGGCGCGTCTTGCTTGGGCCTCTCTCCTGGAGGCCCTCTGTCAGACCCAGTGTTGACATGTGTCAAGACGCTCCTCGGGGCGCGTCTTGCTTGGGCTTCTCTCCTGGAGGCCCTCAGTCATACCCATTGTTGACATGTGGCAAGACGCTCCTCGGGGCGCGTCTTGCTTTGGCCTCTCTCCTGGAGGCGCTCAGTCAGACGGAGTGCTGACATGGGGCAAGACGCTCCTCGGGCCGCGTGTTGCTTGGGCTTCTCTCCTGGAGGCCCTCAGTCAGACCCATTGTTGACATGTTGCAAGACACTCCTTTGGGCGCCTCTTGCTTGGGCCTCTCTCCTGGAGGCGCTCAGTCAGACCGAGTGCTGACATGTGGAAAGACGCTCCTCGGGGCGCTTCTTGATTGGGCTTCTCTCCTGGAGGCGCTCAGAAAGACCCAGTGTTGACATGTGACAAGACGCTCCTCGGGGCGCGTCTTGCTTGGGCCTCTCTCCTGGAGGCGCTCAGTCAGACCCAGTGGTGACATGTGGCAAGACACTCCTCGGGGCGCGTCTTGCTTGGGCCTCTCTCCTGGAGGACGTCTGTCAGACCCAGTGTTGGCATGTGGCAAGACTCTCCTCGGGGCGCGTCTTGCTTGGGGTTCTCTCCTGGAGGCGCTCAGTCAGACCCAGAGGTGACATGTGGCAAGACGCTCCTCGGGCCTCTCTCCTGGAGGCCCTCAGTCAGACCCAGTGTTGACATGTGGCAAGACGCTCCTCGGGGCGCATCTTGCTTGGGCTTCTCTCCTGGAGGCCCTCAGTCAGACCCAGTGTTGACATGTGGAAAGACGCTCCTCGGGGCGCGTCTTATTTGGGCCTCTCTCCTGGAGGCCCTCAGTCAGACCCAGTGTTGACATGTGGCAAGACGCTCCTCGGGGCACGTCTTGCTTGGGCTTCTCTCCTGGAGGCCCTCAGTCAGACCCATTGTTGACATGTGGCAAGACGCTCCTCGGGGCACGTCTTGCTTGGGCCTCTCTCCTGGAGGTGCTCAGTCAGACTGAGTAGTGACATGTGGCAAGACGCTCCTCGGGGCGCGTCTTGCTTGGGCCTCTCTCCAGAAGGCACTCAATCAGACCCAGTGTAAACACGTGGCAAGACGCTCCTCGGGGCGCGTCTTACTTGGGCCTCTCTCCTGGAGGCGCTCAGTCAGACTGAGTAGTGACATTTGGCCTGACGCTCCTCGGGGCGCGTGTTGCTTGGGCCTCTCTCCTGGAGGCGCTCAGTCAGACCAAGTGGTGACATGTGGCAAGACACTCCTCGGGGTGCGTCTTGCTTGGGCTTCTCTCCTGGAGGCCCTCTGTCAGACCCAGTGTTGACATGTGTCAAGACGCTCCTCGGGGCGCGTCTTGCTTTGGCCTCTCTCCTGGAGTCGCTCAGTCAGACGGAGTGCTGACATGGGGCAAGACGCTCCTCGGGCCGCGTGTTGCTTGGGCTTCTCTCCTGGAGGCCCTCAGTCAGACCCATTGTTGACATGTTGCAAGACACTCCATTGGGCGCCTCTTGCTTGGGCCTCTCTCCTGGAGGCGCTCAGTCAGACCGAGTGCTGACATGTGGAAAGATGCTCCTCGGGGCGCGTCTTGCTTGGGCTTCTCTCCTGGAGGCGCTCAGAAAGACCCAGTGTTGACATGTGACAAGACGCTCCACGGGGCGCGTCTTGCTTGGGCCTCTCTCCTGGAGGCGCTCAGTCAGACCCAGTGGTGACATGTGGCAAGACACTCCTCGGGGCGCGTCTTGCTTGGGCCTCTCTCCTGGAGGCCCTCTGTCAGACCCAGTGTTGGCATGTGGCAAGACGCTCCTCAGGGCGCGTCTTGGTTGGGTCTCTCTCCTGGAGGCGCTCAGTCAGACCCAGTGGTGACATGTGGCAAGACGCTCCTCGGGGCGCGTATTGCTTTGGCCTCTCTCCTGGATGCCCTCTGTCAGACCGAGTGTTGACATGTGGCAAGACTCCTCGGGGCGCGTCTTGCTTGGGGTTCTCTCATGGAGGCCCTCAGTCAGACCCAGTGTTGACATGTGTCAAGACGCTCCTCGGGGCCTGTCTTGCTTGGGCCTCTCTCCTGGAGGCGCTCAGTCAGACCCTGTGTTGACATGTGGCAAGACGCTCCTCGGGGCGCGTCTTGCTTGGGCTTTTCTCCTGGAGGCCCTTAGTCAGACCCATTGTTGACATGTGTTAAGACGCTCCTCGGGGCGTGTCCTGCTTGGGCCTCTCTCCTGGAGGCGCTCAGTCAGACCCTGTGTTGATATGTGGCAAGACGCTCCTCGGGGCACGTCTTGCTTGGGCCTTTCTGCTGGAGGCGCTCAAACAGACCGAGCAGTGACATGTGGCAAGACGCTCCTCGGGGCGCGTCTTGCTGGGGCTTCTCTCCTGGAGGCACTCAGTCAGACCCAGTGTTGACATGTGGCAAGACGCTCCTCGGGGCGAGTCTTGCTTGGACCTCTCCCCCTGAGGCGCTCAGTCAGACCGAGTAGTGACATGTGGCAAGACGCTCCTCGGGAGGCGTCTTGCTTGGACCTCTCTCCCTGAGGCGCTCAGTCAGACCCAGTGTTGACATTTGGCAAGACACTCCTCAGGGCGCGTCTTGCTTGGGCCTCTCTCATGGAGGCCCTCTGTCAGACCCAGTGTTGACATGTGTCAAGACGCTCCTCGGGGGGCGTCTTGCTTTGGCCTCTCTCCTGGAGGCACTCAGTTAGACCGAGTGCTGACATGTGGCAAGAATCTCCTCGGGGCGCGTCTTGCTTGGGCTTCTCTCCCGGAGGCCCTCAGTAAGAACCATTGTTGACATGTGGCAAGACGCTCCTCGGGGCGCGTCTTGCTTGGGCCTCTCTCCAGAAGTCCCTCAATCAGACCCAGTGTTGACACGTGGCAAGACGCTCCTCGGGGCGCGTCTTGCTTGGGCCTCTCTCCTGGAGGCCCTCTGTCAGACCCAGTGTTGGCATGTGGCAAGACGCTCCTCAGGGCGCGTCTTGGTTGGGTCTCTCTCCCGGAGGCGCTCAGTCAGACCCAGTGGTGACATGTGGCAAGACGCTCCTCGGGGCGCGTATTGCTTTGGCCTCTCTCCTGGATGCCCTCTGTCAGACCGAGTGTTGACATGTGGCAAGACTCTCCTCGGGGCGCGTCTTGCTTGGGGTTCTCTCATGGAGGCCCTCAGTCAGACCCAGTGTTGACATGTGTCAAGACGCTCCTCGGGGCGTGTCTTGCTTGGGCCTCTCTCCTGGAGGCGCTCAGTCAGACCCTGTGTTGACATGTGGCAAGACGCTCCTCGGGGCGCGTCTTGCTTGGGCTTCTCTCCTGGAGGCCCTTAGTCAGACCCATTGTTGACATGTGTCAAGACCAAGCCCCCACAATGCCGCTCAGAAAATGGTCCCAACCCGGAAGTAAGAAAAATTGCAGTTCCACCCTCATCCGCTGGGGGCTGGTACCAGAAGCGAGCAAATCCTCATTGACTCCCATGTTAAAAATGCCATTTTCACAGCAGAAATAAACATGTTTACAGCCTGGTTCAAAAAATGGTTTTTTGTCTAAATTATCTAGTTTATACTCATGACAACTCTGAGGGGGGTGAATTTTTTTCTCACTCTTCTGTTTAAGTGTATTGAAAGCCTAAAATTCTGTATAATTAATGAGCATCCAACACACGTGACCGCCGCCTCAGACCCACGTGACCACAGAGCTAGCTCCGTGGAAAGGCCTCAGTACAGCCTCGGTCTCTCCTGGAAACTGTGTCGGGATTTTGAGTCTCTGTGCTTGTGAATTCTGTTTTGGATAATATTGGTGCAATTGTTGGACAAAATGACTTGCAGTGGTATTAATTGCACTAATAGAGCGTCCAAGGAGTCTCCACTTCATTTTTTTCGGTAAGTTAAAATCTATATTTGTATTTTATGTCACTGCTGCCTTTAAACTAGCTGAGTTTACCGAAGTAGCTAGCTAACTATCAGTTTAACATGTAGCATGTACTGTTTAACCATGAAATTTAAATGTAAAATACGGTAAAATAATTAATAGGGCATATTTAAATGGGTAATAGGGTAAAACCCAGTGCATTTAAGATAAAAATGGGTTGAAATATGACGGGGCGCGCCGCTTGGGGGGACACTTCTGTGCTCTATTCTTTCATCCGGTAATCCCCAGCGGTCATGCCGGGCAGGCTGATCGATGCGGCGCCTCGCTGCTGCGGGCTGACCGCTCGTGGAACTCGGAGACAGATCTGACCGGAGAAATACTGCAGCTCGTTGAGAAGTCTATAGGGCATACAGCGTTTCCCTTAAATCCCACTGCCACGCCGACAAGATCCCAAGTTTCTTTGTTTTTGTTGGCGCTGTTTACCGAAGAAGCAGCGGGAATACCAGCAACTTTCATCAGACTCATAAAGTTAGTTTTTGCAGGGGACCCCCTGTATTTTACTGCTCCCTCCTGCAGTCTTCCCCTATTAAAATTTAAAATGTGTAACTTCATGTATTGTGATGAATGACTAATATTCATGTTAACTAAAACGTTAGGTATTTAGGGGGAAAAAACAAAATAATAAACATTATACAGATGTCAAATAAATCAAACTGTAATTAAACTATATATTTTCAAAGTCTAGATTCTGGATAAAATCCAACAACATATGCTTTATAAATAAACACTACGCATGGCTTTTACACACACACACACACACACACGTTACATTGTGATTTCTTAGTAAATATTCTATTTGGCGAGAGATAAACTTTATTGTATTTATCCTAGTGAATCTATAATTAAACGGGTAAACTAGCAGTAGCACATCCAACATCAAAGAAAGTAAAATGTTATTATCAGGAGAGGGAGAATGATTAAGTGGTTAGCAGCAGTGTGCTAGACGATGGCCCCCTCCATGAGGCCACCACAGCTCAGCAAAGCATCATTGTAGCTTCTTCTGGGGAGAAAAACACTTACAGAAAAAATAAAGTTAACAGCTGAAATAGCAGGAAATAATACAGTTAAAGAGCAGATTGTAGAAGAAAGAAACCCCTAGGTTAAACTGGTCTGTCTACTGCATAATGCTGAACTCTAACATGTGTCCTCAGGGAAGGACCTGATTGGTGTCCAGAACCTGCTGAAGAAGCACGAGGCTCTGCAGGCTGAGATCACAGGTCATGAACCTCGCATCAAGGCTGTCACCCAGAAAGGAGAGACCATAATGGAGGAAGGTAGAGCAGGTCTGGTCCTGACATGTTTCTGAGGTGTCTGCAGGTTCTGGCTCACTTTGTTTGGGTCCAGGTCACTTCGCTGGTTCAGAACCCTCGGCCCGTCAGAACATTCTTATCCACCACGTTCTAACACCAGACCTGTTAACCCGACAGCAACAAGTGGCTCCAACTGACGATGAGACCGGGAAGGAGCTGGTTCTGGCTCTGTACGACTACCAGGAGAAGAGTCCTGGAGAGGTCACCATGAAGAAGGGCGACATCCTCACGCTGCTCAACAGCACCAACAAGGTTCGTGTGCCCTTCACAGCCGAGGAACGACCTCCAGCTCAGAGCGAACATCTCCACACCTGCTTTGTGTTTCTGTGACTTTAGGTTGTTTTACTTGAACTCGCGTCTTTAGCTGAATGAGGATGGAGAGACGGGTCGGACCTGGAGCAGGTCGAGGTCTTGCAGAAGAAGTTTGACGACTTCCAGAAGGTCGGACTTTTCCTCCTCTCTGTCTTCCAGCAGCAGCTGTCAGATCAGCTCAGGTGATAATCAGCAGGTGCTTTTGTCCTGCAGGACCTGAAGGCCAACGAGTCCCGCCTGAGGGACATCAACAAGGTGGCATCTGAACTGGAGTCAGAAGGTCTGATGGCTGAGGAGGCTCCTATGGTTCAGGCTCAGGTGAGCGTCACCTGTCTGCAGCAGCTGGTCCCTCTCACTTCCTGGTTTGTTAACTCTGCTCGTCTCTGTTTGTAGCAACAAGAACATCTGGGTTCTGCTCCTGGAAAGGTGCATGTTGTCCTCCGCCTCCACCAGAACCAGACGTGGTGTTTTTGTTACCACTCATTTGTTTGTTTACAGGATGAAGCCGACTCTAACCCCGGCTTTCCACAGGAGTCGTCAGCAGCACGTTACTGCAGCAGCACGTCATAGCTGCTGATAGGAACCGCTGTGGTCAACAGAACCTTTTCCACCGGAGCCGTCAGCAGCGCGAGTCGGCCGCGTCTCAGGAGCAGCATGTCGCGGCCTTTACACGCCGGTTCTATTTTCTACGCGCGACGCCTCTGAAACGGGTCAAGTTCGACATTTTTGGGGAAGGAAAGACAGGAAATCGAACGCGGAAATGGAGAGAAGCTACCGAGATTTTCAGAATAAAGAGCGTATTGCCTTCCGGTTGCTTTACTTTTAAAAAAGGTTACTAACTGAGCGGCCCCGTGAGAAGTTATCACCTAGCTAGCGGTCTCCTTTGTTTTTCAGGTCCGTATTGGCGATTATAAAACGGACAGAACATAAAACACAAACCATGTTGTAGTTTTATCCTGCTTGTTGTTGTGTTTACTGACGAAGTCACTCGTGTGACTTCGTGCTCGGTCGGTGACAGCTGCTCCCCTGCTGCTTCGCGTCTCGTGGGAAGGGCCAAGCAGCAGCTTACGCGAGCAAGACGTGCTGCTGCAGTAACGTGCTGCTGACGGCTCCCGTGGAAACCCGGGGTAACACGGCGTCACCCTAGAAGGTGAGTTCATTCAGCTGATCAGAGGTCACCTCTGATGGCAGCAGTCACGGCCGACCGTGCTGACATCACATAGGAATTCAGGTGACCCGGCAGGCACCAGGTGCTGGTGAAAGTGGGGACATGTCAGCTGGTTGCCATGGCTACAGTTATCTTTATGCATCTGTATGACTGCTGACTGGTGTGTGTTTCCTGTGACCTTTGACCTCAGACCGTACGGTTGGGCGTTCAGACGACGGCTAACTTTAATTCCATCAAGGTAAGAGGAAGCTCTTCCCTTCCTGTCTGAGCGATCCGTCTCCAGGTTTCCTCGTCCGGCGTCCAGCCCGCTGGCGTCCACCTTCATCTCACTGGGTTTGGTTTCTCTCCAGGAGCTGAACAACCGCTGGCGCTCGCTGCAACATGCTGGGCAGCGCCCATGAGGTGCAGCGCTTCCACAGGTACCCCACACACTTATGCGCCGCTTACGGGTCAGTAGAGTTTGGACCCACACTCAGACGGAGTTCTGATGTCTTCTCAGAGACGCTGATGAGACCAAAGAGTGGATCGAGGAGAAGAACCAGGCCCTGAACACAGACAACTACGGCCACCACCTGGCCAGCGTTCAGGCTCTGCAGCGTGAACATGAAGGCTTTGAGCGTGACCTGGCAGCTCTGGGTGATAAGGTCCGCATTCCTGATCGGTACCAGGACCCGAGTTGTCTCTGGAGACACGTTCTTCATGGTTCTGGTGACTCCACCCCAGCCGTTCCTGATCAGCGATCAGCGGGGTGCTTTCCTATTTAAGGTGGATGGAGGACACAATTTGACGCCAGAAGATTGCCTCAGTTTTGGTAGTAACCAGCCACTCGTGTTACCTCTAGTGTTCCTAGGATTAATGTTATTTCGTAGTGTTTTTGCTCTTATATTGGATTTACCATTCTTCAGGATTCCTGTCGACCTCATTGGATACTGACCTCTACTCCAGGATTTGGATATTCAACACACGGACCTTATCACCACCCTCCATAACCCACCTCTCATCTCACCCAGTGCCCCATCCACCAGGACGCCCCGCTTCTCTCCACCTCTGCTCCCTCTCCTGCGCTTCCCCCGGCTCTCTACCTCTCTCTCCTCCAGCCAACACGTACACCCACCACAGTAAGTCTGCTGAACACCTCTGCCTGCCTACAATGGATTTTGAAACCAGAACCTAAGCTCACCTGTGTTCTCCCTCCTCCAGACGCTGAGCTGTTGTTGCAGTTCCAACCACAGACTTATCTGTGCACCTTAAGTTCCTCCTTATAAATAAATCATTTTTTTCCATCAGTTTTTGGTCAGTGTTGTATTCTGCATGTCTTGGGTTAAGTACCTTCCTCCAAACATGACACTCCTCTTCAAAGAGCAAATCTGTTCAGCACATTCTGACAGACAGACCACCATTCTTCTGTCATGATGCTGTACAGGACATTTTTAGAGTTTTCCTTTTTAAAGATAAATAGGATTACATTTAAATAGCAATACTTTCACATTATCATTTTCCCACACTTCTGTATAACTGTATTTTGTTGTTTTTCAATAAAGAATGACAAACTATTTAAGTTTGGATTTTGTTGCACACAAATATATATCTGTAAAAAATATCTACAAAGCTAATGTTTACATAACAAGTATGATTGGGTTTTGCAATACGGCACTCAAGTTTATTTTAGTAAGATTTTTAAACCAAGTAAAGTTAGTTAAGAACACATTTCTATTGGCTGCTAAGAAACTGTTGGGATTTAAAATGGGCCTGTTGTACAAATAACTTGTAAATGATTATTCCTCACTTTTGTCTTAACCAAAGAAATTCCAGTAATTGAGCAAAAACATTTATTTTTAACACTACATTTTATAAAACAGGGCGCAAAGTGTCGGCACATGTATGTATGTCGATGGTCCACCCCAACCGAACCAGGAGACACAGACGTCAGGGAGGCCAAGGTTGTCTCTGCAGCTCTCTGGGCACCCCGCCTCACATAGCTGTCTCCAATGATCCAAATGGCTATGGAGGAAAAAATAACAGGTTTGTCATAATTGTTTAAAGTACATAACCATACATGAAGTGGTGAGACAGGTATGTGGAACTTACACTTGCTTTGTGTAGCTGATGTTGGAGACACACAGGCTGCCATGGTGACATTTAAACAGATCTAACAAAAAAATAAAAATGAAAATTAAAAACTCCCAGACCTCATGTCATATTTACTAATCAGCTATGGCTGATTTATTGTTTGGATCACAGTGAGTTACACTAATTCTAATATGTTTTTATTTCTATTATACATACATACTTTTTAACTGTTATTTTCACGACTGTTATCAGGCTCTCTTGTTCTGGTTCTGATGATAATTCCGTGTCTTCCAGTAAGTTATCTTGTGCTTACTTCATCTGTAGAATGTCTCTTTACTTTTGGTAAATTGTACTGAGTCCAGAATAAAGACTAGTTGGCTGTACAAGATACAAACAAGTATCACATTTTGGAAATATATGAAATGTATTTAGGCTGCTAATTTAGCTCGAATACTAATAACTGCAATATTTTCCGGACTATAACTCGCACTTTTTTACATATTCTGGCTGGTCCTGCTACTTATACTCCAGAGCAACTTATATAACAAAATATGTAGGCTACACCGCGCTGCTGCGGGCCGACTCCGACCCACACAAGAATGAGTTCCCCTGTCCCGCTGGGAGGGTTTCAAACACCGCCAGCATCTGTTAGAGCCTGTGGCGGGGTGCTGAGGGCCGGCTCCAGCCCAGGAATGAGCTGTCCTCGCCGGCCGGGAGGGTTTGAAACACCGCCATCCTCTCCTCTGCTGGCTGTTGTTCATTCTGTTATGGTTACCGGTGCTTGTGTTGCTATGTGAAACGCTTGGTCTCAGATTTTGTAAGAAAGATAATAAAATGTCCCCCCAAAATACGACTTAAATATATTTTCTCTTATTCATGATACATTTAATGGCTGGTGCGACTCAGGAGTGATAGCGCCGAAAAAAACTGTACTGAAAACTTGCTCAAAGCAAAATGTTTTCATTACGGAAATAAATTATAAACTTACCGATTTAAAACTTTTTTAATACTGGTACTTCTCACGAACAGGCGCAGAAAACCTCCACCTAAACTCCGTGTAAGGTTCAGGTCGATGGGTGTTCCAGTTAGCTCCGGTTGGGTTGAAGCTAGGTGGCTACATCCGTTAGCTCGGCTCCCACCTCCGCTTTAGCTTTGGGTTAGCCAGGGTTAGCTTCAGGTTAGCTCGTAGCTAGTTCGCCTGGGTGTCGTCACTCGAGCCCAGCCTTACAGCCACACCCTCAGCGCCTCCTCTCTTCCCTTTTATGGAATTGTCTGGGCTGGACGGAACCTGTGACACGGTCAAAATGGCGGTGGTGGACACCTCCCACTATGGACAGATAACATGTTATTGAAGCCTATGGAATCGAATTGTCCAGTATATGTACAGTCTATGGTCAAGACGCTCCTCGGGGCGTGTCTTGTTTGGACCTCTCCCCCTGAGGCGCTCAGTCAGACCGAGTAGTGACATGTGGCAAGACGCTCCTCGGGGCGCGTCTTGCTTGGACCTCTCTCCCTGAGGCGCTCAAACAGACCGAGTAGTGACATGTGGCAAGACGCTCCTCGGGGCGCGTCTTGCTGGGGCTTCTATCATGGAGGCACTCAGTCAGACCCAGTGTTGACATGTGGCAAGACGCTCCTCGGGGCGCGTCTTGTTTGGACCTCTCCCCCTGAGGCGCTCAGTCAGACCGAGTAGTGACATGTGGCAAGACGCTCCTCGGGGCGCGTCTTGCTTGGACCTCTCTCCCTGAGGCGCTCAGTCAGACCCAGTGTTGACATTTGGCAAGACACTCCTCGGGGCGCGTCTTGCTTGGACCTCTCTCATGGAGGCCCTCTGTCAGACCCAGTGTTGACATGTGTCAAGACGCTCCTCGGGGGGCGTCTTGCTTTGGCCTCTCTCCTGGAGGCACTCAGTTAGACCGAGTGCTGACATGTGGCAAGAAGCTCCTCGGGGCGCGTCTTGCTTGGGCTTCTCTCCCGGAGGCCCTCAGTAAGAACCATTGTTGACATGTGGCAAGACACTCCTCTGGGCGTGTCTTGCTTGGGCCTCTCTCCAGAAGGCCCTCAATCAGACCCAGTGTTGACACGTGGCAAGACGCTCCTCGGGCGCGTCTTGCTTGGGCCTCTCTCCTGGAGGCGCTCAGTCAGACTGAGTAGTGACATGTGGCCTGACGCTCCTCGGGGCGCATGTTGCTTGGGCCTCCCTCCTGGAGGCGCTTAGTCAGACCAAGTGGTGACATGTGGCAAGACATTCCTCGGGGCACGTCTTGCTTGGGCCTCTCTCCTGGAGGCCCTCTGTCAGACCCAGTGTTGACATGTGTCAAGACGCTCCTCGGGGCGCGTCTTGCTTGGGCTTCTCTCCTGGAGTTCCTCAGTCAGACCCATTGTTGGCATGTGGCAAGACGCTCCTCGGGGCGCGTCTTGCTTGGGCCTCTCTCCTGGAGGCGCTCAGTCAGACCGAGTGCTGACATGTGGCAAGACGCTCCTCGGGCCGCGTGTTGCTTGGGCTTCTCTCCTGGAGGCCCTCAGTCAGACCCATTGTTGACATGTGGCCTGACGCTCCTCGGGGCGCGTCTTGCTTGGGCCTCTCTCCTGGAGGTGCTCAGTCAGACCGAGTGCTGACATGTGGCAAGACGCTCCTCGGGGCGCGTCTTGCTTGGGCCTCTCTCCTGGAGGCGCTCAGTCAGAACCA
Source organism: Nothobranchius furzeri (assembly GCF_043380555.1). Classification (NCBI taxonomy): domain Eukaryota; kingdom Metazoa; phylum Chordata; class Actinopteri; order Cyprinodontiformes; family Nothobranchiidae; genus Nothobranchius; species Nothobranchius furzeri. The sequence goes on along the minus strand of NC_091751.1, from coordinate 8,966,655 downwards.
GAGGTGACATGTGGCAAGACGCTCCTCGGGGCGCGTCTTGCTTGGGCCTCTCTCCTGGAGGCGCTCAGTCAGACCGAGTGATGACATAAGGCAAGACGCTCCTCGGGGAGCGTCTTGCTTGGGCCTCTCTCCTGGAGGCGCTCAGTCAGACCCAGTGCTGACATGTGGCAAGATGCTCCTCGGGGCGCGTCTTGCTTGGGCCTCTCTCCTGGAGGCGCTCAGTCAGACTGAGTAGTGACATGTGGCCTGACGCTCCTCGGGGCGCGTCTTGCTTGGGCCTCTCTCCTGGAGGCGCTCAGTCAGACCCAGTGGTGACATGTGGCAAGACACTCCTCGGGGCGCGTCTTGCTTGGGCCTCTCTCCTGGAGGCCCTCTGTCAGACCCAGTGTTGACATGTGTCAAGACGCTCCTCGGGGCGCGTCTTGCTTGGGCTTCTCTCCTGGAGGCCCTCAGTCAGACCCATTGTTGACATGTGGCAAGACGCTCCTCGGGGGGCGTCTTGCTTGGGCTTCTCTCCTGGAGGCGCTCAGACAGACCCAGTGTTGACATGTGACAAGACGCTCCTCGGGGCGCGTCTTGCTTGGGCCTCTCTCCTGGAGGCGCTCAGTCAGAACCAGAGGTGACATGTGGCAAGACGCTCCTCGGAGCGCGTCTTGCTTGGGCCTCTCTCCTGGAGGCCCTCTGTCAGACCCAGTGTTGACATGTGGCAAGACGCTCCTCCGGGCGCATCTTGCTTGGGCCTCTCTCCTGGAGGCGCTCAGTCAGACCGAGTGCTGACATAAGGCAAGACGCTCCTCAGGGCGCGTCTTGCTGGGGCCTCTCTCCTGGAGGCGCTCATTCAGACCCAGTGGTGACATGTGGCAAGACGCTCCTCGGGGCGCGTATTGCTTGGGCCTCTCTTCTGAATGCCCTCTGTCAGACCGAGTGATGACATAAGGCAAGACGCTCCTCGGGGCGCGTCTTGCTGGGGCCTCTCTCCTGGAGGCGCTCAGTCAGACACAGTGTTGACATGTGGCAAGACACTCCTCGGGGCGCGTCTTGCTTGGGCTTCTCTCATGGAGGCCCTCAGTAAGACCCATTGTTGACATGTGGCAAGAAGCTCCTCGGGGCGCGTCTTGCTTTGTCTTCTCTCCTGGAGGCCTTCAGTCAGACCCATTGTTCACATGTGGCAAGACGCTCCTCGGGGCGCGTATTGCTTGGGCCTCTCTCCTGGATGCCCTCAGTCAGACCCAGTGTTGACATGTGTGAGGACGCTCCTCGGGGCGTGTCTTGCTCGGGCCTTTCTCCTGGAGGCGCTCAGTCAGACCCAGTGTTGACACGTGGCAAGACGATCCTCGGGCGCGTCTTGCTTGGGGCTCTCTCCTGGAGGCGCTCAGTCAGACTGAGTAGTGACATGTGGCCTGACGCTCCTCGGGGCGCATGTTGCTCGGGCCTCCCTCCTGGAGGCGCTTAGTCAGACCAAGTGGTGACATGTGGCAAGACATTCCTCGGGGCACGTCTTGCTTGGGCCTCTCTCCTGGAGGCCCTCTGTCAGACCCAGTGTTGACATGTGTCAAGACGCTCCTCGGGGCGCGTCTTGCTTGGGCTTCTCTCCTGGAGTTCCTCAGTCAGACCCATTGTTGGCATGTGACAAGACGCTCCTCGGGGCGCGTCTTGCTTGGGCCTCTCTCCTGGAGGCGCTCAGTCAGACCGAGTGCTGACATGTGGCAAGACGCTCCTCGGGCCGCGTGTTGCTTGGGCTTCTCTCCTGGAGGCCCTCAGTCAGACCCATTGTTGACATGTGGCCTGACGCTCCTCGGGGCGCGTCTTGCTTGGGCCTCTCTCCTGGAGGTGCTCAGTCAGACCGAGTGCTGACATGTGGCAAGACGCTCCTCGGGGCGCGTCTTGCTTGGGCCTCTCTCCTGGAGGCGCTCAGTCAGAACCAGAGGTGACATGTGGCAAGACGCTCCTACGGGCGCATCTTGCTTGGGCCTCTCTCCTGGAGGCCCTCAGTCAGACCCATTGTTGACATGTGGCAAGACGCTCCTCGGGGCGCGTCTTGCTTGGGCCTCTCTCCTGGAGGCGCTCAGTCAGACCGAGTGATGACATAAGGCAAGATGCTCCTCGGGGCGCGTCTTGCTTGGGCCTCTCTCCTGGAGGCGCTCAGTCAGACTGAGTAGTGACATGTGGCCTGACGCTCCTCGGGGCGCGTCTTGCTTGGGCCTCTCTCCTGGAGGCGCTCAGTCAGACCCAGTGGTGACATGTGGCAAGACACTCCTCGGGGCGCGTCTTGCTTGGGCCTCTCTCCTGGAGGCCCTCTGTCAGACCCAGTGTTGACATGTGTCAAGACGCTCCTCGGGGCGCGTCTTGCTTGGGCTTCTCTCCTGGAGGCCCTCAGTCAGACCCATTGTTGACATGTGGCAAGACGCTCCTCGGGGGGCGTCTTGCTTGGGCTTCTCTCCTGGAGGCGCTCAGACAGACCCAGTGTTGACATGTGACAAGACGCTCCTCGGGGCGCGTCTTGCATGGGCTTCTCTCCTGGAGGCCCTCAGTCAGACCCATTGTTGACATGTGGCAAGACGCTCCTCGGGGGGCGTCTTGCTTGGGCTTCTCTCCTGGAGGCGCTCAGACAGACCCAGTGTTGACATGTGACAAGACGCTCCTCGGGGCGCGTCTTGCTTGGGCCTCTCTCCTGGAGGCGCTCAGTCAGAACCAGAGGTGACATGTGGCAAGACCCTCCTCGGAGCGCGTCTTGCTTGGGCCTCTCTCCTGGAGGCGCTCAGTCAGAACCAGAGGTGACATGTGGCAAGACGCTCCTCGGAGCGCGTCTTGCTTGGGCCTCTCTCCTGGAGGCCCTCTGTCACCCAGTGTTGACATGTGGCAAGACGCTCCTCGGGGCGCGTCTTGCTTGGGCCTCTCTCCTGGAGGCGCTCATTCAGACCCAGTGGTGACATGTGGCAAGACGCTCCTCGGGGCGCGTATTGCTTGGGCCTCTCTTCTGAATGCCCTCTGTCAGACCGAGTGATGACATAAGGCAAGACGCTCCTCGGGGCGCGTCTTGCTGGGGCCTCTCTCCTGGAGGCGCTCATTCAGACCCAGTGGTGACATGTGGCAAGACGCTCCTCGGGGCGCGTATTGCTTGGGCCTCTCTTCTGAATGCCCTCTGTCAGACCGAGTGATGACATAATGCAAGACGCTCCTCGGGGCGCGTCTTGCTGGGGCCTCTCTCCTGGAGGCGCTCAGTCAGACACAGTGTTGACATGTGGCAAGACAATCCTCGGGGCGCGTCTTGCTTGGGCTTCTCTCATGGAGACCCTCAGTACGACCCATTGTTGACATGTGGCAAGAAGCTCCTCGGGGCGCGTCTTGCTTTGTCTTCTCTCCTGGAGGCCTTCAGTCAGACCCATTGTTCACATGTGGCAAGACGCTCCTCGGGGCGCGTATTGCTTGGGCCTCTCTCCTGGATGCCCTCTGTCAGACCCAGTGTTGACATGTGGCAAGACTCTCCTCGGGGCGCGTCTTGCTTGGGCTTCTCTCATGGAGGCCCTCAGTCAGACCCAGTGTTGACATGTGTGAGGACGCTCCTCGGGGCGTGTCTTGCTCAGGCCTTTCTCCTGGAGGCGCTCAGTCAGACCCAGTGTTGACACGTGGCAAGACGCTCCTCGGGCGCGTCTTGCTTGGGCCTCTCTCCTGGAGGCGCTCAGTCAGACTGAGTAGTGACATGTGGCCTGACGCTCCTCGGGGCGCATGTTGCTCGGGCCTCCCTCCTGGAGGCGCTTAGTCAGACCAAGTGGTGACATGTGGCAAGACATTCCTCGGGGCACGTCTTGCTTGGGCCTCTCTCCTGGAGGCCCTCTGTCAGACCCAGTGTTGACATGTGTCAAGACGCTCCTCGGGGCGCGTCTTGCTTGGGCTTCTCTCCTGGAGTTCCTCAGTCAGACCCATTGTTGGCATGTGGCAAGACGCTCCTCGGGGCGCGTCTTGCTTGGGCCTCTCTCCTGGAGGCGCTCAGTCAGACCGAGTGCTGACATGTGGCAAGACGCTCCTCGGGCCGCGTGTTGCTTGGGCTTCTCTCCTGGAGGCCCTCAGTCAGACCCATTGTTGACATGTGGCCTGACGCTCCTCGGGGCGCGTCTTGCTTGGGCCTCTCTCCTGGAGGTGCTCAGTCAGACCGAGTGCTGACATGTGGCAAGACGCTCCTCGGGGCGCGTCTTGCTTGGGCCTCTCTCCTGGAGGCGCTCAGTCAGAACCAGAGGTGACATGTGGCAAGACGCTCCTCCGGGCGCATCTTGCTTGGGCCTCTCTCCTGGAGGCCCTCAGTCAGACCCATTGTTGACATGTGGCAAGACGCTCCTCGGGGCGCGTCTTGCTTGGGCCTCTCTCCTGGAGGCGCTCAGTCAGACCGAGTGATGACATAAGGCAAGATGCTCCTCGGGGCGCGTCTTGCTTGGGCCTCTCTCCTGGAGGCGCTCAGTCAGACTGAGTAGTGACATGTGGCCTGACGCTCCTCGGGGCGCGTCTTGCTTGGGCCTCTCTCCTGGAGGCGCTCAGTCAGACCCAGTGGTGACATGTGGCAAGACACTCCTCGGGGCGCGTCTTGCTTGGGCCTCTCTCCTGGAGGCCCTCTGTCAGACCCAGTGTTGACATGTGTCAAGACGCTCCTCGGGGCGCGTCTTGCTTGGGCTTCTCTCCTGGAGGCCCTCAGTCAGACCCATTGTTGACATGTGGCAAGACGCTCCTCGGGGGGCGTCTTGCTTGGGCTTCTCTCCTGGAGGCGCTCAGACAGACCCAGTGTTGACATGTGACAAGACGCTCCTCGGGGCGCGTCTTGCTTGGGCCTCTCTCCTGGAGGCGCTCAGTCAGAACCAGAGGTGACATGTGGCAAGACGCTCCTCGGAGCGCGTCTTGCTTGGGCCTCTCTCCTGGAGGCCCTCTGTCAGACCCAGTGTTGACATGTGGCAAGACGCTCCTCCGGGCGCATCTTGCTTGGGCCTCTCTCCTGGAGGCCCTCAGTCAGACCCATTGTTGACATGTGGCAAGACGCTCCTCGGGGAGCGTCTTGCTTGGGCCTCTCTCCTGGAGGCGCTCAGTCAGACCGAGTGCTGACATAAGGCAAGACGCTCCTCGGGGCGCGTCTTGCTGGGGCCTCTCTCCTGGAGGCGCTCATTCAGACCCAGTGGTGACATGTGGCAAGACGCTCCTCCAGGCGCGTATTGCTTGGGCCTCTCTTCTGAATGCCCTCTGTCAGACCGAGTGATGACATAAGGCGAGACACTCCTCGGGGCGCGTCTTGCTGGGGCCTCTCTCCTGGAGGCGCTCAGTCAGACACAGTGTTGACATGTGGCAAGACACTCCTCGGGGCGCGTCTTGCTTGGGCTTCTCTCCTGGAGGCCCTCAGTAACACCCATTGTTGACATGTGGCAAGAAGCTCCTCGGGGCGCGTCTTGCTTTGTCTTCTCTCCTGGAGGCCTTCAGTCAGACCCATTGTTCACATGTGGCAAGACGCTCCTCGGGGCGCGTATTGCTTGGGCCTCTCTCCTGGATGCCCTCTGTCAGACCCAGTGTTGACATGTGGCAAGACTCTCCTCGGGGCGCGTCTTGCTTGGGCTTCTCTCATGGAGGCCCTCAGTCAGACCCAGTGTTGACATGTGTGAGGACGCTCCTCGGGGCGTGTCTTGCTCGGGCCTTTCTCCTGGAGGCGCTCAGTCAGACCCAGTGTTGACATGTGGCAAGACGCTCCTCGGGGCGCTTCTTGCTTGGGCTTCTCTCCTGGAGGCCCTCAGTCAGACCCATTGTTGACATGTGGCAAGACGCTCCTCGGGGCACGTCTTGCTTGGGCCTCTCTCCTGGAGGCGCTCAGTCAGACCGAGTAGTGACATGTGACAAGACGCTCCTCGGGGCGTGTCTTGCTTGGGCCTCTCTCCTGGAGGCGCTCAGTCAGACCCAGTGTTGACAGGTGGCAAGACATTTCTCGGGGCGCGTCTTGCTTGGGCCTCTCTCCTGGAGGTTCTCAGTCAGACCCAGTGTTGACATGTGGCAAGATGCTCCTCGGGGCGCGTCTTGCTGGGGCTTCTCTCATGGAGGCACTCAGTCAGACCCAGTGTTGACATGTGGCAAGACGCTCCTCGGGGCACGTCTTGCTTGGGCCTCTCTCCTGGAGGCACTCAGTCAGACCCAGAGGAGACATGTGTCAAGATGCTCCTCGGGGCGCGTCTTGCTTGGGCCTCTCTCCTGAAGGCGCTCAGTCAGACGCAGTGTTCACATGTGGCAAGACGCTCCTCGGGGCGCGTCTTGCTTGGGCCTCTCTCCGTGAGGCGCTCAGTCAGACCCAGTGTTGACATGTGGCAAGACGCTCCGCGGGGCACGTCTTGCTTGGGCCTCTCTCCTGGAGGCGCTCAGTCAGACCGAGTAGTGACATGTGACAAGACGCTCCACGGGGCGCGTCTTGCTTGGGCCTCTCTCCTGGAGGCGCTCAGTCAGACCCAGTGTTGACAGGTGGCAAGACATTTCTCGGGGCGCGTCTTGCTTGGGCCTCTCTCCTGGAGGTTCTCAGTCAGACCCAGTGTTGACATGTGGCAAGATGCTCCTCGGAGCGCGTCTTGCTGGGGCTTCTCTCATGGAGGCACTCAGTCAGACCCAGTGTTGACATGTGGCAAGACGCTCCTCGGGGCACGTCTTGCTTGGGCCTCTCTCCTGGAGGCACTCAGTCAGACCCAGAGGAGACATGTGTCAAGATGCTCCTCGGGGCGCGTCTTGCTTGGGCCTCTCTCCTGGAGGCGCTCAGTCAGACCGAGTGCTGACATGTGGCAAGACGCTCCTCCGGGCGCGTCTTGCTTGGGCCTCTCTCCTGGAGGCGCTCAGTCAGACACAGTGTTGACATGTGACAAGACACTCCTCGGGGCGCGTCTTGCTTGGGCTTCTCTCATGGAGGCCCTCAGTAAGACCCATTGTTGACATGTGGAAAGAAGCTCCTCGGGGCGCGTCTTGCTTTGTCTTCTCTCCTGGAGGCCTTCAGTCAGACCCATTGTTCACATGTGGCAAGACGCTCCTCGGGGCGCGTATTGCTTGGGCCTCTCTCCTGGATGCCCTCTGTCAGACCCAGTGTTGACATGTGGCAAGACTCTCCTCGGGGCGCGTCTTGCTTGGGCTTCTCTCATGGAGGCCCTCAGTCAGACCCAGTGTTGACATGTGTTAGGACGCTCCTCGGGGCGTGTCTTGCTTGGGCCTTTCTCCTGGAGGCGCTCAGTCAGACCCAGTGTTGACATGTGGCAAGACGCTCCTCGGGGCGCTTCTTGCTTGGGCTTCTCTCCTGGAGGCCCTCAGTCAGACCCATTGTTGACATGTGGCAAGACGCTCCTCGGGGCACGTCTTGCTTGGGCCTCTCTCCTGGAGGCGCTCAGTCAGACCGAGTAGTGACATGTGACAAGACGCTCCTCGGGGCGCGTCTTGCTTGGGCCTCTCTCCTGGAGGCGCTCAGTCAGACCCAGTGTTGACAGGTGGCAAGACATTTCTCGGGGCGCGTCTTGCTTGGGCCTCTCTCCTGGAGGTTCTCAGTCAGACCCAGTGTTGACATGTGGCAAGATGCTCCTCGGGGCGCGTCTTGCTGGGGCTTCTCTCATGGAGGCACTCAGTCAGACCCAGTGTTGACATGTGGCAAGACGCTCCTCGGGGCACGTCTTGCTTGGAACTCTCTCCTGGAGGCACTCAGTCAGACCCAGAGGAGACATGTGTCAAGATGCTCCTCGGGGCGCGTCTTGCTTGGGCCTCTCTCCTGGAGGCGCTCAGTCAGACCGAGTGCTGACATGTGGCAAGACGCTCCTCCGGGCGCGTCTTGCTTGGGCCTCTCTCCTGGAGGCGCTCAGTCAGACCCAGTGTTCACATGTGGCAAGACGCTCCTCGGGGCGCGTCTTGCTTGGGCCTCTCTCCTGGAGGCGCTCAGTCAGACCCAGTGTTGACATGTGGCAAGACGCTCCGCGGGGCACGTCTTGCTTGGGCCTCTCTCCTGGAGGCGCTCAGTCAGACCGAGTGCTTACATGTGGCAAGGCGCTCCTCGGGGCGCGTCTTGCTTGGGCCTCTCTCCTGGAGGCGCTCAGTCAGACCTAGTGGTGACACGTGGAAAGACACTCCTCGGGGCGCGTCTTGCTTGGGCCTCTCTCCTGGAGGCCCTCTGTCAGACCCAGTGTTGGCATGTGGCAAGACGCTCCGCGGGGCACGTCTTGCTTGGGCCTCTCTCCTGGAGGCGCTCAGTCAGACCGAGTAGTGACATGTGACAAGACGCTCCTCGGGGCGCGTCTTGCTTGGGCCTCTCTCCTGGAGGCGCTCAGTCAGACCCAGTGTTGACATGTGGCAAGATGCTCCTCGGGGCGCGTATTGCTTGGGCCTCTCTCCTGGAGGCGCTCAGTCAGACCGAGTAGTGACATGTGGCAAGACATTTCTCGGGGCGCGTCTTGCTTGGGCCTCTCTCCTGGAGGTTCTCAGTCAGACCCAGTGTTGACATGTGGCAAGATGCTCCTCGGGGCGCGTCTTGCTGGGGCTTCTCTCATGGAGGCACTCAGTCAGACCCAGTGTTGACATGTGGCAAGACGCTCCTCGCGGCACGTCTTGCTTGGGCCTCTCTCCTGGAGGCACTCACTCAGACCCAGAGGAGACATGTGTCAAGATGCTCCTCGGGGCGCGTCTTGCTTGGGCCTCTCTCCTGGAGGCGCTCAGTCAGACCGAGTGCTGACATGTGGCAAGACGCTCCTCCGGGCGCGTCTTGCTTGGGCCTCTCTCCTGGAGGCGCTCAGTCAGACCCAGTGTTCACATGTGGCAAGACGCTCCTCGGGGCGCGTCTTGCTTGGGCCTCTCTCCTGGAGGCGCTCAGTCAGAACCAGTGTTGACATGTGGCAAGACGCTCCGCGGGGCACGTCTTGCTTGGGCCTCTCTCCTGGAGGCGCTCAGTCAGACACAGTGTTGACATGTGGCAAGACACTCCTCGGGGCGCGTCTTGCTTGGGCTTCTCTCATGGAGGCCCTCAGTAAGACCCATTGTTGACATGTGGAAAGAAGCTCCTCGGGGCGCGTCTTGCTTTGTCTTCTCTCCTGGAGGCCTTCAGTCAGACCCATTGTTCACATGTGGCAAGACGCTCCTCGGGGCGCGTATTGCTTGGGCCTCTCTCCTGGATGCCCTCTGTCAGACCCAGTGTTGACATGTGTGAGGACGCTCCTCGGGGCGTGTCTTGCTTGGGCCTTTCTCCTGGAGGCGCTCAGTCAGACCCAGTGTTGACATGTGGCAAGACGCTCCTCGGGGCGCTTCTTGCGTGGGCTTCTCTCCTGGAGGCCCTCAGTCAGACCCATTGTTGACATGTGGCAAGACGCTCCTCGGGGCACGTCTTGCTTGGGCCTCTCTCCTGGAGGCGCTCAGTCAGACCGAGTAGTGACATGTGACAAGACGCTCCTCGGGGCGCGTCTTGCTTGGGCCTCTCTCCTGGAGGCGCTCAGTCAGACCCAGTGTTGACAGGTGGCAAGACATTTCTCGGGGCGCGTCTTGCTTGGGCCTCTCTCCTGGAGGTTCTCAGTCAGACCCAGTGTTGACATGTGGCAAGATGCTTCTCGGGGCGCGTCTTGCTGGGGCTTCTCTCATGGAGGCACTCAGTCAGACCCAGTGTTGACATGTGGCAAGACGCTCCTCGGGGCACGTCTTGCTTGGGCCTCTCTCCTGGAGGCACTCAGTCAGACCCAGAGGAGACATGTGTCAAGATGCTCCTCGGGGCGCGTCTTGCTTGGGCCTATCTCCTGGAGGCGCTCAGTCAGACCGAGTGCTGACATGTGGCAAGACGCTCCTCCGGGCGCGTCTTGCTTGGGCCTCTCTCCTGGAGGCGCTCAGTCAGACACAGTGTTGACATGTGGCAAGACACTCCTCGGGGCGCGTCTTGCTTGGGCTTCTCTCATGGAGGCCCTCAGTAAGACCCATTGTTGACATGTGGAAAGAAGCTCCTCGGGGCGCGTCTTGCTTTGTCTTCTCTCCTGGAGGCCTTCAGTCAGACCCATTGTTCACATGTGGCAAGACGCTCCTCGGGGCGCGTATTGCTTGGGCCTCTCTCCTGGATGCCCTCTGTCAGACCCAGTGTTGACATGTGGCAAGACTCTCCTCGGGGCGCGTCTTGCTTGGGCTTCTCTCATGGAGGCCCTCAGTCAGACCCAGTGTTGACATGTGTGAGGACGCTCCTCGGGGCGTGTCTTGCTTGGGCCTTTCTCCTGGAGGCGCTCAGTCAGACCCAGTGTTGACATGTGGCAAGACGCTCCTCGGGGCGCTTCTTGCTTGGGCTTCTCTCCTGGAGGCCCTCAGTCAGACCCATTGTTGACATGTGGCAAGACGCTCCTCGGGGCACGTCTTGCTTGGGCCTCTCTCCTGGAGGCGCTCAGTCAGACCGAGTAGTGACATGTGACATGACGCTCCTCGGGGCGCGTCTTGCTTGGGCCTCTCTCCTGGAGGCGCTCAGTCAGACCCAGTGTTGACAGGTGGCAAGACATTTCTCGGGGCGCGTCTTGCTTGGGCCTCTCTCCTGGAGGTTCTCAGTCAGACCCAGTGTTGACATGTGGCAAGATGCTCCTCGGGGCGCGTCTTGCTGGGGCTTCTCTCATGGAGGCACTCAGTCAGACCCAGTGTTGACATGTGGCAAGACGCTCCTCGGGGCACGTCTTGCTTGGAACTCTCTCCTGGAGGCACTCAGTCAGACCCAGAGGAGACATGTGTCAAGATGCTCCTCGGGGCGCGTCTTGCTTGGGCCTCTCTCCTGGAGGCGCTCAGTCAGACCGAGTGCTGACATGTGGCAAGACGCTCCTCCGGGCGCGTCTTGCTTGGGCCTCTCTCCTGGAGGCGCTCAGTCAGACCCAGTGTTCACATGTGGCAAGACGCTCCTCGGGGCGCGTCTTGCTTGGGCCTCTCTCCTGGAGGCGCTCAGTCAGACCCAGTGTTGACATGTGGCAAGACGCTCCGCGGGGCACGTCTTGCTTGGGCCTCTCTCCTGGAGGCGCTCAGTCAGACCGAGTGCTTACATGTGGCAAGGCGCTCCTCGGGGCGCGTCTTGCTTGGGCCTCTCTCCTGGAGGCGCTCAGTCAGACCTAGTGGTGACACGTGGAAAGACACTCCTCGGGGCGCATCTTGCTTGGGCCTCTCTCCTGGAGGCCCTCTGTCAGACCCAGTGTTGGCATGTGGCAAGACGCTCCGCGGGGCACGTCTTGCTTGGGCCTCTCTCCTGGAGGCGCTCAGTCAGACCGAGTAGTGACATGTGACAAGACACTCCTCGGGGCGCGTCTTGCTTGGGCCTCTCTCCTGGAGGCGCTCAGTCAGACCCAGTGTTGACATGTGGCAAGATGCTCCTCGGGGCGCGTATTGCTTGGGCCTCTCTCCTGGAGGCGCTCAGTCAGACCGAGTAGTGACATGTGGCAAGACATTTCTCGGGGCGCGTCTTGCTTGGGCCTCTCTCCTGGAGGTTCTCAGTCAGACCCAGTGTTGACATGTGGCAAGATGCTCCTCGGGGCGCGTCTTGCTGGGGCTTCTCTCATGGAGGCACTCAGTCAGACCCAGTGTTGACATGTGGCAAGACGCTCCTCGCGGCACGTCTTGCTTGGGCCTCTCTCCTGGAGGCACTCACTCAGACTCAGAGGAGACATGTGTCAAGATGCTCCTCGGGGCGCGTCTTGCTTGGGCCTCTCTCCTGGAGGCGCTCAGTCAGACCGAGTGCTGACATGTGGCAAGACGCTCCTCCGGGCGCGTCTTGCTTGGTCCTCTCTCCTGGAGGCGCTCAGTCAGACTGAGTAGTGACATGTGGCCTGACGCTCCTCGGGGCGCATGTTGCTCGGGCCTCCCTCCTGGAGGCGCTTAGTCAGACCAAGTGGTGACATGTGGCAAGACATTCCTCGGGGCACGTCTTGCTTGGGCCTCTCTCCTGGAGGCCCTCTGTCAGACCCAGTGTTGACATGTGTCAAGACGCTCCTCGGGGCGCGTCTTGCTTGGGCTTCTCTCCTGGAGTTCCTCAGTCAGACCCATTGTTGGCATGTGGCAAGACGCTCCTCGGGGCGCGTCTTGCTTTGTCTTCTCTCCTGGAGGCCTTCAGTCAGACCCATTGTTCACATGTGGCAAGATGCTCCTCGGGGGGCGTCTTGCTTGGGCTTCTCTCCTGGAGGCGCTCAGACAGACCCAGTGTTGACATGTGACAAGACGCTCCTCGGGGCGCGTCTTGCTTGGGCTTCTCTCCTGGAGGCCCTCAGTCAGACCCATTGTTGACATGTGGCAAGACGCTCCTCGGGGGGCGTCTTGCTTGGGCTTCTCTCCTGGAGGCGCTCAGACAGACCCAGTGTTGACATGTGACAAGACGCTCCTCGGGGCGCGTCTTGCTTGGGCCTCTCTCCTGGAGGCGCTCAGTCAGAACCAGAGGTGACATGTGGCAAGACGCTCCTCGGAGCGCATCTTGCTTGGGCCTCTCTCCTGGAGGCCCTCTGTCACCCAGTGTTGACATGTGGCAAGACGCTCCTCCGGGCGCATCTTGCTTGGGCCTCTCTCCTGGAGGCGCTCAGTCAGACCGAGTGCTGACATAAGGCGAGACGCTCCTCGGGGCGCGTCTTGCTGGGGCCTCTCTCCTGGAGGCGCTCATTCAGACCCAGTGGTGACATGTGGCAAGACGCTCCTCGGGGCGCGTATTGCTTGGGCCTCTCTTCTGAATGCCCTCTGTCAGACCGAGTGATGACATAAGGCAAGACGCTCCTCGGGGCGCGTCTTGCTGGGGCCTCTCTCCTGGAGGCGCTCATTCAGACCCAGTGGTGACATGTGGCAAGACGCTCCTCGGGGCGCGTATTGCTTGGGCCTCTCTTCTGAATGCCCTCTGTCAGACCGAGTGATGACATAATGCAAGACGCTCCTCGGGGCGCATCTTGCTGGGGCCTCTCTCCTGGAGGCGCTCAGTCAGACACAGTGTTGACATGTGGCAAGACAATCCTCGGGGCGCGTCTTGCTTGGGCTTCTCTCATGGAGACCCTCAGTAAGACCCATTGTTGACATGTGGCAAGAAGCTCCTCGGGGCGCGTCTTGCTTTGTCTTCTCTCCTGGAGGCCTTCAGTCAGACCCATTGTTCACATGTGGCAAGACGCTCCTCGGGGCGCGTATTGCTTGGGCCTCTCTCCTGGATGCCCTCTGTCAGACCCAGTGTTGACATGTGGCAAGACTCTCCTCGGGGCGCGTCTTGCTTGGGCTTCTCTCATGGAGGCCCTCAGTCAGACCCAGTGTTGACATGTGTGAGGACGCTCCTCGGGGCGTGTCTTGCTCGGGCCTTTCTCCTGGAGGCGCTCAGTCAGACCCAGTGTTGACACGTGGCAAGACGCTCCTCGGGCGCGTCTTGCTTGGGCCTCTCTCCTGGAGGCGCTCAGTCAGACTGAGTAGTGACATGTGGCCTGACGCTCCTCGGGGCGCATGTTGCTCGGGCCTCCCTCCTGGAGGCGCTTAGTCAGACCAAGTGGTGACATGTGGCAAGACATTCCTCGGGGCATGTCTTGCTTGGGCCTCTCTCCTGGAGGCCCTCTGTCAGACCCAGTGTTGACATGTGTCAAGACGCTCCTCGGGGCGCGTCTTGCTTGGGCTTCTCTCCTGGAGTTCCTCAGTCAGACCCATTGTTGGCATGTGGCAAGACGCTCCTCGGGGCGCGTCTTGCTTGGGCCTCTCTCCTGGAGGCGCTCAGTCAGACCGAGTGCTGACATGTGGCAAGACGCTCCTCGGGCCGCGTGTTGCTTGGGCTTCTCTCCTGGAGGCCCTCAGTCAGACCCATTGTTGACATGTGGCCTGACGCTCCTCGGGGCGCGTCTTGCTTGGGCCTCTCTCCTGGAGGTGCTCAGTCAGACCGAGTGCTGACATGTGGCAAGACGCTCCTCGGGGCGCGTCTTGCTTGGGCCTCTCTCCTGGAGGCGCTCAGTCAGAACCAGAGGTGACATGTGGCAAGATGCTCCTCCGGGCGCATCTTGCTTGGGCCTCTCTCCTGGAGGTGCTCAGTCAGACCGAGTGCTGACATGTGGCAAGACGCTCCTCGGGGCGCGTCTTGCTTGGGCCTCTCTCCTGGAGGCGCTCAGTCAGAACCAGAGGTGACATGTGGCAAGATGCTCCTCCGGGCGCATCTTGCTTGGGCCTCTCTCCTGGAGGCCCTCAGTCAGACCCATTGTTGACATGTGGCAAGACGCTCCTCGGGGCGCGTCTTGCTTGGGCCTCTCTCCTGGAGGCGCTCAGTCAGACCGAGTGATGACATAAGGCAAGATGCTCCTCGGGGCGCGTCTTGCTTGGGCCTCTCTCCTGGAGGCGCTCAGTCAGACTGAGTAGTGACATGTGGCCTGACGCTCCTCGGGGCGCGTCTTGCTTGGGCTTCTCTCCTGGAGGCGCTCAGTCAGACCCAGTGGTGACATGTGGCAAGACACTCCTCGGGGCGCGTCTTGCTTGGGCCTCTCTCCTGGAGGCCCTCTGTCAGACCCAGTGTTGACATGTGTCAAGACGCTCCTCGGGGCGCGTCTTGCTTGGGCTTCTCTCCTGGAGGCCCTCAGTCAGACCCATTGTTGACATGTGGCAAGACGCTCCTCGGGGGGCGTCTTGCTTGGGCTTCTCTCCTGGAGGCGCTCAGACAGACCCAGTGTTGACATGTGACAAGACGCTCCTCGGGGCGCGTCTTGCTTGGGCCTCTCTCCTGGAGGCGCTCAGTCAGAACCAGAGGTGACATGTGGCAAGACGCTCCTCGGAGCGCGTCTTGCTTGGGCCTCTCTCCTGGAGGCCCTCTGTCAGACCCAGTGTTGACATGTGGCAAGACGCTCCTCCGGGCGCGTCTTGCTGGGGCCTCTCTCCTGGAGGCGCTCATTCAGACCCAGTGGTGACATGTGGCAAGACGCTCCTCCAGGCGCGTATTGCTTGGGCCTCTCTTCTGAATGCCCTCTGTCAGACCGAGTGATGACATAAGGCAAGACACTCCTCGGGGCGCGTCTTGCTGGGGCCTCTCTCCTGGAGGCGCTCAGTCAGACACAGTGTTGACATGTGGCAAGACACTCCTCGGGGCGCGTCTTGCTTGGGCTTCTCTCCTGGAGGCCCTCAGTAACACCCATTGTTGACATGTGGCAAGAAGCTCCTCGGGGCGCGTCTTGCTTTGTCTTCTCTCCTGGAGGCCTTCAGTCAGACCCATTGTTCACATGTGGCAAGATGCTCCTCGGGGCGCGTATTGCTTGGGCCTCTCTCCTGGATGCCCTCTGTCAGACCCAGTGTTGACATGTGGCAAGACTCTCCTCGGGGCGCGTCTTGCTTGGGCTTCTCTCATGGAGGCCCTCAGTCAGACCCAGTGTTGACATGTGTGAGGACGCTCCTCGGGGCGTGTCTTGCTCGGGCCTTTCTCCTGGAGGCGCTCAGTCAGACCCAGTGTTGACATGTGGCAAGACGCTCCTCGGGGCGCTTCTTGCTTGGGCTTCTCTCCTGGAGGCCCTCAGTCAGACCCATTGTTGACATGTGGCAAGACGCTCCTCGGGGCACGTCTTGCTTGGGCCTCTCTCCTGGAGGCGCTCAGTCAGACCGAGTAGTGACATGTGACAAGACGCTCCTCGGGGCGTGTCTTGCTTGGGCCTCTCTCCTGGAGGCGCTCAGTCAGACCCAGTGTTGACAGGTGGCAAGACATTTCTCGGGGCGCGTCTTGCTTGGGCCTCTCTCCTGGAGGTTCTCAGTCAGACCCAGTGTTGACATGTGGCAAGATGCTCCTCGGGGCGCGTCTTGCTGGGGCTTCTCTCATGGAGGCACTCAGTCAGACCCAGTGTTGACATGTGGCAAGACGCTCCTCGGGGCACGTCTTGCTTGGGCCTCTCTCCTGGAGGCACTCAGTCAGACCCAGAGGAGACATGTGTCAAGATGCTCCTCGGGGCGCGTCTTGCTTGGGCCTCTCTCCTGAAGGCGCTCAGTCAGACGCAGTGTTCACATGTGGCAAGACGCTCCTCGGGGCGCGTCTTGCTTGGGCCTCTCTCCTGGAGGCGCTCAGTCAGACCCAGTGTTGACATGTGGCAAGACGCTCCGCGGGGCACGTCTTGCTTGGGCCTCTCTCCTGGAGGCGCTCAGTCAGACCGAGTAGTGACATGTGACAAGACGCTCCACGGGGCGCGTCTTGCTTGGGCCTCTCTCCTGGAGGCGCTCAGTCAGACCCAGTGTTGACAGGTGGCAAGACATTTCTCGGGGCGCGTCTTGCTTGGGCCTCTCTCCTGGAGGTTCTCAGTCAGACCCAGTGTTGACATGTGGCAAGATGCTCCTCGGAGCGCGTCTTGCTTGGGCTTCTCTCATGGAGGCACTCAGTCAGACCCAGTGTTGACATGTGGCAAGACGCTCCTCGGGGCACGTCTTGCTTGGGCCTCTCTCCTGGAGGCACTCAGTCAGACCCAGAGGAGACATGTGTCAAGATGCTCCTCGGGGCGCGTCTTGCTTGGGCCTCTCTCCTGGAGGCGCTCAGTCAGACCGAGTGCTGACATGTGGCAAGACGCTCCTCCGGGCGCGTCTTGCTTGGGCCTCTCTCCTGGAGGCGCTCAGTCAGACACAGTGTTGACATGTGGCAAGACACTCCTCGGGGCGCGTCTTGCTTGGGCTTCTCTCATGGAGGCCCTCAGTAAGACCCATTGTTGACATGTGGAAAGAAGCTCCTCGGGGCGCGTCTTGCTTTGTCTTCTCTCCTGGAGGCCTTCAGTCAGACCCATTGTTCACATGTGGCAAGACGCTCCTCGGGGCGCGTATTGCTTGGGCCTCTCTCCTGGATGCCCTCTGTCAGACCCAGTGTTGACATGTGGCAAGACTCTCCTCGGGGCGCGTCTTGCTTGGGCTTCTCTCATGGAGGCCCTCAGTCAGACCCAGTGTTGACATGTGTGAGGACGCTCCTCGGGGCGTGTCTTGCTTGGGCCTTTCTCCTGGAGGCGCTCAGTCAGACCCAGTGTTGACATGTGGCAAGACGCTCCTCGGGGCGCTTCTTGCTTGGGCTTCTCTCCTGGAGGCCCTCAGTCAGACCCATTGTTGACATGTGGCAAGACGCTCCTCGGGGCACGTCTTGCTTGGGCCTCTCTCCTGGAGGCGCTCAGTCAGACCGAGTAGTGACATGTGACAAGACGCTCCTCGGGGCGCGTCTTGCTTGGGCCTCTCTCCTGGAGGCGCTCAGTCAGACCCAGTTTTGACAGGTGGCAAGACATTTCTCGGGGCGCGTCTTGCTTGGGCCTCTCTCCTGGAGGTTCTCAGTCAGACCCAGTGTTGACATGTGGCAAGATGCTCCTCGGGGCGCGTCTTGCTGGGGCTTCTCTCATGGAGGCACTAAGTCACACCCAGTGTTGACATGTGGCAAGACGCTCCTCGGGGCACGTCTTGCTTGGAACTCTCTCCTGGAGGCACTCAGTCAGACCCAGAGGAGACATGTGTCAAGATGCTCCTCGGGGCGCGTCTTGCTTGGGCCTCTCTCCTGGAGGCGCTCAGTCAGACCGAGTGCTGACATGTGGCAAGACGCTCCTCCGGGCGCGTCTTGCTTGGGCCTCTCTCCTGGAGGCGCTCAGTCAGACCCAGTGTTCACATGTGGCAAGACGCTCCTCGGGGCGCGTCTAGCTTGGGCCTCTCTCCTGGAGGCGCTCAGTCAGACCCAGTGTTGACATGTGGCAAGACGCTCCGCGGGGCACGTCTTGCTTGGGCCTCTCTCCTGGAGGCGCTCAGTCAGACCGAGTGCTTACATGTGGCAAGGCGCTCCTCGGGGCGCGTCTTGCTTGGGCCTCTCTCCTGGAGGCGCTCAGTCAGACCTAGTGGTGACACGTGGAAAGACACTCCTCGGGGCGCGTCTTGCTTGGGCCTCTCTCCTGGAGGCCCTCTGTCAGACCCAGTGTTGGCATGTGGCAAGACGCTCCGCGGGGCACGTCTTGCTTGGGCCTCTCTCCTGGAGGCGCTCAGTCAGACCGAGTAGTGACATGTGACAAGACGCTCCTCGGGGCGCGTCTTGCTTGGGCCTCTCTCCTGGAGGCGCTCAGTCAGACCCAGTGTTGACATGTGGCAAGATGCTCCTCGGGGCGCGTATTGCTTGGGCCTCTCTCCTGGAGGCGCTCAGTCAGACCGAGTAGTGACATGTGGCAAGACATTTCTCGGGGCGCGTCTTGCTTGGGCCTCTCTCCTGGAGGTTCTCAGTCAGACCCAGTGTTGACATGTGGCAAGATGCTCCTCGGGGCGCGTCTTGCTGGGGCTTCTCTCATGGAGGCACTCAGTCAGACCCAGTGTTGACATGTGGCAAGACGCTCCTCGCGGCACGTCTTGCTTGGGCCTCTCTCCTGGAGGCACTCACTCAGACCCAGAGGAGACATGTGTCAAGATGCTCCTCGGGGCGCGTCTTGCTTGGGCCTCTCTCCTGGAGGCGCTCAGTCAGACCGAGTGCTGACATGTGGCAAGACGCTCCTCCGGGCGCGTCTTGCTTGGGCCTCTCTCCTGGAGGCGCTCAGTCAGACCCAGTGTTGACATGTGGCAAGACGCTCCGCGGGGCACGTCTTGCTTGGGCCTCTCTCCTGGAGGCGCTCAGTCAGACACAGTGTTGACATGTGGCAAGACACTCCTCGGGGCGCGTCTTGCTTGGGCTTCTCTCATGGAGTCCCTCAGTAAGACCCATTGTTGACATGTGGAAAGAAGCTCCTCGGGGCGCGTCTTGCTTTGTCTTCTCTCCTGGAGGCCTTCAGTCAGACCCATTGTTCACATGTGGCAAGACGCTCCTCGGGGCGCGTATTGCTTGGGCCTCTCTCCTGGATGCCCTCTGTCAGACCCAGTGTTGACATGTGTGAGGACGCTCCTCGGGGCGTGTCTTGCTTGGGCCTTTCTCCTGGAGGCGCTCAGTCAGACCCAGTGTTGACATGTGGCAAGACGCTCCTCGGGGCGCTTCTTGCGTGGGCTTCTCTCCTGGAGGCCCTCAGTCAGACCCATTGTTGACATGTGGCAAGACGCTCCTCGGCGCACGTCTTGCTTG
This sequence comes from Nothobranchius furzeri, assembly GCF_043380555.1. NCBI lineage: Eukaryota > Metazoa > Chordata > Actinopteri > Cyprinodontiformes > Nothobranchiidae > Nothobranchius > Nothobranchius furzeri. The sequence continues at coordinate 8,947,676 of NC_091751.1, read as the reverse complement.
GGCCTCTCTCCTGGAGGCGCTCAGTCAGACCGAGTAGTGACATGTGACAAGACGCTCCTCGGGGCGCGTCTTGCTTGGGCCTCTCTCCTGGAGGCGCTCAGTCAGACCCAGTGTTGACAGGTGGCAAGACATTTCTCGGGGCGCGTCTTGCTTGGGCCTCTCTCCTGGAGGTTCTCAGTCAGACCCAGTGTTGACATGTGGCAAGATGCTTCTCGGGGCGCGTCTTGCTGGGGCTTCTCTCATGGAGGCACTCAGTCAGACCCAGTGTTGACATGTGGCAAGACGCTCCTCGGGGCACGTCTTGCTTGGGCCTCTCTCCTGGAGGCACTCAGTCAGACCCAGAGGAGACATGTGTCAAGATGCTCCTCGGGGCGCGTCTTGCTGGGGCCTATCTCCTGGAGGCGCTCAGTCAGACCGAGTGCTGACATGTGGCAAGACGCTCCTCCGGGCGCGTCTTGCTTGGGCCTCTCTCCTGGAGGCGCTCAGTCAGACACAGTGTTGACATGTGGCAAGACACTCCTCGGGGCGCGTCTTGCTTGGGCTTCTCTCATGGAGGCCCTCAGTAAGACCCATTGTTGACATGTGGAAAGAAGCTCCTCGGGGCGCGTCTTGCTTTGTCTTCTCTCCTGGAGGCCTTCAGTCAGACCCATTGTTCACATGTGGCAAGACGCTCCTCGGGGCGCGTATTGCTTGGGCCTCTCTCCTGGATGCCCTCTGTCAGACCCAGTGTTGACATGTGGCAAGACTCTCCTCGGGGCGCGTCTTGCTTGGGCTTCTCTCATGGAGGCCCTCAGTCAGACCCAGTGTTGACATGTGTGAGGACGCTCCTCGGGGCGTGTCTTGCTTGGGCCTTTCTCCTGGAGGCGCTCAGTCAGACCCAGTGTTGACATGTGGCAAGACGCTCCTCGGGGCGCTTCTTGCTTGGGCTTCTCTCCGGGAGGCCCTCAGTCAGACCCATTGTTGACATGTGGCAAGACGCTCCTCGGGGCACGTCTTGCTTGGGCCTCTCTCCTGGAGGCGCTCAGTCAGACCGAGTAGTGACATGTGACAAGACGCTCCTCGGGGCGCGTCTTGCTTGGGCCTCTCTCCAGGAGGCGCTCAGTCAGACCCAGTGTTGACAGGTGGCAAGACATTTCTCGGGGCGCGTCTTGCTTGGGCCTCTCTCCTGGAGGTTCTCAGTCAGACCCAGTGTTGACATGTGGCAAGATGCTCCTCGGGGCGCGTCTTGCTTGGGCTTCTCTCATGGAGGCACTCAGTCAGACCCAGTGTTGACATGTGGCAAGACGCTCCTCGGGGCACGTCTTGCTTGGAACTCTCTCCTGGAGGCACTCAGTCAGACCCAGAGGAGACATGTGTCAAGATGCTCCTCGGGGCGCGTCTTGCTTGGGCCTCTCTCCTGGAGGCGCTCAGTCAGACCGAGTGCTGACATGTGGCAAGACGCTCCTCCGGGCGCGTCTTGCTTGGGCCTCTCTCCTGGAGGCGCTCAGTCAGACCCAGTGTTCACATGTGGCAAGACGCTCCTCGGGGCGCGTCTAGCTTGGGCCTCTCTCCTGGAGGCGCTCAGTCAGACCCAGTGTTGACATGTGGCAAGACGCTCCGCGGGGCACGTCTTGCTTGGGCCTCTCTCCTGGAGGCGCTCAGTCAGACCGAGTGCTTACATGTGGCAAGGCGCTCCTCGGGGCGCGTCTTGCTTGGGCCTCTCTCCTGGAGGCGCTCAGTCAGACCTAGTGGTGACACGTGGAAAGACACTCCTCGGGGCGCGTCTTGCTTGGGCCTCTCTCCTGGAGGCCCTCTGTCAGACCCAGTGTTGGCATGTGGCAAGACGCTCCGCGGGGCACGTCTTGCTTGGGCCTCTCTCCTGGAGGCGCTCAGTCAGACCGAGTAGTGACATGTGACAAGACGCTCCTCGGGGCGCGTCTTGCTTGGGCCTCTCTCCTGGAGGCGCTCAGTCAGACCCAGTGTTGACATGTGGCAAGATGCTCCTCGGGGCGCGTATTGCTTGGGCCTCTCTCCTGGAGGCGCTCAGTCAGACCGAGTAGTGACATGTGGCAAGACATTTCTCGGGGCGCGTCTTGCTTGGGCCTCTCTCCTGGAGGTTCTCAGTCAGACCCAGTGTTGACATGTGGCAAGATGCTCCTCGGGGCGCGTCTTGCTGGGGCTTCTCTCATGGAGGCACTCAGTCAGACCCAGTGTTGACATGTGGCAAGACGCTCCTCGCGGCACGTCTTGCTTGGGCCTCTCTCCTGGAGGCACTCACTCAGACCCAGAGGAGACATGTGTCAAGATGCTCCTCAGGGCGCGTCTTGCTTGGGCCTCTCTCCTGGAGGCGCTCAGTCAGACCGAGTGCTGACATGTGGCAAGACGCTCCTCCGGGCGCGTCTTGCTTGGGCCTCTCTCCTGGAGGCGCTCAGTCAGACCCAGTGTTCACATGTGGCAAGACGCTCCTCGGGGCGTGTCTTGCTTGGGCCTCTCTCCTGGAGGCGCTCAGTCAGACCCAGTGTTGACATGTGGCAAGACGCTCCGCGGGGCACGTCTTGCTTGGGCCTCTCTCCTGGAGGCGCTCAGTCAGACACAGTGTTGACATGTGGCAAGACACTCCTCGGGGCGCGTCTTGCTTGGGCTTCTCTCATGGAGTCCCTCAGTAAGACCCATTGTTGACATGTGGAAAGAAGCTCCTCGGGGCGCGTCTTGCTTTGTCTTCTCTCCTGGAGGCCTTCAGTCAGACCCATTGTTCACATGTGGCAAGACGCTCCTCGGGGCGCGTATTGCTTGGGCCTCTCTCCTGGATGCCCTCTGTCAGACCCAGTGTTGACATGTGTGAGGACGCTCCTCGGGGCGTGTCTTGCTTGGGCCTTTCTCCTGGAGGCGCTCAGTCAGACCCAGTGTTGACATGTGGCAAGACGCTCCTCGGGGCGCTTCTTGCTTGGGCTTCTCTCCTGGAGGCCCTCAGTCAGACCCATTGTTGACATGTGGCAAGACGCTCCTCGGGGCACGTCTTGCTTGGGCCTCTCTCCTGGAGGCGCTCAGTCAGACCGAGTAGTGACATGTGACAAGACGCTCCTCGGGGCGCGTCTTGCTTGGGCCTCTCTCCTGGAGGCGCTCAGTCAGACCCAGTGTTGACAGGTGGCAAGACATTTCTCGGGGCGCGTCTTGCTTGGGCCTCTCTCCTGTAAGTTCTCAGTCAGACCCAGTGTTGACATGTGGCAAGATGCTTCTCGGGGCGCGTCTTGCTGGGGCTTCTCTCATGGAGGCACTCAGTCAGACCCAGTGTTGACATGTGGCAAGACGCTCCTCGGGGCACGTCTTGCTTGGGCCTCTCTCCTGGAGGCACTCAGTCAGACCCAGAGGAGACATGTGTCAAGATGCTCCTCGGGGCGCGTCTTGCTTGGGCCTATCTCCTGGAGGCGCTCAGTCAGACCGAGTGCTGACATGTGGCAAGACGCTCCTCCGGGAGCGTCTTGCTTGTGCCTCTCTCCTTGAGGCGCTCAGTCAGAACCAGTGTTCACATGTGGCAAGACGCTCCTCGGGGCGCGTCTTGCTTGGGCCTCTCTCCTGGAGGCGCTCAGTCAGACCCAGTGTTGACATGTGGCAAGACGCTCCGCGGGGCACGTCTTGCTTGGGCCTCTCTCCTGGAGGCGCTCAGTCAGACCGAGTGCTTACATGTGGCAAGACGCTCCTCGGGGCGCGTCTTGCTTGGGCCTCTCTCCTGGAGGCGCTCAGTCAGACCTAGTGGTGACACGTGGAAAGACACTCCTCGGGGCGCGTCTTGCTTGGGCCTCTCTCCTGGAGGCCCTCTGTCAGACCCAGTGTTGGCATGTGGCAAGACGCTCCTCAGGGCGCGTCTTGGTTGGGTCTCTCTCCTGGAGGCGCTCAGTCAGACCCAGTGGTGACATGTGGAAAGACGCTCCTCGGGCGCGTATTGCTTTGGCCTCTCTCCTGGATGCCCTCTGTCAGACCGAGTGTTGACATACAATGGGTCTGACTGAGGAGCTCCAGGAGAGAAGCCCAAGCAAGACGCGCCCCGAGGAGCTTCTTGCCACATGTCAGCACTCGGTCTGACTGAGCGCCTCCAGGAGAGAGGCCAAAGCAAGACGCGCCCCGAGGAGCGTCTTGCCACGTGTCAACACTGGGTCTGACTTAGCGCCTCCAGGAGAGAGGCCCAAGCAAGATGCGCCCCGAGGAGCGTCTTGCCACGTGTCACCACTGGGTCCGACTGAGCTCCCCCAGGAGAGAGGCCCAAGCAAGACGCGCCCCGAGGAGCGTCTTGCCACGTGTCACCACTGGGTCTGATTGAGCACCTCCAGGAGAGAGGCCCCAGCAAGACGCGCCCCGAGGAGCGTCTTGCCTTATGTCAGCACTCGGTCTGACTGAGCGCCTCCAGGAGAGAGGCCCAAGCAAGACGCGCCCCGAGGAGCGTCTTGCCACATGTCACTACTCGGTCTGACTGAGCGCCTCCAGGAGAGAGGCCCAAGCAAGACGTGCCCCAAGGAGCGTCTTGCCACATGTCAACAATGGGTCTGACTGAGGGCCTCCAGGAGAGAAGCCCAAGCAAGACGCGCCCCGAGGAGCGTCTTGCCACATGTCAACACTGGGTCTGACTGAGGGCCTCCAGGAGAGAGGCCCAAATGAGACGTGCCCCGAGGAGCGTCTTGCCACATGTCAACAATGGGTCTGACTGAGGGCCTCCAGGAGAGAAGCCCAAGCAAGACGCGCCCCGAGGAGCGTCTTGCCACATGTCAGCACTGGGTCTGATTGAGGGCCTTCTGGAGAGAGGCCCAAGCAAGACGCGCCCCGAGGAGCGTCTTGCCACATGTCAACAATGGGTCTGACTGAGGGCCTCCAGGAGAGAAGCCCCAGCAAGACGTGCACCGAGGAGCATCTTGCCACATGTCAACACTGGGTCTGACTGAGAACCTCCAGGAGAGAGGCCCAAGCAAGACGCGCCCCGAGGAGCGTCTTGCCACATGTCAACACTGGGTCTGACTGAGCGCCTCCAGGAGAGAGAACCAAGCAAGACGCGCCCCGAGGAGAGTCTTGTCACATGTCACTACTCGGTCTGACTGAGCGCCTCCAGGAGAGAGGCCCAAGCAATACGTGCCCCGAGGAGCGTCTTGCCACATGTCAACAATGGGTCTGACTGAGGGCCTCCAGGAGAGAAGCCCAAGCAAGAAGCGCCCCGAGGAGCGTCTTGCCACATGTCAAACTGGGTCTGACTGAGCGCCTCCAGGAGAGAGGCCCAAGCAAGACACGCCCCGAGGAGCGTCTTGACACATGTCAACACTGGGTCTGACTGAGGGCCTCCATGAGAGAAGCCCAAGCAAGACGCGCCCCGAGGAGTGTCTTGCCACATGTCAACACTGGGTCTGATTGAGCGCCTCCAGGAGAGAGGCCCAAGCAAGACGTGCCCCGAGGAGCGTCTTGCCACATGTCAACAATGGGTCTGACTGAGCTCCTCCAGGAGAGAGGCCCAAGCAAGACGCGCCCCGAGGAGCGTCTTGCCACGTGTCACCACTGGGTCTGATTGAGCACCTCCAGGAGAGAGGCCCCAGCAAGACGCGCCCCGAGGAGCGTCTTGCCTTATGTCAGCACTCTGTCTTACTGAGCGCCTCCAGGAGAGAGGCCCAAGCAAGACGCGCCCCGAGTAGCGTCTTGCCACATGTCACTACTTGGTCTAACTGAGCGCCTCCAGGAGAGAGGTCCAAGCAAGACGCGCCCCGAGGAGCGTCTTGCCACATGTCACTACTCGGTCTGACTGAGCGCCTCCAGGAGAGAGGCCCAAGCAAGACGTGCCCCGAGGAGCGTCTTGCCACATGTCAACAATGGGTCTGACTGAGGGCCTCCAGGAGAGAAGCCCAAGCAAGACGCGCCCCGAGGAGCGTCTTGCCACATGTCAACACTGGGTCTGACTGAGGGCCTCTAGGAGAGAGGCCCAAATAAGACGCGCCCCGAGGAGCGTCTTGCCACATGTCAACAATGGGTCTGACTGAGGGCCTCCAGGAGAGAAGCCCAAGCAAGACGCGCCCTGAGGAGCGTCTTGCCACATGTCAGCACTCGGTCTGACTGAGCGTCTCCAGGAGAGAGGCCCAAGCAAGACATGCCCCGAGGAGCGTCTTGCCACATGTCAACACTGGGTCTGACTGAGCGCCTCCAGGAGAGAGGCCCAAGCAAGACGCGCCCCGAGGAGAGTCTTGCCACATGTGAACACTGGGTCTGACTGAGCTCCTTCAGGAGAGAGGCCCAAGCAAGACACGCCCCGAGGAGCGTCTTGACACATGTCAACACTGGGTCGGACTGAGGGCCTCCATGAGAGAAGCCCAAGCAAGACGCGCCCCGAGGAGAGTCTGGCCACATGTCAACACTCGGTCTGACAGAGGGCATTCAGGAGAGAGGCCCAAGCAATACGCGTCCCGAGGAGCGTCTTGCCACATGTCACCACTGGGTCTGACTGAGCGCCTCCAGGAAAGAGGCCCCAGCAAGACGCGCCCCGAGGAGCGTCTTGCCTTATGTCAGCACTCGGTCTGACTGAGCTCCTCCAGGAGAGAGGCCCAAGCAAGACGCGCCCCGAGGAGCGTCTTGCCACATGTCAACAATGGGTCTGACTGAGGTTCTCCAGGAGAGAGGTCCAAGCAAGATGCGCCCGGAGGAGCGTCTTGCCACATGTCAACACTGGGTCTGAAAGAGGGCCTCCAGGAGAGAGGCCCAAGCAAGACGCGCCCCGAGGAGCGTCTTGCCACATGTCACTACTCGGTCTAACTGAGCGCCTCCAGGAGAGAGGTCCAAGCAAGACGCGCCCCGAGGAGCGTCTTGCCACATGTCACTACTCGGTCTGACTGAGCGCCTCCAGGAGAGAGGCCCAAGCAAGACGTGCCCCGAGGAGCGTCTTGCCACATGTCAACAATGGGTCTGACTGAGGGCCTCCAGGAGAGAAGCCCAAGCAAGACGCGCCCCGAGGAGCGTCTTGCCACATGTCAACACTGGGTCTGACTGAGGGCCTCTAGGAGAGAGGCCCAAATATGACGCGCCCCGAGGAGCGTCTTGCCACATGTCAACAATGGGTCTGACTGAGGGCCTCCAGGAGAGAAGCCCAAGCAAGACGCGCCCTGAGGAGCGTCTTGCCACATGTCAGCACTCGGTCTGACTGAGCGTCTCCAGGAGAGAGGCCCAAGCAAGACATGCCCCGAGGAGCGTCTTGCCACATGTCAACACTGGGTCTGACTGAGCGCCTCCAGGAGAGAGGCCCAAGCAAGACGCGCCCCGAGGAGAGTCTTGCCACATGTGAACACTGGGTCTGACTGAGCTCCTTCAGGAGAGAGGCCCAAGCAAGACACGCCCCGAGGAGCGTCTTGACACATGTCAACACTGGGTCGGACTGAGGGCCTCCATGAGAGAAGCCCAAGCAAGACGCGCCCCGAGGAGAGTCTGGCCACATGTCAACACTCGGTCTGACAGAGGGCATTCAGGAGAGAGGCCCAAGCAATACGCGCCCCGAGGAGCGTCTTGCCACATGTCACCACTGGGTCTGACTGAGCGCCTCCAGGAAAGAGGCCCCAGCAAGACGCGCCCCGAGGAGCGTCTTGCCTTATGTCAGCACTCGGTCTGACTGAGCTCCTCCAGGAGAGAGGCCCAAGCAAGACGCGCCCCGAGGAGCGTCTTGCCACATGTCAACAATGGGTCTGACTGAGGTTCTCCAGGAGAGAGGTCCAAGCAAGATGCGCCCGGAGGAGCGTCTTGCCACATGTCAACACTGGGTCTGCAAGAGGGCCTCCAGGAGAGAGGCCCAAGCAAGACGCGCCCCGAGGAGCGTCTTGCCACATGTCACCTCTGGTTCTGACTGAGCGCCTCCAGGAGAGAGGCCCAAGCAAGACGCGCCCCGAGGAGCGTCTTGTCACATGTCAACACTGGGTCTTTCTGAGCGCCTCCAGGAGAGAAGCCCAAGCAAGACGCGCCCCAGGAGCGTCTTGACACATGTCAACACTGGGTCTGACAGAGGGCCTCCAGGAGAGAGGCCCAAGCAAGACGCGCCCCGAGGAGCGTCTTGCCACATGTCACCTCTGGTTCTGACTGAGCGCCTCCAGGAGAGAGGCCCAAGCAAGACGCGCCCCGAGGAGCGTCTTGTCACATGTCAACACTGGGTCTGTCTGAGCGCCTCCAGGAGAGAAGCCCAAGCAAGACGCGCCCCGAGGAGCGTCTTGCCACATGTCAACAATGGGTCTGACTGAGGGCCTCCAGGAGAGAAGCCCAAGCAAGACGCGCCCCGAGGAGCGTCTTGACACATGTCAACCCTGGGTCTGACAGACGGCCTCCAGGAGAGAGGCCCAAGCAAGACGCACCCCGAGGAGTGTCTTGCCACATGTCACCACTGGGTCTGACTGAGCGCCTCCAGGAGAGAGGCCCAAGCAAGACGCGCCCCGAGGAGCATCAGGCCACATGTCACTACTCAGTCTGACTGAGCGCCTCCAGGAGAGAGGCCCAAGCAAGACGCGCCCCGAGGGGCGACTTGCCACATGTCAACAATGGGTCTGACTGAGGGCCTCCAGGAGAGAGGCCCAAGCAAGATGCGCCCGGAGGAGCGTCTTGCCACATGTCACCTCTGGTTCTGACTGAGCGCCTCCAGGAGAGAGGCCCAAGCAAGACGCGCCCCGAGGAGCGTCTTGCCACATGTCAGCACTCAGTCTGACTGAGCACCTCCAGGAGAGAGGCCCAAGCAAGACGCGCCCCGAGAAGCGTCTTGCCACATGTCAACAATGGGTCTGACTGAGGGCCTCCAGGAGAGAAGCCCAAGCAACACGCGGCTCGAGGAGCGTCTTGCCACATGTCAGCACTCGGTCTGACTGAGCGCCTCCAGGAGAGAGGCCCAAGCAAGACGCGCCCCGAGAAGCGTCTTGCCACATGTCAACAATGGGTCTGACTGAGGGCCTCCAGGAGAGAAGCCCAAGCAACACGCGGCTCGAGGAGCGTCTTGCCACATGTCAGCACTCGGTCTGACTGAGCGCCTCCAGGAGAGAGGCCCAAGCAAGACGCGCCCCGAGGAGCGTCTTGCCACATGTCAACAATGGGTCTGACTAAGGGCCTCCAGGAGAGAAGCCCAAACAAGACACGCCCCGAGGAGCGTCTTGACACATGTCAACACTGGGTCTGACTGAGGGCCTCCAGGAGAGAGGCCCAAGCAACACGCGCCCCGAGGAGCGTCAGGCCACATGTCACTACTCAGTCTGACTGAGCGCCTCCAGGAGAGAGGCCCAAGCAAGACGCGCCCCGAGGAGCGTCTTGCCACATGTCAACAATGGGTCTTACTGAGGGCCTCCAGGAAAGAAGTCCAAGCAAGACGCGCCCCGAGGAGCTTCTTGCCACATGTCAGCACTCAGTCTGACTGAGAGCCTCCAGGAGAGAGGCCCAAGCAAGATGCGCCCCGAGGAGTGTCTTGCCACATGTCAACACTGGGTCTGACAGAGGGCCTCCAGGAGAGAGGCCCAAGCAAGATGCGCCCCGAGGAGCGTCTTGACACATGTCAACACTGGGTCTGACAGAGGGCCTCCATGAGAGAGGCCCAAGCAAGATGCGCCCCGAGGAGTGTCTTGCCACATGTCAACACTGGGTCTGACAGAGGGCCTCCAGGAGAGAGGCCCAAGCAAGACGCGCCCCGAGGAGTGTCTTGCCACATGTCACCACTTGGTCTGACTGAGCGCCTCCAGGAGAGAGGCCCAAGCAACACGCGCCCCGAGGAGCGACAGGCCACATGTCACTACTCAGTCTGACTGAGCGCCTCCAGGAGAGAGGCCCAAGCAAGACACGCCCCGAGGAGCGTCTTGCCACGTGTCAACACTGGGTCTGATTGAGGGCCTTCTGGAGAGAGGCCCAAGCAAGACGCGCCCCGAGGAGCGTTTTGCCACATGTCAACAATGGCTCTTACTGAGGGCCTCCGGGAGAGAAGCCCAAGCAAGACGCGCCCCGAGGAGCTTCTTGCCACATGTCAGCACTCGGTCTGACTGAGCGCCTCCAGGAGAGAGGCCCAAGCAAGACGCGCCCCGAGGAGCGTCTTGCCACATGTCAACACTGGGTCTGACTGAGCGCCTCCAGGAGAGAGGCCCAAGCAAGACACGCCCCGAGGAGCGTCTTGACAGATGTCAACACTGGGTCTGACTGAGGGCCTCCATGAGAGAAGCCCAAGCAAGACGAGCCCCGAGGAGAGTCTTGCCACATGTCAAAACTCGGTCGGACAGAGGGCATCCAGGAGAGAGGCCCAAGCAATACGCGACCCGAGGAGCGTCTTGCCACATGTCACCACTGGGTCTGACTGAGCGCCTCCAGGAGAGAGACCCAACCAAGACGCGCCCTGAGGAGCGTCTTGCCACATGCCAACACTGGGTCTGACTGAGCGCTTCCAGGAGAGAGGCCCAAGCAAGACGCGCCCCGAGGAGCGTCGTGTCACATGTCAACACTGGGTCTTTCTGAGCGCCTCCAGGAGAGAAGCCCAAGCAAGACGTGCCCCGAGGAGCGTCTTGCCACATGTCAACACTGGGTCTGACTGAGGGCCTCCAGGAGAGAAGACCAAGCAAGATGCGCCCCGAGGAGCGTCTTGCCACATGTCAGCACTCGGTCTGACTGAGCGCCTCCAGGAGAGAGGCCCAAGCAAGACGCGCCCCGAGGAGCGTCTTTTCACATGTCAACACTGGGTCTGACTGAGCGTCTCCAGGAGAGAGGCCAAAGCCAGACGCGCCCCGAGGAGCCTCTTGCCACATGTGAACACTGGGTCTGACTGAGCGCCTCCAGGAGAGAGGCCCAAGCAAGACGCGCCCCGAGGAGCGTCTTGACACATGTCTCCTCTGGGTCTGACTGAGCGCCTCCAGGAGAGAGGCCCAAGCAAGACGTGCCCCGAGGAGCATCTTGCCACATGTCAACACTGGGTCTGACTGAGTGCCTCCATGAGAGAAGCCCCAGCAAGACGCGCCCCGAGGAGCGTCTTGCCACATGTCAACACTGGATCTGACTGAGCACCTCCAGGAGAGAGGCCCAAGCAAGAAACGCCCGAGGAGCGTCTTGACACATGTCAACACTGGGTCTGACTGAGCGCCTCCAGGAGAGAGGCCCGAGGAGCGTCTTGCCACATGTCACATCTGGGTCTGACTGAGCGCCTCCAGGAGAGAGGCCCAAGCAAGAAGCGCCCCGAGGAGCGTCTTGCCACATGTCAACAATGGGTCTGACTGAGGGCCTCCAGGAGAGAAGCCCAAGCAAGACTCGCCCCGAGGAGCGTCTTGCCACATGTCAACACTGGGTCTAATTGAGTGCCTCCAGGAGAGAGGCCCAAGCAAGACGCGCCCCGAGGAGCGTCTTGCCACATGTCACTACTCGGTCTGACTGAGCGCCTCCAGGAGAGAGGTCCAAGCAACACGTGCCCCGAGGAGCGTCTTGCCACATATGAACAATGGGTCTGACTGAGGGCCTCCAGGAGAGAAGCCAAAGCAAGACGCGCCCCGAGGAGCTTCTTTCCACATGTCAACAATGGGTCTTACTGAGGGCCTCCATGAGAGAAGCTCAAGCAAGACGCGCCCCGAGGAGTGTCTTGCCACGTGTCAACACTGTGTCTGACTGAGCGCCTCCAGGAGAGAGGCCCAAGCAAGACACTCCACGGGGCGCGTCTTGCTTGGGCTTCTCTCCTGGAGGCGCTCAGTCAGACCGAGTGCTGACATGTGGCAAGACGCTCCTCGGGCCGCGTGTTGCTTGGGCTTCTCTCCTGGAGGCACTCAGTTAGACCGAGTGCTGACATGTGGCAAGAAGCTCCTCGGGGCGCGTCTTGCTTGGGCTTCTCTCCTGGAGGCCCTCAGTCAGACCCATTGTTGACATGTGGCCTGACGCTCCTCGGGGCGCGTCTTGCTTGGGCCTCTCTCCTGGAGGTGCTCAGTCAGACCGAGTGCTGACATGTGGCAAGACGCTCCTCGGGGCGCGTCTTGCTTGGGCCTCTCTCCTGGAGGCGCTCAGTCAGAACCAGAGGTGACATGTGGCAAGACGCTCCTCGGGGCGCGTCTTGCTTGGGCCTCTCTCCTGGAGGCGCTCAGTCAGACCGAGTGATGACATAAGGCAAGACGCTCCTCGGGGAGCGTCTTGCTGGGGCCTCTCTCCTGGAGGCGCTCAGTCAGACCCAGTGCTGACATGTGGCAAGATGCTCCTCGGGGCGCGTCTTGCTTGGGCCTCTCTCCTGGAGGCGCTCAGTCAGACTGAGTAGTGACATGTGGCCTGACGCTCCTCGGGGCGCGTCTTGCTTGGGCCTCTCTCCTGGAGGCGTTCAGTCAGACCCAGTGGTGACATGTGGCAAGACACTCCTCGGGGCGCGTCTTGCTTGGGCCTCTCTCCTGGAGGCCCTCTGTCAGACCCAGTGTTGACATGTGTCAAGACGCTCCTCGGGGCGCGTCTTGCTTGGGCTTCTCTCCTGGAGGCCCTCAGTCAGACCCATTGTTGACATGTGGCAAGACGCTCCTCGGGGGGCGTCTTGCTTGGGCTTCTCTCCTGGAGGCGCTCAGACAGACCCAGTGTTGACATGTGACAAGACGCTCCTCGGGGCGCGTCTTGCTTGGGCCTCTCTCCTGGAGGCGCTCAGTCAGAACCAGAGGTGACATGTGGCAAGACGCTCCTCGGAGCGCGTCTTGCTTGGGCCTCTCTCCTGGAGGCCCTCTGTCAGACCCAGTGTTGACATGTGGCAAGACGCTCCTCCGGGCGCATCTTGCTTGGGCCTCTCTCCTGGAGGCGCTCAGTCAGACCGAGTGCTGACATAAGGCAAGACGCTCCTCAGGGCGCGTCTTGCTGGGGCCTCTCTCCTGGAGGCGCTCATTCAGACCCAGTGGTGACATGTGGCAAGACGCTCCTCGGGGCGCGTATTGCTTGGGCCTCTCTTCTGAATGCCCTCTGTCAGACCGAGTGATGACATAAGGCAAGACGCTCCTCGGGGCGCGTCTTGCTGGGGCCTCTCTCCTGGAGGCGCTCAGTCAGACACAGTGTTGACATGTGGCAAGACACTCCTCGGGGCGCGTCTTGCTTGGGCTTCTCTCATGGAGGCCCTCAGTAAGACCCATTGTTGACATGTGGCAAGAAGCTCCTCGGGGCGCGTCTTGCTTTGTCTTCTCTCCTGGAGGCCTTCAGTCAGACCCATTGTTCACATGTGGCAAGACGCTCCTCGGGGCGCATATTGCTTGGGCCTCTCTCCTGGATGTCCTCAGTCAGACCCAGTGTTGACATGTGTGAGGACGCTCCTCGGGGCGTGTCTTGCTCGGGCCTTTCTCCTGGAGGCGCTCAGTCAGACCCAGTGTTGACACGTGGCAAGACGATCCTCGGGCGCGTCTTGCTTGGGCCTCTCTCCTGGAGGCGCTCAGTCAGACTGAGTAGTGACATGTGGCCTGACGCTCCTCGGGGCGCATGTTGCTCGGGCCTCCCTCCTGGAGGCGCTTAGTCAGACCAAGTGGTGACATGTGGCAAGACATTCCTCGGGGCACGTCTTGCTTGGGCCTCTCTCCTGGAGGCCCTCTGTCAGACCCAGTGTTGACATGTGTCAAGACGCTCCTCGGGGCGCGTCTTGCTTTGGCTTCTCTCCTGGAGTTCCTCAGTCAGACCCATTGTTGGCATGTGGCAAGACGCTCCTCGGGGCGCGTCTTGCTTGGGCCTCTCTCCTGGAGGCGCTCAGTCAGACCGAGTGCTGACATGTGGCAAGACGCTCCTCCGGCCGCGTGTTGCTTGGGCTTCTCTCCTGGAGGCCCTCAGTCAGACCCATTGTTGACATGTGGCCTGACGCTCCTCGGGGCGCGTCTTGCTTGGGCCTCTCTCCTGGAGGTGCTCAGTCAGACCGAGTGCTGACATGTGGCAAGACGCTCCTCGGGGCGCGTCTTGCTTGGGCCTCTCTCCTGGAGGCGCTCAGTCAGAACCAGAGGTGACATGTGGCAAGACGCTCCTCCGGGCGCATCTTGCTTGGGCCTCTCTCCTGGAGGCCCTCAGTCAGACCCATTGTTGACATGTGGCAAGACGCTCCTCGGGGCGCGTCTTGCTTGGGCCTCTCTCCTGGAGGCGCTCAGTCAGACCGAGTGATGACATAAGGCAAGATGCTCCTCGGGGCGCGTCTTGCTTGGGCCTCTCTCCTGGAGGCGCTCAGTCAGACTGAGTAGTGACATGTGGCCTGACGCTCCTCGGGGCGCGTCTTGCTTGGGCCTCTCTCCTGGAGGCGCTCAGTCGGACCCAGTGGTGACATGTGGCAAGACACTCCTCGGGGCGCGTCTTGCTTGGGCCTCTCTCCTGGAGGCCCTCTGTCAGACCCAGTGTTGACATGTGTCACGACGCTCCTCGGGGCGCGTCTTGCTTGGGCTTCTCTCCTGGAGGCCCTCAGTCAGACCCATTGTTGACATGTGGCAAGACGCTCCTCGGGGGGCGTCTTGCTTGGGCTTCTCTCCTGGAGGCGCTCAGACAGACCCAGTGTTGACATGTGACAAGACGCTCCTCGGGGCGCGTCTTGCTTGGGCTTCTCTCCTGGAGGCCCTCAGTCAGACCCATTGTTGACATGTGGCAAGACGCTCCTCGGGGGGCGTCTTGCTTGGGCTTCTCTCCTGGAGGCGCTCAGACAGACCCAGTGTTGACATGTGACAAGACGCTCCTCGGGGCGCGTCTTGCTTGGGCCTCTCTCCTGGAGGCGCTCAGTCAGAACCAGAGGTGACATGTGGCAAGACGCTCCTCGGAGCGCGTCTTGCTTGGGCCTCTCTCCTGGAGGCCCTCTGTCAGACCCAGTGTTGACATGTGGCAAGACGCTCCTCGGGGAGCGTCTTGCTTGGGCCTCTCTCCTGGAGGCGCTCAGTCAGAACCAGAGGTGACATGTGGCAAGACGCTCCTCGGAGCGCGTCTTGCTTGGGCCTCTCTCCTGGAGGCCCTCTGTCACCCAGTGTTGACATGTGGCAAGACGCTCCTCGGGGCGCGTCTTGCTTGGGCCTCTCTCCTGGAGGCGCTCATTCAGACCCAGTGGTGACATGTGGCAAGACGCTCCTCGGGGCGCGTATTGCTTGGGCCTCTCTTCTGAATGCCCTCTGTCAGACCGAGTGATGACATAAGGCAAGACGCTCCTCGGGGCGCGTCTTGCTGGGGCCTCTCTCCTGGAGGCGCTCATTCAGACCCAGTGGTGACATGTGGCAAGACGCTCCTCGGGGCGCGTATTGCTTGGGCCTCTCTTCTGAATGCCCTCTGTCAGACCGAGTGATGACATAATGCAAGACGCTCCTCGGGGCGCGTCTTGCTGGGGCCTCTCTCCTGGAGGCGCTCAGTCAGACACAGTGTTGACATGTGGCAAGACAATCCTCGGGGCGCGTCTTGCTTGGGCTTCTCTCATGGAGACCCTCAGTAAGACCCATTGTTGACATGTGGCAAGAAGCTCCTCGGGGCGCGTCTTGCTTTGTCTTCTCTCCTGGAGGCCTTCAGTCAGACCCATTGTTCACATGTGGCAAGACGCTCCTCGGGGCGCGTATTGCTTGGGCCTCTCTCCTGGATGCCCTCTGTCAGACCCAGTGTTGACATGTGGCAAGACTCTCCTCGGGGCGCGTCTTGCTTGGGCTTCTCTCATGGAGGCCCTCAGTCAGACCCAGTGTTGACATGTGTGAGGACGCTCCTCGGGGCGTGTCTTGCTCGGGCCTTTCTCCTGGAGGCGCTCAGTCAGACCCAGTGTTGACACGTGGCAAGACGCTCCTCGGGCGCGTCTTGCTTGGGCCTCTCTCCTGGAGGCGCTCAGTCAGACTGAGTAGTGACATGTGGCCTGACGCTCCTCGGGGCGCATGTTGCTCGGGCCTCCCTCCTGGAGGCGCTTAGTCAGACCAAGTGGTGACATGTGGCAAGACATTCCTCGGGGCACGTCTTGCTTGGGCCTCTCTCCTGGAGGCCCTCTGTCAGACCCAGTGTTGACATGTGTCAAGACGCTCCTCGGGGCGCGTCTTGCTTGGGCTTCTCTCCTGGAGTACCTCAGTCAGACCCATTGTTGGCATGTGGCAAGACGCTCCTCGGGGCGCGTCTTGCTTTGTCTTCTCTCCTGGAGGCCTTCAGTCAGACCCATTGTTCACATGTGGCAAGACGCTCCTCGGGGGGCGTCTTGCTTGGGCTTCTCTCCTGGAGGCGCTCAGACAGACCCAGTGTTGACATGTGACAAGACGCTCCTCGGGGCGCGTCTTGCTTGGGCTTCTCTCCTGGAGGCCCTCAGTCAGACCCATTGTTGACATGTGGCAAGACGCTCCTCGGGGGGCGTCTTGCTTGGGCTTCTCTCCTGGAGGCGCTCAGACAGACCCAGTGTTGACATGTGACAAGACGCTCCTCGGGGCGCGTCTTGCTTGGGCCTCTCTCCTGGAGGCGCTCAGTCAGAACCAGAGGTGACATGTGGCAAGACGCTCCTCGGAGCGCATCTTGCTTGGGCCTCTCTCCTGGAGGCCCTCTGTCACCCAGTGTTGACATGTGGCAAGACGCTCCTCCGGGCGCATCTTGCTTGGGCCTCTCTCCTGGAGGCGCTCAGTCAGACCGAGTGCTGACATAAGGCAAGACGCTCCTCGGGGCGCGTCTTGCTGGGGCCTCTCTCCTGGAGGCGCTCATTCAGACCCAGTGGTGACATGTGGCAAGACGCTCCTCGGGGCGCGTATTGCTTGGGCCTCTCTTCTGAATGCCCTCTGTCAGACCGAGTGATGACATAAGGCAAGACGCTCCTCGGGGCGCGTCTTGCTGGGGCCTCTCTCCTGGAGGCGCTCATTCAGACCCAGTGGTGACATGTGGCAAGACGCTCCTCGGGGCGCGTATTGCTTGGGCCTCTCTTCTGAATGCCCTCTGTCAGACCGAGTGATGACATAATGCAAGACGCTCCTCGGGGCGCGTCTTGCTGGGGCCTCTCTCCTGGAGGCGCTCAGTCAGACACAGTGTTGACATGTGGCAAGACAATCCTCGGGGCGCGTCTTGCTTGGGCTTCTCTCATGGAGACCCTCAGTAAGACCCATTGTTGACATGTGGCAAGAAGCTCCTCGGGGCGCGTCTTGCTTTGTCTTCTCTCCTGGAGGCCTTCAGTCAGACCCATTGTTCACATGTGGCAAGACGCTCCTCGGGGCGCGTATTGCTTGGGCCTCTCTCCTGGATGCCCTCTGTCAGACCCAGTGTTGACATGTGGCAAGACTCTCCTCGGGGCGCGTCTTGCTTGGGCTTCTCTCATGGAGGCCCTCAGTCAGACCCAGTGTTGACATGTGTGAGGACGCTCCTCGGGGCGTGTCTTGCTCGGGCCTTTCTCCTGGAGGCGCTCAGTCAGACCCAGTGTTGACACGTGGCAAGACGCTCCTCGGGCGCGTCTTGCTTGGGCCTCTCTCCTGGAGGCGCTCAGTCAGACTGAGTAGTGACATATGGCCTGACGCTCCTCGGGGCGCATGTTGCTCGGGCCTCCCTCCTGGAGGCGCTTAGTCAGACCAAGTGGTGACATGTGGCAAGACATTCCTCGGGGCACATCTTGCTTGGGCCTCTCTCCTGGAGGCCCTCTGTCAGACCCAGTGTTGACATGTGTCAAGACGCTCCTCGGGGCGCGTCTTGCTTGGGCTTCTCTCCTGGAGTTCCTCAGTCAGACCCATTGTTGGCATGTGGCAAGACGCTCCTCGGGGCGCGTCTTGCTTGGGCCTCTCTCCTGGAGGCGCTCAGTCAGACCGAGTGCTGACATGTGGCAAGACGCTCCTCGGGCCGCGTGTTGCTTGGGCTTCTCTCCTGGAGGCCCTCAGTCAGACCCATTGTTGACATGTGGCCTGATGCTCCTCGGGGCGCGTCTTGCTTGGGCCTCTCTCCTGGAGGTGCTCAGTCAGACCGAGTGCTGACATGTGGCAAGACGCTCCTCGGGGCGCGTCTTGCTTGGGCCTCTCTCCTGGAGGCGCTCAGTCAGAACCAGAGGTGACATGTGGCAAGACGCTCCTCCGGGCGCATCTTGCTTGGGCCTCTCTCCTGGAGGCCCTCAGTCAGACCCATTGTTGACATGTGGCAAGACGCTCCTCGGGGCGCGTCTTGCTTGGGCCTCTCTCCTGGAGGCGCTCAGTCAGACCGAGTGATGACATAAGGCAAGATGCTCCTCGGGGCGCGTCTTGCTTGGGCCTCTCTCCTGGAGGCGCTCAGTCAGACTGAGTAGTGACATGTGGCCTGACGCTCCTCGGGGCGCGTCTTGCTTGGGCCTCTCTCCTGGAGGCGCTCAGTCAGACCCAGTGGTGACATGTGGCAAGACACTCCTCGGGGCGCGTCTTGCTTGGGCCTCTCTCCTGGAGGCCCTCTGTCAGACCCAGTGTTGACATGTGTCAAGACGCTCCTCGGGGCGCGTCTTGCTTGGGCTTCTCTCCTGGAGGCCCTCAGTCAGACCCATTGTTGACATGTGGCAAGACGCTCCTCGGGGGGCGTCTTGCTTGGGCTTCTCTCCTGGAGGCGCTCAGACAGACCCAGTGTTGACATGTGACAAGACGCTCCTCGGGGCGCGTCTTGCTTGGGCCTCTCTCCTGGAGGCGCTCAGTCAGAACCAGAGGTGACATGTGGCAAGACGCTCCTCGGAGCGCGTCTTGCTTGGGCCTCTCTCCTGGAGGCCCTCTGTCAGACCCAGTGTTGACATGTGGCAAGACGCTCCTCCGGGCGCATCTTGCTTGGGCCTCTCTCCTGGAGGCCCTCAGTCAGACCCAGTGTTGACAGGTGGCAAGACATTTCTCGGGGCGCGTCTTGCTTGGGCCTCTCTCCTGGAGGTTCTCAGTCAGACCCAGTGTTGACATGTGGCAAGATGCTCCTCGGGGCGCGTCTTGCTGGGGCTTCTCTCATGGAGGCACTCAGTCAGACCCAGTGTTGACATGTGGCAAGACGCTCCTCGGGGCACGTCTTGCTTGGGCCTCTCTCCTGGAGGCACTCAGTCAGACCCAGAGGAGACATGTGTCAAGATGCTCCTCGGGGCGCGTCTTGCTTGGGCCTCTCTCCTGAAGGCGCTCAGTCAGACGCAGTGTTCACATGTGGCAAGACGCTCCTCGGGGCGCGTCTTGCTTGGGCCTCTCTCCGTGAGGCGCTCAGTCAGACCCAGTGTTGACATGTGGCAAGACGCTCCGCGGGGCACGTCTTGCTTGGGCCTCTCTCCTGGAGGCGCTCAGTCAGACCGAGTAGTGACATGTGACAAGACGCTCCACGGGGCGCGTCTTGCTTGGGCCTCTCTCCTGGAGGCGCTCAGTCAGACCCAGTGTTGACAGGTGGCAAGACATTTCTCGGGGCGCGTCTTGCTTGGGCCTCTCTCCTGGAGGTTCTCAGTCAGACCCAGTGTTGACATGTGGCAAGATGCTCCTCGGAGCGCGTCTTGCTGGGGCTTCTCTCATGGAGGCACTCAGTCAGACCCAGTGTTGACATGTGGCAAGACGCTCCTCGGGGCACGTCTTGCTTGGGCCTCTCTCCTGGAGGCACTCAGTCAGACCCAGAGGAGACATGTGTCAAGATGCTCCTCGGGGCGCGTCTTGCTTGGGCCTCTCTCCTGGAGGCGCTCAGTCAGACCGAGTGCTGACATGTGGCAAGACGCTCCTCCGGGCGCGTCTTGCTTGGGCCTCTCTCCTGGAGGCGCTCAGTCAGACACAGTGTTGACATGTGGCAAGACACTCCTCGGGGCGCGTCTTGCTTGGGCTTCTCTCATGGAGGCCCTCAGTAAGACCCATTGTTGACATGTGGAAAGAAGCTCCTCGGGGCGCGTCTTGCTTTGTCTTCTCTCCTGGAGGCCTTCAGTCAGACCCATTGTTCACATGTGGCAAGACGCTCCTCGGGGCGCGTATTGCTTGGGCCTCTCTCCTGGATGCCCTCTGTCAGACCCAGTGTTGACATGTGGCAAGACTCTCCTCGGGGCGCGTCTTGCTTGGGCTTCTCTCATGGAGGCCCTCAGTCAGACCCAGTGTTGACATGTGTTAGGACGCTCCTCGGGGCGTGTCTTGCTTGGGCCTTTCTCCTGGAGGCGCTCAGTAAGACCCAGTGTTGACATGTGGCAAGACGCTCCTCGGGGCGCTTCTTGCTTGGGCTTCTCTCCTGGAGGCCCTCAGTCAGACCCATTGTTGACATGTGGCAAGACGCTCCTCGGGGCACGTCTTGCTTGGGCCTCTCTCCTGGAGGCGCTCAGTCAGACCGAGTAGTGACATGTGACAAGACGCTCCTCGGGGCGCGTCTTGCTTGGGCCTCTCTCCTGGAGGCGCTCAGTCAGACCCAGTGTTGACAGGTGGCAAGACATTTCTCGGGGCGCGTCTTGCTTGGGCCTCTCTCCTGGAGGTTCTCAGTCAGACCCAGTGTTGACATGTGGCAAGATGCTCCTCGGGGCGCGTCTTGCTGGGGCTTCTCTCATGGAGGCACTCAGTCAGACCCAGTGTTGACATGTGGCAAGACGCTCCTCGGGGCACGTCTTGCTTGGAACTCTCTCCTGGAGGCACTCAGTCAGACCCAGAGGAGACATGTGTCAAGATGCTCCTCGGGGCGCGTCTTGCTTGGGCCTCTCTCCTGGAGGCGCTCAGTCAGACCGAGTGCTGACATGTGTCAAGACGCTCCTCGGGGCGCGTCTTGCTTGGGCTTCTCTCCTGGAGGCCCTCAGTCAGACCCATTGTTGACATGTGGCAAGACGCTCCTCGGGGGGCGTCTTGCTTGGGCTTCTCTCCTGGAGGCGCTCAGACAGACCCAGTGTTGACATGTGACAAGACGCTCCTCGGGGCGCGTCTTGCTTGGGCCTCTCTCCTGGAGGCCCTCTGTCAGACCCAGTGTTGACATGTGGCAAGACGCTCCTCCGGGCGCATCTTGCTTGGGCCTCTCTCCTGGAGGCCCTCAGTCAGACCCATTGTTGACATGTGGCAAGACGCTCCTCGGGGAGCGTCTTGCTTGGGCCTCTCTCCTGGAGGCGCTCAGTCAGACCGAGTGCTGACATAAGGCAAGACGCTCCTCGGGGCGCGTCTTGCTGGGGCCTCTCTCCTGGAGGCGCTCATTCAGACCCAGTGGTGACATGTGGCAAGACGCTCCTCCAGGCGCGTATTGCTTGGGCCTCTCTTCTGAATGCCCTCTGTCAGACCGAGTGATGACATAAGGCAAGACACTCCTCGGGGCGCGTCTTGCTGGGGCCTCTCTCCTGGAGGCGCTCAGTCAGACACAGTGTTGACATGTGGCAAGACACTCCTCGGGGCGCGTCTTGCTTGGGCTTCTCTCCTGGAGGCCCTCAGTAACACCCATTGTTGACATGTGGCAAGAAGCTCCTCGGGGCGCGTCTTGCTTTGTCTTCTCTCCTGGAGGCCTTCAGTCAGACCCATTGTTCACGTGTGGCAAGACACTCCTCGGGGCGCGTATTGCTTGGGCCTCTCTCCTGGATGCCCTCTGTCAGACCCAGTGTTGACATGTGGCAAGACTCTCCTCGGGGCGCGTCTTGCTTGGGCTTCTCTCATGGAGGCCCTCAGTCAGACCCAGTGTTGACATGTGTGAGGACGCTCCTCGGGGCGTGTCTTGCTCGGGCCTTTCTCCTGGAGGCGCTCAGTCAGACCCAGTGTTGACATGTGGCAAGACGCTCCTCGGGGCGCTTCTTGCTTGGGCTTCTCTCCTGGAGGCCCTCAGTCAGACCCATTGTTGACATGTGGCAAGACGCTCCTCGGGGCACGTCTTGCTTGGGCCTCTCTCCTGGAGGCGCTCAGTCAGACCGAGTAGTGACATGTGACAAGACGCTCCTCGGGGCGTGTCTTGCTTGGGCCTCTCTCCTGGAGGCGCTCAGTCAGACCCAGTGTTGACAGGTGGCAAGACATTTCTCGGGGCGCGTCTTGCTTGGGCCTCTCTCCTGGAGGTTCTCAGTCAGACCCAGTGTTGACATGTGGCAAGATGCTCCTCGGGGCGCGTCTTGCTGGGGCTTCTCTCATGGAGGCACTCAGTCAGACCCAGTGTTGACATGTGGCAAGACGCTCCTCGGGGCACGTCTTGCTTGGGCCTCTCTCCTGGAGGCACTCAGTCAGACCCAGAGGAGACATGTGTCAAGATGCTCCTCGGGGCGCGTCTTGCTTGGGCCTCTCTCCGTGAGGCGCTCAGTCAGACCCAGTGTTGACATGTGGCAAGACGCTCCGCGGGGCACGTCTTGCTTGGGCCTCTCTCCTGGAGGCGCTCAGTCAGACCGAGTAGTGACATGTGACAAGACGCTCCACGGGGCGCGTCTTGCTTGGGCCTCTCTCCTGGAGGCGCTCAGTCAGACCCAGTGTTGACAGGTGGCAAGACATTTCTCGGGGCGCGTCTTGCTTGGGCCTCTCTCCTGGAGGTTCTCAGTCAGACCCAGTGTTGACATGTGGCAAGATGCTCCTCGGAGCGCGTCTTGCTGGGGCTTCTCTCATGGAGGCACTCAGTCAGACCCAGTGTTGACATGTGGCAAGACGCTCCTCGGGGCACGTCTTGCTTGGGCCTCTCTCCTGGAGGCACTCAGTCAGACCCAGAGGAGACATGTGTCAAGATGCTCCTCGGGGCGCGTCTTGCTTGGGCCTCTCTCCTGGAGGCGCTCAGTCAGACCGAGTGCTGACATGTGGCAAGACGCTCCTCCGGGCGCGTCTTGCTTGGGCCTCTCTCCTGGAGGCGCTCAGTCAGACACAGTGTTGACATGTGGCAAGACACTCCTCGGGGCGCGTCTTGCTTGGGCTTCTCTCATGGAGGCCCTCAGTAAGACCCATTGTTGACATGTGGAAAGAAGCTCCTCGGGGCGCGTCTTGCTTTGTCTTCTCTCCTGGAGGCCTTCAGTCAGACCCATTGTTCACATGTGGCAAGACGCTCCTCGGGGCGCGTATTGCTTGGGCCTCTCTCCTGGATGCCCTCTGTCAGACCCAGTGTTGACATGTGGCAAGACTCTCCTCGGGGCGCGTCTTGCTTGGGCTTCTCTCATGGAGGCCCTCAGTCAGACCCAGTGTTGACATGTGTTAGGACGCTCCTCGGGGCGTGTCTTGCTTGGGCCTTTCTCCTGGAGGCGCTCAGTCAGACCCAGTGTTGACATGTGGCAAGACGCTCCTCGGGGCGCTTCTTGCTTGGGCTTCTCTCCTGGAGGCCCTCAGTCAGACCCATTGTTGACATGTGGCAAGACGCTCCTCGGGGCACGTCTTGCTTGGGCCTCTCTCCTGGAGGCGCTCAGTCAGACCGAGTAGTGACATGTGACAAGACGCTCCTCGGGGCGCGTCTTGCTTGGGCCTCTCTCCTGGAGGCGCTCAGTCAGACCCAGTGTTGACAGGTGGCAAGACATTTCTCGGGGCGCGTCTTGCTTGGGCCTCTCTCCTGGAGGTTCTCAGTCAGACCCAGTGTTGACATGTGGCAAGATGCTCCTCGGGGCGCGTCTTGCTGGGGCTTCTCTCATGGAGGCACTCAGTCAGACCCAGTGTTGACATGTGGCAAGACGCTCCTCGGGGCACGTCTTGCTTGGAACTCTCTCCTGGAGGCACTCAGTCAGACCCAGAGGAGACATGTGTCAAGATGCTCCTCGGGGCGCGTCTTGCTTGGGCCTCTCTCCTGGAGGCGCTCAGTCAGACCGAGTGCTGACATGTGGCAAGACGCTCCTCCGGGCGCGTCTTGCTTGGGCCTCTCTCCTGGAGGCGCTCAGTCAGACCCAGTGTTCACATGTGGCAAGACGCTCCTCGGGGCGCGTCTTGCTTGGGCCTCTCTCCTGGAGGCGCTCAGTCAGACCCAGTGTTGACATGTGGCAAGACGCTCCGCGGGGCACGTCTTGCTTGGGCCTCTCTCCTGGAGGCGCTCAGTCAGACCGAGTGCTTACATGTGGCAAGGCGCTCCTCGGGGCGCGTCTTGCTTGGGCCTCTCTCCTGGAGGCGCTCAGTCAGACCTAGTGGTGACACGTGGAAAGACACTCCTCGGGGCGCGTCTTGCTTGGGCCTCTCTCCTGGAGGCCCTCTGTCAGACCCAGTGTTGGCATGTGGCAAGACGCTCCGCGGGGCACGTCTTGCTTGGGCCTCTCTCCTGGAGGCGCTCAGTCAGACCGAGTAGTGACATGTGACAAGACGCTCCTCGGGGCGCGTCTTGCTTGGGCCTCTCTCCTGGAGGCGCTCAGTCAGACCCAGTGTTGACATGTGGCAAGATGCTCCTCGGGGCGCGTATTGCTTGGGCCTCTCTCCTGGAGGCGCTCAGTCAGACCGAGTAGTGACATGTGGCAAGACATTTCTCGGGGCGCGTCTTGCTTGGGCCTCTCTCCTGGAGGTTCTCAGTCAGACCCAGTGTTGACATGTGGCAAGATGCTCCTCGGGGCGCGTCTTGCTGGGGCTTCTCTCATGGAGGCACTCAGTCAGACCCAGTGTTGACATGTGGCAAGACGCTCCTCGCGGCACGTCTTGCTTGGGCCTCTCTCCTGGAGGCGCTCACTCAGACCCAGAGGAGACATGTGTCAAGATGCTCCTCGGGGCGCGTCTTGCTTGGGCCTCTCTCCTGGAGGCGCTCAGTCAGACCGAGTGCTGACATGTGGCAAGACGCTCCTCCGGGCGCGTCTTGCTTGGGCCTCTCTCCTGGAGGCGCTCAGTCAGACCCAGTGTTCACATGTGGCAAGACGCTCCTCGGGGCGCGTCTTGCTTGGGCCTCTCTCCTGGAGGCGCTCAGTCAGACCCAGTGTTGACATGTGGCAAGACGCTCCGCGGGGCACGTCTTGCTTGGGCCTCTCTCCTGGAGGCGCTCAGTCAGACACAGTGTTGACATGTGGCAAGACACTCCTCGGGGCGCGTCTTGCTTGGGCTTCTCTCATGGAGGCCCTCAGTAAGACCCATTGTTGACATGTGGAAAGAAGCTCCTCGGGGCGCGTCTTGCTTTGTCTTCTCTCCTGGAGGCCTTCAGTCAGACCCATTGTTCACATGTGGCAAGACGCTCCTCGGGGCGCGTATTGCTTGGGCCTCTCTCCTGGATGCCCTCTGTCAGACCCAGTGTTGACATGTGTGAGGACGCTCCTCGGGGCGTGTCTTGCTTGGGCCTTTCTCCTGGAGGCGCTCAGTCAGACCCAGTGTTGACATGTGGCAAGACGCTCCTCGGGGCGCTTCTTGCGTGGGCTTCTCTCCTGGAGGCCCTCAGTCAGACCCATTGTTGACATGTGGCAAGACGCTCCTCGGGGCACGTCTTGCTTGGGCCTCTCTCCTGGAGGCGCTCAGTCAGACCGAGTAGTGACATGTGACAAGACGCTCCTCGGGGCGCGTCTTGCTTGGGCCTCTCTCCTGGAGGCGCTCAGTCAGACCCAGTGTTGACAGGTGGCAAGACATTTCTCGGGGCGCGTCTTGCTTGGGCCTCTCTCCTGGAGGTTCTCAGTCAGACCCAGTGTTGACATGTGGCAAGATGCTTCTCGGGGCGCGTCTTGCTGGGGCTTCTCTCATGGAGGCACTCAGTCAGACCCAGTGTTGACATGTGGCAAGACGCTCCTCGGGGCACGTCTTGCTTGGGCCTCTCTCCTGGAGGCACTCAGTCAGACCCAGAGGAGACATGTGTCAAGATGCTCCTCGGGGCGCGTCTTAATTGGGCCTATCTCCTGGAGGCGCTCAGTCAGACCGAGTGCTGACATGTGGCAAGACGCTCCTCCGGGCGCATCTTGCTTGGGCCTCTCTCCTGGAGGCGCTCAGTCAGACACAGTGTTGACATGTGGCAAGACACTCCTCGGGGCGCGTCTTGCTTGGGCTTCTCTCATGGAGGCCCTCAGTAAGACCCATTGTTGACATGTGGAAAGAAGCTCCTCGGGGCGCGTCTTGCTTTGTCTTCTCTCCTGGAGGCCTTCAGTCAGACCCATTGTTCACATGTGGCAAGACGCTCCTCGGGGCGCGTATTGCTTGGGCCTCTCTCCTGGATGCCCTCTGTCAGACCCAGTGTTGACATGTGGCAAGACTCTCCTCGGGGCGCGTCTTGCTTGGGCTTCTCTCATGGAGGCCCTCAGTCAGACCCAGTGTTGACATGTGTGAGGACGCTCCTCGGGGCGTGTCTTGCTTGGGCCTTTCTCCTGGAGGCGCTCAGTCGAACCCAGTGTTGACATGTGGCAAGACGCTCCTCGGGGCGCTTCTTGCTTGGGCTTCTCTCCTGGAGGCCCTCAGTCAGACCCATTGTTGACATGTGGCAAGACGCTCCTCGGGGCACGTCTTGCTTGGGCCTCTCTCCTGGAGGCGCTCAGTCAGACCGAGTAGTGACATGTGACAAGACGCTCCTCGGGGCGCGTCTTGCTTGGGCCTCTCTCCTGGAGGCGCTCAGTCAGACCCAGTGTTGACAGGTGGCAAGACATTTCTCGGGGCGCGTCTTGCTTGGGCCTCTCTCCTGGAGGTTCTCAGTCAGACCCAGTGTTGACATGTGGCAAGATGCTCCTCGGGGCGCGTCTTGCTGGGGCTTCTCTCATGGAGGCACTCAGTCAGACCCAGTGTAGACATATGGCAAGACGCTCCTCGGGGCACGTCTTGCTTGGAACTCTCTCCTGGAGGCACTCAGTCAGACCCAGAGGAGACATGTGTCAAGATGCTCCTCGGGGCGCGTCTTGCTTGGGCCTCTCTCCTGGAGGCGCTCAGTCAGACCGAGTGCTGACATGTGGCAAGACGCTCCTCCGGGCGCGTCTTGCTTGGGCCTCTCTCCTGGAGGCGCTCAGTCAGACCCAGTGTTCATATGTGGCAAGACGCTCCTCGGGGCGCGTCTTGCTTGGGCCTCTCTCCTGGAGGCGCTCAGTCAGACCCAGTGTTGACATGTGGCAAGACGCTCCGCGGGGCACGTCTTGCTTGGGCCTCTCTCCTGGAGGCGCTCAGTCAGACCGAGTGCTTACATGTGGCAAGGCGCTCCTCGGGGCGCGTCTTGCTTGGGCCTCTCTCCTGGAGGCGCTCAGTCAGACCTAGTGGTGACACGTGGAAAGACACTCCTCGGGGCGCGTCTTGCTTGGGCCTCTCTCCTGGAGGCCCTCTGTCAGACCCAGTGTTGGCATGTGGCAAGACGCTCCGCGGGGCACGTCTTGCTTGGGCCTCTCTC
This sequence comes from Nothobranchius furzeri, assembly GCF_043380555.1. NCBI lineage: Eukaryota > Metazoa > Chordata > Actinopteri > Cyprinodontiformes > Nothobranchiidae > Nothobranchius > Nothobranchius furzeri. The sequence continues at coordinate 8,920,706 of NC_091751.1, read as the reverse complement.
CTGGAGGCGTTCAGTCAGACCGAGTAGTGACATGTGACAAGACGCTCCTCGGGGCGCGTCTTGCTTGGGCCTCTCTCCTGGAGGCGCTCAGTCAGACCCAGTGTTGACATGTGGCAAGATGCTCCTCGGGGCGCGTATTGCTTGGGCCTCTCTCCTGGAGGCGCTCAGTCAGACCGAGTAGTGACATGTGGCAAGACATTTCTCGGGGCGCGTCTTGCTTGGGCCTCTCTCCTGGAGGTTCTCAGTCAGACCCAGTGTTGACATGTGGCAAGATGCTCCTCGGGGCGCGTCTTGCTGGGGCTTCTCTCATGGAGGCACTCAGTCAGACCCAGTGTTGACATGTGGCAAGACGCTCCTCGCGGCACGTCTTGCTTGGGCCTCTCTCCTGGAGGCACTCACTCAGACCCAGAGGAGACATGTGTCAAGATGCTCCTCGGGGCGCGTCTTGCTTGGGCCTCTCTCCTGGAGGCGCTCAGTCAGACCGAGTGCTGACATGTGGCAAGACGCTCCTCCGGGCGCGTCTTGCTTGGTCCTCTCTCCTGGAGGCGCTCAGTCAGACTGAGTAGTGACATGTGGCCTGACGCTCCTCGGGGCGCATGTTGCTCGGGCCTCCCTCCTGGAGGCGCTTAGTCAGACCAAGTGGTGACATGTGGCAACACATTCCTCGGGGCACGTCTTGCTTGGGCCTCTCTCCTGGAGGCCCTCTGTCAGACCCAGTGTTGACATGTGTCAAGACGCTCCTCGGGGCGCGTCTTGCTTGGGCTTCTCTCCTGGAGTTCCTCAGTCAGACCCATTGTTGGCATGTGGCAAGACGCTCCTCGGGGCGCGTCTTGCTTTGTCTTCTCTCCTGGAGGCCTTCAGTCAGACCCATTGTTCACATGTGGCAAGACGCTCCTCAGGGGGCGTCTTGCTTGGGCTTCTCTCCTGGAGGCGCTCAGACAGACCCAGTGTTGACATGTGACAAGACGCTCCTCGGGGCGCGTCTTGCTTGGGCTTCTCTCCTGGAGGCCCTCAGTCAGAACCAGAGGTGACATGTGGCAAGACGCTCCTCGGAGCGCATCTTGCTTGGGCCTCTCTCCTGGAGGCCCTCTGTCACCCAGTGTTGACATGTGGCAAGACGCTCCTCCGGGCGCATCTTGCTTGGGCCTCTCTCCTGGAGGCGCTCAGTCAGACCGAGTGCTGACATAAGGCGAGACGCTCCTCGGGGCGCGTCTTGCTGGGGCCTCTCTCCTGGAGGCGCTCATTCAGACCCAGTGGTGACATGTGGCAAGACGCTCCTCGGGGCGCGTATTGCTTGGGCCTCTCTTCTGAATGCCCTCTGTCAGACCGAGTGATGACATAAGGCAAGACGCTCCTCGGGGCGCGTCTTGCTGGGGCCTCTCTCCTGGAGGCGCTCATTCAGACCCAGTGGTGACATGTGGCAAGACGCTCCTCGGGGCGCGTATTGCTTGGGCCTCTCTTCTGAATGCCCTCTGTCAGACCGAGTGATGACATAATGCAAGACGCTCCTCGGGGCGCATCTTGCTGGGGCCTCTCTCCTGGAGGCGCTCAGTCAGACACAGTGTTGACATGTGGCAAGACAATCCTCGGGGCGCGTCTTGCTTGGGCTTCTCTCATGGAGACCCTCAGTAAGACCCATTGTTGACATGTGGCAAGAAGCTCCTCGGGGCGCGTCTTGCTTTGTCTTCTCTCCTGGAGGCCTTCAGTCAGACCCATTGTTCACATGTGGCAAGACGCTCCTCGGGGCGCGTATTGCTTGGGCCTCTCTCCTGGATGCCCTCTGTCAGACCCAGTGTTGACATGTGGCAAGACTCTCCTCGGGGCGCGTCTTGCTTGGGCTTCTCTCATGGAGGCCCTCAGTCAGACCCAGTGTTGACATGTGTGAGGACGCTCCTCGGGGCGTGTCTTGCTCGGGCCTTTCTCCTGGAGGCGCTCAGTCAGACCCAGTGTTGACACGTGGCAAGACGCTCCTCGGGCGCGTCTTGCTTGGGCCTCTCTCCTGGAGGCGCTCAGTCAGACTGAGTAGTGACATGTGGCCTGACGCTCCTCGGGGCGCATGTTGCTCGGGCCTCCCTCCTGGAGGCGCTTAGTCAGACCAAGTGGTGACATGTGGCAAGACATTCCTCGGGGCATGTCTTGCTTGGGCCTCTCTCCTGGAGGCCCTCTGTCAGACCCAGTGTTGACATGTGTCAAGACGCTCCTCGGGGCGCGTCTTGCTTGGGCTTCTCTCCTGGAGTTCCTCAGTCAGACCCATTGTTGGCATGTGGCAAGACGCTCCTCGGGGCGCGTCTTGCTTGGGCCTCTCTCCTGGAGGCGCTCAGTCAGACCGAGTGCTGACATGTGGCAAGACGCTCCTCGGGCCGCGTGTTGCTTGGGCTTCTCTCCTGGAGGCCCTCAGTCAGACCCATTGTTGACATGTGGCCTGACGCTCCTCGGGGCGCGTCTTGCTTGGGCCTCTCTCCTGGAGGTGCTCAGTCAGACCGAGTGCTGACATGTGGCAAGACGCTCCTCGGGGCGCGTCTTGCTTGGGCCTCTCTCCTGGAGGCGCTCAGTCAGAACCAGAGGTGACATGTGGCAAGATGCTCCTCCGGGCGCATCTTGCTTGGGCCTCTCTCCTGGAGGCCCTCAGTCAGACCCATTGTTGACATGTGGCAAGACGCTCCTCGGGGCGCGTCTTGCTTGGGCCTCTCTCCTGGAGGCGCTCAGTCAGACCGAGTGATGACATAAGGCAAGATGCTCCTCGGGGCGCGTCTTGCTTGGGCCTCTCTCCTGGAGGCGCTCAGTCAGACTGAGTAGTGACATGTGGCCTGACGCTCCTCGGGGAGCGTCTTGCTTGAGCTTCTCTCCTGGAGGCGCTCAGTCAGACCCAGTGGTGACATGTGGCAAGACACTCCTCGGGACGCGTCTTGCTTGGGCCTCTCTCCTGGAGGCCCTCTGTCAGACCCAGTGTTGACATGTGTCAAGACGCTCCTCGGGGCGCGTCTTGCTTGGGCTTCTCTCCTGGAGGCCCTCAGTCAGACCCATTGTTGACATGTGGCAAGACGCTCCTCGGGGGGCGTCTTGCTTGGGCTTCTCTCCTGGAGGCGCTCAGACAGACCCAGTGTTGACATGTGACAAGACGCTCCTCGGGGCGCGTCTTGCTTGGGCCTCTCTCCTGGAGGCGCTCAGTCAGAACCAGAGGTGACATGTGGCAAGACGCTCCTCGGGGAGCGTCTTGCTTGGGCCTCTCTCCTGGAGGCGCTCAGTCAGACCGAGTGCTGACATAAGGCAAGACGCTCCTCGGGGCGCGTCTTGCTGGGGCCTCTCTCCTGGAGGCGCTCATTCAGACCCAGTGGTGACATGTGGCAAGACGCTCCTCCAGGCGCGTATTGCTTGGGCCTCTCTTCTGAATGCCCTCTGTCAGACCGAGTGATGACATAAGGCAAGACACTCCTCGGGGCGCGTCTTGCTGGGGCCTCTCTCCTGGAGGCGCTCAGTCAGACACAGTGTTGACATGTGGCAAGACACTCCTCGGGGCGCGTCTTGCTTGGGCTTCTCTCCTGGAGGCCCTCAGTAACACCCATTGTTGACATGTGGCAAGAAGCTCCTCGGGGCGCGTCTTGCTTTGTCTTCTCTCCTGGAGGCCTTCAGTCAGACCCATTGTTCACATGTGGCAAGACGCTCCTCGGGGCGCGTATTGCTTGGGCCTCTCTCCTGGATGCCCTCTGTCAGACCCAGTGTTGACATGTGGCAAGACTCTCCTCGGGGCGCGTCTTGCTTGGGCTTCTCTCATGGAGGCCCTCAGTCAGACCCAGTGTTGACATGTGTGAGGACGCTCCTCGGGGCGTGTCTTGCTCGGGCCTTTCTCCTGGAGGCGCTCAGTCAGACCCAGTGTTGACATGTGGCAAGACGCTCCTCGGGGCGCTTCTTGCTTGGGCTTCTCTCCTGGAGGCCCTCAGTCAGACCCATTGTTGACATGTGGCAAGACGCTCCTCGGGGCACGTCTTGCTTGGGCCTCTCTCCTGGAGGCGCTCAGTCAGACCGAGTAGTGACATGTGACAAGACGCTCCTCGGGGCGTGTCTTGCTTGGGCCTCTCTCCTGGAGGCGCTCAGTCAGACCCAGTGTTGACAGGTGGCAAGACATTTCTCGGGGCGCGTCTTGCTTGGGCCTCTCTCCTGGAGGTTCTCAGTCAGACCCAGTGTTGACATGTGGCAAGATGCTCCTCGGGGCGCGTCTTGCTGGGGCTTCTCTCATGGAGGCACTCAGTCAGACCCAGTGTTGACATGTGGCAAGACGCTCCTCGGGGCACGTCTTGCTTGGGCCTCTCTCCTGGAGGCACTCAGTCAGACCCAGAGGAGACATGTGTCAAGATGCTCCTCGGGGCGCGTCTTGCTTGGGCCTCTCTCCTGAAGGCGCTCAGTCAGACGCAGTGTTCACATGTGGCAAGACGCTCCTCGGGGCGCGTCTTGCTTGGGCCTCTCTCCTGGAGGCGCTCAGTCAGACCCAGTGTTGACATGTGGCAAGACGCTCCGCGGGGCACGTCTTGCTTGGGCCTCTCTCCTGGAGGCGCTCAGTCAGACCGAGTAGTGACATGTGACAAGACGCTCCACGGGGCGCGTCTTGCTTGGGCCTCTCTCCTGGAGGCGCTCAGTCAGACCCAGTGTTGACAGGTGGCAAGACATTTCTCGGGGCGCGTCTTGCTTGGGCCTCTCTCCTGGAGGTTCTCAGTCAGACCCAGTGTTGACATGTGGCAAGATGCTCCTCGGAGCGCGTCTTGCTGGGGCTTCTCTCATGGAGGCACTCAAACAGACCTCCAGGAGAGAGGCCCAAGCAAGACGCGCCCCGAGGAGCATCAGTCCACATGTCACTACTCAGTCTGACTGAGCGCCTCCAGGAGAGAGGCCCAAGCAAGACGCGCCCCGAGGGGCGACTTGCCACATGTCAACAATGGGTCTGACTGAGGGCCTCCAGGAGAGAGGCCCAAGCAAGATGCGCCCGGAGGAGCGTCTTGCCACATGTCACCTCTGGTTCTGACTGAGCGCCTCCAGGAGAGAGGCCCAAGCAAGACGCGCCCCGAGGAGCGTCTTGTCACATGTCAACACTGGGTCTTTCTGAGCGCCTCCAGGAGAGAAGCCCAAGCAAGACACGCCCCGAGGAGCGTCTTGCCACATGTCAGCACTCAGTCTGATTGAGCACCTCCAGGAGAGAGGCCCAAGCAAGACGCGCCCCGAGAAGCGTCTTGCCACATGTCAACAATGGGTCTGACTGAGGGCCTCCAGGAGAGAAGCCCAAGCAACACGCGGCTCGAGGAGCGTCTTGCCACATGTCAGTCCTCGGTCTGACTGAGCGCCTCCAGGAGAGAGGCCCAAGCAAGACGCGCCCCGAGGAGCGTCTTGCCACATGTCAACAATGGGTCTGACTAAGGGCCTCCAGGAGAGAAGCCCAAACAAGACACGCCCCGAGGAGCGTCTTGACACATGTCAACACTGGGTCTGACTGAGGGCCTCCAGGAGAGAGTCCCAAGCAACACGCGCCCCGAGGAGCGTCAGGCCACATGTCACTACTCAGTCTGACTGAGCGCCTCCAGGAGAGAGGCCCAAGCAAGACGCGCCCCGAGGAGCGTCTTGCCACTTGTCAACAATGGGTCTTACTGAGGGCCTCCAGGAAAGAAGTCCAAGCAAGACGCGCCCCGAGGAGCTTCTTGCCACATGTCAGCACTCAGTCTGACTGAGAGCCTCCAGGAGAGAGGCCCAAGCAAGATGCGCCCCGAGGAGTGTCTTGCCACATGTCAACACTGGGTCTGACAGAGGGCCTCCAGGAGAGAGGCCCAAGCAAGATGCGCCCCGAGGAGCGTCTTGACACATGTCAACACTGGGTCTGACAGAGGGCCTCCATGAGAGAGGCCCAAGCAAGATGCGCCCCGAGGAGTGTCTTGCCACATGTCAACACTGGGTCTGACAGAGGGCCTCCAGGAGAGAGGCCCAAGCAAGACGCGCCCCGAGGAGTGTCTTGCCACATGTCACCACTTGGTCTGACTGAGCGCCTCCAGGAGAGAGGCCCAAGCAACACGCGCCCCGAGGAGCGACAGGCCACATGTCAATACTCAGTCTGACTGAGCGCCTCCAGGAGAGAGGCCCAAGCAAGACACGCCCCGAGGAGCGTCTTGCCACGTGTCAACACTGGGTCTGATTGAGGGCCTTCTGGAGAGAGGCCCAAGCAAGACGCGCCCCGAGGAGCGTTTTGCCACATGTCAACAATGGCTCTTACTGAGGGCCTCCGGGAGAGAAGCCCAAGCAAGACGCGCCCCGAGGAGCTTCTTGCCACATGTCAGCACTCGGTCTGACTGAGCGCCTCCAGGAGAGAGGCCCAAGCAAGACGCGCCCCGAGGAGCGTCTTGCCACATGTCAACACTGGGTCTGACTGAGCGCCTCCAGGAGAGAGGCCCAAGCAAGACACGCCCCGAGGAGCGTCTTGACAGATGTCAACACTGGGTCTGACTGAGGGCCTCCATGAGAGAAGCCCAAGCAAGACGAGCCCCGAGGAGAGTCTTGCCACATGTCAAAACTCGGTCGGACAGAGGGCATCCAGGAGAGAGGCCCAAGCAATACGCGACCCGAGGAGCGTCTTGCCACATGTCACCACTGGGTCTGACTGAGCGCCTCCAGGAGAGAGACCCAACCAAGACGCGCCCTGAGGAGCGTCTTGCCACATGCCAACACTGGGTCTGACAGAGGGCCTCCAGGAGAGAGGCCCAAGCAAGACGCGCCCCGAGGAGTGTCTTGCCACATGTAACCACTGGGTCTGACTGAGCGCTTCCAGGAGAGAGGCCCAAGCAAGACGCGCCCCGAGGAGCGTCGTGTCACATGTCAACACTGGGTCTTTCTGAGCGCCTCCAGGAGAGAAGCCCAAGCAAGACGTGCCCCGAGGAGCGTCTTGCCACATGTCAACACTGGGTCTGACTGAGGGCCTCCAGGAGAGAAGACCAAGCAAGATGCGCCCCGAGGAGCGTCTTGCCACATGTCAGCACTCGGTCTGACTGAGCGCCTCCAGGAGAGAGGCCCAAGCAAGACGCGCCCCGAGGAGCGTCTTTTCACATGTCAACACTGGGTCTGACTGAGCGTCTCCAGGAGAGAGGCCAAAGCCAGACGCGCCCCGAGGAGCCTCTTGCCACATGTGAACACTGGGTCTGACTGAGCGCCTCCAGGAGAGAGGCCCAAGCAAGACGCGCCCCGAGGAGCGTCTTGACACATGTCTCCTCTGGGTCTGACTGAGCGCCTCCAGGAGAGAGGCCCAAGCAAGACGTGCCCCGAGGAGCATCTTGCCACATGTCAACACTGGGTCTGACTGAGTGCCTCCATGAGAGAAGCCCCAGCAAGACGCGCCCCGAGGAGCGTCTTGCCACATGTCAACACTGGATCTGACTGAGCACCTCCAGGAGAGAGGCCCAAGCAAGAAACGCCCGAGGAGCGTCTTGACACATGTCAACACTGGGTCTGACTGAGCGCCTCCAGGAGAGAGGCCCGAGGAGCGTCTTGCCACATGTCACATCTGGGTCTGACTGAGCGCCTCCAGGAGAGAGGCCCAAGCAAGAAGCGCCCCGAGGAGCGTCTTGCCACATGTCAACAATGGGTCTGACTGAGGGCCTCCAGGAGAGAAGCCCAAGCAAGACTCGCCCCGAGGAGCGTCTTGCCACATGTCAACACTGGGTCTAATTGAGTGCCTCCAGGAGAGAGGCCCAAGCAAGACGCGCCCCGAGGAGCGTCTTGCCACATGTCACTACTCGGTCTGACTGAGCGCCTCCAGGAGAGAGGTCCAAGCAACACGTGCCCCGAGGAGCGTCTTGCCACATATGAACAATGGGTCTGACTGAGGGCCTCCAGGAGAGAAGCCAAAGCAAGACGCGCCCCGAGGAGCTTCTTTCCACATGTCAACAATGGGTCTTACTGAGGGCCTCCATGAGAGAAGCTCAAGCAAGACGCGCCCCGAGGAGTGTCTTGCCACGTGTCAACACTGTGTCTGACTGAGCGCCTCCAGGAGAGAGGCCCAAGCAAGACACTCCACGGGGCGCGTCTTGCTTGGGCTTCTCTCCTGGAGGCGCTCAGTCAGACCGAGTGCTGACATGTGGCAAGACGCTCCTCGGGCCGCGTGTTGCTTGGGCTTCTCTCCTGGAGGCACTCAGTTAGACCGAGTGCTGACATGTGGCAAGAAGCTCCTCGGGGCGCGTCTTGCTTGGGCTTCTCTCCTGGAGGCCCTCAGTCAGACCCATTGTTGACATGTGGCCTGACGCTCCTCGGGGCGCGTCTTGCTTGGGCCTCTCTCCTGGAGGTGCTCAGTCAGACCGAGTGCTGACATGTGGCAAGACGCTCCTCGGGGCGCGTCTTGCTTGGGCCTCTCTCCTGGAGGCGCTCAGTCAGAACCAGAGGTGACATGTGGCAAGACGCTCCTCGGGGCGCGTCTTGCTTGGGCCTCTCTCCTGGAGGCGCTCAGTCAGACCGAGTGATGACATAAGGCAAGACGCTCCTCGGGGAGCGTCTTGCTGGGGCCTCTCTCCTGGAGGCGCTCAGTCAGACCCAGTGCTGACATGTGGCAAGATGCTCCTCGGGGCGCGTCTTGCTTGGGCCTCTCTCCTGGAGGCGCTCAGTCAGACTGAGTAGTGACATGTGGCCTGACGCTCCTCGGGGCGCGTCTTGCTTGGGCCTCTCTCCTGGAGGCGCTCAGTCAGACCCAGTGGTGACATGTGGCAAGACACTCCTCGGGGCGCGTCTTGCTTGGGCCTCTCTCCTGGAGGCCCTCTGTCAGACCCAGTGTTGACATGTGTCAAGACGCTCCTCGGGGCGCGTCTTGCTTGGGCTTCTCTCCTGGAGGCCCTCAGTCAGACCCATTGTTGACATGTGGCAAGACGCTCCTCGGGGGGCGTCTTGCTTGGGCTTCTCTCCTGGAGGCGCTCAGACAGACCCAGTGTTGACATGTGACAAGACGCTCCTCGGGGCGCGTCTTGCTTGGGCCTCTCTCCTGGAGGCGCTCAGTCAGAACCAGAGGTGACATGTGGCAAGACGCTCCTCGGAGCGCGTCTTGCTTGGGCCTCTCTCCTGGAGGCCCTCTGTCAGACCCAGTGTTGACATGTGGCAAGACGCTCCTCCGGGCGCATCTTGCTTGGGCCTCTCTCCTGGAGGCCCTCAGTCAGACCGAGTGCTGACATAAGGCAAGACGCTCCTCAGGGCGCGTCTTGCTGGGGCCTCTCTCCTGGAGGCGCTCATTCAGACCCAGTGGTGACATGTGGCAAGACGCTCCTCGGGGCGCGTATTGCTTGGGCCTCTCTTCTGAATGCCCTCTGTCAGACCGAGTGATGACATAAGGCAAGACGCTCCTCGGGGCGCGTCTTGCTGGGGCCTCTCTCCTGGAGGCGCTCAGTCAGACACAGTGTTGACATGTGGCAAGACACTCCTCGGGGCGCGTCTTGCTTGGGCTTCTCTCATGGAGGCCCTCAGTAAGACCCATTGTTGACATGTGGCAAGAAGCTCCTCGGGGCGCGTCTTGCTTTGTCTTCTCTCCTGGAGGCCTTCAGTCAGACCCATTGTTCACATGTGGCAAGACGCTCCTCGGGGCGCGTATTGCTTGGGCCTCTCTCCTGGATGCCCTCAGTCAGACCCAGTGTTGACATGTGTGAGGACGCTCCTCGGGGCGTGTCTTGCTCGGGCCTTTCTCCTGGAGGCGCTCAGTCAGACCCAGTGTTGACACGTGGCAAGACGCTCCTCGGGCGCGTCTTGCTTGGGCCTCTCTCCTGGAGGCGCTCAGTCAGACTGAGTAGTGACATGTGGCCTGACGCTCCTCGGGGCGCATGTTGCTCGGGCCTCCCTCCTGGAGGCGCTTAGTCAGACCAAGTGGTGACATGTGGCAAGACATTCCTCGGGGCACGTCTTGCTTGGGCCTCTCTCCTGGAGGCCCTCTGTCAGACCCAGTGTTGACATGTGTCAAGACGCTCCTCGGGGCGCGTCTTGCTTGGGCTTCTCTCCTGGAGTTCCTCAGTCAGACCCATTGTTGGCATGTGGCAAGACGCTCCTCGGGGCGCGTCTTGCTTGGGCCTCTCTCCTGGAGGCGCTCAGTCAGACCGAGTGCTGACATGTGGCAAGACGCTCCTCGGGCCGCGTGTTGCTTGGGCTTCTCTCCTGGAGGCCCTCAGTCAGACCCATTGTTGACATGTGGCCTGACGCTCCTCGGGGCGCGTCTTGCTTGGGCCTCTCTCCTGGAGGTGCTCAGTCAGACCGAGTGCTGACATGTGGCAAGACGCTCCTCGGGGCGCGTCTTGCTTGGGCCTCTCTCCTGGAGGCGCTCAGTCAGAACCAGAGGTGACATGTGGCAAGACGCTCCTCCGGGCGCATCTTGCTTGGGCCTCTCTCCTGGAGGCCCTCAGTCAGACCCATTGTTGACATGTGGCAAGACGCTCCTCGGGGCGCGTCTTGCTTGGGCCTCTCTCCTGGAGGCGCTCAGTCAGACCGAGTGATGACATAAGGCAAGATGCTCCTCGGGGCGCGTCTTGCTTGGGCCTCTCTCCTGGAGGCGCTCAGTCAGACTGAGTAGTGACATGTGGCCTGACGCTCCTCGGGGCGCGTCTTGCTTGGGCCTCTCTCCTGGAGGCGCTCAGTCAGACCCAGTGGTGACATGTGGCAAGACACTCCTCGGGGCGCGTCTTGCTTGGGCCTCTCTCCTGGAGGCCCTCTGTCAGACCCAGTGTTGACATGTGTCAAGACGCTCCTCGGGGCGCGTCTTGCTTGGGCTTCTCTCCTGGAGGCCCTCAGTCAGACCCATTGTTGACATGTGGCAAGACGCTCCTCGGGGGGCGTCTTGCTTGGGCTTCTCTCCTGGAGGCGCTCAGACAGACCCAGTGTTGACATGTGACAAGACGCTCCTCGGGGCGCGTCTTGCTTGGGCTTCTCTCCTGGAGGCCCTCAGTCAGACCCATTGTTGACATGTGGCAAGACGCTCCTCGGGGGGCGTCTTGCTTGGGCTTCTCTCCTGGAGGCGCTCAGACAGACCCAGTGTTGACATGTGACAAGACGCTCCTCGGGGCGCGTCTTGCTTGGGCCTCTCTCCTGGAGGCGCTCAGTCAGAACCAGAGGTGACATGTGGCAAGACGCTCCTCGGAGCGCGTCTTGCTTGGGCCTCTCTCCTGGAGGCCCTCTGTCAGACCCAGTGTTGACATGTGGCAAGACGCTCCTCGGGGAGCGTCTTGCTTGGGCCTCTCTCCTGGAGGCGCTCAGTCAGAACCAGAGGTGACATGTGGCAAGACGCTCCTCGGAGCGCGTCTTGCTTGGGCCTCTCTCCTGGAGGCCCTCTGTCACCCAGTGTTGACATGTGGCAAGACGCTCCTCGGGGCGCGTCTTGCTTGGGCCTCTCTCCTGGAGGCGCTCATTCAGACCCAGTGGTGACATGTGGCAAGACGCTCCTCGGGGCGCGTATTGCTTGGGCCTCTCTTCTGAATGCCCTCTGTCAGACCGAGTGATGACATAAGGCAAGACGCTCCTCGGGGCGCGTCTTGCTGGGGCCTCTCTCCTGGAGGCGCTCATTCAGACCCAGTGGTGACATGTGGCAAGACGCTCCTCGGGGCGCGTATTGCTTGGGCCTCTCTTCTGAATGCCCTCTGTCAGACCGAGTGATGACATAATGCAAGACGCTCCTCGGGGCGCGTCTTGCTGGGGCCTCTCTCCTGGAGGCGCTCAGTCAGACACAGTGTTGACATGTGGCAAGACAATCCTCGGGGCGCGTCTTGCTTGGGCTTCTCTCATGGAGACCCTCAGTAAGACCCATTGTTGACATGTGGCAAGAAGCTCCTCGGGGCGCGTCTTGCTTTGTCTTCTCTCCTGGAGGCCTTCAGTCAGACCCATTGTTCACATGTGGCAAGACGCTCCTCGGGGCGCGTATTGCTTGGGCCTCTCTCCTGGATGCCCTCTGTCAGACCCAGTGTTGACATGTGGCAAGACTCTCCTCGGGGCGCGTCTTGCTTGGGCTTCTCTCATGGAGGCCCTCAGTCAGACCCAGTGTTGACATGTGTGAGGACGCTCCTCGGGGCGTGTCTTGCTCGGGCCTTTCTCCTGGAGGCGCTCAGTCAGACCCAGTGTTGACACGTGGCAAGACGCTCCTCGGGCGCGTCTTGCTTGGGCCTCTCTCCTGGAGGCGCTCAGTCAGACTGAGTAGTGACATGTGGCCTGACGCTCCTCGGGGCGCATGTTGCTCGGGCCTCCCTCCTGGAGGCGCTTAGTCAGACCAAGTGGTGACATGTGGCAAGACATTCCTCGGGGCACGTCTTGCTTGGGCCTCTCTCCTGGAGGCCCTCTGTCAGACCCAGTGTTGACATGTGTCAAGACGCTCCTCGGGGCGCGTCTTGCTTGGGCTTCTCTCCTGGAGTTCCTCAGTCAGACCCATTGTTGGCATGTGGCAAGACGCTCCTCGGGGCGCGTCTTGCTTTGTCTTCTCTCCTGGAGGCCTTCAGTCAGACCCATTGTTCACATGTGGCAAGACGCTCCTCGGGGGGCGTCTTGCTTGGGCTTCTCTCCTGGAGGCGCTCAGACAGACCCAGTGTTGACATGTGACAAGACGCTCCTCGGGGCGCGTCTTGCTTGGGCTTCTCTCCTGGAGGCCCTCAGTCAGACCCATTGTTGACATGTGGCAAGACGCTCCTCGGGGGGCGTCTTGCTTGGGCTTCTCTCCTGGAGGCGCTCAGACAGACCCAGTGTTGACATGTGACAAGACGCTCCTCGGGGCGCGTCTTGCTTGGGCCTCTCTCCTGGAGGCGCTCAGTCAGAACCAGAGGTGACATGTGGCAAGACGCTCCTCGGAGCGCATCTTGCTTGGGCCTCTCTCCTGGAGGCCCTCTGTCACCCAGTGTTGACATGTGGCAAGACGCTCCTCCGGGCGCATCTTGCTTGGGCCTCTCTCCTGGAGGCGCTCAGTCAGACCGAGTGCTGACATAAGGCAAGACGCTCCTCGGGGCGCGTCTTGCTGGGGCCTCTCTCCTGGAGGCGCTCATTCAGACCCAGTGGTGACATGTGGCAAGACGCTCCTCGGGGCGCGTATTGCTTGGGCCTCTCTTCTGAATGCCCTCTGTCAGACCGAGTGATGACATAAGGCAAGACGCTCCTCGGGGCGCGTCTTGCTGGGGCCTCTCTCCTGGAGGCGCTCATTCAGACCCAGTGGTGACATGTGGCAAGACGCTCCTCGGGGCGCGTATTGCTTGGGCCTCTCTTCTGAATGCCCTCTGTCAGACCGAGTGATGACATAATGCAAGACGCTCCTCGGGGCGCGTCTTGCTGGGGCCTCTCTCCTGGAGGCGCTCAGTCAGACACAGTGTTGACATGTGGCAAGACAATCCTCGGGGCGCGTCTTGCTTGGGCTTCTCTCATGGAGACCCTCAGTAAGACCCATTGTTGACATGTGGCAAGAAGCTCCTCGGGGCGCGTCTTGCTTTGTCTTCTCTCCTGGAGGCCTTCAGTCAGACCCATTGTTCACATGTGGCAAGACGCTCCTCGGGGCGCGTATTGCTTGGGCCTCTCTCCTGGATGCCCTCTGTCAGACCCAGTGTTGACATGTGGCAAGACTCTCCTCGGGGCGCGTCTTGCTTGGGCTTCTCTCATGGAGGCCCTCAGTCAGACCCAGTGTTGACATGTGTGAGGACGCTCCTCGGGGCGTGTCTTGCTCGGGCCTTTCTCCTGGAGGCGCTCAGTCAGACCCAGTGTTGACACGTGGCAAGACGCTCCTCGGGCGCGTCTTGCTTGGGCCTCTCTCCTGGAGGCGCTCAGTCAGACTGAGTAGTGACATGTGGCCTGACGCTCCTCGGGACGCATGTTGCTCGGGCCTCCCTCCTGGAGGCGCTTAGTCAGACCAAGTGGTGACATGTGGCAAGACATTCCTCGGGGCACGTCTTGCTTGGGCCTCTCTCCTGGAGGCCCTCTGTCAGACCCAGTGTTGACATGTGTCAAGACGCTCCTCGGGGCGCGTCTTGCTTGGGCTTCTCTCCTGGAGTTCCTCAGTCAGACCCATTGTTGGCATGTGGCAAGACGCTCCTCGGGGCGCGTCTTGCTTGGGCCTCTCTCCTGGAGGCGCTCAGTCAGACCGAGTGCTGACATGTGGCAAGACGCTCCTCAGGCCGCGTGTTGCTTGGGCTTCTCTCCTGGAGGCCCTCAGTCAGACCCATTGTTGACATGTGGCCTGACGCTCCTCGGGGCGCGTCTTGCTTGGGCCTCTCTCCTGGAGGTGCTCAGTCAGACCGAGTGCTGACATGTGGCAAGACGCTCCTCGGGGCGCGTCTTGCTTGGGCCTCTCTCCTGGAGGCGCTCAGTCAGAACCAGAGGTGACATGTGGCAAGACGCTCCTCCGGGCGCATCTTGCTTGGGCCTCTCTCCTGGAGGCCCTCAGTCAGACCCATTGTTGACATGTGGCAAGACGCTCCTCGGGGTGCGTCTTGCTTGGGCCTCTCTCCTGGAGGCGCTCAGTCAGACCGAGTGATGACATAAGGCAAGATGCTCCTCGGGGCGCGTCTTGCTTGGGCCTCTCTCCTGGAGGCGCTCAGTCAGACTGAGTAGTGACATGTGGCCTGACGCTCCTCGGGGCGCGTCTTGCTTGGGCCTCTCTCCTGGAGGCGCTCAGTCAGACCCAGTGGTGACATGTGGCAAGACACTCCTCGGGGCGCGTCTTGCTTGGGCCTCTCTCCTGGAGGCCCTCTGTCAGACCCAGTGTTGACATGTGTCAAGACGCTCCTCGGGGCGCGTCTTGCTTGGGCTTCTCTCCTGGAGGCCCTCAGTCAGACCCATTGTTGACATGTGGCAAGACGCTCCTCGGGGGGCGTCTTGCTTGGGCTTCTCTCCTGGAGGCGCTCAGACAGACCCAGTGTTGACATGTGACAAGACGCTCCTCGGGGCGCGTCTTGCTTGGGCCTCTCTCCTGGAGGCGCTCAGTCAGAACCAGAGGTGACATGTGGCAAGACGCTCCTCGGAGCGCGTCTTGCTTGGGCCTCTCTCCTGGAGGCCCTCTGTCAGACCCAGTGTTGACATGTGGCAAGACGCTCCTCCGGGCGCATCTTGCTTGGGCCTCTCTCCTGGAGGCCCTCAGTCAGACCCATTGTTGACATGTGGCAAGACGCTCCTCGGGGAGCGTCTTGCTTGGGCCTCTCTCCTGGAGGCGCTCAGTCAGACCGAGTGCTGACATAAGGCAAGACGCACCTCGGGGCGCGTCTTGCTGGGGCCTCTCTCCTGGAGGCGCTCATTCAGACCCAGTGGTGACATGTGGCAAGACGCTCCTCCAGGCGCGTATTGCTTGGGCCTCTCTTCTGAATGCCCTCTGTCAGACCGAGTGATGACATAAGGCAAGACACTCCTCGGGGCGCGTCTTGCTGGGGCCTCTCTCCTGGAGGCGCTCAGTCAGACACAGTGTTGACATGTGGCAAGACACTCCTCGGGGCGCGTCTTGCTTGGGCTTCTCTCCTGGAGGCCCTCAGTAACACCCATTGTTGACATGTGGCAAGAAGCTCCTCGGGGCGCGTCTTGCTTTGTCTTCTCTCCTGGAGGCCTTCAGTCAGACCCATTGTTCACATGTGGCAAGACGCTCCTCGGGGCGCGTATTGCTTGGGCCTCTCTCCTGGATGCCCTCTGTCAGACCCAGTGTTGACATGTGGCAAGACCCTCCTCGGGGCGCGTCTTGCTTGGGCTTCTCTCATGGAGGCCCTCAGTCAGACCCAGTGTTGACATGTGTGAGGACGCTCCTCGGGGCGTGTCTTGCTCGGGCCTTTCTCCTGGAGGCGCTCAGTCAGACCCAGTGTTGACATGTGGCAAGACGCTCCTCGGGGCGCTTCTTGCTTGGGCTTCTCTCCTGGAGGCCCTCAGTCAGACCCATTGTTGACATGTGGCAAGACGCTCCTCGGGGCACGTCTTGCTTGGGCCTCTCTCCTGGAGGCGCTCAGACAGACCGAGTAGTGACATGTGACAAGACGCTCCTCGGGGCGTGTCTTGCTTGGGCCTCTCTCCTGGAGGCGCTCAGTCAGACCCAGTGTTGACAGGTGGCAAGACATTTCTCGGGGCGCGTCTTGCTTGGGCCTCTCTCCTGGAGGTTCTCAGTCAGACCCAGTGTTGACATGTGGCAAGATGCTCCTCGGGGCGCGTCTTGCTGGGGATTCTCTCATGGAGGCACTCAGTCAGACCCAGTGTTGACATGTGGCAAGACGCTCCTCGGGGCACGTCTTGCTTGGGCCTCTCTCCTGGAGGCACTCAGTCAGACCCAGAGGAGACGTGTGTCAAGATGCTCCTCGGGGCGCGTCTTGCTTGGGCCTCTCTCCTGAAGGCGCTCAGTCAGACGCAGTGTTCACATGTGGCAAGACGCTCCTCGGGGCGCGTCTTGCTTGGGCCTCTCTCCTGGAGGCGCTCAGTCAGACCGAGTAGTGACATGTGACAAGACGCTCCACGGGGCGCGTCTTGCTTGGGCCTCTCTCCTGGAGGCGCTCAGTCAGACCCAGTGTTGACAGGTGGCAAGACATTTCTCGGGGCGCGTCTTGCTTGGGCCTCTCTCCTGGAGGTTCTCAGTCAGACCCAGTGTTGACATGTGGCAAGATGCTCCTCGGAGCGCGTCTTGCTGGGGCTTCTCTCATGGAGGCACTCAGTCAGACCCAGTGTTGACATGTGGCAAGACGCTCCTCGGGGCACGTCTTGCTTGGGCCTCTCTCCTGGAGGCACTCAGTCAGACCCAGAGGAGACATGTGTCAAGATGCTCCTCGGGGCGCGTCTTGCTTGGGCCTCTCTCCTGGAGGCGCTCAGTCAGACCGAGTGCTGACATGTGGCAAGACGCTCCTCCGGGCGCGTCTTGCTTGGGCCTCTCTCCTGGAGGCGCTCAGTCAGACACAGTGTTGACATGTGGCAAGACACTCCTCGGGGCGCGTCTTGCTTGGGCTTCTCTCATGGAGGCCCTCAGTAAGACCCATTGTTGACATGTGGAAAGAAGCTCCTCGGGGCACGTCTTGCTTTGTCTTCTCTCCTGGAGGCCTTCAGTCAGACCCATTGTTCACATGTGGCAAGACGCTCCTCGGGGCGCGTATTGCTTGGGCCTCTCTCCTGGATGCCCTCTGTCAGACCCAGTGTTGACATGTGGCAAGACTCTCCTCGGGGCGCGTCTTGCTTGGGCTTCTCTCATGGAGGCCCTCAGTCAGACCCAGTGTTGACATGTGTTAGGACGCTCCTCGGGGCGTGTCTTGCTTGGGCCTTTCTCCTGGAGGCGCTCAGTCAGACCCAGTGTTGACATGTGGCAAGACGCTCCTCGGGGCGCTTCTTGCTTGGGCTCATCTCCTGGAGGCCCTCAGTCAGACCCATTGTTGACATGTGGCAAGACGCTCCTCGGGGCACGTCTTGCTTGGGCCTCTCTCCTGGAGGCGCTCAGTCAGACCGAGTAGTGACATGTGACAAGACGCTCCTCGGGGCGCGTCTTGCTTGGGCCTCTCTCCTGGAGGCGCTCAGTCAGACCCAGTGTTGACAGGTGGCAAGACATTTCTCGGGGCGCGTCTTGCTTGGGCCTCTCTCCTGGAGGTTCTCAGTCAGACCCAGTGTTGACATGTGGCAAGATGCTCCTCGGGGCGCGTCTTGCTGGGGCTTCTCTCATGGAGGCACTCAGTCAGACCCAGTGTTGACATGTGGCAAGACGCTCCTCGGGGCACGTCTTGCTTGGAACTCTCTCCTGGAGGCACTCAGTCAGACCCAGAGGAGACATGTGTCAAGATGCTCCTCGGGGCGCGTCTTGCTTGGGCCTCTCTCCTGGAGGCGCTCAGTCAGACCGAGTGCTGACATGTGGCAAGACGCTCCTCCGGGCGCGTCTTGCTTGGGCCTCTCTCCTGGAGGCGCTCAGTCAGACCCAGTGTTCACATGTGGCAAGACGCTCCTCGGGGCGCGTCTTGCTTGGGCCTCTCTCCTGGAGGCGCTCAGTCAGACCCAGTGTTGACATGTGGCAAGACGCTCCGCGGGGCACGTCTTGCTTGGGCCTCTCTCCTGGAGGCGCTCAGTCAGACCGAGTGCTTACATGTGGCAAGGCGCTCCTCGGGGCGCGTCTTGCTTGGGCCTCTCTCCTGGAGGCGCTCAGTCAGACCTAGTGGTGACACGTGGAAAGACACTCCTCGGGGCGCGTCTTGCTTGGGCCTCTCTCCTGGAGGCCCTCTGTCAGACCCAGTGTTGGCATGTGGCAAGACGCTCCGCGGGGCACGTCTTGCTTGGGCCTCTCTCCTGGAGGCGCTCAGTCAGACCGAGTAGTGACATGTGACAAGACGCTCCTCGGGGCGCGTCTTGCTTGGGCCTCTCTCCTGGAGGCGCTCAGTCAGACCCAGTGTTGACATGTGGCAAGATGCTCCTCGGGGCGCGTATTGCTTGGGCCTCTCTCCTGGAGGCGCTCAGTCAGACCGAGTAGTGACATGTGGCAAGACATTTCTCGGGGCGCGTCTTGCTTGGGCCTCTCTCCTGGAGGTTCTCAGTCAGACCCAGTGTTGACATGTGGCAAGATGCTCCTCGGGGCGCGTCTTGCTGGGGCTTCTCTCATGGAGGCACTCAGTCAGACCCAGTGTTGACATGTGGCAAGACGCTCCTCGCGGCACGTCTTGCTTGGGCCTCTCTCCTGGAGGCGCTCACTCAGACCCAGAGGAGACATGTGTCAAGATGCTCCTCGGGGCGCGTCTTGCTTGGGCCTCTCTCCTGGAGGCGCTCAGTCAGACCGAGTGCTGACATGTGGCAAGACGCTCCTCCGGGCGCGTCTTGCTTGGGCCTCTCTCCTGGAGGCGCTCAGTCAGACCCAGTGTTCACATGTGGCAAGACGCTCCTCGGGGCGCGTCTTGCTTGGGCCTCTCTCCTGGAGGCGCTCAGTCAGACCCAGTGTTGACATGTGGCAAGACGCTCCGCGGGGCACGTCTTGCTTGGGCCTCTCTCCTGGAGGCGCTCAGTCAGACACAGTGTTGACATGTGGCAAGACACTCCTCGGGGCGCGTCTTGCTTGGGCTTCTCTCATGGAGGCCCTCAGTAAGACCCATTGTTGACATGTGGAAAGAAGCTCCTCGGGGCGCGTCTTGCTTTGTCTTCTCTCCTGGAGGCCTTCAGTCAGACCCATTGTTCACATGTGGCAAGACGCTCCTCGGGGCGCGTATTGCTTGGGCCTCTCTCCTGGATGCCCTCTGTCAGACCCAGTGTTGACATGTGTGAGGACGCTCCTCGGGGCGTGTCTTGCTTGGGCCTTTCTCCTGGAGGCCCTCAGTCAGACCCATTGTTGACATGTGGCAAGACGCTCCTCGGGGCACGTCTTGCTTGGGCCTCTCTCCTGGAGGCGCTCAGTCAGACCGAGTAGTGACATGTGACAAGACGCTCCTCGGGGCGCGTCTTGCTTGGGCCTCTCTCCTGGAGGCGCTCAGTCAGACCCAGTGTTGACAGGTGGCAAGACATTTCTCGGGGCGCGTCTTGCTTGGGCCTCTCTCCTGGAGGTTCTCAGTCAGACCCAGTGTTGACATGTGGCAAGATGCTTCTCGGGGCGCGTCTTGCTGGGGCTTCTCTCATGGAGGCACTCAGTCAGACCCAGTGTTGACATGTGGCAAGACGCTCCTCGGGGCACGTCTTGCTTGGGCCTCTCTCCTGGAGGCACTCAGTCAGACCCAGAGGAGACATGTGTCAAGATGCTCCTCGGGGCGCGTCTTAATTGGGCCTATCTCCTGGAGGCGCTCAGTCAGACCGAGTGCTGACATGTGGCAAGACGCTCCTCCGGGCGCGTCTTGCTTGGGCCTCTCTCCTGGAGGCGCTCAGTCAGACACAGTGTTGACATGTGGCAAGACACTCCTCGGGGCGCATCTTGCTTGGGCTTCTCTCATGGAGGCCCTCAGTAAGACCCATTGTTGACATGTGGAAAGAAGCTCCTCGGGGCGCGTCTTGCTTTGTCTTCTCTCCTGGAGGCCTTCAGTCAGACCCATTGTTCACATGTGGCAAGACGCTCCTCGGGGCGCGTATTGCTTGGGCCTCTCTCCTGGATGCCCTCTGTCAGACCCAGTGTTGACATGTGGCAAGACTCTCCTCGGGGCGCGTCTTGCTTGGGCTTCTCTCATGGAGGCCCTCAGTCAGACCCAGTGTTGACATGTGTGAGGACGCTCCTCGGGGCGTGTCTTGCTTGGGCCTTTCTCCTGGAGGCGCTCAGTCAGACCCAGTGTTGACATGTGGCAAGACGCTCCTCGGGGCGCTTCTTGCTTGGGCTTCTCTCCTGGAGGCCCTCAGTCAGACCCATTGTTGACATGTGGCAAGACGCTCCTCGGGGCACGTCTTGCTTGGGCCTCTCTCCTGGAGGCGCTCAGTCAGACCGAGTAGTGACATGTGACAAGACGCTCCTCGGGGCGCGTCTTGCTTGGGCCTCTCTCCTGGAGGCGCTCAGTCAGACCCAGTGTTGACAGGAGGCAAGACATTTCTCGGGGCGCGTCTTGCTTGGGCCTCTCTCCTGGAGGTTCTCAGTCAGACCCAGTGTTGACATGTGGCAAGATGCTCCTCGGGGCGCGTCTTGCTGGGGCTTCTCTCATGGAGGCACTCATTCAGACCCAGTGTTGACATGTGGCAAGACGCTCCTCGGGGCACGTCTTGCTTGGGCTTCTCTCATGGAGGCCCTCAGTCAGACCCAGTGTTGACATGTGGCAAGACTCTCCTCGGGGCGCGTCTTGCTTGGGCTTCTCTCATGGAGGCCCTCATTCAGACCCAGTGTTGACATGTGGCAAGACTCTCCTCGGGGCGCGTCTTGCTTGGGCTTCTCTCATGGAGGCCCTCAGTCAGACCCAGTGTTGACATGTGTGAGGACGCTCCTCGGGGCGTGTCTTGCTTGGGCCTTTCTCCTGGAGGCGCTCAGTCAGACCCAGTGTTGACATGTGGCAAGACGCTCCTCGGGGCGCTTCTTGCTTGGGCTTCTCTCCTGGAGGCCCTCAGTCAGACCCATTGTTGACATGTGGCAAGACGCTCCTCGGGGCACGTCTTGCTTGGGCCTCTCTCCTGGAGGCGCTCAGTCAGACCGAGTAGTGACATGTGACAAGACGCTCCTCGGGGCGCGTCTTGCTTGGGCCTCTCTCCTGGAGGCGCTCAGTCAGACCCAGTGTTGACAGGAGGCAAGACATTTCTCGGGGCGCGTCTTGCTTGGGCCTCTCTCCTGGAGGTTCTCAGTCAGACCCAGTGTTGACATGTGGCAAGATGCTCCTCGGGGCGCGTCTTGCTGGGGCTTCTCTCCTGGAGGTTCTCAGTCAGACCCAGTGTTGACATGTGGCAAGACGCTCCTCGGGGCACGTCTTGCTTGGAACTCTCTCCTGGAGGCACTCAGTCAGACCCAGAGGAGACATGTGTCAAGATGCTCCTCGGGGCGCGTCTTGCTTGGGCCTCTCTCCTGGAGGCGCTCAGTCAGACCGAGTGCTGACATGTGGCAAGACGCTCCTCCGGGCGCGTCTTGCTTGGGCCTCTCTCCTGGAGGCGCTCAGTCAGACCCAGTGTTCACATGTGGCAAGACGCTCCTCGGGGCGCGTCTTGCTTGGGCCTCTCTCCTGGAGGCGCTCAGTCAGACCCAGTGTTGACATGTGGCAAGACGCTCCGCGGGGCACGTCTTGCTTGGGCCTCTCTCCTGGAGGCGCTCAGTCAGACCGAGTGCTTACATGTGGCAAGGCGCTCCTCGGGGCGCGTCTTGCTTGGGCCTCTCTCCTGGAGGCGCTCAGTCAGACCTAGTGGTGACACGTGGAAAGACACTCCTCGGGGCGCGTCTTGCTTGGGCCTCTCTCCTGGAGGCCCTCTGTCAGACCCAGTGTTGGCATGTGGCAAGACGCTCCGCGGGGCACGTCTTGCTTGGGCCTCTCTCCTGGAGGCGCTCAGTCAGACCGAGTAGTGACATGTGACAAGACGCTCCTCGGGGCGCGTCTTGCTTGGGCCTCTCTCCTGGAGGCGCTCAGTCAGACCCAGTGTTGACATGTGGCAAGATGCTCCTCGGGGCGCGTATTGCTTGGGCCTCTCTCCTGGAGGCGCTCAGTCAGACCGAGTAGTGACATGTGGCAAGACATTTCTCGGGGCGCGTCTTGCTTGGGCCTCTCTCCTGGAGGTTCTCAGTCAGACCCAGTGTTGACATGTGGCAAGATGCTCCTCGGGGCGCGTCTTGCTGGGGCTTCTCTCATGGAGGCACTCAGTCAGACCCAGTGTTGACATGTGGCAAGACGCTCCTCGCGGCACGTCTTGCTTGGGCCTCTCTCCTGGAGGCACTCACTCAGACCCAGAGGAGACATGTGTCAAGATGCTCCTCGGGGCGCGTCTTGCTTGGGCCTCTCTCCTGGAGGCGCTCAGTCAGACCGAGTGCTGACATGTGGCAAGACGCTCCTCCGG
Organism: Nothobranchius furzeri; assembly: GCF_043380555.1. Taxonomy (NCBI): domain Eukaryota; kingdom Metazoa; phylum Chordata; class Actinopteri; order Cyprinodontiformes; family Nothobranchiidae; genus Nothobranchius; species Nothobranchius furzeri. Next base: position 8,898,347 of record NC_091751.1, on the reverse strand, counting down.
GCGCGTCTTGCTTGGTCCTCTCTCCTGGAGGCGCTCAGTCAGACTGAGTAGTGACATGTGGCCTGACGCTCCTCGGGGCGCATGTTGCTCGGGCCTCCCTCCTGGAGGCGCTTAGTCAGACCAAGTGGTGACATGTGGCAAGACATTCCTCGGGGCACGTCTTGCTTGGGCCTCTCTCCTGGAGGCCCTCTGTCAGACCCAGTGTTGACATGTGTCAAGACGCTCCTCGGGGCGCGTCTTGCTTGGGCTTCTCTCCTGGAGTTCCTCAGTCAGACCCATTGTTGGCATGTGGCAAGACGCTCCTCGGGGCGCGTCTTGCTTTGTCTTCTCTCCTGGAGGCCTTCAGTCAGACCCATTGTTCACATGTGGCAAGACGCTCCTCTGGGGGCGTCTTGCTTGGGCTTCTCTCCTGGAGGCGCTCAGACAGACCCAGTGTTGACATGTGACAAGACGCTCCTCGGGGCGCGTCTTGCCTGGTCTTCTCTCCTGGAGGCCCTCAGTCAGACCCATTGTTGACATGTGGCAAGACGCTCCTCGGGGGGCGTCTTGCTTGGGCTTCTCTCCTGGAGGCGCTCAGACAGACCCAGTGTTGACATGTGACAAGACGCTCCTCGGGGCGCGTCTTGCTTGGGCCTCTCTCCTGGAGGCGCTCAGTCAGAACCAGAGGTGACATGTGGCAAGACGCTCCTCGGAGCGCATCTTGCTTGGGCCTCTCTCCTGGAGGCCCTCTGTCACCCAGTGTTGACATGTGGCAAGACGCTCCTCCGGGCGCATCTTGCTTGGGCCTCTCTCCTGGAGGCGCTCAGTCAGACCGAGTGCTGACATAAGGCGAGACGCTCCTCGGGGCGCGTCTTGCTGGGGCCTCTCTCCTGGAGGCGCTCATTCAGACCCAGTGGTGACATGTGGCAAGACGCTCCTCGGGGCGCGTATTGCTTGGGCCTCTCTTCTGAATGCCCTCTGTCAGACCGAGTGATGACATAAGGCAAGACGCTCCTCGGGGCGCGTCTTGCTGGGGCCTCTCTCCTGGAGGCGCTCATTCAGACCCAGTGGTGACATGTGGCAAGACGCTCCTCGGGGCGCGTATTGCTTGGGCCTCTCTTCTGAATGCCCTCTGTCAGACCGAGTGATGACATAATGCAAGACGCTCCTCGGGGCGCATCTTGCTGGGGCCTCTCTCCTGGAGGCGCTCAGTCAGACACAGTGTTGACATGTGGCAAGACAATCCTCGGGGCGCGTCTTGCTTGGGCTTCTCTCATGGAGACCCTCAGTAAGACCCATTGTTGACATGTGGCAAGAAGCTCCTCGGGGCGCGTCTTGCTTTGTCTTCTCTCCTGGAGGCCTTCAGTCAGACCCATTGTTAACATGTGGCAAGACGCTCCTCGGGGCGCGTATTGCTTGGGCCTCTCTCCTGGATGCCCTCTGTCAGACCCAGTGTTGACATGTGGCAAGACTCTCCTCGGGGCGCGTCTTGCTTGGGCTTCTCTCATGGAGGCCCTCAGTCAGACCCAGTGTTGACATGTGTGAGGACGCTCCTCGGGGCGTGTCTTGCTCGGGCCTTTCTCCTGGAGGCGCTCAGTCAGACCCAGTGTTGACACGTGGCAAGACGCTCCTCGGGCGCGTCTTGCTTGGGCCTCTCTCCTGGAGGCGCTCAGTCAGACTGAGTAGTGACATGTGGCCTGACGCTCCTCGGGGCGCATGTTGCTCGGGCCTCCCTCCTGGAGGCGCTTAGTCAGACCAAGTGGTGACATGTGGCAAGACATTCCTCGGGGCATGTCTTGCTTGGGCCTCTCTCCTGGAGGCCCTCTGTCAGACCCAGTGTTGACATGTGTCAAGACGCTCCTCGGGGCGCGTCTTGCTTGGGCTTCTCTCCTGGAGTTCCTCAGTCAGACCCATTGTTGGCATGTGGCAAGACGCTCCTCGGGGCGCGTCTTGCTTGGGCCTCTCTCCTGGAGGCGCTCAGTCAGACCGAGTGCTGACATGTGGCAAGATGCTCCTCGGGCCGCGTGTTGCTTGGGCTTCTCTCCTGGAGGCCCTCAGTCAGACCCATTGTTGACATGTGGCCTGACGCTCCTCGGGGCGCGTCTTGCTTGGGCCTCTCTCCTGGAGGTGCTCAGTCAGACCGAGTGCTGACATGTGGCAAGACGCTCCTCGGGGCGCGTCTTGCTTGGGCCTCTCTCCTGGAGGCGCTCAGTCAGAACCAGAGGTGACATGTGGCAAGATGCTCCTCCGGGCGCATCTTGCTTGGGCCTCTCTCCTGGAGGCCCTCAGTCAGATCCATTGTTGACATGTGGCAAGACGCTCCTCGGGGCGCGTCTTGAATGGGCCTCTCTCCTGGAGGCGCTCAGTCAGACCGAGTGATGACATAAGGCAAGATGCTCCTCGGGGCGCGTCTTGCTTGGGCCTCTCTCCTGGAGGCGCTCAGTCAGACTGAGTAGTGACATGTGGCCTGACGCTCCTCGGGGCGCGTCTTGCTTGGGCTTCTCTCCTGGAGGCGCTCAGTCAGACCCAGTGGTGACATGTGGCAAGACACTCCTCGGGACGCGTCTTGCTTGGGCCTCTCTCCTGGAGGCCCTCTGTCAGACCCAGTGTTGACATGTGTCAAGACGCTCCTCGGGGCGCGTCTTGCTTGGGCTTCTCTCCTGGAGGCCCTCAGTCAGACCCATTGTTGACATGTGGCAAGACGCTCCTCGGGGGGCGTCTTGCTTGGGCTTCTCTCCTGGAGGCGCTCAGACAGACCCAGTGTTGACATGTGACAAGACGCTCCTCGGGGCGCGTCTTGCTTGGGCCTCTCTCCTGGAGGCGCTCAGTCAGAACCAGAGGTGACATGTGGCAAGACGCTCCTCGGAGCGCGTCTTGCTTGGGCCTCTCTCCTGGAGGCCCTCTGTCAGACCCAGTGTTGACATGTGGCAAGACGCTCCTCCGGGCGCATCTTGCTTGGGCCTCTCTCCTGGAGGCCCTCAGTCAGACCCATTGTTGACATGTGGCAAGACGCTCCTCGGGGAGCGTCTTGCTTGGGCCTCTCTCCTGGAGGCGCTCAGTCAGACCGAGTGCTGACATAAGGCAAGACGCTCCTCGGGGCGCGTCTTGCTGGGGCCTCTCTCCTGGAGGCGCTCATTCAGACCCAGTGGTGACATGTGGCAAGACGCTCCTCCAGGCGCGTATTGCTTGGGCCTCTCTTCTGAATGCCCTCTGTCAGACCGAGTGATGACATAAGGCAAGACACTCCTCGGGGCGCGTCTTGCTGGGGCCTCTCTCCTGGAGGCGCTCAGTCAGACACAGTGTTGACATGTGGCAAGACACTCCTCGGGGCGCGTCTTGCTTGGGCTTCTCTCCTGGAGGCCCTCAGTAACACCCATTGTTGACATGTGGCAAGAAGCTCCTCGGGGCGCGTCTTGCTTTGTCTTCTCTCCTGGAGGCCTTCAGTCAGACCCATTGTTCACATGTGGCAAGACGCTCCTCGGGGCGCGTATTGCTTGGGCCTCTCTCCTGGATGCCCTCTGTCAGACCCAGTGTTGACATGTGGCAAGACTCTCCTCGGGGCGCGTCTTGCTTGGGCTTCTCTCATGGAGGCCCTCAGTCAGACCCAGTGTTGACATGTGTGAGGACGCTCCTCGGGGCGTGTCTTGCTCGGGCCTTTCTCCTGGAGGCGCTCAGTCAGACCCAGTGTTGACATGTGGCAAGACGCTCCTCGGGGCGCTTCTTGCTTGGGCTTCTCTCCTGGAGGCCCTCAGTCAGACCCATTGTTGACATGTGGCAAGACGCTCCTCGGGGCACGTCTTGCTTGGGCCTCTCTCCCGGAGGCGCTCAGTCAGACCGAGTAGTGACATGTGACAAGACGCTCCTCGGGGCGTGTCTTGCTTGGGCCTCTCTCCTGGAGGCGCTCAGTCAGACCCAGTGTTGACAGGTGGCAAGACATTTCTCGGGGCGCGTCTTGCTTGGGCCTCTCTCCTGGAGGTTCTCAGTCAGACCCAGTGTTGACATGTGGCAAGATGCTCCTCGGGGCGCGTCTTGCTGGGGCTTCTCTCATGGAGGCACTCAGTCAGACCCAGTGTTGACATGTGGCAAGACGCTCCTCGGGGCACGTCTTGCTTGGGCCTCTCTCCTGGAGGCACTCAGTCAGACCCAGAGGAGACATGTGTCAAGATGCTCCTCGGGGCGCGTCTTGCTTGGGCCTCTCTCCTGAAGGCGCTCAGTCAGACGCAGTGTTCACATGTGGCAAGACGCTCCTCGGGGCGCGTCTTGCTTGGGCCTCTCTCCTGGAGGCGCTCAGTCAGACCCAGTGTTGACATGTGGCAAGACGCTCCGCGGGGCACGTCTTGCTTGGGCCTCTCTCCTGGAGGCGCTCAGTCAGACCGAGTAGTGACATGTGACAAGACGCTCCACGGGGCGCGTCTTGCTTGGGCCTCTCTCCTGGAGGCGCTCAGTCAGACCCAGTGTTGACAGGTGGCAAGACATTTCTCGGGGCGCGTCTTGCTTGGGCCTCTCTCCTGGAGGTTCTCAGTCAGACCCAGTGTTGACATGTGGCAAGATGCTCCTCGGAGCGCGTCTTGCTGGGGCTTCTCTCATGGAGGCACTCAAACAGACCCAGTGTTGACATGTGGCAAGACGCTCCTCGGGGCACGTCTTGCTTGGGCCTCTCTCCTGGAGGCACTCAGTCAGACCCAGAGGAGACATGTGTCAAGATGCTCCTCGGGGCGCGTCTTGCTTGGGCCTCTCTCCTGGAGGCGCTCAGTCAGACCGAGTGCTGACATGTGGCAAGACGCTCCTCCGGGCGCGTCTTGCTTGGGCCTCTCTCCTGGAGGCGCTCAGTCAGACACAGTGTTGACATGTGGCAAGACACTCCTCGGGGCGCGTCTTGCTTGGGCTTCTCTCATGGAGGCCCTCAGTAAGACCCATTGTTGACATGTGGAAAGAAGCTCCTCGGGGCGCGTCTTGCTTTGTCTTCTCTCCTGGAGGCCTTCAGTCAGACCCATTGTTCACATGTGGCAAGACGCTCCTCGGGGCGCGTATTGCTTGGGCCTCTCTCCTGGATGCCCTCTGTCAGACCCAGTGTTGACATGTGGCAAGACTCTCCTCGGGGCGCGTCTTGCTTGGGCTTCTCTCATGGAGGCCCTCAGTCAGACCCAGTGTTGACATGTGTTAGGACGCTCCTCGGGGCGTGTCTTGCTTGGGCCTTTCTCCTGGAGGCGCTCAGTCAGACCCAGTGTTGACATGTGGCAAGACGCTCCTCGGGGCGCTTCTTGCTTGGGCTTCTCTCCTGGAGGCCCTCAGTCAGACCCATTGTTGACATGTGGCAAGACGCTCCTCGGGGCACGTCTTGCTTGGGCCTCTCTCCTGGAGGCGCTCAGTCAGACCGAGTAGTGACATGTGACAAGACGCTCCTCGGGGCGCGTCTTGCTTGGGCCTCTCTCCTGGAGGCGCTCAGTCAGACCCAGTGTTGACAGGTGGCAAGACATTTCTCGGGGCGCATCTTGCTTGGGCCTCTCTCCTGGAGGTTCTCAGTCAGACCCAGTGTTGACATGTGGCAAGATGCTCCTCGGGGCGCGTCTTGCTGGGGCTTCTCTCATGGAGGCACTCAGTCAGACCCAGTGTTGACATGTGGCAAGACGCTCCTCGGGGCACGTCTTGCTTGGAACTCTCTCCTGGAGGCACTCAGTCAGACCCAGAGGAGACATGTGTCAAGATGCTCCTCGGGGCGCGTCTTGCTTGGGCCTCTCTCCTGGAGGCGCTCAGTCAGACCGAGTGCTGACATGTGGCAAGACGCTCCTCCGGGCGCGTCTTGCTTGGGCCTCTCTCCTGGAGGCGCTCAGTCAGACCCAGTGTTCACATGTGGCAAGACGCTCCTCGGGGCGCGTCTTGCTTGGGCCTCTCTCCTGGAGGCGCTCAGTCAGACCCAGTGTTGACATGTGGCAAGACGCTCCGCGGGGCACGTCTTGCTTGGGCCTCTCTCCTGGAGGCGCTCAGTCAGACCGAGTGCTTACATGTGGCAAGGCGCTCCTCGGGGCGCGTCTTGCTTGGGCCTCTCTCCTGGAGGCGCTCAGTCAGACCTAGTGGTGACACGTGGAAAGACACTCCTCGGGGCGCGTCTTGCTTGGGCCTCTCTCCTGGAGGCCCTCTGTCAGACCCAGTGTTGGCATGTGGCAAGACGCTCCGCGGGGCACGTCTTGCTTGGGCCTCTCTCCTGGAGGCGCTCAGTCAGACCGAGTAGTGACATGTGACAAGACGCTCCTCGGGGCGCGTCTTGCTTGGGCCTCTCTCCTGGAGGCGCTCAGTCAGACCCAGTGTTGACATGTGGCAAGATGCTCCTCGGGGCGCGTATTGCTTGGGCCTCTCTCCTGGAGGCGCTCAGTCAGACCGAGTAGTGACATGTGGCAAGACATTTCTCGGGGCGCGTCTTGCTTGGGCCTCTCTCCTGGAGGTTCTCAGTCAGACCCAGTGTTGACATGTGGCAAGATGCTCCTCGGGGCGCGTCTTGCTGGGGCTTCTCTCATGGAGGCACTCAGTCAGACCCAGTGTTGACATGTGGCAAGACGCTCCTCGCGGCACGTCTTGCTTGGGCCTCTCTCCTGGAGGTGCTCACTCAGACCCAGAGGAGACATGTGTCAAGATGCTCCTCGGGGCGCGTCTTGCTTAGGCCTCTCTCCTGGAGGCGCTCAGTCAGACCGAGTGCTGACATGTGGCAAGACGCTCCTCCGGGCGCGTCTTGCTTGGGCCTCTCTCCTGGAGGCGCTCAGTCAGACCCAGTGTTCACATGTGGCAAGACGCTCCTCGGGGCGCGTCTTGCTTGGGCCTCTCTCCTGGAGGCGCTCAGTCAGACCCAGTGTTGACATGTGGCAAGACGCTCCGCGGGGCACGTCTTGCTTGGGCCTCTCTCCTGGAGGCGCTCAGTCAGACACAGTGTTGACATGTGGCAAGACACTCCTCGGGGCGCGTCTTGCTTGGGCTTCTCTCATGGAGGCCCTCAGTAAGACCCATTGTTGACATGTGGAAAGAAGCTCCTCGGGGCGCGTCTTGCTTTGTCTTCTCTCCTGGAGGCCTTCAGTCAGACCCATTGTTCACATGTGGCAAGACGCTCCTCGGGGCGCGTATTGCTTGGGCCTCTCTCCTGGATGCCCTCTGTCAGACCCAGTGTTGACATGTGTGAGGACGCTCCTCGGGGCGTGTCTTGCTTGGGCCTTTCTCCTGGAGGCGCTCAGTCAGACCCAGTGTTGACATGTGGCAAGACGCTCCTCGGGGCGCTTCTTGCGTGGGCTTCTCTCCTGGAGGCCCTCAGTCAGACCCATTGTTGACATGTGGCAAGACGCTCCTCGGGGCACGTCTTGCTTGGGCCTCTCTCCTGGAGGCGCTCAGTCAGACCGAGTAGTGACATGTGACAAGACGCTCCTCGGGGCGCGTCTTGCTTGGGCCTCTCTCCTGGAGGCGCTCAGTCAGACCCAGTGTTGACAGGTGGCAAGACATTTCTCGGGGCGCGTCTTGCTTGGGCCTCTCTCCTGGAGGCGCTCAGTCAGACACAGTGTTGACATGTGGCAAGACACTCCTCGGGGCGCGTCTTGCTTGGGCTTCTCTCATGGAGGCCCTCAGTAAGACCCATTGTTGACATGTGGAAAGAAGCTCCTCGGGGCGCGTCTTGCTTTGTCTTCTCTCCTGGAGGCCTTCAGTCAGACCCATTGTTCACATGTGGCAAGACGCTCCTCGGGGCGCGTATTGCTTGGGCCTCTCTCCTGGATGCCCTCTGTCAGACCCAGTGTTGACATGTGGCAAGACTCTCCTCGGGGCGCGTCTTGCTTGGGCTTCTCTCATGGAGGCCCTCAGTCAGACCCAGTGTTGACATGTGTGAGGACGCTCCTCGGGGCGTGTCTTGCTTGGGCCTTTCTCCTGGAGGCGCTCAGTCAGACCCAGTGTTGACATGTGGCAAGACGCTCCTCGGGGCGCTTCTTGCTTGGGCTTCTCTCCTGGAGGCCCTCAGTCAGACCCATTGTTGACATGTGGCAAGACGCTCCTCGGGGCACGTCTTGCTTGGGCCTCTCTCCTGGAGGCGCTCAGTCAGACCGAGTAGTGACATGTGACAAGACGCTCCTCGGGGCGCGTCTTGCTTGGGCCTCTCTCCTGGAGGCGCTCAGTCAGACCCAGTGTTGACAGGTGGCAAGACATTTCTCGGGGCGCGTCTTGCTTGGGCCTCTCTCCTGGAGGTTCTCAGTCAGACCCAGTGTTGACATGTGGCAAGATGCTCCTCGGGGCGCGTCTTGCTGGGGCTTCTCTCATGGAGGCACTCAGTCAGACCCAGTGTTGACATGTGGCAAGACGCTCCTCGGGGCACGTCTTGCTTGGAACTCTCTCCTGGAGGCACTCAGTCAGACCCAGAGGAGACATGTGTCAAGATGCTCCTCGGGGCGCGTCTTGCTTGGGCCTCTCTCCTGGAGGCGCTCAGTCAGACCGAGTGCTGACATGTGGCAAGACGCTCCTCCGGGCGCGTCTTGCTTGGGCCTCTCTCCTGGAGGCGCTCAGTCAGACCCAGTGTTCACATGTGGCAAGACGCTCCTCGGGGCGCGTCTTGCTTGGGCCTCTCTCCTGGAGGCGCTCAGTCAGACCCAGTGTTGACATGTGGCAAGACGCTCCGCGGGGCACGTCTTGCTTGGGCCTCTCTCCTGGAGGCGCTCAGTCAGACCGAGTGCTTACATGTGGCAAGGCGCTCCTCGGGGCGCGTCTTGCTTGGGCCTCTCTCCTGGAGGAGCTCAGTCAGACCTAGTGGTGACACGTGGAAAGACACTCCTCGGGGCGCGTCTTGCTTGGGCCTCTCTCCTGGAGGCCCTCTGTCAGACCCAGTGTTGGCATGTGGCAAGACGCTCCGCGGGGCACGTCTTGCTTGGGCCTCTCTCCTGGAGGCGCTCAGTCAGACCGAGTAGTGACATGTGACAAGACGCTCCTCGGGGCGCGTCTTGCTTGGGCCTCTCTCCTGGAGGCGCTCAGTCAGACCCAGTGTTGACATGTGGCAAGATGCTCCTCGGGGCGCGTATTGCTTGGGCCTCTCTCCTGGAGGCGCTCAGTCAGACCGAGTAGTGACATGTGGCAAGACATTTCTCGGGGCGCGTCTTGCTTGGGCCTCTCTCCTGGAGGTTCTCAGTCAGACCCAGTGTTGACATGTGGCAAGATGCTCCTCGGGGCGCGTCTTGCTGGGGCTTCTCTCATGGAGGCACTCAGTCAGACCCAGTGTTGACATGTGGCAAGACGCTCCTCGCGGCACGTCTTGCTTGGGCCTCTCTCCTGGAGGCACTCACTCAGACCCAGAGGAGACATGTGTCAAGATGCTCCTCGGGGCGCGTCTTGCTTGGGCCTCTCTCCTGGAGGCGCTCAGTCAGACCGAGTGCTGACATGTGGCAAGACGCTCCTCCGGGCGCGTCTTGCTTGGTCCTCTCTCCTGGAGGCGCTCAGTCAGACTGAGTAGTGACATGTGGCCTGACGCTCCTCGGGACGCATGTTGCTCGGGCCTCCCTCCTGGAGGCGCTTAGTCAGACCAAGTGGTGACATGTGGCAAGACATTCCTCGGGGCACGTCTTGCTTGGGCCTCTCTCCTGGAGGCCCTCTGTCAGACCCAGTGTTGACATGTGTCAAGACGCTCCTCGGGGCGCGTCTTGCTTGGGCTTCTCTCCTGGAGTTCCTCAGTCAGACCCATTGTTGGCATGTGGCAAGACGCTCCTCGGGGCGCGTCTTGCTTTGTCTTCTCTCCTGGAGGCCTTCAGTCAGACCCATTGTTCACATGTGGCAAGACGCTCCTCGGGGGGCGTCTTGCTTGGGCTTCTCTCCTGGAGGCGCTCAGACAGACCCAGTGTTGACATGTGACAAGACGCTCCTCGGGGCGCGTCTTGCTTGGGCTTCTCTCCTGGAGGCCCTCAGTCAGACCCATTGTTGACATGTGGCAAGACGCTCCTCGGGGGGCGTCTTGCTTGGGCTTCTCTCCTGGAGGCGCTCAGACAGACCCAGTGTTGACATGTGACAAGACGCTCCTCGGTGCGCGTCTTGCTTGGGCCTCTCTCCTGGAGGCGCTCAGTCAGAACCAGAGGTGACATGTGGCAAGACGCTCCTCGGAGCGCATCTTGCTTGGGCCTCTCTCCTGGAGGCCCTCTGTCACCCAGTGTTGACATGTGGCAAGACGCTCCTCCGGGCGCATCTTGCTTGGGCCTCTCTCCTGGAGGCGCTCAGTCAGACCGAGTGCTGACATAAGGCGAGACGCTCCTCGGGGCGCGTCTTGCTGGGGCCTCTCTCCTGGAGGCGCTCATTCAGACCCAGTGGTGACATGTGGCAAGACGCTCCTCGGGGCGCGTATTGCTTGGGCCTCTCTTCTGAATGCCCTCTGTCAGACCGAGTGATGACATAAGGCAAGACGCTCCTCGGGGCGCGTCTTGCTGGGGCCTCTCTCCTGGAGGCGCTCATTCAGACCCAGTGGTGACATGTGGCAAGACGCTCCTCGGGGCGCGTATTGCTTGGGCCTCTCTTCTGAATGCCCTCTGTCAGACCGAGTGATGACATAATGCAAGACGCTCCTCGGGGCGCATCTTGCTGGGGCCTCTCTCCTGGAGGCGCTCAGTCAGACACAGTGTTGACATGTGGCAAGACAATCCTCGGGGCGCGTCTTGCTTGGGCTTCTCTCATGGAGACCCTCAGTAAGACCCATTGTTGACATGTGGCAAGAAGCTCCTCGGGGCGCGTCTTGCTTTGTCTTCTCTCCTGGAGGCCTTCAGTCAGACCCATTGTTCACATGTGGCAAGACGCTCCTCGGGGCGCGTATTGCTTGGGCCTCTCTCCTGGATGCCCTCTGTCAGACCCAGTGTTGACATGTGGCAAGACTCTCCTCGGGGCGCGTCTTGCTTGGGCTTCTCTCATGGAGGCCCTCAGTCAGACCCAGTGTTGACATGTGTGAGGACGCTCCTCGGGGCGTGTCTTGCTCGGGCCTTTCTCCTGGAGGCCCTCAGTCAGACCCAGTGTTGACACGTGGCAAGACGCTCCTCGGGCGCGTCTTGCTTGGGCCTCTCTCCTGGAGGCGCTCAGTCAGACTGAGTAGTGACATGTGGCCTGACGCTCCTCGGGGCGCATGTTGCTCGGGCCTCCCTCCTGGAGGCGCTTAGTCAGACCAAGTGGTGACATGTGGCAAGACATTCCTCGGGGCATGTCTTGCTTGGGCCTCTCTCCTGGAGGCCCTCTGTCAGACCCAGTGTTGACATGTGTCAAGACGCTCCTCGGGGCGCGTCTTGCTTGGGCTTCTCTCCTGGAGTACCTCAGTCAGACCCATTGTTGGCATGTGGCAAGACGCTCCTCGGGGCGCGTCTTGCTTGGGCCTCTCTCCTGGAGGCGCTCAGTCAGACCGAGTGCTGACATGTGGCAAGACGCTCCTCCGGGCGCGTCTTGCTTGGTCCTCTCTCCTGGAGGCGCTCAGTCAGACTGAGTAGTGACATGTGGCCTGACGCTCCTCGGGACGCATGTTGCTCGGGCCTCCCTCCTGGAGGCGCTTAGTCAGACCAAGTGGTGACATGTGGCAAGACATTCCTCGGGGCACGTCTTGCTTGGGCCTCTCTCCTGGAGGCCCTCTGTCAGACCCAGTGTTGACATGTGTCAAGACGCTCCTCGGGGCGCGTCTTGCTTGGGCTTCTCTCCTGGAGTTCCTCAGTCAGACCCATTGTTGGCATGTGGCAAGACGCTCCTCGGGGCGCGTCTTGCTTGGGCCTCTCTCCTGGAGGCGCTCAGTCAGACCCAGTGTTGACATGTGGCAAGACGCTCCGCGGGGCACGTCTTGCTTGGGCCTCTCTCCTGGAGGCGCTCAGTCAGACACAGTGTTGACATGTGGCAAGACACTCCTCGGGGCGCGTCTTGCTTGGGCTTCTCTCATGGAGTCCCTCAGTAAGACCCATTGTTGACATGTGGAAAGAAGCTCCTCGGGGCGCGTCTTGCTTTGTCTTCTCTCCTGGAGGCCTTCAGTCAGACCCATTGTTCACATGTGGCAAGACGCTCCTCGGGGCGCGTATTGCTTGGGCCTCTCTCCTGGATGCCCTCTGTCAGACCCAGTGTTGACATGTGTGAGGACGCTCCTCGGGGTGTGTCTTGCTTGGGCCTTTCTCCTGGAGGCGCTCAGTCAGACCCAGTGTTGACATGTGGCAAGACGCTCCTCGGGGCGCTTCTTGCGTGGGCTTCTCTCCTGGAGGCCCTCAGTCAGACCCATTGTTGACATGTGGCAAGACGCTCCTCGGGGCACGTCTTGCTTGGGCCTCTCTCCTGGAGGCGCTCAGTCAGACCGAGTAGTGACATGTGACAAGACGCTCCTCGGGGCGCGTCTTGCTTGGGCCTCTCTCCTGGAGGCGCTCAGTCAGACCCAGTGTTGACAGGTGGCAAGACATTTCTCGGGGCGCGTCTTGCTTGGGCCTCTCTCCTGGAGGTTCTCAGTCAGACCCAGTGTTGACATGTGGCAAGATGCTTCTCGGGGCGCGTCTTGCTGGGGCTTCTCTCATGGAGGCACTCAGTCAGACCCAGTGTTGACATGTGGCAAGACGCTCCTCGGGGCACGTCTTGCTTGGGCCTCTCTCCTGGAGGCACTCAGTCAGACCCAGAGGAGACATGTGTCAAGATGCTCCTCGGGGCGCGTCTTGCTTGGGCCTATCTCCTGGAGGCGCTCAGTCAGACCGAGTGCTGACATGTGGCAAGACGCTCCTCCGGGCGCGTCTTGCTTGGGCCTCTCTCCTGGAGGCGCTCAGTCAGACACAGTGTTGACATGTGGCAAGACACTCCTCGGGGCGCGTCTTGCTTGGGCTTCTCTCATGGAGGCCCTCAGTAAGACCCATTGTTGACATGTGGAAAGAAGCTCCTCGGGGCGCGTCTTGCTTTGTCTTCTCTCCTGGAGGCCTTCAGTCAGACCCATTGTTCACATGTCGCAAGACGCTCCTCGGGGCGCGTATTGCTTGGGCCTCTCTCCTGGATGCCCTCTGTCAGACCCAGTGTTGACATGTGGCAAGACTCTCCTCGGGGCGCGTCTTGCTTGGGCTTCTCTCATGGAGGCCCTCAGTCAGACCCAGTGTTGACATGTGTGAGGACGCTCCTCGGGGCGTGTCTTGCTTGGGCCTTTCTCCTGGAGGCGCTCAGTCAGACCCAGTGTTGACATGTGGCAAGACGCTCCTCGGGGCGCTTCTTGCTTGGGCTTCTCTCCTGGAGGCCCTCAGTCAGACCCATTGTTGACATGTGGCAAGACGCTCCTCGGGGCACGTCTTGCTTGGGCCTCTCTCCTGGAGGCGCTCAGTCAGACCGAGTAGTGACATGTGACAAGACGCTCCTCGGGGCGCGTCTTGCTTGGGCCTCTCTCCTGGAGGCGCTCAGTCAGACCCAGTGTTGACAGGTGGCAAGACATTTCTCGGGGCGCGTCTTGCTTGGGCCTCTCTCCTGGAGGTTCTCAGTCAGACCCAGTGTTGACATGTGGCAAGATGCTCCTCGGGGCGCGTCTTGCTGGGGCTTCTCTCATGGAGGCACTCAGTCAGACCCAGTGTTGACATGTGGCAAGACGCTCCTCGGGGCACGTCTTGCTTGGAACTCTCTCCTGGAGGCACTCAGTCAGACCCAGAGGAGACATGTGTCAAGATGCTCCTCGGGGCGCGTCTTGCTTGGGCCTCTCTCCTGGAGGCGCTCAGTCAGACCGAGTGCTGACATGTGGCAAGACGCTCCTCCGGGCGCGTCTTGCTTGGGCCTCTCTCCTGGAGGCGCTCAGTCAGACCCAGTGTTCACATGTGGCAAGATGCTCCTCGGGGCGCGTCTTGCTTGGGCCTCTCTCCTGGAGGCGCTCAGTCAGACCAAGTGTTGACATGTGGCAAGACGCTCCGCGGGGCACGTCTTGCTTGGGCCTCTCTCCTGGAGGCGCTCAGTCAGACCGAGTGCTTACATGTGGCAAGGCGCTCCTCGGGGCGCGTCTTGCTTGGGCCTCTCTCCTGGAGGCGCTCAGTCAGACCTAGTGGTGACACGTGGAAAGACACTCCTCGGGGCGCGTCTTGCTTGGGCCTCTCTCCTGGAGGCCCTCTGTCAGACCCAGTGTTGGCATGTGGCAAGACGCTCCGCGGGGCACGTCTTGCTTGGGCCTCTCTCCTGGAGGCGCTCAGTCAGACCCAGTAGTGACATGTGACAAGACGCTCCTCGGGGCGCGTCTTGCTTGGGCCTCTCTCCTGGAGGCGCTCAGTCAGACCCAGTGTTGACATGTGGCAAGATGCTCCTCGGGGCGCGTATTGCTTGGGCCTCTCTCCTGGAGGCGCTCAGTCAGACAGAGTAGTGACATGTGGCAAGACATTTCTCGGGGCGCGTCTTGCTTGGGCCTCTCTCCTGGAGGTTCTCAGTCAGACCCAGTGTTGACATGTGGCAAGATGCTCCTCGGGGCGCGTCTTGCTGGGGCTTCTCTCATGGAGGCACTCAGTCAGACCCAGTGTTGACATGTGGCAAGACGCTCCTCGCGGCACGTCTTGCTTGGGCCTCTCTCCTGGAGGCACTCACTCAGACCCAGAGGAGACATGTGTCAAGATGCTCCTCAGGGCGCGTCTTGCTTGGGCCTCTCTCCTGGAGGCGCTCAGTCAGACCGAGTGCTGACATGTGGCAAGACGCTCCTCCGGGCGCGTCTTGCTTGGGCCTCTCTCCTGGAGGCGCTCAGTCAGACCCAGTGTTCACATGTGGCAAGACGCTCCTCGGGGCGCGTCTTGCTTGGGCCTCTCTCCTGGAGGCGCTCAGTCAGACCCAGTGTTGACATGTGGCAAGACGCTCCGCGGGGCACGTCTTGCTTGGGCCTCTCTCCTGGAGGCGCTCAGTCAGACACAGTGTTGACATGTGGCAAGACACTCCTCGGGGCGCGTCTTGCTTGGGCTTCTCTCATGGAGGCCCTCAGTAAGACCCATTGTTGACATGTGGAAAGAAGCTCCTCGGGGCGCGTCTTGCTTTGTCTTCTCTCCTGGAGGCCTTCAGTCAGACCCATTGTTCACATGTGGCAAGACGCTCCTCGGGGCGCGTATTGCTTGGGCCTCTCTCCTGGATGCCCTCTGTCAGACCCAGTGTTGACATGTGTGAGGACGCTCCTCGGGGCGTGTCTTGCTTGGGCCTTTCTCCTGGAGGCGCTCAGTCAGACCCAGTGTTGACATGTGGCAAGACGCTCCTCGGGGCGCTTCTTGCTTGGGCTTCTCTCCTGGAGGCCCTCAGTCAGACCCATTGTTGACATGTGGCAAGACGCTCCTCGGGGCACGTCTTGCTTGGGCCTCTCTCCTGGAGGCGCTCAGTCAGACCGAGTAGTGACATGTGACAAGACGCTCCTCGGGGCGCGTCTTGCTTGGGCCTCTCTCCTGGAGGCGCTCAGTCAGACCCAGTGTTGACAGGTGGCAAGACATTTCTCGGGGCGCGTCTTGCTTGGGCCTCTCTCCTGGAGGTTCTCAGTCAGACCCAGTGTTGACATGTGGCAAGATGCTTCTCGGGGCGCGTCTTGCTGGGGCTTCTCTCATGGAGGCACTCAGTCAGACCCAGTGTTGACATGTGGCAAGACGCTCCTCGGGGCACGTCTTGCTTGGGCCTCTCTCCTGGAGGCACTCAGTCAGACCCAGAGGAGACATGTGTCAAGATGCTCCTCGGGGCGCGTCTTGCTTGGGCCTATCTCCTGGAGGCGCTCAGTCCGACCGAGTGCTGACATGTGGCAAGACGCTCCTCCGGGCGCGTCTTGCTTGGGCCTCTCTCCTTGAGGCGCTCAGTCAGAACCAGTGTTCACATGTGGCAAGACGCTCCTCGGGGCGCGTCTTGCTTGGGCCTCTCTCCTGGAGGCGCTCAGTCAGACCCAGTGTTGACATGTGGCAAGACGCTCCGCGGGGCACGTCTTGCTTGGGCCTCTCTCCTGGAGGCGCTCAGTCAGACCGAGTGCTTACATGTGGCAAGACGCTCCTCGGGGCGCGTCTTGCTTGGGCCTCTCTCCTGGAGGCGCTCAGTCAGACCTAGTGGTGACACGTGGAAAGACACTCCTCGGGGCGCGTCTTGCTTGGGCCTCTCTCCTGGAGGCCCTCTGTCAGACCCAGTGTTGGCATGTGGCAAGACGCTCCTCAGGGCGCGTCTTGGTTGGGTCTCTCTCCTGGAGGCGCTCAGTCAGACCCAGTGGTGACATGTGGAAAGACGCTCCTCGGGCGCGTATTGCTTTGGCCTCTCTCCTGGATGCCCTCTGTCAGACCGAGTGTTGACATGTGGCAAGACTCTCCTCGGGGCGCGTCTTGCTTGGGCTTCTCTCATGGAGGCCCTCAGTCAGACCCAGTGTTGATATGTGTCAAGACGCTCCTCGGGGCGTGTCTTGCTTGGACCTCTCTCCCTGAGGCGCTCAGTCAGACCCAGTGTTGACATTTGGCAAGACACTCCTCGGGGCGCGTCTTGCTTGGGCCTCTCTCTTGGGGTCCCTCAGTCAGACCCAGTGTTGACACGTGGCAAGACGCTCCTCGGGGCGCGTCTTGCTTGGGCCTCTCTCCTGGAGGCGCTCAGTCAGACTGAGTAGTGACATGTGGCCTGACGCTCCTCGGGGCGCGTGTTTCTTGGGCCTCTCTCCTGGAGGCGCTCAGTCAGACCGAGTGGTGACATGTGGCAAGACACTCCTCGGGGCGCGTCTTGCTTGGGCCTCTCTCCTGGAGGCCCTCTGTCAGACCGAGTGTTGACATGTGGCAAGACACTCCTCGGGGCGCGTCTTGCTTGGGCCTCTCTCATGGAGGCCCTCTGTCAGACCCAGTGTTGACATGTGTCAAGACGCTCCTCGGGGCGCGTCTTGATTTGGCCTCTCTCCTGGAGGCTTTCAGTCAGACCGAGTGCTGACATGTGGCAAGAAGCTCCTCGGGGCGCGTCTTGCTTGGGCTTCTCTCCTGGAGGCCCTCAGTAAGACCCATTGTTGACATGTGGCAAGACACTCCTCGGGGCGCGTCTTGCTTGGGCCTCTCTCCTGGAGGCGCTCAGTCAGACTGAGTAGTGACATGTGGCCTGACGCTCCTCGGGGCGCGTGTTGCTTGGGCCTCCCTCCTGGAGGCGCTCAGTCAGACCAAGTGGTGACATGTGGCAAGACACTCCTCGGGGCACGTCTTGCTTGGGCCTCTCTCCTGGAGGCCCTCTGTCAGACCCAGTGTTGACATGTGTCAAGACGCTCCTCGGGGCGCGTCTTGCTTGGGCTTCTCTCCTGGAGGCTCTCAGTCAGACCGAGTGCTGACATGTGGCAAGACGCTCCTCGGGCCGCGTGATGCTTGGGCTTCTCTCCTGTAGGCCCTCAGTCAGACCCATTGTTGACATGTGGCCTGACGCTCCTCGGGGCGCGTCTTGCTTGGGCCTCTCTCCTGGAGGTGCTCAGTCAGACCGAGTGCTGACATGTGGCAAGACGCTCCTCGGGGCGCGTCTTGCTTGGGCTTCTCTCCTGGAGGAGCTCAGAAAGACCCAGTGTTGACATGTGACAAGACGCTCCTCGGGGCGCGTCTTGCTTGGGCCTCTCTCCTGGAGGCGCTCAGTCAGAACCAGAGGTGACATGTGGCAAGACGCTCCTCCGGGCGCATCTTGCTCGGGCCTCTCTCCTGGAGGCCCTCAGTCAGACCCATTGTTGACATGTGGCAAGATGCTCCTCGGGGCGCGTCTTGCTTGGGCTTCTCTCCTGGAGGCCCTCAGTCAGACCCATTGTTGACATGTGGCAAGACGCTCCTCGGGGCACGTCTTGCTTGGGCCTCTCTCCTGGAGGCGCTCAGTCAGACCGAGTAGTGACATGTGACAAGACGCTCCTCGGGGCGCGTCTTGCTTGGGCCTCTCTCCTAGAGGCGCTCAGTCACACCCAGTGTTGACAGGTGGCAAGACATTTCTCGGGGCGCGTCTTGCTTGGGCCTCTCTCCTGGAGGTTCTCAGTCATACCCAGTGTTGACATGTGGCAAGATGCTCCTCGGGGCGCGTCTTGCTGCGGCTTCTCTCATGGAGGCACTCAGTCAGACCCAGTGTTGACATGTGGCAAGACGCTCCTCGGGGCACGTCTTGCTTGGGCCTCTCTCCTGGAGGCACTCAGTCAGACCCAGAGGAGACATGTGTCAAGATGCTCCTCGGGGCGCGTCTTGCTTGGGCCTCTCTCCTGGAGGCGCTCAGTCAGACCGAGTGCTGACATGTGGCAAGACGCTCCTCCGGGCGCGTCTTGCTTGGGCCTCTCTCCTTGAGGCGCTCAGTCAGAACCAGTGTTCACATGTGGCAAGACGCTCCTCGGGGCGCGTCTTGCTTGGGCCTCTCTCCTGGAGGCGCTCAGTCAGACCCAGTGTTGACATGTGGCAAGACGCTCCGCGGGGCACGTCTTGCTTGGGCCTCTCTCCTGGAGGCGCTCAGTCAGACCTAGTGGTGACACGTGGAAAGACACTCCTCGGGGCGCGTCTTGCTTGGGCCTCTCTCCTGGAGGCCCTCTGTCAGACCCAGTGTTGGCATGTGGCAAGACGCTCCTCAGGGCGCGTCTTGGTTGGGTCTCTCTCCTGGAGGCGCTCAGTCAGATCCAGTGGTGACATGTGGCAAGACACTCCTCGGGGCGCGTCTTGCTTGGGCCTCTCTCCTGGAGGCCCTCTGTCAGACCCAGTGTTGACATGTGTCAAGAAGCTCCTCGGGGCGCGTCTTGCTTGGGCTTCTCTCCTGGAGGCCCTCAGTCAGACCCATTGTTGACATGTGGCAAGACGCTCCTCGGGGCGCGTCTTGCTTGGGCTTCTCTCCTGGAGGCGCTCAGGCAGACCCAATGTTGACATGTGACAAGACGCTCCTCGGGGCGCATCTTGCTTGGGCCTCTCTCCTGGAGGCGCTCAGTCAGAACCAGAGGTGACATGTGGCAAGACGCTCCTCGGAGCGCGTCTTGCTTGGGCCTCTCTCCTGGAGGCCCTCTGTCAGACCCAGTGTTTACATGTGGCAAGACGCTCCTCCTGGCGCATCTTGCTTGGGCCTCTCTCATGGAGGCCCTCAGTCAGACCCATTGTTGACATGTGGCAAGACGCTCCTCGGGGCGCGTCTTGCTTGGGCCTCTCTCCTGGAGGCGCTGAGTCAGACCGAGTGCTGACATAAGGCAAGACGCTCCTCGGGGCGCGTCTTGCTGGGCCCTCTCTCCTGGAGGCGCTCATTCAGACCCAGTGGTGACATGTGGCAAGACGCTCCTCGGGGCGCGTATTGCTTGGGCCTCTCTTCTGAATGCCCTCTGTCAGACCGAGTGATGACATGTGGCAAGACTCTCCTCGGGGCGCATCTTGCTTGGGCTTCTCTCATGGAGGCCCTCAGTCCGACCCAGTGTTGACATGTGTCAAGACGCTCTTCGGGGCGTGTCTTGCTTGGGCCTCTCTCCTGGAGGCGCTCAGTCAGACCCAGTGTTGACATGTGGCAAGACGCTCCTCTGGGCGCGTCTTGCTTGGGCTTCTCTCCTGGAGGCCCTCAGTCAGACCCATTGTTGACATGTGGCAAGACGCTCCTCGGGGCACGTCTTGCTTGGGCCTCTCTCCTGGAGGAGCTCAGTCAGACCGAGTAGTGACATGTGGCAAGACGCTCCTCGGGGCGCGTCTTGCTTGGACCTCCCTCCTGGAGGCGCTCAGTCAGACCGAGTAGTGACATTTGGCAAGACGCTCCTCGGGGCGCGTCTTGCTTGGGCCTCTCTCCTGGAGGAGCTCAGTCAGACCCAGTGGTGACACGTGGCAAGACGCTCCTCGGGGCGCATCTTGCTTGGGCCTCTCTCCTGGAGGCGCTAAGTCAGACCCAGTGTTGACACGTGGCAAGACGCTCCTCGGGGCGCATCTTGCTTGGGCCTCTCTCCTGGAGGCGCTCAGTCAGACACAGTGTTGACATGTGGCAAGACACTCCTCGGGGCGCGTCTTGCTTGGGCTTCTCTCATGGAGGCCCTCAGTAAGACCCATTGTTGACATGTGGAAAGAAGCTCCTCGGGGCGCGTCTTGCTTTGTCTTCTCTCCTGGAGGCCGTCAGTCAGACCCATTGTTCACATGTGGCAAGACGCTCCTCGGGGCGCGTATTGCTTGGGCCTCTCTCCTGGATGCCCTCTGTCAGGCCGAGTGTTGACATGTGGCAAGACTCTCCTCGGGGCGCGTCTTGCTTGGGCTTCTGTCATGGAGGCCCTCAGTCAGACCCAGTGTTGACATGTTTCAAGACGCTCCTCGGGGCTTGTCTTGCTTGGGCCTCTCTCCTGGAGGCGCTCAGTCAGACCCAGTGTTGACATGTGGCAAGACGCTCCTCGGGGCGCTTCGTGCTTGGGCTTCTCTCCTGGAGGCCCTCAGTCAGACCCATTGTTGACATGTGGCAAGACGCTCCTCGGGGCACGTCTTGCCTGGGCCTCTCTCCTGGAGGCGCTCAGTCAGACCGAGTAGTGACATGTGACAAGACGCTCCTCGGGGCGCGTCTTGCTTGGGCCTCTCTCCTGGAGGCGCTCAGTCAGACCCAGTGTTGACAGGTGGCACGACGCTCCTCGGGGCGCGTCTTGCTTGGGCCTCTCTCCTGGAGGTTCTCAGTCAGACCCAGTGTTGACATGTGGCAAGATGCTCCTCGGGGCGCGTCTTGCTGGGGCTTCTCTCATGGAGGCACTCAGTCAGACCCAGTGTTGACATGTGGCAAGACGCTCCTCGGGGCACGTCTTGCTTGGGCCTCTCTCCTGGAGGCACTCAGTCAGACCCAGAGGAGACATGTGTCAAGATGCTCCTCGGGGCGGGTCTTGCTTGGGCCTCTCTCCTGGAGGCGCTCAGTCAGACCGAGTGCTGACATGTGGCAAGACGCTCCTCCGGGCGCGTCTTGCTTGGGACTCTCTCCTGGAGGCGCTCAGTCAGACCCAGTGTTCACATGTGGCAAGACGCCCCTCGGGGCGCGTCTTGCTTGGGCCTCTCTCCTGGAGGCGCTCAGTCTTACCCAGTGTTGACATGTGGCAAGACGCTCCGCGGGGCACGTCTTGCTTGGGCCTCTCTCCTGGAGGCGCTCAGTCAGACCGAGTGCTGACATGTGGCAAGAAGCTCCTCGGGGCGCGTCTTGCTTGGGCTTCTCTCCTGGAGGCCGTCAGTCAGATCCATTGTTGACATGTGGCAAGACGCTCCTCGGGGCGCGTCTCATTTGGGCCTCTCTCCTGGAGGCACTCAGTAAGACCGAGTGCTGACATGTGGCAAGACGCTCCTCGGGGCGCGTCTTGCTTGGGCTTCTCTCCTGGAGGCCCTCAGTCAGACCCATTGTTGACATGTGGCAAAACGCTCCTCCAGGAGTGTCTTGATTGGGCCTCTCTCCTGGAGGCGCTCAGTCAGACCCAGTGTTGACATGTGGCAAGACGCTCCTTGGGGCGCTTCTTGCTTGGGCCTCTCTCCTGGAGGCGCTCAGTCAGACCGAGTGCTGACATGTGGCAAGACGCTCCTCGGGGCGCGTCTTGCTGGGGCTTCTCTCATGGAGGCACTCAGTCAGACCCAGTGTTGACATGTGGCAAGACGCTCCTCAGGGCGCGTCTTGCTTGGGCCTCTCTCCTGGGGAGGCGATCAGTCAGACCCAGTGTTGACATGTGTCAAGACGCTCCTCGGGCGTTTCTTGCTTGGGCCTCTCTCTTGGAGGCGCTCAGTCAGACCCAGTGTTGACATGTGACAAGACGCTCCTCGGGGCGCGTCTTGCTTGGGCCTCTCTCCTGGAGGTGCTCAGTCAGACCCAGAGGTGACATGTGGCAAGACGCTCCTCAGGGCGCGTCTTGCTTGGGCCTCTCTCCTGGGGAGGCGATCAGTCAGACCCAGTGTTGACATGTGTCAAGAGGCTCTTTGGGCGTTTCTTGTTTGGGCCTCTCTCCTGGAGGCGCTCAGTCAGACCCAGTGTTGACATGTGGCAAGAAGCTCCTCGGGGCGCGTCTTGCTTGGGCTTCTCTCCTGGAGGCCCTCAGTCAGACCCTTCGTTGACATGTGGCAAGACGCTCCTCGGGGCGCGTCTTGCTTGGGCCTCTCTCCTGGAGGCGCTCAGTCAGACCTAGTGCTGACATGTGGCAAGAAACTCCTCGGGGCGCGTCTTGCTTGGGCCTCTCTCCTGGGGACGCGATCAGTCAGACCCAGTGTTGACATGTGTCAAGAGGCTCTTTGGGCGTTTCTTGCTTGGGCCTCTCTCCTGGAGGCGCTCAGTCAGACCCAGTGTTGACATGTGGCAAGACGCTCCTCGGGGCGCGTCTTGCTTGGGCTTCTCTCCTGGAGGCCCTCAGTCAGACCCTTCGTTGACATGTGGCAAGACGCTCCTCGGGGCGCGTCTTGCTTGGGCCTCTCTCCTGGAGGCGCTCAGTCAGACCGAGTGCTGATATGTGGCAAGACGCTCCGCTGGGCGCCTCTTGCTTGGGATTCTCTCCTGGAGGCCCTCAGTCAGACCTATTGTTGACATGTGGCAAGACGCTCCTCTGGGCGCATCTTGCTTGGGCCTCTCTCCTGGAGGCACTCAGTCAGACCGAGTGCTGACATGTGGCAAGACGCTCCTCGGGGCGCATCTTGCTTGGGCTTCTCTCCTGGAGGCCCTCAGTCAGACCCATTGTTGACATGTGGCAAGACGCTCCTCGGGGCACATCTTGCTTGGGCCTCTCTCCTGGAGGCGCTCAACCAGACCGAGTGCTGACATGTGGCAAGACGCTCCTCGGGGCACGTCTTGCTGGGGCTTCTCTCCTGGAGGCGCTCAGTCAGACCCAGTGTTGACATGTGACAAGACGCTCCTCGGGGCGCGTCTTGCTTGGGCCTCTCTCCTGGAGGCGCTCAGTCAGACCCAGAGGTGACATGTGGCAAGATGCTCCTCGGGGCGCGTCTTGCTTGGGCCTCTCTCCTGGAGGCCCTCTGTAAGACCCAGTGTTGACATGTGGAAAGGACACGATCACGCCGACCCTATTGTTGGAGAACCTGCTGAGTTCGTCGAACAAGTAGAGCGGGCACGCGCTTGTTTTAGAGGCGTTTTCGCGCAGCCTCTACCCTGCACGACCGCTCGTGGCCGCACTAGCTATATTTATCTTTATTTGTTTCACACACACACACACACACACACAAACACAAACACACACACACACACACACACACACACACAAACACACACACACACACACACACACACACACACACACACACACACACACACACACACACACACACACACAGGCCCTTGCGTGCAAACCCCGGTCAGGCCTGCAGTGTACACATCAGAGACATGATGTTCTTTCACAGAACTGAGGTTGTTCATTACTAAATGACTTTTACAGGAATATTGTTATTATACTATTCAACAGGTTGATCATAATAATGTGTATTAAACCCACAACCTACTACTGAGGACAGAGGGACTTTATTTAAATTAGTACTTAATGGAAACGATACATAATGATACATAAGAGCCATGTCATACATTCAGCCTAGGAATAGTAGCATTGTGCACTATTAAAAATATACACATCAATTGCTCGAATCCCATTGTTGCAAAGTAAAACTCTAATAAAACTCTAGTCTGACATCAACAGAGAAGACTTAGTGTATGTACTACAAATACAGCATTAGGATTTCGAGTGGACCGTGCACCTTGTGAACCATCAGAGGCTTATGACGCAACATATCTTCCAGTTGCTATTAGACAAGTTATAATTCTCGACCATTTTTCGGAACTGGTTTCTTGGGTCCGTGAGTAAATGCCAAATGAGATGATAGTCCTTAAGTAAGTTCCTGGCGATCCCATGTCACGCTCTTGCCCATCAGCCGGTGAACGCTGAGACGGAACTCGATGAGAGCGATGTATTTTTTAAGTGCTCCGAATGTACTTCTAACAAGCGTGCGATTCACTTCGTGAGTAAACCGCAGCTGCAGCTGATTCAAACAGTCGAACCAACCTTCTACATCACAATATTCGTTTTGTAGTTAGTCGAGTTACCTTTTGTGTGGCGCATGCACGGGTCGTTAGCGTCCAGCTCCCAGCTTAGAGAGTCCTGTATTGACACAGACGTCAATACATCTCGATGTCATGCAACACACAAAGTCTGTCGCAACCAGGTGGGTTAACACATGTACGATACCTTTTGTGTGGCGCATGCACGGGCCGTTAGCGTCCAGCTCCCGGCTTATAGAGAGTCCTGTATTGACACAGACGTCAATACATCTCGATGTCATGCAACACACAAAGTCTGTCGCATACAGGTGGGTTAACAAACATGTACGATGTGTGCAATGGCGCGCCCGTTTACAATGGGACACGACGATGATCATTGTTAACCAAACTCTTGTTTCTCACGACAGGTGGTAGCGTTGTCTCCTGCACCTTGTCCTAGTGCACAGAGGGTGTTGTAATGTGCTCGTCATAGTCGCGATCGTTGTCACTCGAATCCGTTGTTCTCACGACAGGTGGTAGCGTTGTCTCCTGCATGTTGTCTTCGCGTGCGGCAAGCGTTGTGCTGTGCTCGTTATGTTGAGGGTCTGACCTCATGAGGAAATTACTATGCAGTGATTTTCTCCAAAATGACTGTGCTTAAATTGCTCTGAAAAGCAAATAATCACATCAGCGCCAAGAAACTTCATTTCCCATGATGCTTTGCACACGGAAGCATTGTGATGACGTCACCGCCTAGTACCAGAAACACGGTCTGCGCATGTGCGGGAAGCCGTGGAGCTTTTCCCGCGAACTAAGACCATAAATCTTCAGCAGAGACAAAGAATCCTCGTTCTTTTGCCCAGGATACCTGGCGGTAAGGACACGCTTGTCAACGCTCCGACAAATTGAGCACGCGGAAGCTCTTAAGTGCCCAAGTTGAGCCCACAGAACTGCTGGAAACTAAACTGCAAGCCCATCAGATCTGCTCGTTTCTGCTCCCCTCCAGCTGATGTTTGAGGACACAGAACTGCGGAGGAAAGCAACAACTCCATCAAGCATGCTGTAAGTTATAACTCAGCACAGAAAGAAACTTTGCTGTCTCTGTCCAGCCCGTGGAGAAACACTCGTGAACGCCAAACAACGGAGAAAGCATCAAACCGACGGACGACGCCGAAAGCTGCGGAGAAACACGGAGAACCGTCAAATCAAAGAGGGAGGGACGCCTCGCTCTTCTGGTGATCAGCAACTCATCTCTTTCTCTCTCTCCTTCTTCTTCCGTTAACTCTATAGTCCAGAATAAGCAATAAAACCGCGCTATTGCTTAAAAAGTAGCTTCGTGTTTTCCTCTTTCGTCCCAAACACGTCCGTCGGGTCATTTTGAAAGAATAAACTGCTTATTGATCATTGTTTGGTATCTTAAAATGGTTTCTGTCATGGCCAGGCTGAAACTAAAAGATATTAATTTGTGATTAATCTTTTGTGTTGTTTCATGATCTTTTGAAATGTTTTGAGTGATTTAAGGTTAAGTTACTACTGATTCTAAGTGCTTTGGAAGTTAAAGTGCAAGTTTCCACCCACACTTTAGCCAGACAAAGGGGTCAGCCATCTTGTATTCAAGACTCCATTTTGAATCCATACACACGCACACACACACACACACACACACACACACACACACACACACACACACACTACTCCATTGTGAGAACAAAGGACCTCATTCATACATCCTCCATCACATGCAAACACATCCATCTTCAATCATATCACACGGTTATTATTCATCTATTCCACTGTTTATTCATTTGACAAATTGTTAATTAAATGTTATAAAATTCAGATTTTTGTGTCCAGTAGCTTTGTTGTGTCGAAGAGAAGTCTCTGCTCCAAGGATTCTACGAACTTCAAGAAAGACTGATAAGAGTTTTGGATTCATTTCCCTTTCTAATTAAAGGGTGGTGCCCCAAAGATATCTAAGAATATCTTAATTAATTAATAAATCAGTAAATAGTTCCATATTTACAGAATTTATTGAAGAATCCAAAAGTAAGTTAAAGCTTACGAATTGTTCGCTCCTAATAACCCCAACATTTTATTGGTGCCCCGTGTGAGGCTTGGATACACAGAGATTTCTATCCGGCACAAACAAACAAATAAATCCAAAGAGCTTGAATTAAAAATAATCCGTTGTTCAGCCTTGAACCAGCAACAGAGTGGTGCTGATTTCGCTGAGCAGGAAGCTGCATCGAACTCTCACCAGTAACTCAGTGCTTCTTTAAAGGTGCAACGTGTAAATTAATTCTGGTTAACCTTTTAGGTTAAAATTCAGCTTTTC
This sequence comes from Nothobranchius furzeri, assembly GCF_043380555.1. NCBI lineage: Eukaryota > Metazoa > Chordata > Actinopteri > Cyprinodontiformes > Nothobranchiidae > Nothobranchius > Nothobranchius furzeri. The sequence continues at coordinate 8,872,180 of NC_091751.1, read as the reverse complement.
CTTAAAGGTGCAACGTGTAATTAATTCTGGCTAACCTTTTAGGTTAAAATTCAGTTTTTCCTTAAAGGTGCAACGTGTAATTAATTCTGGCTAACCTTTTAGGTTAAAATTCAGTTCCTCATTAAAGGTGCAGCGTGTAAGTAATTCTGACTAACCCTTTTAGGCTAAAATTAACTGCTAATTTAGCGACTTTAACTCACAGTGGCTATTATAACTAACTGAAACCTTCACTCAAAGACTGATAACACCCTGTTTGCTAATATTCTGAAGGAATAACTAGCATATTTAACACTGCAAGTGTTGTAAGACGTTGCTATGGCAACGCACCAGCTTTTGCTAAAATACTGAAAGGAATAGTATTTTAAGCGTCAGTCACGGCATTCCGTGCAATCTTAAAACGCTAAAACCTGTGCGCACAAAGGTTAATTTAGTGTTTTTCTGCTACAAAGCTAGCAGTTGCTGCCCAAAAGGTGCAGTTTGAGCTATCTGCAGAAGCTCTACTAGGCTATTTTGGTTCGGTTGTTAAAATGGAGGGACAGAGTAGTGAACTGACCAACTCCCAGCAACCAGGTGGCGCTGCGGCCCACGACTATGAACCTGGCCTACTTTCTGGACAATTTTTGTCCAAACTGGTCGCGGTTGCTCGAGAACCCGACTACCCTTCTAGGGATGTCACTGAAGAACAGCTTGACGCTGTACTTGATCAAATAGAAAACCCGGATGGTACTAAACCAATCCAGGTTCACTTGGCTAAGTTAGCCCTGATCCTCTATCAGAAAGGACTCCAACATGATCGAGAGATCTTGAACCTCCAGAGTATGCTAGCTGAAAAACAGCGAAATGGAAGTCTGAAGGATGAGGAGGACGACGACACCCGCACCGATTCTGGGGAAGATGGGGAGAAGACCCCGCCCCCTTCTGCTGATGACAACAGACAGTGGGAAGGGGGGAAACACCTTGACTCTCTGGACGGACGCATGCCGCAGGGGAGAGACGAAGCTTATCTGTCCCAACCTTCGGCCCTTTTCCCTACACACACTATAGGGCATTCAGGACCATCTAGGGGCCGAGGGCAATTCGCCCTCGAACCCCAGGTTGGACCACCACCCTCATCTTCACGGTGTTCTCAATCTGTGAGAAGTCGACCAGCTGAGCGGCACCTCTATTTAGACCGCTCCCCCAGTCCACGAAGGGTGCAAGGTGCCGATTGGGGTTATGCACCCCAACCTGCACCTCAACCATCCACCCATCCTAGCTACTCCGGTATTCGGCATGCCGGTAACCAGCTGCAGGACAAAGCATCATACGCCAGTCCGTATCCGGACAAAGTGTATTACGCAGAAGCCCCAGTTGAAAGACGCAGGCTGCACTACGCCGACGTGCCCCGGGAGGAGGACCTCCCAGGACACCCCCGTGACGTGCCAGCAGCCCGTCACAGCATGCCGGACCCCGATTTGGGCCCCAGGAGTCAACATTGGGAGCCCAGAGCACACCAGCGATATCCAGCGCTCTCTGAGACAGACCGTGGGTCAGAGTCAGAGGATGACGCGCCGTACCGTGAGTCAGGGCTCCGTGTACGTCAAATTGAATCGCTAGCTAAAGACATAGAACGCTTTGATCCTAACACCAATGAATCCAACGTTGACGATTATCTCAGGGAGATAGAACGTTGTCTGCTTGATCTTCCAGCACCTTCTTCAAGGGAAAAGCTCAAGCTAATTTGGAAAACCACATCTAGAACGGTGCACGGTTTCATGGAAACTCTACCACCTGACATTCGAGATCGGTACTCCTCGCTCTGCCGAGCGTTGAGGGATGAATACGCCACGTATGCAGACTCTGCGTCAGCTACAATGGGGGCCTTCTCCATCAAACACGGGAGGAACGAACCCCCCAGAGAGAATTATCGCCGACTCAAAAGTGCTTATTTCCAAGGTCGAAACGGCCCTGGGCTCGAGGAAGACCCTGCCTTCAGATCCCTGTTCATTCACAACCTGCACGAGTGTGTTCGCTCCGAAGTCTCAATGTATTGTCGGATGAAAAAACTGACAACTCAGGAGATTAGGAGATACGCTCAACAGGCTTGGGAAGCTGGCGGAAAGCCCCAAAAGCCTGACGCACATCACCGCGTCATGCACCTAGCTCCCGACACCGAGCCGCGTTTGGAGCTCGAAGGCACAGAAGCTCCACCCACTAAGCCAAAATCTGCTAAATCTAGACCTGCTAAACCACGAAAGCAGTCCCAATCTCCTCAACAGGGGAAGGGGGGTGCTGATTGGCCGCCTAGGTCTGGACAATCAGACAGGAAGTGGCCCAACCAAAACCAACGGCAGGCAGGTCGGAACAGTGGAAGGTTTAAGGAGCGCCGCCCACAGGTAGGTCCCGAACACAAGTCCGCAGGTGAGTACTTGACCAAAGCCGACCTCCAGGAGATGTTTCAGCAGTTCCTAGCTAAACAGAAGGAACAGCTGAGATCTGCAGATGAGACCCCTGCACCAAAGTCTGCTTCTAAGAAGCCAGACCCAGAGCCAACGTCCGCATGACTAGGCGTGGCTCAACCTCCCAGCGTGGCCAGGACCTACCTGATCAGCTGGGGGAACACTACTGGTAGATCACAGGAGTCTCCTGAAATCTACCCCCTGAGAGAAACCTGATGCTAAATTTCTGAAGTTCCTTGGTGACTTAACAAACCATGATCATGCTCGCCGTTTGTACTGTAGCACCAACGTAGGTGGGTGCATACAGGTTGATGCTCTGCTGGATACCGGCTCAGAAATCACCCTGATGTGCTCCACATTGTTCCATCGCGTGTCTGACACCATGCGGTCGCTCGGGAAACCAGTCCAGGTTGAACCTTGTGACCTGAAAATCACCAGCTACACCCAGACCCGGGAGTGTATCACTCACCGGGCGTGGCTGGACATCACCTTCCAAGACATGACTCTGGTTCACCCGTTTTATGTCTGCCAGCTAGACACTGAACCACTTCTCATTGGTCAGGACCTGCTTGAACGTCTAGCTCCCCTCATCGACTGCCAGAAGGGTCAACTGTGGGCCCAGGTGGACACACCTAAGCCCTGGAACCCAGATAGCAGCCGACCATCCTCCATTCTTGAAGTCAGCATAAGTGAGCCGCAAAACCCTTGTTCCAAGGTCATGCCCCTCCCTACGGCTCCCACAGACGATGACCGCCTGCAAAGGCATGAAACCGCTCCTGGAACTCCGTTCCGCACACATTCATCTTTTCTCTGCTCGCTGAAGAACGTCAGCCTGCAGCCATATGCACCACACATAGTTGGTGGTCCTACCATCAACTGCACCCACATCTCAGATGCTCGCCTTGCTCTTTGGTCTGAAAAGTCAGCCATCAGCCAGCAGACGTTTGAACACCTGCGTCAGAAGGACCCCCTTCTGGTCAGTGTGACACGTAGCCATCGGCTCTTGTCACCTACTTGGCCGCAGAGGCTCCTGAAAGCGCCAGAGGTCTGCTCTCTGACTATCCAACTTGGAGCAAGACAGAACACACATACATTCAGCATCATACCACAGCTTGATCCACCTGCACTCATTGGAGCAGATCTGCTGGTTCGACTAGGTGCCCAGCTGGACACTTGCAATCAAGTCCTTTGGGCCCGGGCCACACCTTCCTCTGAGCCTCGCTCAGAAGGCCCTGAACACTTGCTGTCCGGTCAGACCATTCCACAGGCCTGCCGTGCAGTGGTTGAGGCCAGCACGGTTCTGCCCCCACAGGTCAAAGGAGTGCCTGTTCGTCTGACCCTGATGAAGCATCAGAAGCTGCCAGGCACCCAGGCCTTCTTCCAGCCATCACCACACTTCTTGGAGCTCAACTTAGCCGTCTGTGGCACGCCACTCTTGGAGCTGAACAATCGTTCTGCGTACTTGTTGGTCGAAAATCCGACCCAGAGTCCTATCCACATGCCGGCAGGAAAGCCCTTGGGCATGCTGATAGATAGCTCATTCCATGACTTTGAACTTTCAGTCCCCGTGATCGGACAACTTCCGTTGTTCTTGAACGACAGACAGGTTGGTGCAGACACATTCAGTACTTTCCCTTCACAAATGATTACCATCAAGCTGCATGAAGCCCTTCCTAAGGAACCCATTTGCAGTGCAACCTTAGATACTGACAGCGGTCAGTGTCTAACGGTTTTTGCAATAAATACTCAACCCTCTGAGTCACCGGTTGAAAGCCCGGAACACCAGAGACCCTCCTCCTCTGAACCTTATGACGGCTTCGAGGCCGAAGTCAGCCAGCAGCTTGACAAAGCGGATGCGCTGGAGTCAGAGGAGCAGAGAGCAGCGCTTAGAAGCCTGTTCTATGAGTTTCAGTCCATCTTATCCAGGGACTCCCTGGACTGTGGACTCACAAACCTGCACACGGTTCGCATTCCGACGAACCCGAATGCCCCTCCTACTTTTGTACGTCAGTACAAGATTCCCCTCGCTGCTTATGAGTCGATCCAGGAGATCCTCGATCAGCTGAAGGAGAAAAACATCATCAGAGAGTGTAACTCCACTTACAACTCTCCCATCTGGCCGGTTCTGAAACCGACTGGGAAATGGCGTCTCACCATAGACTATCGTGCACTGAACAAACAAGTACCTCTCTCCAGGTGGCCTATGATCCATTTAGATCAGGAGCAAGCCAGAGTCAGAGATGCTCGTTTCTTCTCTACGGTTGACGTAGCCAACGGCTTCTGGACCATGAAGGTTGAGCCGGCGGACCAGTATAAACTGGCTTTCTCCTTTGGAAATCGCCAATATACTTGGAACCGCTGCCCCTTTGGCTAATCTAACTCACCTGCCGAGTTCAACATCTTCCTCCACAAAGCCATGTCAGATGCTGCTTCCAGAGGGAACCTCATATATGTCGATGACATCTTGATGAGGAGTCGAACCTTCGAGGAGCACCTGGCCGAACTCCGTCACGTGCTGCAACAGCTCGCTGACGCCGGAGCTAAATTGGCGATTCTCAAGGGACAGTGGTGTCGAACCAAAGTGGAGTATGTTGGACTGCTGGTTGGCCCTAATGGAGTCGAGCCCCAAGCGGGACGCATTAGAGCCATTCAGGACATCAAAGCCCCAGCTAATCTGACTGAACTCAGGAGCTTCCTCGGAGTCTGCAACTACTCCAGACAGTTCATTGAGGAGTACGCTGAAACAGCGAGGCCCCTCACTGAGCTGCTTCGGAACGACACACCTTTCGTGTGGGACAGACCCCAAGAACTCTCCTTCCAGTTCCTAAAACAGAAGTTGGCGTCCGCACCCTGTCTGGCTTACCCAGACAAGGATAAAGAGTTCTACATAGAGGCTACTTTCTCCTCTCACTGCCTGAGCGCTGCTTTGAAGCAAAAACACGATAGGGACATGAGAGTTGTGGCATACGCCAGCAAGCCTCTGAGCAAGGTGGAACTCCAGTTCTCAGACTGCGAGAGAGCTCTCCTCTCTACAGTCTGGGCCGTCGAACACTTTCGTAGTTACATCGGTGGACAGAAAGTGATCATTGAAACGTGTCATCAGCCCGTCACCTTCCTAAACAGCCAGCGTCTGCGCGAAGGAAGAGTGTCAAACAGCCGCATTGCGACGTGGATGATGGTGCTCCAAGGATACAACATTGAGGTCAAGTATGGTCAGAACACCAAGCTAGCGCTAGGACAAGGGCTAGCAGGCTGCCAGCACTGTGACTCTGACTCCGTCAGGGGCCCCCTGGACACACCTGCCGCAGTCTACCCAACCGCATCCAATCATCGCTACTTTGATGAGAATGTTTGCCAAGGGCTTCCGAAGGTTTACACTGACGGATGCGCCTACCTTCACGAAGGCCAGCTCCGTGCTGGGGTTGGAGTCGTTTGGGTGGACTGTGACACTAAGCAACCAAATCACTACCGGTTGGGCCAAAAGTCTAGTCAGTACGCCGAAATTGCTGCAGTGTTGATAACCCTCCAGCAGGCGGCAGCCTTGGACATCACTCAAATCGTCCTTTGCTCAGATTCAAACTACGCTAGACACAGCTTCATCTCTCACTTCCCCATGTGGAAGGAGAACCACATGAAAAACGCCAGGAACAGAGACGTGAAACACTCGGAGTTATTCCTAGCGTGTGATCTGCTCACCACTGAGAAAGGCATAATGGTCTACTGGAAAAAGGTCAAAGGTCACTCCAGGACCATAGGTCCGGAGAAAGATGGTAATGACGAAGCTGACCGCCTTGCTAAGCTCGGTGCTGACCAGGGAACCTGTTGGGAATTCAAAGACGAGTGGCTTCCAACCAAGGCCGTTCACGAGGTCTGCGCGATTACTCGTCGACATGCTAAACAGGCAGACGAACCTCGGACCGTTGGGGTACCCGTGTTTCTAGGCAGACAACCACAGGACGCGGACCTAGTCACCATGCAGGAACAAGATCCTGACCTGAAGCTCATCCGCGAGCTTCTCCAAAAGGGACCGATGCCTGAACAACCGTCACCACCTACTGGCGCAAGTCGAGATTTGGTAACCCTGCATCGTCAACTCACGCATCTGAAACTACAAAACGATTTGTTAGTTTACATGCGTGACGACCACAGCCCGCCGCGCTGGGTTGTTCCACTCGACCACAGAGGAGTGATGCTTGCCTACGCCCACGACACTCCGGTTGGAGGTCACCGCAGAGCAAAAGCTACCCTCGCGTCACTGACAGAAGTAGCATATTGGCCGTCGATGTCCAAGGACGTACACAGCTATGTCCAAGGCTGCCTCATCTGTGCCCAGTTTCAATCCTCCCAGCCGCTTGCTAGAGCACCACTGCAACGCAGGGGAATAACCTTCCCTTGGTCCCACCTGCAGATCGACTGGGTTGGACCGGTTCCCAAATCGGCAAGAGGAAACAAATATATGCTAACTGTAACTTGCAGTTTCACAAAGTGGGTTGAGTGCCTTCCAGCGCCAAACGATACAGCCGTCACAACCGCTGTACTGCTGATTAACCACGTTTTCAGTCGACGGGGACTTCCACTCTGCATTGACTCTGACCGGGGAACTCATTTCACATCCAGTGTAATGACGTCCCTGTTTGAACTTCTGGGAGTGGAAGTGAGATTCCACCTCCCCTATCACCCACAGTCATCCGGACAGGTCGAACGGATGAACCGCACGGTCGTCTCTATGCTCAAAAAGTATGTCTGCTCCACTGGGAAGGACTGGGACGTTAAGCTCCCTCTGGTCCTGATGGCCATACGGTCTACTCCCCAGCAATCCACGGGGGTTACGCCCTTTGAGATGATGACCGGCAGACTGATGACTCTACCACTGCACCTCCTGTATCACCCAGAGGATGTCAGTGTTGCCACTGCCTATACCGCTCATCAGTATGTGGCAGACTTGAAAACACACCTCAGAGCTACGTTCGCGCACGCTCAGAAGAAACTGGAGACCAACGTAGAAGGCGCTAAAGCCTACTACGACCAAAAGACAACCAGCCGCGAATACGAGGTGGGTGACAAAGTATTCTACTTTCGGTTCGCCCAACCGGCACGCAAAGCTAAGAAGTTCCTGCCCTGCTGGTCAGGACCATTTGAGATCGTGGCAAAACTCTCTCCAGTTGCATACAGGTTACGCATCACCAAAGCGAGACAGGAGCCTGTCTACAAATGGGTGCATGCAAACCAAATCAAACCCTACGTCAAACCATCCCCGCGGGTACAGAGACCAGACTCCCCGCAGGAGGTAGACGTAGTCGCTACATAGTTCTATGCATGGAAATGGAAAAGGGGGGAAAGTGCACGTTTAACCCACTAACATGTACTAACCGACAAAGAACCAAGCCGCCCCCCGCCGTCATTTTCACTAACCAAGAGAAACTCCTCCTAGAACGCTAACAGGAAGTACTTACTAAAACCTTACAGGGTACTCTTGTAACTGTCAACCTACATTCTGCTCTGATTAATGAATCTCTACGTGCAATCAAGACTTTGTCTGAAACCATACATCAGGATATTGTGTACACATGAGTGGTGAGAGATTTGATGCAGGACCTGCTCAGGGAAGTAAGTTCCACGCTGGACAGCTTGGTTGAAAGTCGTATTTCCCCGTACTTGGTACCACTGGACCTGCTCAAAGATAGCTTGACAGCTGCTACCCCTCTACTGTGCACCTTTCACAAATCCACCTAGCGTACAGCCTAAGTAGTGCAATGCCCATTCACGTTGGAAAAAATTAGAACTCGGTTTCCTGTTACATGTTCCCATAATTGTGACAACTCACATCTATAGGTTTAAGTCGATGCTGAACATTGGTATTTGAAAGGACGGTAGGCATTTCCACTTTGAACTAAAAACCTGGCACTCCATCACCTCAACCTCGAACAGCATGATTCGGAGATTGAGATCATGGACGCTTTCCAGGGTTATAACTTTACCATCGATTTAGAAATTGACCAACAATTACTGATTGAAGGAACCAAATTTGTTAAGTTCACACAAAACCCGCGTGAACTTACTTTGACGCCCAAGACGCTACATTGACACAGATTATACCACCTTAATCTGCACATTGGTCGCCCTGGGGATGGGATGGCTCATCACGGCCGTGATTGCTTATTCCGCCTACAGGCGTGTTAAGAAACTCCAAGATAAGAAGCACTTGCTCACCTACGGTGTGCCTCGTAACCGCGTTCGGGGAGACTCCAAGCGTGAATGTACCACACCTGTCTAAAGGGGGTGAGCAACATTTTCTTTGTTATTCTGTAAACCTAAGAGTAGTTCTCATTTTAGTCTACCTCACATATTTATCTGAGTGTTGCAGTATGTCACATTCTTTATAAGCTACACACTGACTGTATGACCTAAGAATGTATTTTATGAGACCTCAAGGTTGCTATGAATTTTCTTGGATGTTATATGTTTTTTTTTTTTTTGGGTTGTCTGTATTTTTGTTTCTTACTTGGTCACATATTAACTAGTGGTTATGTGCCGGCCCAGCTCAGTCTGTCAATGACTCTGTCTGACGCACCAGCACATTGTAGTACCTCTTAGTTTATGGTCCTTGTTTTAGCCCAAAGACTGTCCTGATCTGCCCTTTGGACCAAAAAGGGGGGAATCTTGGGACCACATAGGTCAATGCGCGTTTGCGAACTATGGACCTCGTACATCACCGCGTGATCCATAAACTGAACTGTATGGCCGGCGGTGAGATGCCTTTGTGTCCACTCGTGGAGTTAACCGCCCACCGACCTTCCTCCTTCTACACTACTACCTCTCGCATGGACGACATCATCATTGCGTACCACCTGCGTGAGTGGCTTCTTCTCGTTATGCGCGTTGGGGACTATCCCGTTTCCTATCCTCTTTGTGCCTGACCAGGATCAAAGACCATAGGCGCCAGGATCCAAGACAAAGACCAAAGACAAAGGCGTCCAAGGAGACCAACGTCCTAAGGGACAAACCCATCTGTGCTTCCGACAATCAAGTCGACCTACGTTCATGAGGAACAAACCCATCTGTGCTTCCGACGATCGAGCTTTGGGCGCGATCCCCGAAACCAAAAGGGGGAATGTTGAGGGTCTGACCTCATGAGGAAATTACTATGCAGTGATTTTCTCCAAAATGACTGTGCTTAAATTGCTCTGAAAAGCAAATAATCACATCAGCGCCAAGAAACTTCATTTCCCATGATGCTTTGCACACGGAAGCATTGTGATGACGTCACCGCCTAGTACCAGAAACACGTTCTGCGCATGTGCGGGAAGCCGTGGAGCTTTTCCCGCGAACTAAGACCATAAATCTTCAGCAGAGACAAAGAATCCTCGTTCTTTTGCCCAGGATACCTGGCGGTAAGGACACGCTTGTCAACGCTCCGACAAATTGAGCACGCGGAAGCTCTTAAGTGCCCAAGTTGAGCCCACGGAACTGCTGGAAACTAAACTGCAAGCCCATCAGATCTGCTCGTTTCTGCTCCCCTCCAGCTGATGTTTGAGGACACAGAACTGCGGAGGAAAGCAACAACTCCATCAAGCACGCTGTAAGTTATAACTCAGCACAGAAAGAAACTTTGCTGTCTCTGTCCAGCCCGTGGAGAAACACTCGTGAACGCCAAACAACGGAGAAAGCATCAAACCGACGGATGACGCCGAAAGCTGCGGAGAAACACGGAGAACCGTCAAATCAAAGAGGGAGGGACGCCTCGCTCTTCTGGTGATCAGCAACTCATCTCTTTCTCTCTCTCTCCTTCTTCTTCCGTTAACTCTATAGTCCAGAATAAGCAATAAAACCGCGCTATTGCTTAAAAAGTAGCTTCGTGTTTTCCTCTTTCGTCCCAAACACGTCCGTCGGGTCATTTTGAAAGAATAAACTGCTTATTGATCATTGTTTGGTATCTTAAAATGGTTTCTGTCATGGCCAGGCTGAAACTAAAAGATATTAATTTGTGATTAATCTTTTGTGTTGTTTCATGATCTTTTGAAATGTTTTGAGTGATTTAAGGTTAAGTTACTACTGATTCTAAGTGCTTTGGAAGTTAAAGTGCAAGTTGCCACCCACACTTTAGCCAGACAAAGGGGTCAGCCATCTTGTATTCAAGACTCCATTTTGAATCATACACACGCACACACACACACACACACACACACACACACACACACACTACTCCTTTGTGAGAACAAAGGACCCCATTCATACATCCTCCATCACATGCAAACACATCCATCTTCAATCATATCACACGGTTATTATTCATCTATTCCACTGTTTATTCATTTGACAAATTGTTAATTAAATGTTATAAAATTCAGATTTTTGTGTCCAGTAGCTTTGTTGTGTCGAAGAGAAGTCTCTGCTCCAAGGATTCTACGAACTTCAAGAAAGACTGATAAGAGTTTTGGATTCATTTCCCTTTCTAATTAAAGGGTGGTGCCCCGAAGATATCTAAGAATATCTTAATTAATTAATAAATCAGTAAATAGTTCCATATTTACAGAATTTATTGAAGAATCCAAAAGTAAGTTAAAGCTTACGAATTGTTCGCTCCTAATAACCCCAACAGTTATAATGGTTGTCTTCGTACAAAGGGGGTGTTGAATACTCCTTCGCGAGTAGTCTAGGAGGTGGTGTGATGGGACGTATCTCAGAGGCGTTATGTGAGCGTACCACCATGGCCTGAGCAACTGCGACTACTGAGAGTACACCCAGTACAGACAGCGAGATAATTTTTTTTCTTGGGTGTTGTACGTGTGGGTACAGCCGCTTTAATGGCAGTGAGAGCAAGTGGTCAAATGTATTTATAGGTCACTAGCAGAAACTAAGGCACGTGGTCAGAGTGTAATCGTAACCACCGTAGCTCTTGTCATAATTTAATATACATAGAAATCAGAAACGGGCATGTCAGGATAGACTTCGCGAGTGATAATGCGGCCAGTATCTGTGTGCGCTTGAGAGCACCTTGTTGTTCTACTGTGGTGCCCACGCCGCCGGGTCTGTAAATGTCATCGACCTTCTTTATATACGCATACGCTAAAGACCGTATATTCTCTATGGATTTGAACACGTCCTTTGTTTCGCTTAATGCTTGAGCTGTCTCGAGCGTGATGTTGTGAGTGTACGCCAGTGTTTCGCGTGCACCGAGGTACGAAAGGGCGTGCGCTACAACTATTAACCTTGGTTTGGGAGTGTGGCGAAACCCTCGCTCCGCTGTAATGGGCAGATGCAATGTTATCACCTGGTACATTTCGTTAGTCGGGTCGTAACACACCGGTCCGTGACACGGACCGTCACATTGTATGGGGCACAGTAAGGACAACACGCCGCCGACCGTGACTTCGCACTCGACCGCGGTGGTGTTCTCGATTTGCAAAGGATCACATACGCCTCTCCAGTCGCAATGAGGCACATTGTAGTCGACGCGACCGTCGGTCACTATAGCTTTCGTCAGCCAACACACTCGATTGCCCTTCGAAACATCGGCGATCAACGTGAGCGTAGAGGTCGCCGTTGCTTTACTGTACGCCAGGATATCCGTGTGTGAGTGCACGCTCGACGTCGATTGACAACCGGTCATGTCAGACCTGATCAGACCTTCGAATCACATGACCATTAGTTGTTGTGCGGCCGAGAGTATCGCGATCATACCGTTGAGATGTGTAGAAAGCGCGTACACGCCAGCCTTCCACGTTTCCAAAGTTTCCAGCAGTCTAGAGGGACTTGTCTTAGCGCGCACGGCTGTGCTGAATTTGCATTGGGTAGACACAACGGCTTTGACCTCGCTTAGGATCTTGTGGGCTCATGTACTCGTGGTGGGCCAAGACGTGTATAGTCGAGCGCGGTGACGCCCCGAACACTTGACCCGGTTTTGTTGTGGCGATATGCGTGTCCAGTAATGCGGCAAAGTCCGCGTGTCTAGCGTGTATTGATTTTACAGCTCGCTCACACCCCAACAGTACGGTCCGTAGAAGTTCGTTCACTTGTTTCCATGCGCTCGTGGAACACAGGACATCGCAACCTCTGTGATACTCAAGTAAAGCGTCACACACCAGCTGCTTGCACGTTGGAAATACAATCGGTAGTAACTTCTTACTCCACTCTATGTTGAACTCGTATAGTATGTATATGGGCAGTTGCGGCGGTTTGCGCATTTTCTATCTACCCTCCGCTAATATGACTCTGTGGTCTGTCTCCTGAGATGGTGCGGTTGGAACTTGCGAGAGTGCACTATCGACGGTCGGCGTTTCCATTTCGTCAACTGTGCCATTTTCAGCCGCTGGCAAACGGCCGTCGACGGTCGATGCGAGACACCAACATAACGTTAGACCGCGACCCTCATGCCAGTTTTCTGTAGTACTGGTTGTAGTTTCTGGTGCACACTCGATACGCCATTACGATCACAATTACGTTGATTAATAAATCCAGTGTTGTAGCGACTGCAGCCAGCGCCGTCGCGCAACTCGTGTCAGTGTTATCTCTCTATACTTTCATTCGTATCCAAGCGTATGCAGAATCTACGGATCTGGTGAAGTTGCTTGTCACTAGCTTGCGCACGTTTGATATGGCACGTTGCGCGAGACTCACACAACCTGCAGTGGCGACCGTCGCGTCAGTGCAAAGTTTTTCCGATATATCGCTCGCAACATCGTTTGTCATTTGCTGTACACTGCTCACACTGGCCGCGAGGTCGCGGAGAGGGTCTTCATTACGAGTTGTGTAATATCCGCTGACTTGCCGATTCAATTCTGGTGGCGCTGACCCAAACGAGAACGCTTTGAAGGCGCATGTCGTGGTAACTCTGGTAGCGCCGTGGTTGACGAGGACGATCATCTTTAGCAATAGTTCATCTCGAAGCACAACGATGGTGAGGGCGATGGGTTGGCCGGTTCCGCCTTCAGGCCACTCGGTTGCCGCTAGATTGCCCAATGCCACACACGCAGATGAACCCTGTACACACTCAATGACCCGTGTGCGATCGTTGATTTCTGCTAGTACGTTTGCTAGTTCTACGTGCTTCCACGGATCGGGCGTGGGCACGCGCTTGTTTTAGAGGCGTTTTCGCGCAGCCTCTACCCTGCACGACCGCTCGTGGCCGCACTAGCTATATTAATCTTTATTTGTTTAACACACACACACACACACATACACACACACACACACACACACACACACACACACACACACACACACACACACACACACACACACAACACACACACACACAAACACACACACACACACACACACACACACACACACACACACACACACACACACACACACAGGCCCTTGCGTGCAAACCCCGGTCAGGCCTGCAGTGTACACATCAGAGACATGATGTTCTTTCACAGAACTGAGGTTGTTCATTACTAAATGACTTTTACAGGAATATTGTTATTATACTATTCAACAGGTTGATCATAATAATGTGTATTAAACCCACAACCTAGCACTGAGGACAGAGGGACTTTATTTAAATTAGTACTTAATGGAAACGATACATAATGATACATAAGAGGCATGTCATACATTCAGCCTAGGAATAGTAGCATTGTGCACTATTAAAAATATACACATCAATTGCTCGAATCCCATTGTTGCAAAGTAAAACTCTAATAAAACTCTAGTCTGACATCAACAGAGAAGACTTAGTGTATGTACTACAAATACAGCATTAGGATTTCGAGTGGACCGTGCACCTTGTGAACCATCAGAGGCTTATGACACAACATATCTTCCAGTTGCTATTAGACAAGTTATAATTCTCGACCATTTTTCGGAACTGGTTTCTTGGGTCCGTGAGTAAATGCCAAATGAGATGATAGTCCTTAAGTAAGTTCCTGGCGATCCCACGTCACGCTCTTGCCCATCAGCCGGTGAACGCTGAGACGGAACTCGATGAGAGCGATGTATTTTTTAAGTGCTCCGAATGTACTTCTAACAAGCGTGCGATTCACTTCGTGAGTAAACCGCAGCTGCAGCTGATTCAAACAGTCAAGCCAACTTTCTACATCACAACATGCGTTTTGTAGTTAGTCGAGTTACCTTTTGTGTGGCGCATGCACGGGTTGTTAGCGTCCAGCTCCCAGCTTAGAGAGTCCTGTATTGACACAGACGTCAATACATCTCGATGTCATGCAACACACAAAGTCTGTCGCATACAGGTGGGTTAACACATGTACGATACCTTTTGTGTGGCGCATGCACGGGTCGTTAGCGTCCAGCTCCCGGCTTATAGAGAGTCCTGTATTGACACAGACGTCAATACATCTCGATGTCATGCAACACACAAAGTCTGTCGCATACAGGTGGGTTAACACACATGTACGATGTTTGCGATGGCACGCCCGTTTACAATGGGACACGACGATGATCATTGTTAACCAAATTCTTGTTTCTCACGACAGGTGGTAGCGTTGTCTCCTGCACCTGGTCTTCGTGCACAGAGGGTGTTGTAATGTGCTCGTCATAGTCGCGATCGTTGTCACTCGAATCCGTTGTTCTCACGACAGGTGGTAGCGTTGTCTCCTGCATGTTGTCTTCGCGTGCGGCAAGCGTTGTGCTGTGCTCGTTATAATGGTTGTCTTCGTACAAAGGGGGTGTTGAATACTCTTTTGCGAGTAGTGTAGGAGGTGGTGTGATGGGACGTATCTCAGAGGCGTTATGTGAGCGTACCACCATGGCCTGAGCAACTGCGACTACTGAGAGTACACCCAGTACAGACAGCGAGATCTTTTTTTTTCTTGGATGTTGTACGTGTGGGTACAGCCGCTTTAATGGCAGTGAGAGCAAGTGGGCAAATGTATTTATAGGTCACTAGCAGAAACTAAGACACGTGGTCAGAGTGTAATCGTAACCACCATAGCTCTTGTCATAATTTAATATACATAGAAATCAGAAACGGGCATGTCAGGATAGACATCGCGAGTGATAATGCGGCCAGTATCTGTGTGCGCTTGAGAGCACCTTGTTGTTCTACTGTGGTGCCCATGCCACCGGGTCTGTAAATGTCATCGACCTTCTTTATATACGCATACGCTAAAGACCGTATATTCTCTATGGATTTGAACACGTCCTTTGTTTCGCTTAATGCTTGAGCTGTCTCGAGCGTGATGTTGTGAGTGTACGCCAGTGTTTCACGTGCACCGAGGTCCGAAAGGGCGTGCGCTACAACTATTAACCTTGGTTTGGGAGTGTGGCGAAACGCTCGCTCCGCTGTAATGGGCGGATGCAATGTTATCACCTGGTACGTTTCGTTAGTCGGGTCGTAACACACCGGTCCGTCACATGGACCGTCACATTGTATGGGGCACAGTAAGGACAACACGCCGCCGACCGTGACTTTGCACTCGACCGCAGTGGTTTTATCGATTTGCAAAGGATCACATACGCCTCTCCAGTCGCAATGAGGCATATTGTAGTCGACGCGACCGTCGGTCACCATAGCTTTCGTCAGCCAACACACTCGATTGCCCTTCGAAACATCGGCGATCAACGTGAGCGTAGAGGTCGCCGTCGCTTTACTGTACGCCAGGATATCCGTGTGTGAGTGCACGCTTGACGTCGATTGACAACCGGTCATGTCAGACCTGATCAGACCTTACGAACACATGACCATTAGTTGTTGTGCGGCTGAGAGTATCGCGATCATACCGTTGAGATGTGTAGAAAGCGCGTACATGCCAGCCTTCCACTTTTCCAAAGTTTCCAGCAGTCTAGAGGGACTTGTCTTAGCGCGCACGGCTGTGCTGAATTTGCGTTGGGTAGACACAACGGCTTCAACCTCGCTTAGGATCTGTGGGCTCATGTACTCGTGGTAGGCCAAGACGTGTATAGTCGAGCGCGGTGACGCCCCGAACACTTGACCCGGTTTTGTTGTGGCGATATGCGTGTCCAGTAACGCGGCAAAGTCCGCGTGTCTAGCGTGTATTGATTTTACAGCTCGCTCATACCCTAACAGTACGGTCCGTAGAAGTTTGTTCACTTGTTTCCATGCGCTCGTGGAACACAGGACATCGCAACCTCTGTGATACTCAAGTAAAGCGTCACACACCAGCTGCTTGCACGTTGGAAATACAATCGGTAGTAACTTCTTACTCCACTCTATGTTGAACTCGTATAGTATGTATATGGGCGGTTGCGGCGGTTTGCGCATTTTCTATCTACCCTCCGCTAATATGACTCTGTGGTCTGTCTCCTGAGATGGTGCAGTTGGAACTTGCGAGAGTGCACTATCGACGGTCGGCGTTTCCATTTCGTCAACTGTGCCATTTTCAGCCACTGGCAAACGGCCGTCGACGGTCGATGCGAGACACCAACATAACGTTAGACCGCGACCCTCATGCCAGTTTTCTGTAGTACTGGTTGTAGTTTCTGGTGCACACTCGAAACGCCATTACGATCACAATTACGTTTATTAATAAATCCAGTGTTGTAGCGACTGCAGCCAGCGCCATCGCGCAACTCGTGTCGGTGTTATCTCTCGATACTTTCATTCGTATCTGAGCGTATGCAGAATCTACGGATCTGGTGAAGTTGCTTGTCACTAGCTTGCGCACGTTTGATATGGCACTTTGCGCGAGACTCACACAACCTGCAGTGGCGTCCGTCGCGTCAGTGCAAAGTTTTTCCGATATATCGCTCGCAACATCGTTTGTCATTTGCTGTACACTGCGCACACTGGCCGTGAGGTCGCGGAGAGGGTCTTCGTTACGAGCTACTCTGGTAGCGCCGTGGTTGATGAGGATGATCATCTTTAGCAATAGTTCATCTCGAAGCGCAACGATGGTGAGGGCGACAGGTTGGCCGCTTCCGCCTTCAGGCCACTTGGTTGCCGCTAGATTGCCCAATGCCACACACGCAGACGAACCCTGTACACACTCAATGACCCGTGTGCGATCGTTGATTTCTGCTAGTACGTTTGCTAGGTCTACGTGCTTCCACGGATCGGGCGTGGGCACGCGCTTGTTTTTAGAGGCTTTCTCGCGCAGCCTCTACCCTGCACGACCACTAGTGGCCGCACTAGCTATATTTATCTTTATTTGTTTCACACACACACACACACACACACACACACACACACACACACACACACACACACACACACACACACACACATACACACACACACACACACACACACACACACACACACACACAGGCCCTTGCGTGCAAACCCCGGTCAGGCCTGCAGTGTACACATCAGAGACATGATGTTCTTTCACAGAACTGAGGTTGTTCATTACTAAATGACTTTTACAGGAATATTGTTATTATACTGTTCAACAGGTTGATCATAATAATGTGTATTAAACCCACAACCTAGCACTGAGGACAGAGGGACCTTATTTAAATTAGTACTTAATGGAAACGATACATAATGATACATAAGAGACATGTCATACATTCAGCCTAGGAATAGTAGCATTGTGCACTATTAAAAATATACACATCAATTGCTCGAATCCCATTGTTGCAAAGTAAAACTCTAATAAAACTCTAGTCTGACATCAAGAGAGAAGACTTAGTGTATGTACTACAAATACAGCATTAGGATTTCGAGTGGACCGTGCACCTTGCGAACCATCAGAGGCTTATGACGCAATATATCTTCCAGTTGCTATTAGACAACTTATCACAATTACGTTGATTAATAAATCCAGTGTTGTAGCGACTGCAGCCAGCGCCGTCGCGCAACTCGTGTCGGTGTTATCTCTCGATACTTTCATTCGTATCCGAGCGTATTCAGAATCTACGGATCTGGTGAAGTTGCTTGTCACTAGCTTGCGCACATTTGATATGGCACTTTGCGCGTGACTCACACAACCTGCAGTGGCGACCGTCGCATCAGTGCAAAGTTTTTCCGATAAATCGCTCGCAACATTGTTTGTCATTTGCTGTACACTGCGCACACTGGCCGCGAGGTCGCGGAGAGGGTCTTCGTTACGAGTTGTGTAATATCCGCTGACTTGCCGATTCAATTCTGGTGGCGCTGACCCAAACGAGAACGCTTTGAAGGCGCATGTCGTGGTAACTCTGGTAGCACCGTGGTTGACGAGGACGATCATCTTTAGCAATAGTTCATCTCGAAGCGCAACGATGGTGAGGGCGACGGGTTGGCCGGTTCCGCCTTCAGGCCACTCGGTTGCCGCTAGATTGCCCAATGCCACACACGCAGACGAACCCTGTACACACTCAATGACCTGTGTGCGATCGTTGATTTCTGCTAGTACGTTTGCTAGTTCTACGTGCTTCCACGGATCTGGCGTGGGCACGCGCTTGTTTTAGAGGCGTTTTCGCGCAGCCTCTACCCTGCACGACCGCTCGTGGCCGCACTAGCTATATTTATCTTTATTTGTTTCACACACACACACACACACACACACACACACACACACACACACACACACACACACACACACACACACACACACACACACACACACACACACACACAGGCCCTTGCGTGCAAACCCCGGTCAGGCCTGCAGTGTACACATCAGAGACATGATGTTCTTTCACAGAACTGAGGTTGTTCATTACTAAATGACTTTTACAGGAATATTGTTATTATACTATTCAACAGGTTGATCATAATAATGTGTATTAAACCCACAACCTAGCCCTGAGGACAGAGGGACTTTATTTAAATTAGTACTTAATGGAAACGATACATAATGATACATAAGAGCCATGTCATACATTCAGCCTAGGAATAGTAGCATTGTGCACTATTAAAAATATACACATCAATTGCTCGAATCCCATTGTTGCAAAGTAAAACTCTAATAAAACTCTAGTCTGACATCAACAGAGAAGACTTAGTGTATGTACTACAAATACAGCATTAGGATTTCGAGTGGACCGTGCACCTTGTGAACCATCAGAGGCTTATGACGCAAAATATCTTCCAGTTGCTATTAGACAAGTTATAATTATCGACCATTTTTCGGAACTGGTTTCTTGGGTCCGTGAGTAAATGCCAAATGAGATGATAGTCCTTAAGTAAGTTCCTGGCGATCCCATGTCACGCTCTTGCCCATCAGCCGGTGAACGCTGAGACGGAACTCGATGAGAGCGATGTATTTTTTAAGTGCTCTGAATGTACTTCTAACAAGCGTGCGATTCACTTCGTGAGTAAACCGCAGCTGCAGCTGATTCAAACAGTCGAGCCAACTTTCTACATCACAATATTTGTTTTGTAGTTAGTCAAGTTACCTTTTGTGTGGCGCATGCACGGGTCGTTAGCATCCAGCTCCCAGTTTAGAGTCCTGCGCGACGGCGCTGGCTGCAGTCGCTACAACACTGGATTTATTAATCAACGTAATTGTGATAACTTGTCTAATAGCAACTGGAAGATATAATGCGTCATAAGCCTCTGATGGTTCACAAGGTGCACGGTCCACTCGAAATCCTAATGCTGTATTTGTAGTACATACACTAAGTCTTCTCTGTTGATGTCAGACTAGAGTTTTATTAGAGTTTTACTTTGCAACAATGGGATTCGAGCAATTGATGTGTATATTTTTAATAGTGCACAATGCTACTATTCCTAGGCTGAATGTATGACATGGCTCTTATGTATCATTATGTATCGTTTCCATTAAGTACTAATTTAAATAAGGTCCCTCTGTCCTCAGTGCTAGGTTGTGGGTTTAATACACATTATTATGATCAACCTGTTGAATAGTATAATAACAATATTCCTGTAAAAGTCATTTAGTAATGAACAACCTCAGTTCTGTGAAAGAACATCATGTCTCTGATGTGTACACTGCAGGCCTGACCGGGGTTTGCACGCAAGGGCCTGTGTGTGTTTGTGTGTGTGTGTGTGTGTGTGTGTGTGTGTGTGTGTGTGTGTGTGTGTGTGTGTGTGTGTGTGTGTGTGTGTGTGTGTGTGTGTGTGTGTGTGTGTGTGTGTGTGTGTGTGTGTGTGTGTGTGTGTGAAACAAATAAAGATAAATATAGCTAGTGCGGCCACTAGCGGTCGTGCAGGGTAGAGTCTGCGCGAGAAAGCCTCTAAAAACAAGCGCGTGCCCACGCCCGATCCGTGGAAGCACGTAGACCTAGCAAACATACTAGCAGAAATCAACGATCGCACATGGGTCATTGAGTGTGTACAGGGTTTGTCTGCGTGTGTGGCATTGGGCAATCTAGCGGCAACCGAGTGGCCTGAAGGCGGAACCGGCCAACCCGTCGCCCTCACCATCGTTGCGCTTCGAGATGAACTATTGCTAAAGATGATCATCCTCATCAACCACGGCGCTTCCAGAGTAGCTCGTAACGAAGACCTTCTCCGCGACCTCGCGGCCAGTGTGCGCAGTGTACAGCAAATGACAAACGATGTTGCGAGCGATATATCGGAAAAACTTTGCACTGACGCGACGGTCGCCACTGCAGTTTGTGTGAGTCTCGCGCAAAGTGCCATATCAAACTGTCATGGTTCTCCTGTCTTCTGCTGTGTGTTGTCATTCATTGTTTGCAGGTGAGTGTGTTGGGGAGCTGCAGCTGAAGCCAATTAACTCCAGCTTGGCCAGAGGATTTAAGGAACAGCGCTCCCACACCTCAACGCTGGCTGATACTCAATTGTTGGGTAAATCCTGTCCTGAATCAGAGAGACCTGAAAACTAGTTTGTCTTTTCAACCTGATCTGCGTCTTTGTCTGCCCCCAGTCCTGGATACTCTCCGCCTGCCTGAGGTGTGTGTTTTTATCTCGACACTGTTCGATTCCCTGGCCTCCGCTCTCCACCGCTCACCTGCCTTTCTGGATCTAATCGTTCTCCTGCGACAACCTCCACCCCTGCATCAGCCTGACTTGCCTCTCCCTCCAGCTCGTACCCTGCTCAACTCAGTAAGACCGTTCCTCTTATCTTATACTTTCCTGGTTCTCGGTTTCTGCCACTCACACCATTGTGTTTTTCTTATAGTCGGATTCGTCCCGTTTCCCTGTCCTTGTGGATCTGCGCCCTTATTTATTATTCTTTGGTTTCTTTGTTTTTCTTAATAATAAAGACTTTTATATCATCACTCACCTTATCCGTGTGTGATTCTCTCATGTGGGTTAAGAGACTTCAGCCCACCATGACAGAATCAGCCAGCCAAAGAACTCCCGATCCCATGAGTGAATCACTTCTTCCGACGTTAGTATCCACGTTAACCCAACATGAAAAGTCCATACAGTCTGTGATCGAACAGTTGAATCTCACTAATCAACGGTTAATTCACCTCGACACCGAAAACCGGCAGCTGCGGGCTCAACTCGGCGCAGCAGCCTCATCCATTTCCTCCCCTCCACCTGCGCCGCCTCTTCCGGTTCCGCCGGCACCAGGTCATTTCCGGGTTGCCGATTCGCCCACACCAGACACCTTCTCAGGTGAGCCTGGCAGATGTCGTAGTTTCCTTTTGCTATGTGATTTGGTGTTTAAACGATCTCCTGACACGTTTTCCAGCGATCCTATAAAGATTTCGTTTATTGTGGGATTGTTACGTGGGAAAGCGTTATTGTGGGCTGAGGCTAGAAGTCGCCAGCCTGGTTTTCTACTCGGTCCTCTCCATGAATTTCTGTCAGAATTTTCTCAGATATTTGATACACCCGACAACCCTGCGGAAATAGCAAGAAAAATCTGGAGTCTACGCCAGGGGAGATTAACAGTATTAGATTTCGCCATAGAATTTAGGACCTTAGCTTCCATATCTACACTAGATGACGCGTCACTCCGAGCTGCTTTTTCTCAGTCCCTATCTGATGATCTTCAGGATCAGTTAGCCTTCTGTCCAGATTCTGAGAACCTGGAAAGTCTCATCTCCTTGGCCTCACGCATTGAGAGACGTCTCAAGGACAGACGTAGGGTTTCACGGCATCTACCTTCCCTCTCCGCCCCTGAAATGTCCTCCCGCACCCCGGTAGCGCTAGTGTCGCAACCTGAACCTATGCAGCTGGGAAGGGCTCAACTTACTCCTGAGGAGAAACTGAGGCGGAGGACGGCTGGCCTTTGTCTCTACTGTGGTCAAGCGGGTCACATGATTTCACACTGCCCTGTCTGGCCAAAAGATCGCACCCACCAGTAGGTCCAGGGTTACTGGTGGGTGGCACCACAAATCCAAGATCCCTGTGTTCCGTGAACTGTTTGGTCTCATTTAATAATCAAACCTTTTCTGCAGACGCCCTGGTGGACTCCGGTTGCGAGCGCAATATTCTGGATCTGGCTGTGGTTCAACAGCTGGAGATCCCCACGGTACGTCTCACCACACCCCTTCGTGCGTCCTCCCTGGACGGCTGTTCTCTGACCACCATAACCCACCAGACGGTTCCCGTTAACCTAAGGGTATCCGGAAATCACCATGAGGTACTCTCCTTTTTTGTTTTTCCTTCCCCACAATCACCTGTTGTTTTGGGACACGAATGGCTAAAAAAGCACAACCCGCAGATCGACTGGAGAACAGGGAGCATCAGTAACTGGAGCTGTTTTTGTTTGTCTAACTGTTTATCATCCGCATCGATTCCTATACTCAACCCCAAGGCCAAGATCCCAGAGCCTCTCGACTTGTCGAGAGTTCCCACTGAATGCCATGACCTCCAGCAGGTCTTCAGCAAGGATAATGCCTCTACGCTACCACCCCACAGACCTTTCGACATGTGCATAGATCTCCTCCCAAACGCAAGATTACCCACCAGCAGGTTGTATAAACTTTCTAGACCTGAACACGAATCCATGAAACAGTACATCTCTGAATCTCTTGCAGCAGGCATAATAAGACCCTCCAATTCTCCACTGGGAGCTGGTTTCTTTTTCGTGTCTAAAAAAGACGGCTCTCTACGTCCTTGCATCGACTACCGGGAACTAAACCAGATAACTGTCAAGAACAAATACCCTCTTCCCTTGCTCTCATCTACATTCGACCCAGTCAACGACGCTTCCATATTTACCAAACTCGACCTCCGTAATGCATATCATTTGGTCCGCATCAGAGAGGGAGATGAATGGAAGACAGCCTTTAAGACCCCTCTCGGACATTTTGAATATCTTGTCATGCCTTTTGGTCTTACAAATGCACCCGCGGTCTTTCAGTCTCTAATCAACTCTGTCCTCAATGATTTCATCAACAAATTTGTCACAGTTTATCTCGACGACATCCTCATTTTCTCCAGATCACCATCCGAACACCGTCTACATGTCCGTGCAGTTCTCCAACGTCTCCTAGAGAACCGTCTGTTCTTTAAGGCAGAAAAATGTGAATTCCACTCCTCATCTGTCAAGTTCCTCGGTTTTGTTCTAGAGAGCGGAAGGCTGAAGGCAGATCCAGACAAGATCAGAGCTGTGGAGGAGTGGCCCTCACCAACGATCAGAAGACAGCTGCAACGATTCTTGGGGTTTGCTAATTTCTATCGTAGGTTCATTAAAGACTACAGTTCCATAGCCACCCCTCTCACTCAACTAACTTCTGTTAACAAACCTTTTTCCTGGACCCCTGAGGCAGAAGAAGCATTTCTCACCTTAAAGAACCGTTTCACTCAGGCACCCATCCTCACCCGACCAGATCCGCTCCGGCAATTCACCCTGGAGGTGGATGCGTCTGACACCGGTGCTGGTGCTGTATTATCCCAGGTCTCCTCAGTTGATAATACCCTGCACCCGTGTGCCTTTTTCTCTCGTCGTCTGTCCCCAGCCGAACAGAATTACGACGTTGGAGACCGGGAACTGTTGGCCATAAAACTGGCACTGGAGGAGTGGCGTCACTGGCTTGAGGGGGCGGAACATCACATCCAGATCTTGACGGACCATAAGAACCTAGCGTATCTGAGGGAGGCCAAGAGGCTTAATCCCCGCCAGTCCCGCTGGTCTTTATTCTTCTCCCGATTTAACTACCTCATCTCTTACAGACCCGGAACTTAGAACACCAAACCTGACGCCCTATCCCGCCTTTACGCCCCGGACAAGGAGGTCGAACCCACCACTATCCTTCCTCCTTCCTGTGTCCTCGGATCTATCACCTGGGATATTTCCACCAAGGTCTTGGAGGCTCAGCAGACGGATCCCGACCCAGGTACGGGGCCCCCTAACAGAACCTATGTCCCCTCCTCTGTTCGCAGTGCCGTAATCAAGTGGGCTCACACCTCCAGGTTCTCCATCCATCCCGGCGTAGGTAGAACGCTGGCCCTCATCCGTCGGACGTTCTGGTGGCCCACGCTCTACAGGGACACCAAGGAATACATAAGCGCATGTCAGGTTTGTGCCCGAAATAAGTCCAGCAACCAGCCACCTCAAGGTCTCCTGTGTCCCCTGTCTATTCCTTCACGCCCCTGGTCCCACATCGCATTGGATTTTGTCTCTAGTTTACCGGTCTCCAAAGGTTTTGACACCATACTAACCATTGTCGATCGCTTCTCCAAGTCCTGTCATCTAGTTCCCCTTAAACATCTCCCAACCTCTGCAGAGACGGCCATTCTCCTCGTCACTCAGGTTTTCCGCCTACATGGAATCCCCTCAGAGATCCTCTCAGACCGAGGCCCTCAATTTGTGTCACGAGTGTGGAAGGAATTTGCCAACCATCTGGGTGCTCGAACCGCTCTGAGCTCTGGCTTCCATCCCCAAACCAATGGCCAGTGCGAGCGGATGAACCAGGAGCTGGAGGCCATTCTGAGATGTGTCTGCTCTAAAGATCCATCTGGATGGAGTGACCAGATTGCGTGGATAGAGTACGCTCACAACTCACACATTTCCTCCACCACAGGCCAATCCCCATTCAAGATCTCTCTGGGTTATCAGCCACCTCTGTTTCCCTCCGACTCCGATCCTCCGACCTCAGCTCTCCAGTTCATCCGCCGCGCTAGACGCACCTGGACCCAGACCAAGGCCGCACTCCAACGGTCCGCCGACCGCAACCGCCGGCTGGCTGACCGGCGCCGCCGTCCAGCCCCTGCATACGCTCCTGGCCAGCGGGTCTGGTTGTCCACCCGGGACATCAAACTGAAGGATGCTAATAAGAAATTCTACCCCCGGTTCATCGGCCCCTACGCCATAGCTGAGGTCCTCAGCCCAGTTTCTGTGCGTCTGTCCCTGCCTTCCTCCATGAGGGTCCATCCGGTGTTCCACGTCTCATTGGTCAAGCCCTTCGTGTCCAGCCCTCTGTGCCCTCCTACTGAGCCTCCTCCTCCTGTCCGGCTTGCTGACGGCGGTCTCGGCTACCGGGTGCGGCGCATCCTGGGTGTTCGTCCCCGGGGTCGTGGTCGCCAATTCCTGGTGGATTGGGAGGGGTACGGTCCGGAGAATCGTCAGTGGATTCCCTCCTCCTGGATTGATGACGTCTCGCTCATCAGGGATTTTGAGTCCTCCTCCTCCTCCTCCTCCTTCTCCTCCTCGGCTGGGCCGCCGGGTGGCGTCCCTTGAGGGGGGGGGGGGGGGGGGGGGTATTGTCATGGTTCTGCTGTCTTCTGCTGTGTGTTGTCATTCATTGTTTGCAGGTGAGTGTGTTGGGGAGCTGCAGCTGAAGCCAATTAACTCCAGCTTGGCCAGAGGATTTAAGGAACAGCGCTCCCACACCTCAACGCTGGCTGATACTCAATTGTTGGGTAAATCCTGTCCTGAATCAGAGAGACCTGAAAACTAGTTTGTCTGTTCAACCTGATCTGCGTTTTTGTCTGCCCCCAGTCCTGGATACTCTCCGCCTGCCTGAGGTGTGTGTTTTTATCTCGACGCTGTTCGATTCCCTGGCCTCCGCTCTCCACCGCTCACCTGCCTTTCTGGATCTAATCGTTCTCCTGCGACAACCTCCACCCCTGCATCAGCCTGACTTGCCTCTCCCTCCAGCTCGTACCCTGCTCAACTCAGTAAGACCGTTCCTCTTATCTTATACTTTCCTGGTTCTCGGTTTCTGCCACTCACACCATTGTGTTTTTCTTATAGTCGGATTCGTCCCGTTTCCCTGTCCTTGTGGATCTGCTCCCTTATTTATTATTCTTTGGTTTCTTTGTTTTTCTTAATAATAAAGACTTTTATATCATCACTCACCTTATCCGTGTGTGATTCTCTCATGTGGGTTAAGAGACTTCAGCCCACCATGACACAAACGTGCGCAAGCTAGTGACAAGCAACTTCACCAGATCCGTAGATTCTGCATACGCTCGGATACGGATGAAAGTATCGAGAGATAACACCGACACGAGTTGCGCGACGGCGCTGGCTGCAGTCGCTACAACACTGGATTTATTAATCAACGTAATTGTGATCGTAATGGCGTTTCGAGTGTGCACCAGAAACTACAACCAGTACTACAGAAAACTGGCATGAGGGTCGCGGTCTAACGTTATGTTGGTGTCTCGCATCGACCGTCGACGGCCGTTTGCCAGCGGCTGAAAATGGCACAGTTGACGAAATGGAAACGCCGACCGTCGATAGTGCACTCTCGCAAGTTCCAACCGCACCATCTCAGGAGACAGACCACAGAGTCATATTAGCGGAGGGTAGATAGAAAATGCGCAAACCGCCGCAACCGCCCATATACATACTATACGAGTTCAACATAGAGTGGAGTAAGAAGTTACTACCGATTGTATTTCCAACGTGCAAGCAGCTGGTGTGTGACGCTTTACTTGAGTATCACAGAGGTTGCGATGTCCTGTGTTCCACGAGCACATGGAAACAAGTGAACGAACTTCTACGGACCGTACTGTTGGGGTATGAGCGAGCTGTAAAATCAATACACGCTAGACACGCGGACTTTGCCGCGTTACTGGACACGCATATCGCCACAACAAAACCGGGTCAAGTGTTCGGGGCGTCACCGCGCTCGACTATACACGTCTTGGCCTACCACGAGTACATGAGCCCACAGATCCTAAGCGAGGTCGAAGCCGTTGTGTCTACCCAACGCAAATTCAGCACAGCCGTGCGCGCTAAGACAATTCCCTCTAGACTGCTGGAAACTTTGGAAACGTGGAAGGCTGGCGTGTACGCGCTTTCTACACATCTCAACGGTATGATCGCGATACTCTCGGCCGCACAACTAATGGTCATGTGTTCGGAAGGTCTGATCAGGTCTGACATGACCGGTTGTCAATCGACGTCGAGCGTGCACTCACACACGGATATCCTGGCGTACAGTAAAGCGACGGCGACCTCTACGCTCACATTGATCGCCGATGTTTCGAAGGGCAATCGAGTGTGTTGGCTGACGAAAGCTATGGTGACCGACGGTCGCGTCGACTACAATGTGCCTCATTGCGACTGGAGAGGCGTATGTGATCCTTTGCAAATGGCGTATGTGATCCTTTGCAAATCGATAACACCACCGCGGTCGAGTGCGAAGTCACGGTCGGCGGCGTGTTGTCCTTACTGTGCCCCATACAATGTGACGGTCCGTGTCACGGACCGGTGTGTTACGACCCGACTAACGAAACGTACCAGGTGATAAGATTGCATCCGCCCATTACAGCAGAGCGAGCGTTTCGCCACACTCCCAAACCAAGGTTAATAGTTGTAGCGCACGCCCTTTCGGACCTCGGTGCACGTGAAACACTGGCGTACACTCACAACATCACGCTCGAGACAGCTCAAGCATTACGCGAAACAAAGGACGTGTTCAAATCCATAGAGAATATACGGTCTTTAGCGTATGCGTATATAAAGAAGGTCGATGACATTTACAGACCCGGCGGCGTGGGCACCACAGTAGAACAACAAGGTGCTCTCAAGCGCACACAGATACTAGCCGCATTATCACTCGCGATGTCTATCCTGACATGCCCGTTTCTGATTTCTATGTATATTAAATTATGACAAGAGCTACGGTGGTTACGATTACACTCTGACCACGTGCCTTAGTTTCTGCTAGTGACCTATAAATACATTTGCCCACTTGCTCTCACTGCCATTAAAGCGGCTGTAGCCACACGTACAACATCCAAGAAAAAAAAATCTCGCTGTCTGTACTGGGTGTACTCTCAGTAGTCGCAGTTGCTCAGGCCATGGTGGTACGCTCACATAACGCCTCTGAGATACGTCCCATCACACCACCTCCTAGACTACTCGCGAAGGAGTATTCAACACCCCCTTTGTACGAAGACAACCATTATAACGAGCACAGCACAACGCTTGCCGCACGCGAAGACAACATGCAGTAGACAACGCTACCACCTGTCGTGAGAACAACGGATTCGAGTGACAACGATCGCGACTATGACGAGCACATTACAACACCCTCTGTGCACGAAGACCAGGTGCAGGAGACAACGCTACCACCTGTCGTGGGAAACAAGAATTTGGTTAACAATGATCATCGTCGTGTCCCATTGTAAACGGGCGTGCCATCGCACACATCGTACATGTGTGTTAACCCACCTGTATGCGACAGACTTTGTGTGTTGCATGACATCGGGATGTATTGACGTCTGTGTCAATACAGGACTCTCTATAAGCCGGGAGCTGGACGCTAACGACCCGTGCATGCGCCACACAAAAGGTATCGTACATGTGTTAACCCACCTGTATGCGACAGACTTTGTGTGTTGCATGACATCGAGATGTATTGACGTCTGTGTCAATACAGGACTCTCTAAGCTGGGAGCTGGACGCTAACAACCCGTGCATGCGCCACACAAAAGGTAACTCGACTAACTACAAAACGCATATTGTGATGTAGAAAGTTGGCTTGACAGTTTGAATCAGCTGCAGCTGCGGTTTACTCACGAAGTGAATCGCACGCTTGTTAGAAGTACATTCGGAGCACTTAAAAAATACATCGCTCTCATCGAGTTCCGTCTCAGCGTTCACCGGCTGATGGGCAAGAGCGTGACGTGGGATCGCCAGGATCTTACTTAAGGACTATCATCTCATTTGGCATTTACTCACGGACCCAAGAAACCAGTTCAGAAAAATGGTCGAGAATTATAACTTGTCTAATAGCAACTGGAAGATATGTTGCGTCATAAGCCTCTGATGGTTCACAAGGTGCACGGTCCACTCGAAATCCTAATGCTGTATTTGTAGTACATACACTAAGTCTTCTCTGTTGATGTCAGACTAGAGTTTTATTAGAGTTTTACTTTGCAACGATGGGATTCGAGCAATTGATGTGTATATTTTTAATAGTGCACAATGCTACTATTCCTAGGCTGAATGTATGACATGTCTCTTATGTATCATTATGTATCGTTTCCATTAAGTACTAATTTAAATAAAGTCCCTCTGTCCTCAGTGCTAGGTTGTGGGTTTAATACACATTATTATGATCAACCTGTTGAATAGTATAATAACAATATTCCTGTAAAAGTCATTTAGTAATGAACAACCTCAGTTCTGTGAAAGAACATCATGTCTCTGATGTGTACACTGCAGGCCTGACCGGGGTTTGCACGCAAGGGCCTGTGTGTGTGTGTGTGTGTGCGTGCGTGTGTGTGTGTGTGTGTGTGTGTGTGTGTGTGTGTGTGTGTGTGTGTGTGTGTGTGTGTGTGTGTGTGTGTGTGTGTGTGTGTGTGTGTGTGTGTGTGTGTGTGTGTGTGTGTGTGTGTGAAACAAATAAAGATAAATATAGCTAGTGCGGCCACGAGCGGTCGTGCAGGGTAGAGGCTTCGCGAAAACGCCTCTAAAACAAGCGCGTGACCACGCCCGATCCGTGGAAGCACGTAGAACTAGCAAATGTACTAGCAGAAATAAACGATCGCACACGGGTCATTGAGAGTGTACAGGGTTCGTCTGCGTGTGTGGCATTGGGCAATCTAGCGGCAACCGAGTGGCCTGAAGGCGGAACCGGCCAACCCATCGCCCTCACCATCGTTGTGCTTCGAGATGAACTATTGCTAAAGATGATCATCCTCGTCAACCACGGCGCTACCAGAGTTACCACGACTCGCGCCTTAAAAGCGTGCTCGTTTGGGTCAGCGCCACCAGAATTGAATCGGCAAGTCAGCGGATATTACACAACTCGTAACGAAGACCCTCTCCGCGACCTCGCGGCCAGTGTGCGCAGTGTACAGCAAATGACAAACGATGTTGCGAGCGATATATCGGAAAAACTTTGCACTGACGTGACGGTCGCCACTGCAGGTTTTGTGAGTCTCGCGCAACGTGCCATATCAAACGTGCGCAAGCTAGTGACAAGCAACTTCACCAGATCCGTAGATTCTGCATACGCTTGGATACGAATGAAAGTATCGAGAGATAACACTGACACGAGTTGCGCGACGGCGCTGGCTGCAGTCGCTACAACACTGGATTTATTAATCAACGTAATTGTGATCGTAATGGCGTATCGAGTGTGCACCAGAAACTACAACCAGTACTACAGAAAACTGGCATGAGGGTCGCGGTCTAACGTTATGTTGGTGTCTCGCATCGACCGTCGACGGCCGTTTGCCAGCGGCTGAAAATGGCACAGTTGACGAAATGGAAACGCCGACCGTCGATAGTGCACTCTCGCAAGTTCCAACTGCACCATCTCAGGAGACAGACCACAGAGTCATATTAGCTGAGGGTAGATAGAAAATGCGCAAACCGCCGCAACCGCCCATATACATACTATACGAGTTCAACATAGAGTGGAGTAAGAAGTTACTACCGATTGTATTTCCAACGTGCAAGCAGCTGGTGTGTGACACTTTACTTGAGTATCACAGAGGTTGCGATGTCCTGTGTTCCACGAGCGCATGGAAACAAGTGAACGAACTTCTACGGACCGTACTGTTGGGGTGTGAGCGAGCTGTAAAATCAATACACGCTAGACACGCGGACTTTGCCGCGTTACTGGACACGCATATCGCCACAACAAAACCGGGTCAAGTGTTCGGGGCGTCACCGCGCTCGACTATACACGTCTTGGCCTACCACGAGTACATGAGCCCACAAGATCCTAAGCGAGGTCGAAGCCGTTGTGTCTACCCAACGCAAATTCAGCACAGCCGTGCGCGCTAAGACAAGTCCCTCTAGACTGCTGGAAACTTTGGAAACGTGGAAGGCTGGCGTGTACGCGCTTTCTACACATCTCAACGGTATGATCGCGATACTCTCGGCCGCACAACAACTAATGGTCATGTGTTCGGAAGGTCTGATCAGGTCTGACATGACCGGTTGTCAATCGACGTCGAGCGTGCACTCACACACGGATATCCTGGCGTACAGTAAAGCGACAGCGACCTCTACGCTCACGTTGATCGCCGATGTTTCGAAGGGCAATCGAGTGTGTTGGCTGACGAAAGCTATGGTGACCGACGGTCGCGTCGACTACAATGTGCCTATAGATAGCTCATTCCATGACTTTGAACTTTCAGTCCCCGTGATCGGACAACTTCCGTTGTTCTTGAACGACAGACAGGTTGGTGCAGACACATTCAGTACTTTCCCTTCACAAATGATTACCATCAAGCGGCATGAAGCCCTTCCTAAGGAACCCATTTGCAGTGCAACCTTAGATACTGACAGCGGTCAGTGTCTAACGGTTTTTGCAATAAATACTCAACCCTCTGAGTCACCGGTTGAAAGCCCGGAACACCAGAGACCCTCCTCCTCTGAACCTTATGACGGCTTCGAGGCCGAAGTCAGCCAGCAGCTTGACAAAGCGGATGCGCTGGAGTCAGAGGAGCAGAGAGCAGCGCTTAGAAGCCTGTTCTATGAGTTTCAGTCCATCTTATCCAGGGACTCCCTGGACTGTGGACTCACAAACCTGCACACGGTTCGCATTCCGACGAACCCGAATGCCCCTCCTACTTTTGTACGTCAGTACAAGATTCCCCTCGCTGCTTATGAGTCGATCCAGGAGATCCTCGATCAGCTGAAGGAGAAAAACATCATCAGAGAGTGTAACTCCACTTACAACTCTCCCATCTGGCCGGTTCTGAAACCGACTGGGAAATGGCGTCTCACCATAGACTATCGTGCACTGAACAAACAAGTACCTCTCTCCAGGTGGCCTATGATCCATTTAGATCAGGAGCAAGCCAGAGTCAGAGATGCTCGTTTCTTCTCTACGGTTGACGTAGCCAACGGCTTCTGGACCATGAAGGTTGAGCCGGCGGACCAGTATAAACTGGCTTTCTCCTTTGGAAATCGCCAATATACTTGGAACCGCTGCCCCTTTGGCTAATCTAACTCACCTGCCGAGTTCAACATCTTCCTCCACAAAGCCATGTCAGATGCTGCTTCCAGAGGGAACCTCATATATGTCGATGACATCTTGATGAGGAGTCGAACCTTCGAGGAGCACCTGGCCGAACTCCGTCACGTGCTGCAACAGCTCGCTGACGCCGGAACTAAATTGGCGATTCTCAAGGGACAGTGGTGTCGAACCAAAGTGGAGTATGTTGGACTGCTGGTTGGCCCTAATGGAGTCGAGCCCCAAGCGGGACGCATTAGAGCCATTCAGGACATCAAAGCCCCAGCTAATCTGACTGAACTCAGGAGCTTCCTCGGAGTCTGCAACTACTCCAGACAGTTCATTGTGGAGTACGCTGAAACAGCGAGGCCCCTCACTGAGCTGCTTCGGAACGACACACCTTTCGTGTGGGACAGACCCCAAGAACTCTCCTTCCAGTTCCTAAAACAGAAGTTGGCGTCCGCACCCTGTCTGGCTTACCCAGACAAGGATAAAGAGTTCTACATAGAGGCTACTTTCTCCTCTCACTGCCTGAGCGCTGCTTTGAAGCAAAAACACGATAGGGACATGAGAGTTGTGGCATACGCCAGCAAGCCTCTGAGCAAGGTGGAACTCCAGTTCTCAGACTGCGAGAGAGCTCTCCTCTCTACAGTCTGGGCCGTCGAACACTTTCATAGTTACATCGGTGGACAGAAAGTGATCATTGAAACGTGTCATCAGCCCGTCACCTTCCTAAACAGCCAGCGTCTGCGCGAAGGAAGAGTGTCAAACAGCCGCATTGCGACGTGGATGATGGTGCTCCAAGGATACAACATTGAGGTCAAGTATGGTCAGAACACCAAGCTAGCGCTAGGACAAGGGCTAGCAGGCTGCCAGCACTGTGACTCTGACTCCGTCAGGGGCCCCCTGGACACACCTGCCGCAGTCTACCCAACCGCATCCAATCATCGCTACTTTGATGAGAATGTTTGCCAAGGGCTTCCGAAGGTTTACACTGACGGATGCGCCTACCTTCACGAAGGCCAGCTCCGTGCTGGGGTTGGAGTCGTTTGGGTGGACTGTGACACTAAGCAACCAAATCACTACCGGTTGGGCCAAAAGTCTAGTCAGTACGCCGAAATTGCTGCAGTGTTGATAACCCTCCAGCAGGCGGCAGCCTTGGACATCACTCAAATCGTCCTTTGCTCAGATTCAAACTACGCTAGACACAGCTTCATCTCTCACTTCCCCATGTGGAAGGAGAACCACATGAAAAACGCCAGGAACAGAGACGTGAAACACTCGGAGTTATTCCTAGCGTGTGATCTGCTCACCACTGAGAAAGGCATAATGGTCTACTGGAAAAAGGTCAAAGGTCACTCCAGGACCATAGGTCCGGAGAAAGATGGTAATGACGAAGCTGACCGCCTTGCTAAGCTCGGTGCTGACCAGGGAACCTGTTGGGAATTCAAAGACGAGTGGCTTCCAACCAAGGCCGTTCACGAGGTCTGCGCGATTACTCGTCGACATGCTAAACAGGCAGACGAACCTCGGACCGTTGGGGTACCCGTGTTTCTAGGCAGACAACCACAGGACGCGGACCTAGTCACCATGCAGGAACAAGATCCTGACCTGAAGCTCATCCGCGAGCTTCTCCAAAAGGGACCGATGCCTGAACAACCGTCACCACCTACTGGCGCAAGTCGAGATTTGGTAACCCTGCATCGTCAACTCACGCATCTGAAACTACAAAACGATTTGTTAGTTTACATGCGTGACGACCACAGCCCGCCGCGCTGGGTTGTTCCACTCGACCACAGAGGAGTGATGCTTGCCTACGCCCACGACACTCCGGTTGGAGGTCACCGCAGAGCAAAAGCTACCCTCGCGTCACTGACAGAAGTAGCATATTGGCCGTCGATGTCCAAGGACGTACACAGCTATGTCCAAGGCTGCCTCATCTGTGCCCAGTTTCAATCCTCCCAGCCGCTTGCTAGAGCACCACTGCAACGCAGGGGAATAACCTTCCCTTGGTCCCACCTGCAGATCGACTGGGTTGGACCGGTTCCCAAATCGGCAAGAGGAAACAAATATATGCTAACTGTAACTTGCAGTTTCACAAAGTGGGTTGAGTGCCTTCCAGCGCCAAACGATACAGCCGTCACAACCGCTGTACTGCTGATTAACCACGTTTTCAGTCGACGGGGACTTCCACTCTGCATTGACTCTGACCGGGG
This sequence comes from Nothobranchius furzeri, assembly GCF_043380555.1. Classification (NCBI taxonomy): domain Eukaryota; kingdom Metazoa; phylum Chordata; class Actinopteri; order Cyprinodontiformes; family Nothobranchiidae; genus Nothobranchius; species Nothobranchius furzeri. The sequence continues at coordinate 8,837,412 of NC_091751.1, read as the reverse complement.
AACTCATTTCACATCCAGTGTAATGACGTCCCTGTTTGAACTTCTGGGAGTGGAAGTGAGATTCCACCTCCCCTATCACCCACAGTCATCCGGACAGGTCGAACGGATGAACCGCACGGTCGTCTCTATGCTCAAAAAGTATGTCTGCTCCACTGGGAAGGACTGGGACGTTAAGCTCCCTCTGGTCCTGATGGCCATACGGTCTACTCCCCAGCAATCCACGGGGGTTACGCCCTTTGAGATGATGACCGGCAGACTGATGACTCTACCACTGCACCTCCTGTATCACCCAGAGGATGTCAGTGTTGCCACTGCCTATACCGCTCATCAGTATGTGGCAGACTTGAAAACACACCTCAGAGCTACGTTCGCGCACGCTCAGAAGAAACTGGAGACCAACGTAGAAGGCGCTAAAGCCTACTACGACCAAAAGACAACCAGCCGCGAATACGAGGTGGGTGACAAAGTATTCTACTTTCGGTTCGCCCAACCGGCACGCAAAGCTAAGAAGTTCCTGCCCTGCTGGTCAGGACCATTTGAGATCGTGGCAAAACTCTCTCCAGTTGCATACAGGTTACGCATCACCAAAGCGAGACAGGAGCCTGTCTACAAATGGGTGCATGCAAACCAAATCAAACCCTACGTCAAACCATCCCCGCGGGTACAGAGACCAGACTCCCCGCAGGAGGTAGACGTAGTCGCTACATAGTTCTATGCATGGAAATGGAAAAGGGGGGAAAGTGCACGTTTAACCCACTAACATGTACTAACCGACAAAGAACCAAGCCGCCCCCCGCCGTCATTTTCACTAACCAAGAGAAACTCCTCCTAGAACGCTAACAGGAAGTACTTACTAAAACCTTACAGGGTACTCTTGTAACTGTCAACCTACATTCTGCTCTGATTAATGAATCTCTACGTGCAATCAAGACTTTGTCTGAAACCATACATCAGGATATTGTGTACACATGAGTGGTGAGAGATTTGATGCAGGACCTGCTCAGGGAAGTAAGTTCCACGCTGGACAGCTTGGTTGAAAGTCGTATTTCCCCGTACTTGGTACCACTGGACCTGCTCAAAGATAGCTTGACAGCTGCTACCCCTCTACTGTGCACCTTTCACAAATCCACCTAGCGTACAGCCTAAGTAGTGCAATGCCCATTCACGTTGGAAAAAATTAGAACTCGGTTTCCTGTTACATGTTCCCATAATTGTGACAACTCACATCTATAGGTTTAAGTCGATGCTGAACATTGGTATTTGAAAGGACGGTAGGCATTTCCACTTTGAACTAAAAACCTGGCACTCCATCACCTCAACCTCGAACAGCATGATTCGGAGATTGAGATCATGGACGCTTTCCAGGGTTATAACTTTACCATCGATTTAGAAATTGACCAACAATTACTGATTGAAGGAACCAAATTTGTTAAGTTCACACAAAACCCGCGTGAACTTACTTTGACGCCCAAGACGCTACATTGACACAGATTATACCACCTTAATCTGCACATTGGTCGCCCTGGGGATGGGATGGCTCATCACGGCCGTGATTGCTTATTCCGCCTACAGGCGTGTTAAGAAACTCCAAGATAAGAAGCACTTGCTCACCTACGGTGTGCCTCGTAACCGCGTTCGGGGAGACTCCAAGCGTGAATGTACCACACCTGTCTAAAGGGGGTGAGCAACATTTTCTTTGTTATTCTGTAAACCTAAGAGTAGTTCTCATTTTAGTCTACCTCACATATTTATCTGAGTGTTGCAGTATGTCACATTCTTTATAAGCTACACACTGACTGTATGACCTAAGAATGTATTTTATGAGACCTCAAGGTTGCTATGAATTTTCTTGGATGTTATATGTTTTTTTTTTTTTTGGGTTGTCTGTATTTTTGTTTCTTACTTGGTCACATATTAACTAGTGGTTATGTGCCGGCCCAGCTCAGTCTGTCAATGACTCTGTCTGACGCACCAGCACATTGTAGTACCTCTTAGTTTATGGTCCTTGTTTTAGCCCAAAGACTGTCCTGATCTGCCCTTTGGACCAAAAAGGGGGGAATCTTGGGACCACATAGGTCAATGCGCGTTTGCGAACTATGGACCTCGTACATCACCGCGTGATCCATAAACTGAACTGTATGGCCGGCGGTGAGATGCCTTTGTGTCCACTCGTGGAGTTAACCGCCCACCGACCTTCCTCCTTCTACACTACTACCTCTCGCATGGACGACATCATCATTGCGTACCACCTGCGTGAGTGGCTTCTTCTCGTTATGCGCGTTGGGGACTATCCCGTTTCCTATCCTCTTTGTGCCTGACCAGGATCAAAGACCATAGGCGCCAGGATCCAAGACAAAGACCAAAGACAAAGGCGTCCAAGGAGACCAACGTCCTAAGGGACAAACCCATCTGTGCTTCCGACAATCAAGTCGACCTACGTTCATGAGGAACAAACCCATCTGTGCTTCCGACGATCGAGCTTTGGGCGCGATCCCCGAAACCAAAAGGGGGAATGTTGAGGGTCTGACCTCATGAGGAAATTACTATGCAGTGATTTTCTCCAAAATGACTGTGCTTAAATTGCTCTGAAAAGCAAATAATCACATCAGCGCCAAGAAACTTCATTTCCCATGATGCTTTGCACACGGAAGCATTGTGATGACGTCACCGCCTAGTACCAGAAACACGTTCTGCGCATGTGCGGGAAGCCGTGGAGCTTTTCCCGCGAACTAAGACCATAAATCTTCAGCAGAGACAAAGAATCCTCGTTCTTTTGCCCAGGATACCTGGCGGTAAGGACACGCTTGTCAACGCTCCGACAAATTGAGCACGCGGAAGCTCTTAAGTGCCCAAGTTGAGCCCACGGAACTGCTGGAAACTAAACTGCAAGCCCATCAGATCTGCTCGTTTCTGCTCCCCTCCAGCTGATGTTTGAGGACACAGAACTGCGGAGGAAAGCAACAACTCCATCAAGCACGCTGTAAGTTATAACTCAGCACAGAAAGAAACTTTGCTGTCTCTGTCCAGCCCGTGGAGAAACACTCGTGAACGCCAAACAACGGAGAAAGCATCAAACCGACGGATGACGCCGAAAGCTGCGGAGAAACACGGAGAACCGTCAAATCAAAGAGGGAGGGACGCCTCGCTCTTCTGGTGATCAGCAACTCATCTCTTTCTCTCTCTCTCCTTCTTCTTCCGTTAACTCTATAGTCCAGAATAAGCAATAAAACCGCGCTATTGCTTAAAAAGTAGCTTCGTGTTTTCCTCTTTCGTCCCAAACACGTCCGTCGGGTCATTTTGAAAGAATAAACTGCTTATTGATCATTGTTTGGTATCTTAAAATGGTTTCTGTCATGGCCAGGCTGAAACTAAAAGATATTAATTTGTGATTAATCTTTTGTGTTGTTTCATGATCTTTTGAAATGTTTTGAGTGATTTAAGGTTAAGTTACTACTGATTCTAAGTGCTTTGGAAGTTAAAGTGCAAGTTGCCACCCACACTTTAGCCAGACAAAGGGGTCAGCCATCTTGTATTCAAGACTCCATTTTGAATCATACACACGCACACACACACACACACACACACACACACACACACACACACTACTCCTTTGTGAGAACAAAGGACCCCATTCATACATCCTCCATCACATGCAAACACATCCATCTTCAATCATATCACACGGTTATTATTCATCTATTCCACTGTTTATTCATTTGACAAATTGTTAATTAAATGTTATAAAATTCAGATTTTTGTGTCCAGTAGCTTTGTTGTGTCGAAGAGAAGTCTCTGCTCCAAGGATTCTACGAACTTCAAGAAAGACTGATAAGAGTTTTGGATTCATTTCCCTTTCTAATTAAAGGGTGGTGCCCCGAAGATATCTAAGAATATCTTAATTAATTAATAAATCAGTAAATAGTTCCATATTTACAGAATTTATTGAAGAATCCAAAAGTAAGTTAAAGCTTACGAATTGTTCGCTCCTAATAACCCCAACAGTTATAATGGTTGTCTTCGTACAAAGGGGGTGTTGAATACTCCTTCGCGAGTAGTCTAGGAGGTGGTGTGATGGGACGTATCTCAGAGGCGTTATGTGAGCGTACCACCATGGCCTGAGCAACTGCGACTACTGAGAGTACACCCAGTACAGACAGCGAGATAATTTTTTTTCTTGGGTGTTGTACGTGTGGGTACAGCCGCTTTAATGGCAGTGAGAGCAAGTGGTCAAATGTATTTATAGGTCACTAGCAGAAACTAAGGCACGTGGTCAGAGTGTAATCGTAACCACCGTAGCTCTTGTCATAATTTAATATACATAGAAATCAGAAACGGGCATGTCAGGATAGACTTCGCGAGTGATAATGCGGCCAGTATCTGTGTGCGCTTGAGAGCACCTTGTTGTTCTACTGTGGTGCCCACGCCGCCGGGTCTGTAAATGTCATCGACCTTCTTTATATACGCATACGCTAAAGACCGTATATTCTCTATGGATTTGAACACGTCCTTTGTTTCGCTTAATGCTTGAGCTGTCTCGAGCGTGATGTTGTGAGTGTACGCCAGTGTTTCGCGTGCACCGAGGTACGAAAGGGCGTGCGCTACAACTATTAACCTTGGTTTGGGAGTGTGGCGAAACCCTCGCTCCGCTGTAATGGGCAGATGCAATGTTATCACCTGGTACATTTCGTTAGTCGGGTCGTAACACACCGGTCCGTGACACGGACCGTCACATTGTATGGGGCACAGTAAGGACAACACGCCGCCGACCGTGACTTCGCACTCGACCGCGGTGGTGTTCTCGATTTGCAAAGGATCACATACGCCTCTCCAGTCGCAATGAGGCACATTGTAGTCGACGCGACCGTCGGTCACTATAGCTTTCGTCAGCCAACACACTCGATTGCCCTTCGAAACATCGGCGATCAACGTGAGCGTAGAGGTCGCCGTTGCTTTACTGTACGCCAGGATATCCGTGTGTGAGTGCACGCTCGACGTCGATTGACAACCGGTCATGTCAGACCTGATCAGACCTTCGAATCACATGACCATTAGTTGTTGTGCGGCCGAGAGTATCGCGATCATACCGTTGAGATGTGTAGAAAGCGCGTACACGCCAGCCTTCCACGTTTCCAAAGTTTCCAGCAGTCTAGAGGGACTTGTCTTAGCGCGCACGGCTGTGCTGAATTTGCATTGGGTAGACACAACGGCTTTGACCTCGCTTAGGATCTTGTGGGCTCATGTACTCGTGGTGGGCCAAGACGTGTATAGTCGAGCGCGGTGACGCCCCGAACACTTGACCCGGTTTTGTTGTGGCGATATGCGTGTCCAGTAATGCGGCAAAGTCCGCGTGTCTAGCGTGTATTGATTTTACAGCTCGCTCACACCCCAACAGTACGGTCCGTAGAAGTTCGTTCACTTGTTTCCATGCGCTCGTGGAACACAGGACATCGCAACCTCTGTGATACTCAAGTAAAGCGTCACACACCAGCTGCTTGCACGTTGGAAATACAATCGGTAGTAACTTCTTACTCCACTCTATGTTGAACTCGTATAGTATGTATATGGGCAGTTGCGGCGGTTTGCGCATTTTCTATCTACCCTCCGCTAATATGACTCTGTGGTCTGTCTCCTGAGATGGTGCGGTTGGAACTTGCGAGAGTGCACTATCGACGGTCGGCGTTTCCATTTCGTCAACTGTGCCATTTTCAGCCGCTGGCAAACGGCCGTCGACGGTCGATGCGAGACACCAACATAACGTTAGACCGCGACCCTCATGCCAGTTTTCTGTAGTACTGGTTGTAGTTTCTGGTGCACACTCGATACGCCATTACGATCACAATTACGTTGATTAATAAATCCAGTGTTGTAGCGACTGCAGCCAGCGCCGTCGCGCAACTCGTGTCAGTGTTATCTCTCTATACTTTCATTCGTATCCAAGCGTATGCAGAATCTACGGATCTGGTGAAGTTGCTTGTCACTAGCTTGCGCACGTTTGATATGGCACGTTGCGCGAGACTCACACAACCTGCAGTGGCGACCGTCGCGTCAGTGCAAAGTTTTTCCGATATATCGCTCGCAACATCGTTTGTCATTTGCTGTACACTGCTCACACTGGCCGCGAGGTCGCGGAGAGGGTCTTCATTACGAGTTGTGTAATATCCGCTGACTTGCCGATTCAATTCTGGTGGCGCTGACCCAAACGAGAACGCTTTGAAGGCGCATGTCGTGGTAACTCTGGTAGCGCCGTGGTTGACGAGGACGATCATCTTTAGCAATAGTTCATCTCGAAGCACAACGATGGTGAGGGCGATGGGTTGGCCGGTTCCGCCTTCAGGCCACTCGGTTGCCGCTAGATTGCCCAATGCCACACACGCAGATGAACCCTGTACACACTCAATGACCCGTGTGCGATCGTTGATTTCTGCTAGTACGTTTGCTAGTTCTACGTGCTTCCACGGATCGGGCGTGGGCACGCGCTTGTTTTAGAGGCGTTTTCGCGCAGCCTCTACCCTGCACGACCGCTCGTGGCCGCACTAGCTATATTAATCTTTATTTGTTTAACACACACACACACACACATACACACACACACACACACACACACACACACACACACACACACACACACACACACACACACACACACACAAACACACACACACACAAACACACACACACACACACACACACACACACACACACACACACACACACACACACACACAGGCCCTTGCGTGCAAACCCCGGTCAGGCCTGCAGTGTACACATCAGAGACATGATGTTCTTTCACAGAACTGAGGTTGTTCATTACTAAATGACTTTTACAGGAATATTGTTATTATACTATTCAACAGGTTGATCATAATAATGTGTATTAAACCCACAACCTAGCACTGAGGACAGAGGGACTTTATTTAAATTAGTACTTAATGGAAACGATACATAATGATACATAAGAGGCATGTCATACATTCAGCCTAGGAATAGTAGCATTGTGCACTATTAAAAATATACACATCAATTGCTCGAATCCCATTGTTGCAAAGTAAAACTCTAATAAAACTCTAGTCTGACATCAACAGAGAAGACTTAGTGTATGTACTACAAATACAGCATTAGGATTTCGAGTGGACCGTGCACCTTGTGAACCATCAGAGGCTTATGACACAACATATCTTCCAGTTGCTATTAGACAAGTTATAATTCTCGACCATTTTTCGGAACTGGTTTCTTGGGTCCGTGAGTAAATGCCAAATGAGATGATAGTCCTTAAGTAAGTTCCTGGCGATCCCACGTCACGCTCTTGCCCATCAGCCGGTGAACGCTGAGACGGAACTCGATGAGAGCGATGTATTTTTTAAGTGCTCCGAATGTACTTCTAACAAGCGTGCGATTCACTTCGTGAGTAAACCGCAGCTGCAGCTGATTCAAACAGTCAAGCCAACTTTCTACATCACAACATGCGTTTTGTAGTTAGTCGAGTTACCTTTTGTGTGGCGCATGCACGGGTTGTTAGCGTCCAGCTCCCAGCTTAGAGAGTCCTGTATTGACACAGACGTCAATACATCTCGATGTCATGCAACACACAAAGTCTGTCGCATACAGGTGGGTTAACACATGTACGATACCTTTTGTGTGGCGCATGCACGGGTCGTTAGCGTCCAGCTCCCGGCTTATAGAGAGTCCTGTATTGACACAGACGTCAATACATCTCGATGTCATGCAACACACAAAGTCTGTCGCATACAGGTGGGTTAACACACATGTACGATGTTTGCGATGGCACGCCCGTTTACAATGGGACACGACGATGATCATTGTTAACCAAATTCTTGTTTCTCACGACAGGTGGTAGCGTTGTCTCCTGCACCTGGTCTTCGTGCACAGAGGGTGTTGTAATGTGCTCGTCATAGTCGCGATCGTTGTCACTCGAATCCGTTGTTCTCACGACAGGTGGTAGCGTTGTCTCCTGCATGTTGTCTTCGCGTGCGGCAAGCGTTGTGCTGTGCTCGTTATAATGGTTGTCTTCGTACAAAGGGGGTGTTGAATACTCTTTTGCGAGTAGTGTAGGAGGTGGTGTGATGGGACGTATCTCAGAGGCGTTATGTGAGCGTACCACCATGGCCTGAGCAACTGCGACTACTGAGAGTACACCCAGTACAGACAGCGAGATCTTTTTTTTTCTTGGATGTTGTACGTGTGGGTACAGCCGCTTTAATGGCAGTGAGAGCAAGTGGGCAAATGTATTTATAGGTCACTAGCAGAAACTAAGACACGTGGTCAGAGTGTAATCGTAACCACCATAGCTCTTGTCATAATTTAATATACATAGAAATCAGAAACGGGCATGTCAGGATAGACATCGCGAGTGATAATGCGGCCAGTATCTGTGTGCGCTTGAGAGCACCTTGTTGTTCTACTGTGGTGCCCATGCCACCGGGTCTGTAAATGTCATCGACCTTCTTTATATACGCATACGCTAAAGACCGTATATTCTCTATGGATTTGAACACGTCCTTTGTTTCGCTTAATGCTTGAGCTGTCTCGAGCGTGATGTTGTGAGTGTACGCCAGTGTTTCACGTGCACCGAGGTCCGAAAGGGCGTGCGCTACAACTATTAACCTTGGTTTGGGAGTGTGGCGAAACGCTCGCTCCGCTGTAATGGGCGGATGCAATGTTATCACCTGGTACGTTTCGTTAGTCGGGTCGTAACACACCGGTCCGTCACATGGACCGTCACATTGTATGGGGCACAGTAAGGACAACACGCCGCCGACCGTGACTTTGCACTCGACCGCAGTGGTGTTATCGATTTGCAAAGGATCACATACGCCTCTCCAGTCGCAATGAGGCATATTGTAGTCGACGCGACCGTCGGTCACCATAGCTTTCGTCAGCCAACACACTCGATTGCCCTTCGAAACATCGGCGATCAACGTGAGCGTAGAGGTCGCCGTCGCTTTACTGTACGCCAGGATATCCGTGTGTGAGTGCACGCTTGACGTCGATTGACAACCGGTCATGTCAGACCTGATCAGACCTTACGAACACATGACCATTAGTTGTTGTGCGGCTGAGAGTATCGCGATCATACCGTTGAGATGTGTAGAAAGCGCGTACATGCCAGCCTTCCACTTTTCCAAAGTTTCCAGCAGTCTAGAGGGACTTGTCTTAGCGCGCACGGCTGTGCTGAATTTGCGTTGGGTAGACACAACGGCTTCAACCTCGCTTAGGATCTGTGGGCTCATGTACTCGTGGTAGGCCAAGACGTGTATAGTCGAGCGCGGTGACGCCCCGAACACTTGACCCGGTTTTGTTGTGGCGATATGCGTGTCCAGTAACGCGGCAAAGTCCGCGTGTCTAGCGTGTATTGATTTTACAGCTCGCTCATACCCTAACAGTACGGTCCGTAGAAGTTTGTTCACTTGTTTCCATGCGCTCGTGGAACACAGGACATCGCAACCTCTGTGATACTCAAGTAAAGCGTCACACACCAGCTGCTTGCACGTTGGAAATACAATCGGTAGTAACTTCTTACTCCACTCTATGTTGAACTCGTATAGTATGTATATGGGCGGTTGCGGCGGTTTGCGCATTTTCTATCTACCCTCCGCTAATATGACTCTGTGGTCTGTCTCCTGAGATGGTGCAGTTGGAACTTGCGAGAGTGCACTATCGACGGTCGGCGTTTCCATTTCGTCAACTGTGCCATTTTCAGCCACTGGCAAACGGCCGTCGACGGTCGATGCGAGACACCAACATAACGTTAGACCGCGACCCTCATGCCAGTTTTCTGTAGTACTGGTTGTAGTTTCTGGTGCACACTCGAAACGCCATTACGATCACAATTACGTTTATTAATAAATCCAGTGTTGTAGCGACTGCAGCCAGCGCCATCGCGCAACTCGTGTCGGTGTTATCTCTCGATACTTTCATTCGTATCTGAGCGTATGCAGAATCTACGGATCTGGTGAAGTTGCTTGTCACTAGCTTGCGCACGTTTGATATGGCACTTTGCGCGAGACTCACACAACCTGCAGTGGCGTCCGTCGCGTCAGTGCAAAGTTTTTCCGATATATCGCTCGCAACATCGTTTGTCATTTGCTGTACACTGCGCACACTGGCCGTGAGGTCGCGGAGAGGGTCTTCGTTACGAGCTACTCTGGTAGCGCCGTGGTTGATGAGGATGATCATCTTTAGCAATAGTTCATCTCGAAGCGCAACGATGGTGAGGGCGACAGGTTGGCCGCTTCCGCCTTCAGGCCACTTGGTTGCCGCTAGATTGCCCAATGCCACACACGCAGACGAACCCTGTACACACTCAATGACCCGTGTGCGATCGTTGATTTCTGCTAGTACGTTTGCTAGGTCTACGTGCTTCCACGGATCGGGCGTGGGCACGCGCTTGTTTTTAGAGGCTTTCTCGCGCAGCCTCTACCCTGCACGACCACTAGTGGCCGCACTAGCTATATTTATCTTTATTTGTTTCACACACACACACACACACACACACACACACACACACACACACACACACACACACACACACACACACACATACACACACACACACACACACACACACACACACACACACACACAGGCCCTTGCGTGCAAACCCCGGTCAGGCCTGCAGTGTACACATCAGAGACATGATGTTCTTTCACAGAACTGAGGTTGTTCATTACTAAATGACTTTTACAGGAATATTGTTATTATACTGTTCAACAGGTTGATCATAATAATGTGTATTAAACCCACAACCTAGCACTGAGGACAGAGGGACCTTATTTAAATTAGTACTTAATGGAAACGATACATAATGATACATAAGAGACATGTCATACATTCAGCCTAGGAATAGTAGCATTGTGCACTATTAAAAATATACACATCAATTGCTCGAATCCCATTGTTGCAAAGTAAAACTCTAATAAAACTCTAGTCTGACATCAAGAGAGAAGACTTAGTGTATGTACTACAAATACAGCATTAGGATTTCGAGTGGACCGTGCACCTTGCGAACCATCAGAGGCTTATGACGCAATATATCTTCCAGTTGCTATTAGACAACTTATCACAATTACGTTGATTAATAAATCCAGTGTTGTAGCGACTGCAGCCAGCGCCGTCGCGCAACTCGTGTCGGTGTTATCTCTCGATACTTTCATTCGTATCCGAGCGTATTCAGAATCTACGGATCTGGTGAAGTTGCTTGTCACTAGCTTGCGCACATTTGATATGGCACTTTGCGCGTGACTCACACAACCTGCAGTGGCGACCGTCGCATCAGTGCAAAGTTTTTCCGATAAATCGCTCGCAACATTGTTTGTCATTTGCTGTACACTGCGCACACTGGCCGCGAGGTCGCGGAGAGGGTCTTCGTTACGAGTTGTGTAATATCCGCTGACTTGCCGATTCAATTCTGGTGGCGCTGACCCAAACGAGAACGCTTTGAAGGCGCATGTCGTGGTAACTCTGGTAGCACCGTGGTTGACGAGGACGATCATCTTTAGCAATAGTTCATCTCGAAGCGCAACGATGGTGAGGGCGACGGGTTGGCCGGTTCCGCCTTCAGGCCACTCGGTTGCCGCTAGATTGCCCAATGCCACACACGCAGACGAACCCTGTACACACTCAATGACCTGTGTGCGATCGTTGATTTCTGCTAGTACGTTTGCTAGTTCTACGTGCTTCCACGGATCTGGCGTGGGCACGCGCTTGTTTTAGAGGCGTTTTCGCGCAGCCTCTACCCTGCACGACCGCTCGTGGCCGCACTAGCTATATTTATCTTTATTTGTTTCACACACACACACACACACACACACACACACACACACACACACACACACACACACACACACACACACACACACACACACACACACACACACAGGCCCTTGCGTGCAAACCCCGGTCAGGCCTGCAGTGTACACATCAGAGACATGATGTTCTTTCACAGAACTGAGGTTGTTCATTACTAAATGACTTTTACAGGAATATTGTTATTATACTATTCAACAGGTTGATCATAATAATGTGTATTAAACCCACAACCTAGCCCTGAGGACAGAGGGACTTTATTTAAATTAGTACTTAATGGAAACGATACATAATGATACATAAGAGCCATGTCATACATTCAGCCTAGGAATAGTAGCATTGTGCACTATTAAAAATATACACATCAATTGCTCGAATCCCATTGTTGCAAAGTAAAACTCTAATAAAACTCTAGTCTGACATCAACAGAGAAGACTTAGTGTATGTACTACAAATACAGCATTAGGATTTCGAGTGGACCGTGCACCTTGTGAACCATCAGAGGCTTATGACGCAAAATATCTTCCAGTTGCTATTAGACAAGTTATAATTATCGACCATTTTTCGGAACTGGTTTCTTGGGTCCGTGAGTAAATGCCAAATGAGATGATAGTCCTTAAGTAAGTTCCTGGCGATCCCATGTCACGCTCTTGCCCATCAGCCGGTGAACGCTGAGACGGAACTCGATGAGAGCGATGTATTTTTTAAGTGCTCTGAATGTACTTCTAACAAGCGTGCGATTCACTTCGTGAGTAAACCGCAGCTGCAGCTGATTCAAACAGTCGAGCCAACTTTCTACATCACAATATTTGTTTTGTAGTTAGTCAAGTTACCTTTTGTGTGGCGCATGCACGGGTCGTTAGCATCCAGCTCCCAGTTTAGAGTCCTGCGCGACGGCGCTGGCTGCAGTCGCTACAACACTGGATTTATTAATCAACGTAATTGTGATAACTTGTCTAATAGCAACTGGAAGATATAATGCGTCATAAGCCTCTGATGGTTCACAAGGTGCACGGTCCACTCGAAATCCTAATGCTGTATTTGTAGTACATACACTAAGTCTTCTCTGTTGATGTCAGACTAGAGTTTTATTAGAGTTTTACTTTGCAACAATGGGATTCGAGCAATTGATGTGTATATTTTTAATAGTGCACAATGCTACTATTCCTAGGCTGAATGTATGACATGGCTCTTATGTATCATTATGTATCGTTTCCATTAAGTACTAATTTAAATAAGGTCCCTCTGTCCTCAGTGCTAGGTTGTGGGTTTAATACACATTATTATGATCAACCTGTTGAATAGTATAATAACAATATTCCTGTAAAAGTCATTTAGTAATGAACAACCTCAGTTCTGTGAAAGAACATCATGTCTCTGATGTGTACACTGCAGGCCTGACCGGGGTTTGCACGCAAGGGCCTGTGTGTGTTTGTGTGTGTGTGTGTGTGTGTGTGTGTGTGTGTGTGTGTGTGTGTGTGTGTGTGTGTGTGTGTGTGTGTGTGTGTGTGTGTGTGTGTGTGTGTGTGTGTGTGTGTGTGTGTGTGTGTGTGAAACAAATAAAGATAAATATAGCTAGTGCGGCCACTAGCGGTCGTGCAGGGTAGAGTCTGCGCGAGAAAGCCTCTAAAAACAAGCGCGTGCCCACGCCCGATCCGTGGAAGCACGTAGACCTAGCAAACATACTAGCAGAAATCAACGATCGCACATGGGTCATTGAGTGTGTACAGGGTTTGTCTGCGTGTGTGGCATTGGGCAATCTAGCGGCAACCGAGTGGCCTGAAGGCGGAACCGGCCAACCCGTCGCCCTCACCATCGTTGCGCTTCGAGATGAACTATTGCTAAAGATGATCATCCTCATCAACCACGGCGCTTCCAGAGTAGCTCGTAACGAAGACCTTCTCCGCGACCTCGCGGCCAGTGTGCGCAGTGTACAGCAAATGACAAACGATGTTGCGAGCGATATATCGGAAAAACTTTGCACTGACGCGACGGTCGCCACTGCAGTTTGTGTGAGTCTCGCGCAAAGTGCCATATCAAACTGTCATGGTTCTCCTGTCTTCTGCTGTGTGTTGTCATTCATTGTTTGCAGGTGAGTGTGTTGGGGAGCTGCAGCTGAAGCCAATTAACTCCAGCTTGGCCAGAGGATTTAAGGAACAGCGCTCCCACACCTCAACGCTGGCTGATACTCAATTGTTGGGTAAATCCTGTCCTGAATCAGAGAGACCTGAAAACTAGTTTGTCTTTTCAACCTGATCTGCGTCTTTGTCTGCCCCCAGTCCTGGATACTCTCCGCCTGCCTGAGGTGTGTGTTTTTATCTCGACACTGTTCGATTCCCTGGCCTCCGCTCTCCACCGCTCACCTGCCTTTCTGGATCTAATCGTTCTCCTGCGACAACCTCCACCCCTGCATCAGCCTGACTTGCCTCTCCCTCCAGCTCGTACCCTGCTCAACTCAGTAAGACCGTTCCTCTTATCTTATACTTTCCTGGTTCTCGGTTTCTGCCACTCACACCATTGTGTTTTTCTTATAGTCGGATTCGTCCCGTTTCCCTGTCCTTGTGGATCTGCGCCCTTATTTATTATTCTTTGGTTTCTTTGTTTTTCTTAATAATAAAGACTTTTATATCATCACTCACCTTATCCGTGTGTGATTCTCTCATGTGGGTTAAGAGACTTCAGCCCACCATGACAGAATCAGCCAGCCAAAGAACTCCCGATCCCATGAGTGAATCACTTCTTCCGACGTTAGTATCCACGTTAACCCAACATGAAAAGTCCATACAGTCTGTGATCGAACAGTTGAATCTCACTAATCAACGGTTAATTCACCTCGACACCGAAAACCGGCAGCTGCGGGCTCAACTCGGCGCAGCAGCCTCATCCATTTCCTCCCCTCCACCTGCGCCGCCTCTTCCGGTTCCGCCGGCACCAGGTCATTTCCGGGTTGCCGATTCGCCCACACCAGACACCTTCTCAGGTGAGCCTGGCAGATGTCGTAGTTTCCTTTTGCTATGTGATTTGGTGTTTAAACGATCTCCTGACACGTTTTCCAGCGATCCTATAAAGATTTCGTTTATTGTGGGATTGTTACGTGGGAAAGCGTTATTGTGGGCTGAGGCTAGAAGTCGCCAGCCTGGTTTTCTACTCGGTCCTCTCCATGAATTTCTGTCAGAATTTTCTCAGATATTTGATACACCCGACAACCCTGCGGAAATAGCAAGAAAAATCTGGAGTCTACGCCAGGGGAGATTAACAGTATTAGATTTCGCCATAGAATTTAGGACCTTAGCTTCCATATCTACACTAGATGACGCGTCACTCCGAGCTGCTTTTTCTCAGTCCCTATCTGATGATCTTCAGGATCAGTTAGCCTTCTGTCCAGATTCTGAGAACCTGGAAAGTCTCATCTCCTTGGCCTCACGCATTGAGAGACGTCTCAAGGACAGACGTAGGGTTTCACGGCATCTACCTTCCCTCTCCGCCCCTGAAATGTCCTCCCGCACCCCGGTAGCGCTAGTGTCGCAACCTGAACCTATGCAGCTGGGAAGGGCTCAACTTACTCCTGAGGAGAAACTGAGGCGGAGGACGGCTGGCCTTTGTCTCTACTGTGGTCAAGCGGGTCACATGATTTCACACTGCCCTGTCTGGCCAAAAGATCGCACCCACCAGTAGGTCCAGGGTTACTGGTGGGTGGCACCACAAATCCAAGATCCCTGTGTTCCGTGAACTGTTTGGTCTCATTTAATAATCAAACCTTTTCTGCAGACGCCCTGGTGGACTCCGGTTGCGAGCGCAATATTCTGGATCTGGCTGTGGTTCAACAGCTGGAGATCCCCACGGTACGTCTCACCACACCCCTTCGTGCGTCCTCCCTGGACGGCTGTTCTCTGACCACCATAACCCACCAGACGGTTCCCGTTAACCTAAGGGTATCCGGAAATCACCATGAGGTACTCTCCTTTTTTGTTTTTCCTTCCCCACAATCACCTGTTGTTTTGGGACACGAATGGCTAAAAAAGCACAACCCGCAGATCGACTGGAGAACAGGGAGCATCAGTAACTGGAGCTGTTTTTGTTTGTCTAACTGTTTATCATCCGCATCGATTCCTATACTCAACCCCAAGGCCAAGATCCCAGAGCCTCTCGACTTGTCGAGAGTTCCCACTGAATGCCATGACCTCCAGCAGGTCTTCAGCAAGGATAATGCCTCTACGCTACCACCCCACAGACCTTTCGACATGTGCATAGATCTCCTCCCAAACGCAAGATTACCCACCAGCAGGTTGTATAAACTTTCTAGACCTGAACACGAATCCATGAAACAGTACATCTCTGAATCTCTTGCAGCAGGCATAATAAGACCCTCCAATTCTCCACTGGGAGCTGGTTTCTTTTTCGTGTCTAAAAAAGACGGCTCTCTACGTCCTTGCATCGACTACCGGGAACTAAACCAGATAACTGTCAAGAACAAATACCCTCTTCCCTTGCTCTCATCTACATTCGACCCAGTCAACGACGCTTCCATATTTACCAAACTCGACCTCCGTAATGCATATCATTTGGTCCGCATCAGAGAGGGAGATGAATGGAAGACAGCCTTTAAGACCCCTCTCGGACATTTTGAATATCTTGTCATGCCTTTTGGTCTTACAAATGCACCCGCGGTCTTTCAGTCTCTAATCAACTCTGTCCTCAATGATTTCATCAACAAATTTGTCACAGTTTATCTCGACGACATCCTCATTTTCTCCAGATCACCATCCGAACACCGTCTACATGTCCGTGCAGTTCTCCAACGTCTCCTAGAGAACCGTCTGTTCTTTAAGGCAGAAAAATGTGAATTCCACTCCTCATCTGTCAAGTTCCTCGGTTTTGTTCTAGAGAGCGGAAGGCTGAAGGCAGATCCAGACAAGATCAGAGCTGTGGAGGAGTGGCCCTCACCAACGATCAGAAGACAGCTGCAACGATTCTTGGGGTTTGCTAATTTCTATCGTAGGTTCATTAAAGACTACAGTTCCATAGCCACCCCTCTCACTCAACTAACTTCTGTTAACAAACCTTTTTCCTGGACCCCTGAGGCAGAAGAAGCATTTCTCACCTTAAAGAACCGTTTCACTCAGGCACCCATCCTCACCCGACCAGATCCGCTCCGGCAATTCACCCTGGAGGTGGATGCGTCTGACACCGGTGCTGGTGCTGTATTATCCCAGGTCTCCTCAGTTGATAATACCCTGCACCCGTGTGCCTTTTTCTCTCGTCGTCTGTCCCCAGCCGAACAGAATTACGACGTTGGAGACCGGGAACTGTTGGCCATAAAACTGGCACTGGAGGAGTGGCGTCACTGGCTTGAGGGGGCGGAACATCACATCCAGATCTTGACGGACCATAAGAACCTAGCGTATCTGAGGGAGGCCAAGAGGCTTAATCCCCGCCAGTCCCGCTGGTCTTTATTCTTCTCCCGATTTAACTACCTCATCTCTTACAGACCCGGAACTTAGAACACCAAACCTGACGCCCTATCCCGCCTTTACGCCCCGGACAAGGAGGTCGAACCCACCACTATCCTTCCTCCTTCCTGTGTCCTCGGATCTATCACCTGGGATATTTCCACCAAGGTCTTGGAGGCTCAGCAGACGGATCCCGACCCAGGTACGGGGCCCCCTAACAGAACCTATGTCCCCTCCTCTGTTCGCAGTGCCGTAATCAAGTGGGCTCACACCTCCAGGTTCTCCATCCATCCCGGCGTAGGTAGAACGCTGGCCCTCATCCGTCGGACGTTCTGGTGGCCCACGCTCTACAGGGACACCAAGGAATACATAAGCGCATGTCAGGTTTGTGCCCGAAATAAGTCCAGCAACCAGCCACCTCAAGGTCTCCTGTGTCCCCTGTCTATTCCTTCACGCCCCTGGTCCCACATCGCATTGGATTTTGTCTCTAGTTTACCGGTCTCCAAAGGTTTTGACACCATACTAACCATTGTCGATCGCTTCTCCAAGTCCTGTCATCTAGTTCCCCTTAAACATCTCCCAACCTCTGCAGAGACGGCCATTCTCCTCGTCACTCAGGTTTTCCGCCTACATGGAATCCCCTCAGAGATCCTCTCAGACCGAGGCCCTCAATTTGTGTCACGAGTGTGGAAGGAATTTGCCAACCATCTGGGTGCTCGAACCGCTCTGAGCTCTGGCTTCCATCCCCAAACCAATGGCCAGTGCGAGCGGATGAACCAGGAGCTGGAGGCCATTCTGAGATGTGTCTGCTCTAAAGATCCATCTGGATGGAGTGACCAGATTGCGTGGATAGAGTACGCTCACAACTCACACATTTCCTCCACCACAGGCCAATCCCCATTCAAGATCTCTCTGGGTTATCAGCCACCTCTGTTTCCCTCCGACTCCGATCCTCCGACCTCAGCTCTCCAGTTCATCCGCCGCGCTAGACGCACCTGGACCCAGACCAAGGCCGCACTCCAACGGTCCGCCGACCGCAACCGCCGGCTGGCTGACCGGCGCCGCCGTCCAGCCCCTGCATACGCTCCTGGCCAGCGGGTCTGGTTGTCCACCCGGGACATCAAACTGAAGGATGCTAATAAGAAATTCTACCCCCGGTTCATCGGCCCCTACGCCATAGCTGAGGTCCTCAGCCCAGTTTCTGTGCGTCTGTCCCTGCCTTCCTCCATGAGGGTCCATCCGGTGTTCCACGTCTCATTGGTCAAGCCCTTCGTGTCCAGCCCTCTGTGCCCTCCTACTGAGCCTCCTCCTCCTGTCCGGCTTGCTGACGGCGGTCTCGGCTACCGGGTGCGGCGCATCCTGGGTGTTCGTCCCCGGGGTCGTGGTCGCCAATTCCTGGTGGATTGGGAGGGGTACGGTCCGGAGAATCGTCAGTGGATTCCCTCCTCCTGGATTGATGACGTCTCGCTCATCAGGGATTTTGAGTCCTCCTCCTCCTCCTCCTCCTTCTCCTCCTCGGCTGGGCCGCCGGGTGGCGTCCCTTGAGGGGGGGGGGGGGGGGGGGGTATTGTCATGGTTCTGCTGTCTTCTGCTGTGTGTTGTCATTCATTGTTTGCAGGTGAGTGTGTTGGGGAGCTGCAGCTGAAGCCAATTAACTCCAGCTTGGCCAGAGGATTTAAGGAACAGCGCTCCCACACCTCAACGCTGGCTGATACTCAATTGTTGGGTAAATCCTGTCCTGAATCAGAGAGACCTGAAAACTAGTTTGTCTGTTCAACCTGATCTGCGTTTTTGTCTGCCCCCAGTCCTGGATACTCTCCGCCTGCCTGAGGTGTGTGTTTTTATCTCGACGCTGTTCGATTCCCTGGCCTCCGCTCTCCACCGCTCACCTGCCTTTCTGGATCTAATCGTTCTCCTGCGACAACCTCCACCCCTGCATCAGCCTGACTTGCCTCTCCCTCCAGCTCGTACCCTGCTCAACTCAGTAAGACCGTTCCTCTTATCTTATACTTTCCTGGTTCTCGGTTTCTGCCACTCACACCATTGTGTTTTTCTTATAGTCGGATTCGTCCCGTTTCCCTGTCCTTGTGGATCTGCTCCCTTATTTATTATTCTTTGGTTTCTTTGTTTTTCTTAATAATAAAGACTTTTATATCATCACTCACCTTATCCGTGTGTGATTCTCTCATGTGGGTTAAGAGACTTCAGCCCACCATGACACAAACGTGCGCAAGCTAGTGACAAGCAACTTCACCAGATCCGTAGATTCTGCATACGCTCGGATACGGATGAAAGTATCGAGAGATAACACCGACACGAGTTGCGCGACGGCGCTGGCTGCAGTCGCTACAACACTGGATTTATTAATCAACGTAATTGTGATCGTAATGGCGTTTCGAGTGTGCACCAGAAACTACAACCAGTACTACAGAAAACTGGCATGAGGGTCGCGGTCTAACGTTATGTTGGTGTCTCGCATCGACCGTCGACGGCCGTTTGCCAGCGGCTGAAAATGGCACAGTTGACGAAATGGAAACGCCGACCGTCGATAGTGCACTCTCGCAAGTTCCAACCGCACCATCTCAGGAGACAGACCACAGAGTCATATTAGCGGAGGGTAGATAGAAAATGCGCAAACCGCCGCAACCGCCCATATACATACTATACGAGTTCAACATAGAGTGGAGTAAGAAGTTACTACCGATTGTATTTCCAACGTGCAAGCAGCTGGTGTGTGACGCTTTACTTGAGTATCACAGAGGTTGCGATGTCCTGTGTTCCACGAGCACATGGAAACAAGTGAACGAACTTCTACGGACCGTACTGTTGGGGTATGAGCGAGCTGTAAAATCAATACACGCTAGACACGCGGACTTTGCCGCGTTACTGGACACGCATATCGCCACAACAAAACCGGGTCAAGTGTTCGGGGCGTCACCGCGCTCGACTATACACGTCTTGGCCTACCACGAGTACATGAGCCCACAGATCCTAAGCGAGGTCGAAGCCGTTGTGTCTACCCAACGCAAATTCAGCACAGCCGTGCGCGCTAAGACAATTCCCTCTAGACTGCTGGAAACTTTGGAAACGTGGAAGGCTGGCGTGTACGCGCTTTCTACACATCTCAACGGTATGATCGCGATACTCTCGGCCGCACAACTAATGGTCATGTGTTCGGAAGGTCTGATCAGGTCTGACATGACCGGTTGTCAATCGACGTCGAGCGTGCACTCACACACGGATATCCTGGCGTACAGTAAAGCGACGGCGACCTCTACGCTCACATTGATCGCCGATGTTTCGAAGGGCAATCGAGTGTGTTGGCTGACGAAAGCTATGGTGACCGACGGTCGCGTCGACTACAATGTGCCTCATTGCGACTGGAGAGGCGTATGTGATCCTTTGCAAATGGCGTATGTGATCCTTTGCAAATCGATAACACCACCGCGGTCGAGTGCGAAGTCACGGTCGGCGGCGTGTTGTCCTTACTGTGCCCCATACAATGTGACGGTCCGTGTCACGGACCGGTGTGTTACGACCCGACTAACGAAACGTACCAGGTGATAAGATTGCATCCGCCCATTACAGCAGAGCGAGCGTTTCGCCACACTCCCAAACCAAGGTTAATAGTTGTAGCGCACGCCCTTTCGGACCTCGGTGCACGTGAAACACTGGCGTACACTCACAACATCACGCTCGAGACAGCTCAAGCATTACGCGAAACAAAGGACGTGTTCAAATCCATAGAGAATATACGGTCTTTAGCGTATGCGTATATAAAGAAGGTCGATGACATTTACAGACCCGGCGGCGTGGGCACCACAGTAGAACAACAAGGTGCTCTCAAGCGCACACAGATACTAGCCGCATTATCACTCGCGATGTCTATCCTGACATGCCCGTTTCTGATTTCTATGTATATTAAATTATGACAAGAGCTACGGTGGTTACGATTACACTCTGACCACGTGCCTTAGTTTCTGCTAGTGACCTATAAATACATTTGCCCACTTGCTCTCACTGCCATTAAAGCGGCTGTAGCCACACGTACAACATCCAAGAAAAAAAAATCTCGCTGTCTGTACTGGGTGTACTCTCAGTAGTCGCAGTTGCTCAGGCCATGGTGGTACGCTCACATAACGCCTCTGAGATACGTCCCATCACACCACCTCCTAGACTACTCGCGAAGGAGTATTCAACACCCCCTTTGTACGAAGACAACCATTATAACGAGCACAGCACAACGCTTGCCGCACGCGAAGACAACATGCAGTAGACAACGCTACCACCTGTCGTGAGAACAACGGATTCGAGTGACAACGATCGCGACTATGACGAGCACATTACAACACCCTCTGTGCACGAAGACCAGGTGCAGGAGACAACGCTACCACCTGTCGTGGGAAACAAGAATTTGGTTAACAATGATCATCGTCGTGTCCCATTGTAAACGGGCGTGCCATCGCACACATCGTACATGTGTGTTAACCCACCTGTATGCGACAGACTTTGTGTGTTGCATGACATCGGGATGTATTGACGTCTGTGTCAATACAGGACTCTCTATAAGCCGGGAGCTGGACGCTAACGACCCGTGCATGCGCCACACAAAAGGTATCGTACATGTGTTAACCCACCTGTATGCGACAGACTTTGTGTGTTGCATGACATCGAGATGTATTGACGTCTGTGTCAATACAGGACTCTCTAAGCTGGGAGCTGGACGCTAACAACCCGTGCATGCGCCACACAAAAGGTAACTCGACTAACTACAAAACGCATATTGTGATGTAGAAAGTTGGCTTGACAGTTTGAATCAGCTGCAGCTGCGGTTTACTCACGAAGTGAATCGCACGCTTGTTAGAAGTACATTCGGAGCACTTAAAAAATACATCGCTCTCATCGAGTTCCGTCTCAGCGTTCACCGGCTGATGGGCAAGAGCGTGACGTGGGATCGCCAGGATCTTACTTAAGGACTATCATCTCATTTGGCATTTACTCACGGACCCAAGAAACCAGTTCAGAAAAATGGTCGAGAATTATAACTTGTCTAATAGCAACTGGAAGATATGTTGCGTCATAAGCCTCTGATGGTTCACAAGGTGCACGGTCCACTCGAAATCCTAATGCTGTATTTGTAGTACATACACTAAGTCTTCTCTGTTGATGTCAGACTAGAGTTTTATTAGAGTTTTACTTTGCAACGATGGGATTCGAGCAATTGATGTGTATATTTTTAATAGTGCACAATGCTACTATTCCTAGGCTGAATGTATGACATGTCTCTTATGTATCATTATGTATCGTTTCCATTAAGTACTAATTTAAATAAAGTCCCTCTGTCCTCAGTGCTAGGTTGTGGGTTTAATACACATTATTATGATCAACCTGTTGAATAGTATAATAACAATATTCCTGTAAAAGTCATTTAGTAATGAACAACCTCAGTTCTGTGAAAGAACATCATGTCTCTGATGTGTACACTGCAGGCCTGACCGGGGTTTGCACGCAAGGGCCTGTGTGTGTGTGTGTGTGTGCGTGCGTGTGTGTGTGTGTGTGTGTGTGTGTGTGTGTGTGTGTGTGTGTGTGTGTGTGTGTGTGTGTGTGTGTGTGTGTGTGTGTGTGTGTGTGTGTGTGTGTGTGTGTGTGTGTGTGTGTGTGAAACAAATAAAGATAAATATAGCTAGTGCGGCCACGAGCGGTCGTGCAGGGTAGAGGCTTCGCGAAAACGCCTCTAAAACAAGCGCGTGACCACGCCCGATCCGTGGAAGCACGTAGAACTAGCAAATGTACTAGCAGAAATAAACGATCGCACACGGGTCATTGAGAGTGTACAGGGTTCGTCTGCGTGTGTGGCATTGGGCAATCTAGCGGCAACCGAGTGGCCTGAAGGCGGAACCGGCCAACCCATCGCCCTCACCATCGTTGTGCTTCGAGATGAACTATTGCTAAAGATGATCATCCTCGTCAACCACGGCGCTACCAGAGTTACCACGACTCGCGCCTTAAAAGCGTGCTCGTTTGGGTCAGCGCCACCAGAATTGAATCGGCAAGTCAGCGGATATTACACAACTCGTAACGAAGACCCTCTCCGCGACCTCGCGGCCAGTGTGCGCAGTGTACAGCAAATGACAAACGATGTTGCGAGCGATATATCGGAAAAACTTTGCACTGACGTGACGGTCGCCACTGCAGGTTTTGTGAGTCTCGCGCAACGTGCCATATCAAACGTGCGCAAGCTAGTGACAAGCAACTTCACCAGATCCGTAGATTCTGCATACGCTTGGATACGAATGAAAGTATCGAGAGATAACACTGACACGAGTTGCGCGACGGCGCTGGCTGCAGTCGCTACAACACTGGATTTATTAATCAACGTAATTGTGATCGTAATGGCGTATCGAGTGTGCACCAGAAACTACAACCAGTACTACAGAAAACTGGCATGAGGGTCGCGGTCTAACGTTATGTTGGTGTCTCGCATCGACCGTCGACGGCCGTTTGCCAGCGGCTGAAAATGGCACAGTTGACGAAATGGAAACGCCGACCGTCGATAGTGCACTCTCGCAAGTTCCAACTGCACCATCTCAGGAGACAGACCACAGAGTCATATTAGCTGAGGGTAGATAGAAAATGCGCAAACCGCCGCAACCGCCCATATACATACTATACGAGTTCAACATAGAGTGGAGTAAGAAGTTACTACCGATTGTATTTCCAACGTGCAAGCAGCTGGTGTGTGACACTTTACTTGAGTATCACAGAGGTTGCGATGTCCTGTGTTCCACGAGCGCATGGAAACAAGTGAACGAACTTCTACGGACCGTACTGTTGGGGTGTGAGCGAGCTGTAAAATCAATACACGCTAGACACGCGGACTTTGCCGCGTTACTGGACACGCATATCGCCACAACAAAACCGGGTCAAGTGTTCGGGGCGTCACCGCGCTCGACTATACACGTCTTGGCCTACCACGAGTACATGAGCCCACAAGATCCTAAGCGAGGTCGAAGCCGTTGTGTCTACCCAACGCAAATTCAGCACAGCCGTGCGCGCTAAGACAAGTCCCTCTAGACTGCTGGAAACTTTGGAAACGTGGAAGGCTGGCGTGTACGCGCTTTCTACACATCTCAACGGTATGATCGCGATACTCTCGGCCGCACAACAACTAATGGTCATGTGTTCGGAAGGTCTGATCAGGTCTGACATGACCGGTTGTCAATCGACGTCGAGCGTGCACTCACACACGGATATCCTGGCGTACAGTAAAGCGACAGCGACCTCTACGCTCACGTTGATCGCCGATGTTTCGAAGGGCAATCGAGTGTGTTGGCTGACGAAAGCTATGGTGACCGACGGTCGCGTCGACTACAATGTGCCTATAGATAGCTCATTCCATGACTTTGAACTTTCAGTCCCCGTGATCGGACAACTTCCGTTGTTCTTGAACGACAGACAGGTTGGTGCAGACACATTCAGTACTTTCCCTTCACAAATGATTACCATCAAGCGGCATGAAGCCCTTCCTAAGGAACCCATTTGCAGTGCAACCTTAGATACTGACAGCGGTCAGTGTCTAACGGTTTTTGCAATAAATACTCAACCCTCTGAGTCACCGGTTGAAAGCCCGGAACACCAGAGACCCTCCTCCTCTGAACCTTATGACGGCTTCGAGGCCGAAGTCAGCCAGCAGCTTGACAAAGCGGATGCGCTGGAGTCAGAGGAGCAGAGAGCAGCGCTTAGAAGCCTGTTCTATGAGTTTCAGTCCATCTTATCCAGGGACTCCCTGGACTGTGGACTCACAAACCTGCACACGGTTCGCATTCCGACGAACCCGAATGCCCCTCCTACTTTTGTACGTCAGTACAAGATTCCCCTCGCTGCTTATGAGTCGATCCAGGAGATCCTCGATCAGCTGAAGGAGAAAAACATCATCAGAGAGTGTAACTCCACTTACAACTCTCCCATCTGGCCGGTTCTGAAACCGACTGGGAAATGGCGTCTCACCATAGACTATCGTGCACTGAACAAACAAGTACCTCTCTCCAGGTGGCCTATGATCCATTTAGATCAGGAGCAAGCCAGAGTCAGAGATGCTCGTTTCTTCTCTACGGTTGACGTAGCCAACGGCTTCTGGACCATGAAGGTTGAGCCGGCGGACCAGTATAAACTGGCTTTCTCCTTTGGAAATCGCCAATATACTTGGAACCGCTGCCCCTTTGGCTAATCTAACTCACCTGCCGAGTTCAACATCTTCCTCCACAAAGCCATGTCAGATGCTGCTTCCAGAGGGAACCTCATATATGTCGATGACATCTTGATGAGGAGTCGAACCTTCGAGGAGCACCTGGCCGAACTCCGTCACGTGCTGCAACAGCTCGCTGACGCCGGAACTAAATTGGCGATTCTCAAGGGACAGTGGTGTCGAACCAAAGTGGAGTATGTTGGACTGCTGGTTGGCCCTAATGGAGTCGAGCCCCAAGCGGGACGCATTAGAGCCATTCAGGACATCAAAGCCCCAGCTAATCTGACTGAACTCAGGAGCTTCCTCGGAGTCTGCAACTACTCCAGACAGTTCATTGTGGAGTACGCTGAAACAGCGAGGCCCCTCACTGAGCTGCTTCGGAACGACACACCTTTCGTGTGGGACAGACCCCAAGAACTCTCCTTCCAGTTCCTAAAACAGAAGTTGGCGTCCGCACCCTGTCTGGCTTACCCAGACAAGGATAAAGAGTTCTACATAGAGGCTACTTTCTCCTCTCACTGCCTGAGCGCTGCTTTGAAGCAAAAACACGATAGGGACATGAGAGTTGTGGCATACGCCAGCAAGCCTCTGAGCAAGGTGGAACTCCAGTTCTCAGACTGCGAGAGAGCTCTCCTCTCTACAGTCTGGGCCGTCGAACACTTTCGTAGTTACATCGGTGGACAGAAAGTGATCATTGAAACGTGTCATCAGCCCGTCACCTTCCTAAACAGCCAGCGTCTGCGCGAAGGAAGAGTGTCAAACAGCCGCATTGCGACGTGGATGATGGTGCTCCAAGGATACAACATTGAGGTCAAGTATGGTCAGAACACCAAGCTAGCGCTAGGACAAGGGCTAGCAGGCTGCCAGCACTGTGACTCTGACTCCGTCAGGGGCCCCCTGGACACACCTGCCGCAGTCTACCCAACCGCATCCAATCATCGCTACTTTGATGAGAATGTTTGCCAAGGGCTTCCGAAGGTTTACACTGACGGATGCGCCTACCTTCACGAAGGCCAGCTCCGTGCTGGGGTTGGAGTCGTTTGGGTGGACTGTGACACTAAGCAACCAAATCACTACCGGTTGGGCCAAAAGTCTAGTCAGTACGCCGAAATTGCTGCAGTGTTGATAACCCTCCAGCAGGCGGCAGCCTTGGACATCACTCAAATCGTCCTTTGCTCAGATTCAAACTACGCTAGACACAGCTTCATCTCTCACTTCCCCATGTGGAAGGAGAACCACATGAAAAACGCCAGGAACAGAGACGTGAAACACTCGGAGTTATTCCTAGCGTGTGATCTGCTCACCACTGAGAAAGGCATAATGGTCTACTGGAAAAAGGTCAAAGGTCACTCCAGGACCATAGGTCCGGAGAAAGATGGTAATGACGAAGCTGACCGCCTTGCTAAGCTCGGTGCTGACCAGGGAACCTGTTGGGAATTCAAAGACGAGTGGCTTCCACCCAAGGCCGTTCACGAGGTCTGCGCGATTACTCGTCGACATGCTAAACAGGCAGACGAACCTCGGACCGTTGGGGTACCCGTGTTTCTAGGCAGACAACTACAGGACGCGGACCTAGTCACCATGCAGGAACAAGATCCTGACCTGAAGCTCATCCGCGAGCTTCTCCAAAAGGGACCGATGCCTGAACAACCGTCACCACCTACTGGCGCAAGTCGAGATTTGGTAACCCTGCATCGTCAACTCACGCATCTGAAACTACAAAACGATTTGTTAGTTTACATGCGTGACGACCACAGCCCGCCGCGCTGGGTTGTTCCACTCGACCACAGAGGAGTGATGCTTGCCTACGCCCACGACACTCCGGTTGGAGGTCACCGCAGAGCAAAAGCTACCCTCGCGTCACTGACAGAAGTAGCATATTGGCCGTCGATGTCCAAGGACGTACACAGCTATGTCCAAGGCTGCCTCATCTGTGCCCAGTTTCAATCCTCCCAGCCGCTTGCTAGAGCACCACTGCAACGCAGGGGAATAACCTTCCCTTGGTCCCACCTGCAGATCGACTGGGTTGGACCGGTTCCCAAATCGGCAAGAGGAAACAAATATATGCTAACTGTAACTTGCAGTTTCACAAAGTGGGTTGAGTGCCTTCCAGCGCCAAACGATACAGCCGTCACAACCGCTGTACTGCTGATTAACCACGTTTTCAGTCGACGGGGACTTCCACTCTGCATTGACTCTGACCGGGGAACTCATTTCACATCCAGTGTAATGACGTCCCTGTTTGAACTTCTGGGAGTGGAAGTGAGATTCCACCTCCCCTATCACCCACAGTCATCCGGACAGGTCGAACGGATGAACCGCACGGTCGTCTCTATGCTCAAAAAGTATGTCTGCTCCACTGGGAAGGACTGGGACGTTAAGCTCCCTCTGGTCCTGATGGCCATACGGTCTACTCCCCAGCGATCCACGGGGGTTACGCCCTTTGAGATGATGACCGGCAGACTGATGACTCTACCACTGCACCTCCTGTATCACCCAGAGGATGTCAGTGTTGCCACTGCCTATACCGCTCATCAGTATGTGGCAGACTTGAAAACACACCTCAGAGCTACGTTCGCGCACGCTCAGAAGAAACTGGAGACCAACGTAGAAGGCGCTAAAGCCTACTACGACCAAAAGACAACCAGCCGCGAATACGAGGTGGGTGACAAAGTATTCTACTTTCGGTTCGCCCAACCGGCACGCAAAGCTAAGAAGTTCCTGCCCTGCTGGTCAGGACCATTTGAGATCGTGGCAAAACTCTCTCCAGTTGCATACAGGTTACGCATCACCAAAGCGAGACAGGAGCCTGTCTACAAATGGGTGCATGCAAACCAAATCAAACCCTACGTCAAACCATCCCCGCGGGTACAGAGACCAGACTCCCCGCAGGAGGTAGACGTAGTCGCTACATAGTTCTATGCATGGAAATGGAAAAGGGGGGAAAGTGCACGTTTAACCCACTAACATGTACTAACCGACAAAGAACCAAGCCGCCCCCCGCCGTCATTTTCACTAACCAAGAGAAACTCCTCCTAGAACGCTAACAGGAAGTACTTACTAAAACCTTACAGGGTACTCTTGTAACTGTCAACCTACATTCTGCTCTGATTAATGAATCTCTACGTGCAATCAAGACTTTGTCTGAAACCATACATCAGGATATTGTGTACACATGAGTGGTGAGAGATTTGATGCAGGACCTGCTCAGGGAAGTAAGTTCCACGCTGGACAGCTTGGTTGAAAGTCGTATTTCCCCGTACTTGGTACCACTGGACCTGCTCAAAGATAGCTTGACAGCTGCTACCCCTCTACTGTGCACCTTTCACAAATCCACCTAGCGTACAGCCTAAGTAGTGCAATGCCCATTCACGTTGGAAAAAATTAGAACTCGGTTTCCTGTTACATGTTCCCATAATTGTGACAACTCACATCTATAGGTTTAAGTCGATGCTGAACATTGGTATTTGAAAGGACGGTAGGCATTTCCACTTTGAACTAAAAACCTGGCACTCCATCACCTCAACCTCGAACAGCATGATTCGGAGATTGAGATCATGGACGCTTTCCAGGGTTATAACTTTACCATCGATTTAGAAATTGACCAACAATTACTGATTGAAGGAACCAAATTTGTTAAGTTCACACAAAACCCGCGTGAACTTACTTTGACGCCCAAGACGCTACATTGACACAGATTATACCACCTTAATCTGCACATTGGTCGCCCTGGGGATGGGATGGCTCATCACGGCCGTGATTGCTTATTCCGCCTACAGGCGTGTTAAGAAACTCCAAGATAAGAAGCACTTGCTCACCTACGGTGTGCCTCGTAACCGCGTTCGGGGAGACTCCAAGCGTGAATGTACCACACCTGTCTAAAGGGGGTGAGCAACATTTTCTTTGTTATTCTGTAAACCTAAGAGTAGTTCTCATTTTAGTCTACCTCACATATTTATCTGAGTGTTGCAGTATGTCACATTCTTTATAAGCTACACACTGACTGTATGACCTAAGAATGTATTTTATGAGACCTCAAGGTTGCTATGAATTTTCTTGGATGTTATATGTTTTTTTTTTTTTTGGGTTGTCTGTATTTTTGTTTCTTACTTGGTCACATATTAACTAGTGGTTATGTGCCGGCCCAGCTCAGTCTGTCAATGACTCTGTCTGACGCACCAGCACATTGTAGTACCTCTTAGTTTATGGTCCTTGTTTTAGCCCAAAGACTGTCCTGATCTGCCCTTTGGACCAAAAAGGGGGGAATCTTGGGACCACATAGGTCAATGCGCGTTTGCGAACTATGGACCTCGTACATCACCGCGTGATCCATAAACTGAACTGTATGGCCGGCGGTGAGATGCCTTTGTGTCCACTCGTGGAGTTAACCGCCCACCGACCTTCCTCCTTCTACACTACTACCTCTCGCATGGACGACATCATCATTGCGTACCACCTGCGTGAGTGGCTTCTTCTCGTTATGCGCGTTGGGGACTATCCCGTTTCCTATCCTCTTTGTGCCTGACCAGGATCAAAGACCATAGGCGCCAGGATCCAAGACAAAGACCAAAGACAAAGGCGTCCAAGGAGACCAACGTCCTAAGGGACAAACCCATCTGTGCTTCCGACAATCAAGTCGACCTACGTTCATGAGGAACAAACCCATCTGTGCTTCCGACGATCGAGCTTTGGGCGCGATCCCCGAAACCAAAAGGGGGAATGTTGAGGGTCTGACCTCATGAGGAAATTACTATGCAGTGATTTTCTCCAAAATGACTGTGCTTAAATTGCTCTGAAAAGCAAATAATCACATCAGCGCCAAGAAACTTCATTTCCCATGATGCTTTGCACACGGAAGCATTGTGATGACGTCACCGCCTAGTACCAGAAACACGTTCTGCGCATGTGCGGGAAGCCGTGGAGCTTTTCCCGCGAACTAAGACCATAAATCTTCAGCAGAGACAAAGAATCCTCGTTCTTTTGCCCAGGATACCTGGCGGTAAGGACACGCTTGTCAACGCTCCGACAAATTGAGCACGCGGAAGCTCTTAAGTGCCCAAGTTGAGCCCACGGAACTGCTGGAAACTAAACTGCAAGCCCATCAGATCTGCTCGTTTCTGCTCCCCTCCAGCTGATGTTTGAGGACACAGAACTGCGGAGGAAAGCAACAACTCCATCAAGCACGCTGTAAGTTATAACTCAGCACAGAAAGAAACTTTGCTGTCTCTGTCCAGCCCGTGGAGAAACACTCGTGAACGCCAAACAACGGAGAAAGCATCAAACCGACGGATGACGCCGAAAGCTGCGGAGAAACACGGAGAACCGTCAAATCAAAGAGGGAGGGACGCCTCGCTCTTCTGGTGATCAGCAACTCATCTCTTTCTCTCTCTCTCCTTCTTCTTCCGTTAACTCTATAGTCCAGAATAAGCAATAAAACCACGCTATTGCTTAAAAAGTAGCTTCGTGTTTTCCTCTTTCGTCCCAAACACGTCCGTCGGGTCATTTTGAAAGAATAAACTGCTTATTGATCATTGTTTGGTATCTTAAAATGGTTTCTGTCATGGCCAGGCTGAAACTAAAAGATATTAATTTGTGATTAATCTTTTGTGTTGTTTCATGATCTTTTGAAATGTTTTGAGTGATTTAAGGTTAAGTTACTACTGATTCTAAGTGCTTTGGAAGTTAAAGTGCAAGTTGCCACCCACACTTTAGCCAGACAAAGGGGTCAGCCATCTTGTATTCAAGACTCCATTTTGAATCATACACACGCACACACACACACACACACACACACACACACACACACTACTCCTTTGTGAGAACAAAGGACCCCATTCATACATCCTCCATCACATGCAAACACATCCATCTTCAATCATATCACACGGTTATTATTCATCTATTCCACTGTTTATTCATTTGACAAATTGTTAATTAAATGTTATAAAATTCAGATTTTTGTGTCCAGTAGCTTTGTTGTGTCGAAGAGAAGTCTCTGCTCCAAGGATTCTACGAACTTCAAGAAAGACTGATAAGAGTTTTGGATTCATTTCCCTTTCTAATTAAAGGGTGGTGCCCCGAAGATATCTAAGAATATCTTAATTAATTAATAAATCAGTAAATAGTTCCATATTTACAGAATTTATTGAAGAATCCAAAAGTAAGTTAAAGCTTACGAATTGTTCGCTCCTAATAACCCCAACAGTTATAATGGTTGTCTTCGTACAAAGGGGGTGTTGAATACTCCTTCGCGAGTAGTCTAGGAGGTGGTGTGATGGGACGTATCTCAGAGGCGTTATGTGAGCGTACCACCATGGCCTGAGCAACTGCGACTACTGAGAGTACACCCAGTACAGACAGCGAGATAATTTTTTTTCTTGGGTGTTGTACGTGTGGGTACAGCCGCTTTAATGGCAGTGAGAGCAAGTGGTCAAATGTATTTATAGGTCACTAGCAGAAACTAAGGCACGTGGTCAGAGTGTAATCGTAACCACCGTAGCTCTTGTCATAATTTAATATACATAGAAATCAGAAACGGGCATGTCAGGATAGACTTCGCGAGTGATAATGCGGCCAGTATCTGTGTGCGCTTGAGAGCACCTTGTTGTTCTACTGTGGTGCCCACGCCGCCGGGTCTGTAAATGTCATCGACCTTCTTTATATACGCATACGCTAAAGACCGTATATTCTCTATGGATTTGAACACGTCCTTTGTTTCGCTTAATGCTTGAGCTGTCTCGAGCGTGATGTTGTGAGTGTACGCCAGTGTTTCGCGTGCACCGAGGTACGAAAGGGCGTGCGCTACAACTATTAACCTTGGTTTGGGAGTGTGGCGAAACCCTCGCTCCGCTGTAATGGGCAGATGCAGTGTTATCACCTGGTACGTTTCGTTAGTCGGGTCGTAACACACCGGTCCGTGACACGGACCGTCACATTGTATGGGGCACAGTAAGGACAACACGCCGCCGACCGTGACTTCGCACTCGACCGCGGTGGTGTTCTCGATTTGCAAAGGATCACATACGCCTCTCCAGTCGCAATGAGGCACATTGTAGTCGACGCGACCGTCGGTCACTATAGCTTTCGTCAGCCAACACACTCGATTGCCCTTCGAAACATCGGCGATCAACGTGAGCGTAGAGGTCGCCGTTGCTTTACTGTACGCCAGGATATCCGTGTGTGAGTGCACGCTCGACGTCGATTGACAACCGGTCATGTCAGACCTGATCAGACCTTCGAATCACATGACCATTAGTTGTTGTGCGGCCGAGAGTATCGCGATCATACCGTTGAGATGTGTAGAAAGCGCGTACACGCCAGCCTTCCACGTTTCCAAAGTTTCCAGCAGTCTAGAGGGACTTGTCTTAGCGCGCACGGCTGTGCTGAATTTGCATTGGGTAGACACAACGGCTTTGACCTCGCTTAGGATCTTGTGGGCTCATGTACTCGTGGTGGGCCAAGACGTGTATAGTCGAGCGCGGTGACGCCCCGAACACTTGACCCGGTTTTGTTGTGGCGATATGCGTGTCCAGTAATGCGGCAAAGTCCGCGTGTCTAGCGTGTATTGATTTTACAGCTCGCTCACACCCCAACAGTACGGTCCGTAGAAGTTCGTTCACTTGTTTCCATGCGCTCGTGGAACACAGGACATCGCAACCTCTGTGATACTCAAGTAAAGCGTCACACACCAGCTGCTTGCACGTTGGAAATACAATCGGTAGTAACTTCTTACTCCACTCTATGTTGAACTCGTATAGTATGTATATGGGCGGTTGCGGCGGTTTGCGCATTTTCTATCTACCCTCCGCTAATATGACTCTGTGGTCTGTCTCCTGAGATGGTGCGGTTGGAACTTGCGAGAGTGCACTATCGACGGTCGGCGTTTCCATTTCGTCAACTGTGCCATTTTCAGCCGCTGGCAAACGGCCGTCGACGGTCGATGCGAGACACCAACATAACGTTAGACCGCGACCCTCATGCCAGTTTTCTGTAGTACTGGTTGTAGTTTCTGGTGCACACTCGATACGCCATTACGATCACAATTACGTTGATTAATAAATCCAGTGTTGTAGCGACTGCAGCCAGCGCCGTCGCGCAACTCGTGTCAGTGTTATCTCTCTATACTTTCATTCGTATCCAAGCGTATGCAGAATCTACGGATCTGGTGAAGTTGCTTGTCACTAGCTTGCGCACGTTTGATATGGCACGTTGCGCGAGACTCACACAACCTGCAGTGGCGACCGTCGCGTCAGTGCAAAGTTTTTCCGATATATCGCTCGCAACATCGTTTGTCATTTGCTGTACACTGCTCACACTGGCCGCGAGGTCGCGGAGAGGGTCTTCATTACGAGTTGTGTAATATCCGCTGACTTGCCGATTCAATTCTGGTGGCGCTGACCCAAACGAGAACGCTTTGAAGGCGCATGTCGTGGTAACTCTGGTAGCGCCGTGGTTGACGAGGACGATCATCTTTAGCAATAGTTCATCTCGAAGCACAACGATGGTGAGGGCGATGGGTTGGCCGGTTCCGCCTTCAGGCCACTCGGTTGCCGCTAGATTGCCCAATGCCACACACGCAGATGAACCCTGTACACACTCAATGACCCGTGTGCGATCATTGATTTCTGCTAGTACGTTTGCTAGTTCTACGTGCTTCCACGGATCGGGCGTGGGCACGCGCTTGTTTTAGAGGCGTTTTCGCGCAGCCTCTACCCTGCACGACCGCTCGTGGCCGCACTAGCTATATTAATCTTTATTTGTTTAACACACACACACACACACATACACACACACACACACACACACACACACACACACACACACACACACACACAAACACACACACACACACACACACACACACACACACAGGCCCTTGCGTGCAAACCCCGGTCAGGCCTGCAGTGTACACATCAGAGACATGATGTTCTTTCACAGAACTGAGGTTGTTCATTACTAAATGACTTTTACAGGAATATTGTTATTATAC
The DNA here is from genome assembly GCF_043380555.1 of Nothobranchius furzeri. NCBI lineage: Eukaryota > Metazoa > Chordata > Actinopteri > Cyprinodontiformes > Nothobranchiidae > Nothobranchius > Nothobranchius furzeri. Next base: position 8,802,905 of record NC_091751.1, on the reverse strand, counting down.
TATTCAACAGGTTGATCATAATAATGTGTATTAAACCCACAACCTAGCACTGAGGACAGAGGGACTTTATTTAAATTAGTACTTAATGGAAACGATACATAATGATACATAAGAGGCATGTCATACATTCAGCCTAGGAATAGTAGCATTGTGCACTATTAAAAATATACACATCAATTGCTCGAATCCCATTGTTGCAAAGTAAAACTCTAATAAAACTCTAGTCTGACATCAACAGAGAAGACTTAGTGTATGTACTACAAATACAGCATTAGGATTTCGAGTGGACCGTGCACCTTGTGAACCATCAGAGGCTTATGACACAACATATCTTCCAGTTGCTATTAGACAAGTTATAATTCTCGACCATTTTTCGGAACTGGTTTCTTGGGTCCGTGAGTAAATGCCAAATGAGATGATAGTCCTTAAGTAAGTTCCTGGCGATCCCACGTCACGCTCTTGCCCATCAGCCGGTGAACGCTGAGACGGAACTCGATGAGAGCGATGTATTTTTTAAGTGCTCCGAATGTACTTCTAACAAGCGTGCGATTCACTTCGTGAGTAAACCGCAGCTGCAGCTGATTCAAACAGTCAAGCCAACTTTCTACATCACAACATGCGTTTTGTAGTTAGTCGAGTTACCTTTTGTGTGGCGCATGCACGGGTTGTTAGCGTCCAGCTCCCAGCTTAGAGAGTCCTGTATTGACACAGACGTCAATACATCTCGATGTCATGCAACACACAAAGTCTGTCGCATACAGGTGGGTTAACACATGTACGATACCTTTTGTGTGGCGCATGCACGGGTCGTTAGCGTCCAGCTCCCGGCTTATAGAGAGTCCTGTATTGACACAGACGTCAATACATCTCGATGTCATGCAACACACAAAGTCTGTCGCATACAGGTGGGTTAACACACATGTACGATGTTTGCGATGGCACGCCCGTTTACAATGGGACACGACGATGATCATTGTTAACCAAATTCTTGTTTCTCACGACAGGTGGTAGCGTTGTCTCCTGCACCTGGTCTTCGTGCACAGAGGGTGTTGTAATGTGCTCGTCATAGTCGCGATCGTTGTCACTCGAATCCGTTGTTCTCACGACAGGTGGTAGCGTTGTCTCCTGCATGTTGTCTTCGCGTGCGGCAAGCGTTGTGCTGTGCTCGTTATAATGGTTGTCTTCGTACAAAGGGGGTGTTGAATACTCTTTTGCGAGTAGTGTAGGAGGTGGTGTGATGGGACGTATCTCAGAGGCGTTATGTGAGCGTACCACCATGGCCTGAGCAACTGCGACTACTGAGAGTACACCCAGTACAGACAGCGAGATCTTTTTTTTTCTTGGATGTTGTACGTGTGGGTACAGCCGCTTTAATGGCAGTGAGAGCAAGTGGGCAAATGTATTTATAGGTCACTAGCAGAAACTAAGACACGTGGTCAGAGTGTAATCGTAACCACCATAGCTCTTGTCATAATTTAATATACATAGAAATCAGAAACGGGCATGTCAGGATAGACATCGCGAGTGATAATGCGGCCAGTATCTGTGTGCGCTTGAGAGCACCTTGTTGTTCTACTGTGGTGCCCATGCCACCGGGTCTGTAAATGTCATCGACCTTCTTTATATACGCATACGCTAAAGACCGTATATTCTCTATGGATTTGAACACGTCCTTTGTTTCGCTTAATGCTTGAGCTGTCTCGAGCGTGATGTTGTGAGTGTACGCCAGTGTTTCACGTGCACCGAGGTCCGAAAGGGCGTGCGCTACAACTATTAACCTTGGTTTGGGAGTGTGGCGAAACGCTCGCTCCGCTGTAATGGGCGGATGCAATGTTATCACCTGGTACGTTTCGTTAGTCGGGTCGTAACACACCGGTCCGTCACATGGACCGTCACATTGTATGGGGCACAGTAAGGACAACACGCCGCCGACCGTGACTTTGCACTCGACCGCAGTGGTGTTATCGATTTGCAAAGGATCACATACGCCTCTCCAGTCGCAATGAGGCATATTGTAGTCGACGCGACCGTCGGTCACCATAGCTTTCGTCAGCCAACACACTCGATTGCCCTTCGAAACATCGGCGATCAACGTGAGCGTAGAGGTCGCCGTCGCTTTACTGTACGCCAGGATATCCGTGTGTGAGTGCACGCTTGACGTCGATTGACAACCGGTCATGTCAGACCTGATCAGACCTTACGAACACATGACCATTAGTTTTTGTGCGGCTGAGAGTATCGCGATCATACCGTTGAGATGTGTAGAAAGCGCGTACATGCCAGCCTTCCACTTTTCCAAAGTTTCCAGCAGTCTAGAGGGACTTGTCTTAGCGCGCACGGCTGTGCTGAATTTGCGTTGGGTAGACACAACGGCTTCAACCTCGCTTAGGATCTGTGGGCTCATGTACTCGTGGTAGGCCAAGACGTGTATAGTCGAGCGCGGTGACGCCCCGAACACTTGACCCGGTTTTGTTGTGGCGATATGCGTGTCCAGTAACGCGGCAAAGTCCGCGTGTCTAGCGTGTATTGATTTTACAGCTCGCTCATACGCTAACAGTACGGTCCGTAGAAGTTTGTTCACTTGTTTCCATGCGCTCGTGGAACACAGGACATCGCAACCTCTGTGATACTCAAGGAAAGCGTCACACACCAGCTGCTTGCACGTTGGAAATACAATCGGTAGTAACTTCTTACTCCACTCTATGTTGAACTCGTATAGTATGTATATGGGCGGTTGCGGCGGTTTGCGCATTTTCTATCTACCCTCCGCTAATATGACTCTGTGGTCTGTCTCCTGAGATGGTGCAGTTGGAACTTGCGAGAGTGCACTATCGACGGTCGGCGTTTCCATTTCGTCAACTGTGCCATTTTCAGCCACTGGCAAACGGCCGTCGACGGTCGATGCGAGACACCAACATAACGTTAGACCGCGACCCTCATGCCAGTTTTCTGTAGTACTGGTTGTAGTTTCTGGTGCACACTCGAAACGCCATTACGATCACAATTACGTTTATTAATAAATCCAGTGTTGTAGCGACTGCAGCCAGCGCCATCGCGCAACTCGTGTCGGTGTTATCTCTCGATACTTTCATTCGTATCTGAGCGTATGCAGAATCTACGGATCTGGTGAAGTTGCTTGTCACTAGCTTGCGCACGTTTGATATGGCACTTTGCGCGAGACTCACACAACCTGCAGTGGCGTCCGTCGCGTCAGTGCAAAGTTTTTCCGATATATCGCTCGCAACATCGTTTGTCATTTGCTGTACACTGCGCACACTGGCCGTGAGGTCGCGGAGAGGGTCTTCGTTACGAGCTACTCTGGTAGCGCCGTGGTTGATGAGGATGATCATCTTTAGCAATAGTTCATCTCGAAGCGCAACGATGGTGAGGGCGACAGGTTGGCCGCTTCCGCCTTCAGGCCACTTGGTTGCCGCTAGATTGCCCAATGCCACACACGCAGACGAACCCTGTACACACTCAATGACCCGTGTGCGATCGTTGATTTCTGCTAGTACGTTTGCTAGGTCTACGTGCTTCCACGGATCGGGCGTGGGCACGCGCTTGTTTTTAGAGGCTTTCTCGCGCAGCCTCTACCCTGCACGACCACTAGTGGCCGCACTAGCTATATTTATCTTTATTTGTTTCACACACACACACACACACACACACACACACACACACACACACACACACACACACACACACATACACACACACACACACACACACACACACACACACACACACACACACACAGGCCCTTGCGTGCAAACCCCGGTCAGGCCTGCAGTGTACACATCAGAGACATGATGTTCTTTCACAGAACTGAGGTTGTTCATTACTAAATGACTTTTACAGGAATATTGTTATTATACTGTTCAACAGGTTGATCATAATAATGTGTATTAAACCCACAACCTAGCACTGAGGACAGAGGGACCTTATTTAAATTAGTACTTAATGGAAACGATACATAATGATACATAAGAGACATGTCATACATTCAGCCTAGGAATAGTAGCATTGTGCACTATTAAAAATATACACATCAATTGCTCGAATCCCATTGTTGCAAAGTAAAACTCTAATAAAACTCTAGTCTGACATCAAGAGAGAAGACTTAGTGTATGTACTACAAATACAGCATTAGGATTTCGAGTGGACCGTGCACCTTGCGAACCATCAGAGGCTTATGACGCAATATATCTTCCAGTTGCTATTAGACAACTTATCACAATTACGTTGATTAATAAATCCAGTGTTGTAGCGACTGCAGCCAGCGCCGTCGCGCAACTCGTGTCGGTGTTATCTCTCGATACTTTCATTCGTATCCGAGCGTATGCAGAATCTACGGATCTGGTGAAGTTGCTTGTCACTAGCTTGCGCACATTTGATATGGCACTTTGCGCGTGACTCACACAACCTGCAGTGGCGACCGTCGCATCAGTGCAAAGTTTTTCCGATAAATCGCTCGCAACATTGTTTGTCATTTGCTGTACACTGCGCACACTGGCCGCGAGGTCGCGGAGAGGGTCTTCGTTACGAGTTGTGTAATATCCGCTGACTTGCCGATTCAATTCTGGTGGCGCTGACCCAAACGAGAACGCTTTGAAGGCGCATGTCGTGGTAACTCTGGTAGCACCGTGGTTGACGAGGACGATCATCTTTAGCAATAGTTCATCTCGAAGCGCAACGATGGTGAGGGCGACGGGTTGGCCGGTTCCGCCTTCAGGCCACTCGGTTGCCGCTAGATTGCCCAATGCCACACACGCAGACGAACCCTGTACACACTCAATGACCTGTGTGCGATCGTTGATTTCTGCTAGTACGTTTGCTAGTTCTACGTGCTTCCACGGATCTGGCGTGGGCACGCGCTTGTTTTAGAGGCGTTTTCGCGCAGCCTCTACCCTGCACGACCGCTCGTGGCCGCACTAGCTATATTTATCTTTATTTGTTTCACACACACACACACACACACACACACACACACACACACACACACACACACACACACACACACACACACACACACACACACACACACACACACACACACACACAGGCCCTTGCGTGCAAACCCCGGTCAGGCCTGCAGTGTACACATCAGAGACATGATGTTCTTTCACAGAACTGAGGTTGTTCATTACTAAATGACTTTTACAGGAATATTGTTATTATACTATTCAACAGGTTGATCATAATAATGTGTATTAAACCCACAACCTATCCCTGAGGACAGAGGGACTTTATTTAAATTAGTACTTAATGGAAACGATACATAATGATACATAAGAGCCATGTCATACATTCAGCCTAGGAATAGTAGCATTGTGCACTATTAAAAATATACACATCAATTGCTCGAATCCCATTGTTGCAAAGTAAAACTCTAATAAAACTCTAGTCTGACATCAACAGAGAAGACTTAGTGTATGTACTACAAATACAGCATTAGGATTTCGAGTGGACCGTGCACCTTGTGAACCATCAGAGGCTTATGACGCAAAATATCTTCCAGTTGCTATTAGACAAGTTATAATTATCGACCATTTTTCGGAACTGGTTTCTTGGGTCCGTGAGTAAATGCCAAATGAGATGATAGTCCTTAAGTAAGTTCCTGGCGATCCCATGTCACGCTCTTGCCCATCAGCCGGTGAACGCTGAGACGGAACTCGATGAGAGCGATGTATTTTTTAAGTGCTCTGAATGTACTTCTAACAAGCGTGCGATTCACTTCGTGAGTAAACCGCAGCTGCAGCTGATTCAAACAGTCGAGCCAACTTTCTACATCACAATATTTGTTTTGTAGTTAGTCAAGTTACCTTTTGTGTGGCGCATGCACGGGTCGTTAGCATCCAGCTCCCAGTTTAGAGTCCTGCGCGACGGCGCTGGCTGCAGTCGCTACAACACTGGATTTATTAATCAACGTAATTGTGATAACTTGTCTAATAGCAACTGGAAGATATAATGCGTCATAAGCCTCTGATGGTTCACAAGGTGCACGGTCCACTCGAAATCCTAATGCTGTATTTGTAGTACATACACTAAGTCTTCTCTGTTGATGTCAGACTAGAGTTTTATTAGAGTTTTACTTTGCAACAATGGGATTCGAGCAATTGATGTGTATATTTTTAATAGTGCACAATGCTACTATTCCTAGGCTGAATGTATGACATGGCTCTTATGTATCATTATGTATCGTTTCCATTAAGTACTAATTTAAATAAGGTCCCTCTGTCCTCAGTGCTAGGTTGTGGGTTTAATACACATTATTATGATCAACCTGTTGAATAGTATAATAACAATATTCCTGTAAAAGTCATTTAGTAATGAACAACCTCAGTTCTGTGAAAGAACATCATGTCTCTGATGTGTACACTGCAGGCCTGACCGGGGTTTGCACGCAAGGGCCTGTGTGTGTTTGTGTGTGTGTGTGTGTGTGTGTGTGTGTGTGTGTGTGTGTGTGTGTGTGTGTGTGTGTGTGTGTGTGTGTGTGTGTGTGTGTGTGTGTGTGTGTGTGTGTGTGTGTGTGTGTGTGTGTGTGTGTGAAACAAATAAAGATAAATATAGCTAGTGCGGCCACTAGCGGTCGTGCAGGGTAGAGTCTGCGCGAGAAAGCCTCTAAAAACAAGCGCGTGCCCACGCCCGATCCGTGGAAGCACGTAGACCTAGCAAACATACTAGCAGAAATCAACGATCGCACATGGGTCATTGAGTGTGTACAGGGTTTGTCTGCGTGTGTGGCATTGGGCAATCTAGCGGCAACCGAGTGGCCTGAAGGCGGAACCGGCCAACCCGTCGCCCTCACCATCGTTGCGCTTCGAGATGAACTATTGCTAAAGATGATCATCCTCATCAACCACGGCGCTTCCAGAGTAGCTCGTAACGAAGACCTTCTCCGCGACCTCGCGGCCAGTGTGCGCAGTGTACAGCAAATGACAAACGATGTTGCGAGCGATATATCGGAAAAACTTTGCACTGACGCGACGGTCGCCACTGCAGTTTGTGTGAGTCTCGCGCAAAGTGCCATATGAAACTGTCATGGTTCTCCTGTCTTCTGCTGTGTGTTGTCATTCATTGTTTGCAGGTGAGTGTGTTGGGGAGCTGCAGCTGAAGCCAATTAACTCCAGCTTGGCCAGAGGATTTAAGGAACAGCGCTCCCACACCTCAACGCTGGCTGATACTCAATTGTTGGGTAAATCCTGTCCTGAATCAGAGAGACCTGAAAACTAGTTTGTCTGTTCAACCTGATCTGCGTCTTTGTCTGCCCCCAGTCCTGGATACTCTCCGCCTGCCTGAGGTGTGTGTTTTTATCTCGACACTGTTCGATTCCCTGGCCTCCGCTCTCCACCGCTCACCTGCCTTTCTGGATCTAATCGTTCTCCTGCGACAACCTCCACCCCTGCATCAGCCTGACTTGCCTCTCCCTCCAGCTCGTACCCTGCTCAACTCAGTAAGACCGTTCCTCTTATCTTATACTTTCCTGGTTCTCGGTTTCTGCCACTCACACCATTGTGTTTTTCTTATAGTCGGATTCGTCCCGTTTCCCTGTCCTTGTGGATCTGCGCCCTTATTTATTATTCTTTGGTTTCTTTGTTTTTCTTAATAATAAAGACTTTTATATCATCACTCACCTTATCCGTGTGTGATTCTCTCATGTGGGTTAAGAGACTTCAGCCCACCATGACAGAATCAGCCAGCCAAAGAACTCCCGATCCCATGAGTGAATCACTTCTTCCGACGTTAGTATCCACGTTAACCCAACATGAAAAGTCCATACAGTCTGTGATCGAACAGTTGAATCTCACTAATCAACGGTTAATTCACCTCGACACCGAAAACCGGCAGCTGCGGGCTCAACTCGGCGCAGCAGCCTCATCCATTTCCTCCCCTCCACCTGCGCCGCCTCTTCCGGTTCCACCGGCACCAGGTCATTTCCGGGTTGCCGATTCGCCCACACCAGACACCTTCTCAGGTGAGCCTGGCAGATGTCGTAGTTTCCTTTTGCTATGTGATTTGGTGTTTAAACGATCTCCTGACACGTTTTCCAGCGATCCTATAAAGATTTCGTTTATTGTGGGATTGTTACGTGGGAAAGCGTTATTGTGGGCTGAGGCTAGAAGTCGCCAGCCTGGTTTTCTACTCGGTCCTCTCCATGAATTTCTGTCAGAATTTTCTCAGATATTTGATACACCCGACAACCCTGCGGAAATAGCAAGAAAAATCTGGAGTCTACGCCAGGGGAGATTAACAGTATTAGATTTCGCCATAGAATTTAGGACCTTAGCTTCCATATCTACACTAGATGACGCGTCACTCCGAGCTGCTTTTTCTCAGTCCCTATCTGATGATCTTCAGGATCAGTTAGCCTTCTGTCCAGATTCTGAGAACCTGGAAAGTCTCATCTCCTTGGCCTCACGCATTGAGAGACGTCTCAAGGACAGACGTAGGGTTTCACGGCATCTACCTTCCCTCTCCGCCCCTGAAATGTCCTCCCGCACCCCGGTAGCGCTAGTGTCGCAACCTGAACCTATGCAGCTGGGAAGGGCTCAACTTACTCCTGAGGAGAAACTGAGGCGGAGGACGGCTGGCCTTTGTCTCTACTGTGGTCAAGCGGGTCACATGATTTCACACTGCCCTGTCTGGCCAAAAGATCGCACCCACCAGTAGGTCCAGGGTTACTGGTGGGTGGCACCACAAATCCAAGATCCCTGTGTTCCGTGAACTGTTTGGTCTCATTTAATAATCAAACCTTTTCTGCAGACGCCCTGGTGGACTCCGGTTGCGAGCGCAATATTCTGGATCTGGCTGTGGTTCAACAGCTGGAGATCCCCACGGTACGTCTCACCACACCCCTTCGTGCGTCCTCCCTGGACGGCTGTTCTCTGACCACCATAACCCACCAGACGGTTCCCGTTAACCTAAGGGTATCCGGAAATCACCATGAGGTACTCTCCTTTTTTGTTTTTCCTTCCCCACAATCACCTGTTGTTTTGGGACACGAATGGCTAAAAAAGCACAACCCGCAGATCGACTGGAGAACAGGGAGCATCAGTAACTGGAGCTGTTTTTGTTTGTCTAACTGTTTATCATCCGCATCGATTCCTATACTCAACCCCAAGGCCAAGATCCCAGAGCCTCTCGACTTGTCGAGAGTTCCCACTGAATGCCATGACCTCCAGCAGGTCTTCAGCAAGGATAATGCCTCTACGCTACCACCCCACAGACCTTTCGACATGTGCATAGATCTCCTCCCAAACGCAAGATTACCCACCAGCAGGTTGTATAAACTTTCTAGACCTGAACACGAATCCATGAAACAGTACATCTCTGAATCTCTTGCAGCAGGCATAATAAGACCCTCCAATTCTCCACTGGGAGCTGGTTTCTTTTTCGTGTCTAAAAAAGACGGCTCTCTACGTCCTTGCATCGACTACCGGGAACTAAACCAGATAACTGTCAAGAACAAATACCCTCTTCCCTTGCTCTCATCTACATTCGACCCAGTCAACGACGCTTCCATATTTACCAAACTCGACCTCCGTAATGCATATCATTTGGTCCGCATCAGAGAGGGAGATGAATGGAAGACAGCCTTTAAGACCCCTCTCGGACATTTTGAATATCTTGTCATGCCTTTTGGTCTTACAAATGCACCCGCGGTCTTTCAGTCTCTAATCAACTCTGTCCTCAATGATTTCATCAACAAATTTGTCACAGTTTATCTCGACGACATCCTCATTTTCTCCAGATCACCATCCGAACACCGTCTACATGTCCGTGCAGTTCTCCAACGTCTCCTAGAGAACCGTCTGTTCTTTAAGGCAGAAAAATGTGAATTCCACTCCTCATCTGTCAAGTTCCTCGGTTTTGTTCTAGAGAGCGGAAGGCTGAAGGCAGATCCAGACAAGATCAGAGCTGTGGAGGAGTGGCCCTCACCAACGATCAGAAGACAGCTGCAACGATTCTTGGGGTTTGCTAATTTCTATCGTAGGTTCATTAAAGACTACAGTTCCATAGCCACCCCTCTCACTCAACTAACTTCTGTTAACAAACCTTTTTCCTGGACCCCTGAGGCAGAAGAAGCATTTATCACCTTAAAGAACCGTTTCACTCAGGCACCCATCCTCACCCGACCAGATCCGCTCCGGCAATTCACCCTGGAGGTGGATGCGTCTGACACCGGTGCTGGTGCTGTATTATCCCAGGTCTCCTCAGTTGATAATACTATGCACCCGTGTGCCTTTTTCTCTCGTCGTCTGTCCCCAGCCGAACAGAATTACGACGTTGGAGACCGGGAACTGTTGGCCATAAAACTGGCACTGGAGGAGTGGCGTCACTGGCTTGAGGGGGCGGAACATCACATCCAGATCTTGACGGACCATAAGAACCTAGCGTATCTGAGGGAGGCCAAGAGGCTTAATCCCCGCCAGTCCCGCTGGTCTTTATTCTTCTCCCGATTTAACTACCTCATCTCTTACAGACCCGGAACTTAGAACACCAAACCTGACGCCCTATCCCGCCTTTACGCCCCGGACAAGGAGGTCGAACCCACCACTATCCTTCCTCCTTCCTGTGTCCTCGGATCTATCACCTGGGATATTTCCACCAAGGTCTTGGAGGCTCAGCAGACGGATCCCGACCCAGGTACGGGGCCCCCTAACAGAACCTATGTCCCCTCCTCTGTTCGCAGTGCCGTAATCAAGTGGGCTCACACCTCCAGGTTCTCCATCCATCCCGGCGTAGGTAGAACGCTGGCCCTCATCCGTCGGACGTTCTGGTGGCCCACGCTCTACAGGGACACCAAGGAATACATAAGCGCATGTCAGGTTTGTGCCCGAAATAAGTCCAGCAACCAGCCACCTCAAGGTCTCCTGTGTCCCCTGTCTATTCCTTCACGCCCCTGGTCCCACATCGCATTGGATTTTGTCTCTAGTTTACCGGTCTCCAAAGGTTTTGACACCATACTAACCATTGTCGATCGCTTCTCCAAGTCCTGTCATCTAGTTCCCCTTAAACATCTCCCAACCTCTGCAGAGACGGCCATTCTCCTCGTCACTCAGGTTTTCCGCCTACATGGAATCCCCTCAGAGATCCTCTCAGACCGAGGCCCTCAATTTGTGTCACGAGTGTGGAAGGAATTTGCCAACCATCTGGGTGCTCGAACCGCTCTGAGCTCTGGCTTCCATCCCCAAACCAATGGCCAGTGCGAGCGGATGAACCAGGAGCTGGAGGCCATTCTGAGATGTGTCTGCTCTAAAGATCCATCTGGATGGAGTGACCAGATTGCGTGGATAGAGTACGCTCACAACTCACACATTTCCTCCACCACAGGCCAATCCCCATTCAAGATCTCTCTGGGTTATCAGCCACCTCTGTTTCCCTCCGACTCCGATCCTCCGACCTCAGCTCTCCAGTTCATCCGCCGCGCTAGACGCACCTGGACCCAGACCAAGGCCGCACTCCAACGGTCCGCCGACCGCAACCGCCGGCTGGCTGACCGGCGCCGCCGTCCAGCCCCTGCATACGCTCCTGGCCAGCGGGTCTGGTTGCCCACCCGGGACATCAAACTGAAGGATGCTAATAAGAAATTCTACCCCCGGTTCATCGGCCCCTACGCCATAGCTGAGGTCCTCAGCCCAGTTTCTGTGCGTCTGTCCCTGCCTTCCTCCATGAGGGTCCATCCGGTGTTCCACGTCTCATTGGTCAAGCCCTTCGTGTCCAGCCCTCTGTGCCCTCCTACTGAGCCTCCTCCTCCTGTCCGGCTTGCTGACGGCGGTCTCGGCTACCGGGTGCGGCGCATCCTGGGTGTTCGTCCCCGGGGTCGTGGTCGCCAATTCCTGGTGGATTGGGAGGGGTACGGTCCGGAGAATCGTCAGTGGATTCCCTCCTCCTGGATTGATGACGTCTCGCTCATCAGGGATTTTGAGTCCTCCTCCTCCTCCTCCTCCTTCTCCTCCTCGGCTGGGCCGCCGGGTGGCGTCCCTTGAGGGGGGGGGGGGGGGGTATTGTCATGGTTCTGCTGTCTTCTGCTGTGTGTTGTCATTCATTGTTTGCAGGTGAGTGTGTTGGGGAGCTGCAGCTGAAGCCAATTAACTCCAGCTTGGCCAGAGGATTTAAGGAACAGCGCTCCCACACCTCAACGCTGGCTGATACTCAATTGTTGGGTAAATCCTGTCCTGAATCAGAGAGACCTGAAAACTAGTTTGTCTGTTCAACCTGATCTGCGTTTTTGTCTGCCCCCAGTCCTGGATACTCTCCGCCTGCCTGAGGTGTGTTTTTTTATCTCGACGCTGTTCGATTCCCTGGCCTCCGCTCTCCACCGCTCACCTGCCTTTCTGGATCTAATCGTTCTCCTGCGACAACCTCCACCCCTGCATCAGCCTGACTTGCCTCTCCCTCCAGCTCGTACCCTGCTCAACTCAGTAAGACCGTTCCTCTTATCTTATACTTTCCTGGTTCTCGGTTTCTGCCACTCACACCATTGTGTTTTTCTTATAGTCGGATTCGTCCCGTTTCCCTGTCCTTGTGGATCTGCTCCCTTATTTATTATTCTTTGGTTTCTTTGTTTTTCTTAATAATAAAGACTTTTATATCATCACTCACCTTATCCGTGTGTGATTCTCTCATGTGGGTTAAGAGACTTCAGCCCACCATGACACAAACGTGCGCAAGCTAGTGACAAGCAACTTCACCAGATCCGTAGATTCTGCATACGCTCGGATACGGATGAAAGTATCGAGAGATAACACCGACACGAGTTGCGCGACGGCGCTGGCTGCAGTCGCTACAACACTGGATTTATTAATCAACGTAATTGTGATCGTAATGGCGTTTCGAGTGTGCACCAGAAACTACAACCAGTACTACAGAAAACTGGCATGAGGGTCGCGGTCTAACGTTATGTTGGTGTCTCGCATCGACCGTCGACGGCCGTTTGCCAGCGGCTGAAAATGGCACAGTTGACGAAATGGAAACGCCGACCGTCGATAGTGCACTCTCGCAAGTTCCAACCGCACCATCTCAGGAGACAGACCACAGAGTCATATTAGCGGAGGGTAGATAGAAAATGCGCAAACCGCCGCAACCGCCCATATACATACTATACGAGTTCAACATAGAGTGGAGTAAGAAGTTACTACCGATTGTATTTCCAACGTGCAAGCAGCTGGTGTGTGACGCTTTACTTGAGTATCACAGAGGTTGCGATGTCCTGTGTTCCACGAGCACATGGAAACAAGTGAACGAACTTCTACGGACCGTACTGTTGAGGTATGAGCGAGCTGTAAAATCAATACACGCTAGACACGCGGACTTTGCCGCGTTACTGGACACGCATATCGCCACAACAAAACCGGGTCAAGTGTTCGGGGCGTCACCGCGCTCGACTATACACGTCTTGGCCTACCACGAGTACATGAGCCCACAGATCCTAAGCGAGGTCGAAGCCGTTGTGTCTACCCAACGCAAATTCAGCACAGCCGTGCGCGCTAAGACAATTCCCTCTAGACTGCTGGAAACTTTGGAAACGTGGAAGGCTGGCGTGTACGCGCTTTCTACACATCTCAACGGTATGATCGCGATACTCTCGGCCGCACAACTAATGGTCATGTGTTCGGAAGGTCTGATCAGGTCTGACATGACCGGTTGTCAATCGACGTCGAGCGTGCACTCACACACGGATATCCTGGCGTACAGTAAAGCGACGGCGACCTCTACGCTCACATTGATCGCCGATGTTTCGAAGGGCAATCGAGTGTGTTGGCTGACGAAAGCTATGGTGACCGACGGTCGCGTCGACTACAATGTGCCTCATTGCGACTGGAGAGGCGTATGTGATCCTTTGCAAATGGCGTATGTGATCCTTTGCAAATCGATAACACCACCGCGGTCGAGTGCGAAGTCACGGTCGGCGGCGTGTTGTCCTTACTGTGCCCCATACAATGTGACGGTCCGTGTCACGGACCGGTGTGTTACGACCCGACTAACGAAACGTACCAGGTGATAAGATTGCATCCGCCCATTACAGCAGAGCGAGCGTTTCGCCACACTCCCAAACCAAGGTTAATAGTTGTAGCGCACGCCCTTTCGGACCTCGGTGCACGTGAAACACTGGCGTACACTCACAACATCACGCTCGAGACAGCTCAAGCATTACGCGAAACAAAGGACGTGTTCAAATCCATAGAGAATATACGGTCTTTAGCGTATGCGTATATAAAGAAGGTCGATGACATTTACAGACCCGGCGGCGTGGGCACCACAGTAGAACAACAAGGTGCTCTCAAGCGCACACAGATACTGGCCGCATTATCACTCGCGATGTCTATCCTGACATGCCCGTTTCTGATTTCTATGTATATTAAATTATGACAAGAGCTACGGTGGTTACGATTACACTCTGACCACGTGCCTTAGTTTCTGCTAGTGACCTATAAATACATTTGCCCACTTGCTCTCACTGCCATTAAAGCGGCTGTAGCCACACGTACAACATCCAAGAAAAAAAAATCTCGCTGTCTGTACTGGGTGTACTCTCAGTAGTCGCAGTTGCTCAGACCATGGTGGTACGCTCACATAACGCCTCTGAGATACGTCCCATCACACCACCTCCTAGACTACTCGCGAAGGAGTATTCAACACCCCCTTTGTACGAAGACAACCATTATAACGAGCACAGCACAACGCTTGCCGCACGCGAAGACAACATGCAGTAGACAACGCTACCACCTGTCGTGAGAACAACGGATTCGAGTGACAACGATCGCGACTATGACGAGCACATTACAACACCCTCTGTGCACGAAGACCAGGTGCAGGAGACAACGCTACCACCTGTCGTGGGAAACAAGAATTTGGTTAACAATGATCATCGTCGTGTCCCATTGTAAACGGGCGTGCCATCGCACACATCGTACATGTGTGTTAACCCACCTGTATGCGACAGACTTTGTGTGTTGCATGACATCGGGATGTATTGACGTCTGTGTCAATACAGGACTCTCTATAAGCCGGGAGCTGGACGCTAACGACCCGTGCATGCGCCACACAAAAGGTATCGTACATGTGTTAACCCACCTGTATGCGACAGACTTTGTGTGTTGCATGACATTGAGATGTATTGACGTCTGTGTCAATACAGGACTCTCTAAGCTGGGAGCTGGACGCTAACAACCCGTGCATGCGCCACACAAAAGGTAACTCGACTAACTACAAAACGCATATTGTGATGTAGAAAGTTGGCTTGACTGTTTGAATCAGCTGCAGCTGCGGTTTACTCACGAAGTGAATCGCACGCTTGTTAGAAGTACATTCGGAGCACTTAAAAAATACATCGCTCTCATCGAGTTCCGTCTCAGCGTTCACCGGCTGATGGGCAAGAGCGTGACGTGGGATCGCCAGGATCTTACTTAAGGACTATCATCTCATTTGGCATTTACTCACGGACCCAAGAAACCAGTTCAGAAAAATGGTCGAGAATTATAACTTGTCTAATAGCAACTGGAAGATATGTTGCGTCATAAGCCTCTGATGGTTCACAAGGTGCACGGTCCACTCGAAATCCTAATGCTGTATTTGTAGTACATACACTAAGTCTTCTCTGTTGATGTCAGACTAGAGTTTTATTAGAGTTTTACTTTGCAACAATGGGATTCGAGCAATTGATGTGTATATTTTTAATAGTGCACAATGCTACTATTCCTAGGCTGAATGTATGACATGGCTCTTATGTATCATTATGTATCGTTTCCATTAAGTACTAATTTAAATAAAGTCCCTCTGTCCTCAGGGATAGGTTGTGGGTTTAATACACATTATTATGATCAACCTGTTGAATAGTATAATAACAATATTCCTGTAAAAGTCATTTAGTAATGAACAACCTCAGTTCTGTGAAAGAACATCATGTCTCTGATGTGTACACTGCAGGCCTGACCGGTCTTGCTGGGGCCTCTCTCCTGGAGGCGCTCAATCAGACCCAGTGGTGACACGTGGCAAGACGCTCCTCGGGGCGCGTCTTGCTTGGGCCTCTCTCCTGGAGGCGCTCAGTCAGACCCAGTGGTGACACGTGGCAAGAAGCTCCTCGGGGCGCATCTTGCTTGGGCCTCTCTCCTGGAGGCGCTCAGTCAGACCCAGTGTTGACACGTGGCAAGACGCTCGTCGGGGCGTGTCTTGCTTGGGCCTCTCTCCTGGAGGCGCTCAGTCAGACCCAGTGTTGACATGTGGCAAGACACTCCTCGGGGCGCGTCTTACTTGGGCCTCTCTCATGGAGGCCCTCTGTCAGACCCAGTGTTGACATGTGTCAAGACGCTCCTCGGGGCGCGTCTTGCTTTGGCCTCTCTCGTGGAGGCGCTCAGTGAGACCGAGTGCTGACATGTGGCAAGAAGCTCCTCGGGGCGCGTCTTGCTTGGGCTTCTCTCCTGGAGGCCCTCAGTAAGACCCATTGTTGACATGTGGCAAGACGCTCCTCGTGGCGCGTCTTGCTTGGGCCTCTCTCCAGAAGGCCCTCAATCAGACCCAGTGTTGACACGTGGCAAGACGCTCCTCGGGGCGCGTCTTGCTTGGGCCTCTCTCCTGGAGGCGCTCAGTCAGACTGAGTAGTGACATGTGGCCTGATGCTCCTCGGGGCGCGTCTTGCTTGGGCCTCTCTCCTGGAGGCGCTCAGTCAGAACCAGTGGTGACATGTGGCAAGACACTCCTCGGGGCGCGTCTTGCTTGGGCCTCTCTCCTGGAGGCCCTCTGTCAGACCCAGTGTTGACATGTGTCAAGACGCTCCACGGGGCGGGTCTTGCTTGGGCTTCTCTCCTGGAGGCCCTCAGTCAGACCCATTGTTGACATGTGGCAAGACGCTCCTCGGGGCGCGTCTTGCTTGGGCCTCTCTCCTGGAGGCGCTCAGTCAGACCGAGTGCTGACATGTGGCAAGACGCTCCTCGGGCCGCGTGTTGCTTGGGCTTCGTTCCTGGAGGCCCTCAGTCAGAACCAGAGGGTACATGTGGCAAGACGCTCCTCGGGGCGCGTCTTGCTTGGGCCTCTCTCCTGGAGACCCTCTGTCAGACCCAGTGTTGACATGTGGCAAGACGCTCCTCCGGGCGCATCTTGCTTGGGCCTCTCTCCTGGAGGCCCTCAGTAAGACCCATTGTTGACATGTGGCAAGACGCTCCTCGGGGCGCGTCTTGCTTGGGCCTCTCTCCAGAAGGCCCTCAATCAGACCCAGTGTTGACATGTGGCAAGACGCTCCTCGGGGCGCGTCTCGCTTGGGCCTCTCTCCTGGAGGCGCTCAGTCAGACCCAGTGTTGACATGTGGCAAGACGCTCCTCGGGGCGCGTCTTGCTTGGGCTTCTCTCCTGGAGGCCCTCAGTCAGACCCATTGTTGACATGTGGCAAGACGCTCCTCGGGGCACGTCTTGCTTGGGCCTCTCTCCTGGAGGCGCTCAGTCAGACCCAGTGGTGACACGTGGCAAGACGCTCCTCGGGGCGCATCTTGCTTGGGCCTCTCTCCTGGAGGCGCTCAGTCAGACCCAGTGTTGACACGTGGCAAGAAGCTCCTCGGGGCGCGTCTTGCTTGGGCCTCTCTCCTGGAGGCGCTCAGTCAGACCCAGTGTTGACATGTGGCAAGACACTCCTCGGGGCGCGTCTTGCTTGGGCCTCTCTCATGGAGGCCCTCAGTAAAACCCATTGTTGACATGTGGCCTGACGCTCCTCGGGGCGCGTCTTGCTTGGGCCTCTCTCCTGGAGGCCCTCTGTCAGACCCAGTGTTGACATGTGTCAAGACGCTCCTCGGGGCGCGTCTTGCTTTGGCTTCTCTTCGGGAGGCCCTCAGTCATACCCATTGTTGACATGTGGCAAGACGCTCCTCGGGGCGCGTCTTGCTTTGGCCTCTCTCCTGGAGGCGCTCAGTCAGACCGAGTGCCGACATGTGGCAAGACGCTCCTCGGGCCGCGTGTTGCTTGGGCTTCTCTCCTGGAGGCCCTCAGTCAGACCCATTGTTGACATGTTGCAAGACGCTCCTTTGGGCGCGTCTTGCTTGGGCCTCTCTCCTGGAGGCGCTCAGTCAGACCGAGTGCTGACATGTGGAAAGACGCTCCTCGGGGCGCGTCTTGCTTGGGCTTCTCTCCTGGAGGCACTCAGAAAGAGCCAGTGTTGACATGTGACAAGACGCTCCTCGGGGCGCGTCTTGCTTGGGCCTCTCTCCTGGAGGCGCTCAGTCAGACCCAGTGGTGACATGTGGCAAGACACTCCTCGGGGCGCGTCTTGCTTGGGCCTCTCTCCTGGAGGCCCTCTGTCAGACCGAGTGTTGCCATGTGGCAAGACGCTCCTCAGGGCGCGTCTTTGTTGGGTCTCTCTCCTGGAGGCGCTCAGTCAGACCCAGTGGTGACATGTGGCAAGACGCTCCTCGGGGCGCGTATTGCTTGGATCTCTCTCCTCGATGCCCTCTGTCAGACCGAGTGTTGACATGTGGCAAGACTCTCCTCGGGGCCCGTCTTGATTGGGCTTCTCTCATGGAGGCCCTCAGTCAGACCCAGTGTTGACATGTGTCAAGACGCTCCTCGGGGCGCGTCTTGCTGGGGCTTCTCTAATGGAGGCACTCAGTCAGACCCAGTGTTGACATGTGGCAAGACGCTCCTCGGGGCGCGTCTTGCTTGGACCTCTCTCCCTGAGGCGCTCAGTCAGACCGAGTAGTGACATGTGGCAAGACGCTCCTCGGGGCGCATCTTGCTTGGACCTCTCTCCCTGAGGCGCTCAGTCAGACCCAGTGTTGACATTTGGCAAGACACTCCTCGGGGCGCGTCTTGCTTGGGCCTCTCTCATGGAGGCCCTCTGTCAGACCCAGTGTTGACATGTGTCAAGACGCTCCTCGGGGGGCGTCTTGCTTTGGCCTCTCTCCTGGAGGCACTCAGTCAGACCGAGTGCTGACATGTGGCAAGAAGCTCCTCGGGGCGCGTCTTGCTTGGGCTTCTCTCCTGGAGGCCCTCTGTATGAACCATTGTTGACATGTGGCAAGACGCTCCTCGTTGCGCATCTTGCTTGGGCCTCTCTCCAGAAGGCCCTCAATCAGACCCAGTGTTGACACGTGGCAAGACGCTCCTTGGGGCGCGTCTTGCTTGGGCCTCTCTCCTGGAGGCGCTCAGTCAGACTGAGTGCTGAGTACTGTGGCAAGAAGCTCCTCGGGGCGCGTCTTGCTTGGGCTTCTCTCCTGGAGGCCCTCAGTAAGACCCATTGTTGACATGTGGCAAGACGCTCCTCGGGGCGAGTCCTGCTTGGGCCTCTCTCCAGAAGGCCCTCAATCAGACCCAGTGTTGACACGTGACAAGACGCTCCTCGGGGCGCGTCTTGCTTGGGCCTCTCTCCTGGAGGCGCTCAGTCAGACTGAGTATTGACATGTGGCCTGACGCTCCTCGGGGCGCGTCTTGCTGCGGCCTCTCTCCTGGAGGCGCTCCATCAGACCCAGTGGTGACACGTGGCAAGATGCTCCTCGGGGCGCTTCTTGCTTCGGCCTCTCTCCTGGAGGCGCTCAGTCAGACCCAGTGGTGACACGTGGCAAGACGCTCCTCGGGGCGCATCTTGCTTGGGCCTCTCTCCTGGAGGCGCTCAGTCAGACCGAGTGCTGACATGTGGAAAGACGCTCCTCGGGGCGCGTCTTGCTTGGGCTTCTCTCCTGGAGGCGCTCAGAAAGACCCAGTGTTGACATGTGACAAGACGCTCCTCGGGGCGCGTCTTGCTTGGGCCTCTCTCCTGGAGGCGCTCAGTCAGACCCAGTGGTGACATGTGGCAAGACACTCCTCGGGGTGTGTCTTGCTTGGGCCTCTCTCCTGGAGGCCCTCTGTCAGACCCAGTGTTGGCATGTGGCAAGACGCTCCTCAGGGCGCGTCTTGGTTGGGTCTCTCTCCTGGAGGCGCTCAGTCAGACCCAGTGGTGACATGTGGCAAGACGCTCCTCGGGGCGCGTATTGCTTGGGCCTCTCTCCTCGATGCCCTCTGTCAGACCGAGTGTTGACATGTGGCAAGACTCTCCTCGGGGCCCGTCTTGCTTGGGCTTCTCTCATGGAGGCCCTCAGTCAGACCCAGTGTTGACATGTGTCAAGACGCTCCTCGGGGCGTGTCTTGCTTGGGCTTCTCTCCTGGAGGCCCTCAGTCAGACCCATTGTTGACATGTGGCAAGACGCTCCTCGGGGCACGTCTTGCTTGGGCCTCTCTCCTGGAGGCGCTCAAACAGACCGAGTAGTGACATGTGGCAAGACGCTCCTCGGGGCACGTCTTGCTTGGGCCTCTCTCCTGGAGGCGCTCAATCAGACCCAGCGGTGACACGTGGCAAGACGCTCCTCGGGGCGCGTCTTGCTTGGGCCTCTCTCCTGGAGGCGCTCAGTCAGACCCAGTGTTGACATGTGGCAAGACACTCCTCGGGGCGCGTCTTGCTTGGGCCTCTCTCATGGAGGCCCTCAGTAGGACCCATTGTTGACATGTGGCAAGACGCTCCTCGGGGCGCGTCTTGCTTGGGCCTCTATCCAGAAGGCCCTCAATCAGACCCAGTGTTGACACGTGGCAAGACGCTCCTCGGGGCACGTCTTACTTGGGCCTCTCTCCTGGAGGCGCTCAGTCAGACTGAGGAGTGACATGTGGCCTGACGCTCCTCGGGGCGCGTGTTGCTTGGGCCTCTCTCCTGGAGGCGCTCAGTCAGACCAAGTGGTGACATGTGGCAAGACACTCCTCGGGGCGCGTGTTGCTTGGGCCTCTCTCCTGGAGGCCCTCTGTCAGACCCAGTGTTGACATGTGTCAAGACGCTCCTCGGGGCGCGTCTTGCTTTGGCTTCTCTCCGGGAGGTCCTCAGTCATACCCATTGTTGACATGTGTCAAGACGCTCCTCGGGGCGCGTCTTGCTTTGGCCTCTCTCCTGGAGGCGCTCAGTCAGACCGAGTGCTGACATGTGGAAAGACGCTCCTCGGGGCGCGTCTTGCTTGGGCCTCTCTCCTGGAGGCCCTCTGTCAGACCCAGTGTTGGCATGTGGCAAGACGCTCCTCAGGGCGCGTCTTGGTTGGGTCTCTCTCCTGGAGGCGCTCAGTCAGACCCAGTGGTGACATGTGGCAAGACGCTCCTCGGGGCGCGTATTGCTTGGACCTCTCTCCTCGATGCCCTCTGTCAGACCGAGTGTTGACATGTGGCAAGACTCTCCTCGGGGCCCGTCTTGCTTGGGCTTCTCTCATGGAGGCCCTCAGTCAGACCCAGTGTTGACATGTGTCAAGACGCTCCTCGGGGCGCGTCTTGCTGGGGCTTCTCTCATGGAGGCACTCAGTCAGACCCAGTGTTGACATGTGGCAAGACGCTCCTCGGGGCGCGTCTTGCTTGGACCTCTCTCCCTGAGGCGCTCAGTCAGACCGAGTAGTGACATGTGGCAAGACGCTCCTCGGGGCGCGTCTTGCTTGGACCTCTCTCCCTGAGGCGCTCAGTCAGACCCAGTGTTGACATTTGGCAAGACACTCCTCGGGGCGCGTCTTGCTTGGGCCTCTCTCATGGAGGCCCTCTGTCAGACCCAGTGTTGACATGTGACAAGACGCTCCTATGGGGGCGTCTTGCTTTGGCCTCTCTCCTGGAGGCGCTCAGTCAGACCGAGTGCTGACATGTGGCAAGAAGCTCCTCGGGGTGCGTCTTGCTTGGGCTTCTCTCCTGGAGGCGCTCAGTCAGACCGAGTGCTGACATGTGGAAAGACGCTCCTCGGGGCGCGTCTTGCTTGGGCTTCTCTCCTGGAGGCACTCAGAAAGACCCAGTGTTGACATGTGACAAGACGCTCCTCGGGGCGCGTCTTGCTTGGGCCTCTCTCCTGGAGGCGCTCAGTCAGACCCAGTGGTGACATGTGGCAAGACACTCCTCGGGGCGCGTCTTGCTTGGGCCTCTCTCCTGGAGGCCCTCTGTCAGACCGAGTGTTGGCATGTGGCAAGACGCTCCTCAGGGCGCGTCTTTGTTGGGTCTCTCTCCTGGAGGCGCTCAGTCAGACCCAGTGGTGACATGTGGCAAGACGCTCCTCGGGGCGCGTATTGCTTGGATCTCTCTCCTCGATGCCCTCTGTCAGACCGAGTGTTGACATGTGGCAAGACTCTCCTCGGGGCCCGTCTTGATTGGGCTTCTCTCATGGAGGCCCTCAGTCAGACCCAGTGTTGACATGTGTCAAGACGCTCCTCGGGGCGCGTCTTGCTGGGGCTTCTCTAATGGAGGCACTCAGTCAGACCCAGTGTTGACATGTGGCAAGACGCTCCTCGGGGCGCGTCTTGCTTGGACCTCTCTCCCTGAGGCGCTCAGTCAGACCGAGTAGTGACATGTGGCAAGACGCTCCTCGGGGCGCATCTTGCTTGGACCTCTCTCCCTGAGGCGCTCAGTCAGACCCAGTGTTGACATTTGGCAAGACACTCCTCGGGGCGCGTCTTGCTTGGGCCTCTCTCATGGAGGCCCTCTGTCAGACCCAGTGTTGACATGTGTCAAGACGCTCCTCGGGGGGCGTCTTGCTTTGGCCTCTCTCCTGGAGGCACTCAGTCAGACCGAGTGCTGACATGTGGCAAGAAGCTCCTCGGGGCGCGTCTTGCTTGGGCTTCTCTCCTGGAGGCCCTCTGTATGAACCATTGTTGACATGTGGCAAGACGCTCCTCGTTGCGCATCTTGCTTGGGCCTCTCTCCAGAAGGCCCTCAATCAGACCCAGTGTTGACACGTGGCAAGACGCTCCTTGGGGCGCGTCTTGCTTGGGCCTCTCTCCTGGAGGCGCTCAGTCAGACTGAGTGCTGAGTACTGTGGCAAGAAGCTCCTCGGGGCGCGTCTTGCTTGGGCTTCTCTCCTGGAGGCCCTCAGTAAGACCCATTGTTGACATGTGGCAAGACGCTCCTCGGGGCGAGTCCTGCTTGGGCCTCTCTCCAGAAGGCCCTCAATCAGACCCAGTGTTGACACGTGACAAGACGCTCCTCGGGGCGCGTCTTGCTTGGGCCTCTCTCCTGGAGGCGATCAGTCAGACTGAGTATTGACATGTGGCCTGACGCTCCTCGGGGCGCGTCTTGCTGCGGCCTCTCTCCTGGAGGCGCTCCATCAGACCCAGTGGTGACACGTGGCAAGATGCTCCTCGGGGCGCTTCTTGCTTCGGCCTCTCTCCTGGAGGCGCTCAGTCAGACCCAGTGGTGACACGTGGCAAGACGCTCCTCGGGGCGCATCTTGCTTGGGCCTCTCTCCTGGAGGCGCTCAGTCAGACCGAGTGCTGACATGTGGAAAGACGCTCCTCGGGGCGCGTCTTGCTTGGGCTTCTCTCCTGGAGGCGCTCAGAAAGACCCAGTGTTGACATGTGACAAGACGCTCCTCGGGGCGCGTCTTGCTTGGGCCTCTCTCCTGGAGGCGCTCAGTCAGACCCAGTGGTGACATGTGGCAAGACACTCCTCGGGGTGTGTCTTGCTTGGGCCTCTCTCCTGGAGGCCCTCTGTCAGACCCAGTGTTGGCATGTGGCAAGACGCTCCTCAGGGCGCGTCTTGGTTGGGTCTCTCTCCTGGAGGCGCTCAGTCAGACCCAGTGGTGACATGTGGCAAGACGCTCCTCGGGGCGCGTATTGCTTGGGCCTCTCTCCTCGATGCCCTCTGTCAGACCGAGTGTTGACATGTGGCAAGACTCTCCTCGGGGCCCGTCTTGCTTGGGCTTCTCTCATGGAGGCCCTCAGTCAGACCCAGTGTTGACATGTGTCAAGACGCTCCTCGGGGCGTGTCTTGCTTGGGCTTCTCTCCTGGAGGCCCTCAGTCAGACCCATTGTTGACATGTGGCAAGACGCTCCTCGGGGCACGTCTTGCTTGGGCCTCTCTCCTGGAGGCGCTCAAACAGACCGAGTAGTGACATGTGGCAAGACGCTCCTCGGGGCACGTCTTGCTTGGGCCTCTCTCCTGGAGGCGCTCAATCAGACCCAGCGGTGACACGTGGCAAGACGCTCCTCGGGGCGCGTCTTGCTTGGGCCTCTCTCCTGGAGGCGCTCAGTCAGACCCAGTGTTGACATGTGGCAAGAAACTCCTCGGGGCGCGTCTTGCTTGGGCCTCTCTCATGGAGGCCCTCAGTAGGACCCATTGTTGACATGTGGCAAGACGCTCCTCGGGGCGCGTCTTGCTTGGGCCTCTATCCAGAAGGCCCTCAATCAGACCCAGTGTTGACACGTGGCAAGACGCTCCTCGGGGCACGTCTTACTTGGGCCTCTCTCCTGGAGGCGCTCAGTCAGACTGAGGAGTGACATGTGGCCTGACGCTCCTCGGGGCGCGTGTTGCTTGGGCCTCTCTCCTGGAGGCGCTCAGTCAGACCAAGTGGTGACATGTGGCAAGACACTCCTCGGGGCGCGTGTTGCTTGGGCCTCTCTCCTGGAGGCCCTCTGTCAGACCCAGTGTTGACATGTGTCAAGACGCTCCTCGGGGCGCGTCTTGCTTTGGCTTCTCTCCGGGAGGTCCTCAGTCATACCCATTGTTGACATGTGTCAAGACGCTCCTCGGGGCGCGTCTTGCTTTGGCCTCTCTCCTGGAGGCGCTCAGTCAGACCGAGTGCTGACATGTGGAAAGACGCTCCTCGGGGCGCGTCTTGCTTGGGCCTCTCTCCTGGAGGCCCTCTGTCAGACCCAGTGTTGGCATGTGGCAAGACGCTCCTCAGGGCGCGTCTTGGTTGGGTCTCTCTCCTGGAGGCGCTCAGTCAGACCCAGTGGTGACATGTGGCAAGACGCTCCTCGGGGCGCGTATTGCTTGGACCTCTCTCCTCGATGCCCTCTGTCAGACCGAGTGTTGACATGTGGCAAGACTCTCCTCGGGGCCCGTCTTGCTTGGGCTTCTCTCATGGAGGCCCTCAGTCAGACCCAGTGTTGACATGTGTCAAGACGCTCCTCGGGGCGCGTCTTGCTGGGGCTTCTCTCATGGAGGCACTCAGTCAGACCCAGTGTTGACATGTGGCAAGACGCTCCTCGGGGCGCGTCTTGCTTGGACCTCTCTCCCTGAGGCGCTCAGTCAGACCGAGTAGTGACATGTGGCAAGACGCTCCTCGGGGCGCGTCTTGCTTGGACCTCTCTCCCTGAGGCGCTCAGTCAGACCCAGTGTTGACATTTGGCAAGACACTCCTCGGGGCGCGTCTTGCTTGGGCCTCTCTCATGGAGGCCCTCTGTCAGACCCAGTGTTGACATGTGACAAGACGCTCCTATGGGGGCGTCTTGCTTTGGCCTCTCTCCTGGAGGCGCTCAGTCAGACCGAGTGCTGACATGTGGCAAGAAGCTCCTCGGGGTGCGTCTTGCTTGGGCTTCTCTCCTATAGGCCCTCTGTAAGAACCATTGTTGACATGTGGCAAGACGCTCCTCGGGGCGCGTCTTGCTTGGGCCTCTCTCCAGAAGGCCCTCAATCAGACCCAGTGTTGACACGTGGCAAGACGCTCCTCGGGGCGAGTCTTGCTTGGGCCTCTCTCCTGGAGGCGCTCAGTCAGACCCAGTGTTGACATGTGGCAAGACACTCCTCGGGGCGCGTCTTGCTTGGGCCTCTCTCATGGAGGCCCTCTGTCAGACCCAGTGTTGAAATGTGTCAAGACGCTCCTCGGGGCGCGTTTTGCTTTGGCCTCTCTCCTGGAGGCGCTCAGTCAGACCGAGTGCTGAGTACTGTGGCAAGAAGCTCCTCGGGGCCCGTCTTGCTTGGGCTTCTCTCCTGGAGGCCCTCAGTAAGACCCATTGTTGACATGTGGCAAGACGCTCCTCGGGGCGCGTCTTGCTTGGGCCTCTCTCCAGAAGGCCCTCAATCAGACCCAGTGTTGACACGTGACAAGACGCTCCTCGGCGCGTCTTGCTTGGGCCTCTCTCCTGGAGGCGCTCAGTCAGACTGAGTAGTGACATGTGGCCTGACGCTCCTCGGGGCGCGTCTTGCTGGGGCCTCTCTCCTGGAGGCGCTCCATCAGACCCAGTGGTGACACGTGGCAAGACGCTCCTCGGGGCGCATCATGCTTCGGCCTCTCTCCTGGAGGCGCTCAGTCAGACCCAGTGGTGACACGTGGCAAGACGCTCCTCGGGGCGCATCTTGCTTGGGCCTCTCTCCTGGAGGCGCTCAGTCAGACCGAGTGCTGACATGTGGAAAGACGCTCCTCGGGGCGCGTCTTGCTTGGGCTTCTCTCCTGGAGGCGCTCAGAAAGACCCAGTGTTGACATGTGACAAGACACTCCTCGGGGCGCGTCTTGCTTGGGCCTCTCTCCTGGAGGCCCTCTGTCAGACCCAGTGTTGGCATGTGGCAAGACGCTCCTCAGGGCTTGTCTTGGTTGGGTCTCTCTCCTGGAGGCGCTCAGTCAGGCCCAGTGGTGACATGTGGCAAGACGCTCCTCGGGGCGCGTATTGCTTGGCCCTCTCTCCTCGATGCCCTCTGTCAGACCGAGTGTTGACATGTGGCAAGACTCTCCTCGGGGCCCGTCTTGCTTGGGCTTCTCTCATGGAGGCCCTCAGTCAGACCCAGTGTTGACATGTGTCAAGACGCTCCTCGGGGCGTGTCTTGCTTGGGCTTCTCTCCTGGAGGCCCTCAGTCAGACCCATTGTTGACATGTGGCAAGACGCTCCTCGGGGCACGTCTTGCTTGGGCCTCTCTCCTGGAGGTGCTCAAACAGACCGAGTAGTGACATGTGGCAAGACGCTCCTCGGGGCGCGTCTTGCTGGGGCTTCTCTCATGGAGGCACTCAGTCAGACCCAGTGTTGACATGTGGCAAGACGCTCCTCGGGGCGCGTCTTGCTTGGACCTCTCTCCCTGAGGCGCTCAGTCAGACCGAGTAGTGACATGTGGCAAGACGCTCCTCGGGGCGCGTCTTGCTTGGACCTCTCTCCAGAAGGCGCTCAGTCAGACCCAGTGTTGACACGTGGCAAGACGCTCCTCGGGGCGTGTCTTGCTTGGGCCTCTCTCCTGGAGGCGCTCAGTCAGACCCAGTGTTGACATGTGGCAAGACACTCCTCGGGGCGCGTCTTGCTTGGGCCTCTCTCATGGAGGCCCTCTGTCAGACCCAGTGTTGACATGTGTCAAGACGCTCCTCGGGGTGCGTCTTGCTTTGGCCTCTCTCCTGGAGGCGCTCAGTCAGACCGAGTGCTGAGTACTGTGGCAAGAAGCTCCTCGGGGCGCGTCTTGCTTGGGCTTCTCTCCTGGAGACCCTCAGTAAGACCCATTGTTGACATGTGGCAAGATGCTCCTCGGGGCGCGTCTTGCTTGGGCCTCTCTCCTGGAGGCGCTCAGTCAGACTGAGTAGTGACATGTGGCCTGACGCTCCTCGGGGCGCGTGTTGCTTGGGCCTCTCTCCTGGAGGCGCTCAGTCAGACCAAGTGGTGACATGTGGCAAGACGCTCCTCGGGGCGCGTCTTGCTTGGGCCTCTCTCCAGAAGGCCCTCAATCAGACCCAGTGTTGACACGTGGCAAGACGCTCCTCGGGGCGCGTCTTGCTTGGGCCTCTCTCCTGGAGGCGCTCAGTCAGACTGAGTAGTGACATGTGGCCTGACGCTCCTCGGGGCGCGTGTTGCTTGGGCCTCTCTCCTGGAGGAGCTCAGTCAGACCAAGTGGTGACATGTCGCAAGACACTCCTCGGGGCGCGTCTTGCTTGGGCCTCTCTCCTGGAGGCCCTCTGTCAGACCCAGTGTTGACATGTGGCAAGGCACTCCTCGGGGCGCGTCTTGCTTGGGCCTCTCTCATGGAGGCCCTCTGTCAGACCCAGTGTTGACATGTGTCAAGACGCTCCTCGGGGCGCGTCTTGCTTTGGCCTCTCTCCTGGAGGCGCTCAGTCAGACCGAGTGCTGACATGTGGCAAGAAGCTCCTCGGGGCGCGTCTTGCTTGGGCTTCTCTCCTGGAGGCCCTCAGTAAGACCCATTGCTGACATTTGGCAAGACGCTCCTCGGGGCGCGTCTTGCTTTGGCCTCTCTCATGGAGGCGCTCAGTCAGACTGAGTAGTGACATGTGGCCTGACGCTCCTCGGGGCGCGTGGTGCTTGGGCCTCTCTCCTGGAGGCGCTCAGTCAGACCAAGTGGTGACATGTGGCAAGACACTCCTCGGGGCGCGTCTTGCTTGGGCCTCTCTCCTGGAGGCCCTCTGTCAGACCCAGTGTTGACATGTGTCAAGACGCTCCTCGGGGCGCGTCTTGCTTGGGCTTCTCTCCTGGAGGCCCTCAGTCAGACCCATTGTTGACATGTGGCAAGACGCTCCTCGGGGCGCGTCTTGCTTGGGCCTCTCTCCTGGAGGCGCTCAGTCAGACCGAGTGCTGTCATGTGGCAAGATGCTCCTCGAGCCGCGTGTTGCTTGGGCTTCTCTCCTGGAGGCCCTCAGTCAGACCCATTGTTGACATGTGGCAAGACGCTCCTCGGGGCGCGTCTTGCTTGGGCTTCTCTCCTGGAGGCGCTCAGAAAGACCCAGTGTTGACATGTGACAAGACGCTCCTCGGGGCGCGTCTTGCTTGGGCCTCTCTCCTGGAGGCGCTCTGTCAGAACCAGAGGTGACATGTGTCAAGACGCTCCTCGGGACGTGTCTTGCTTGGGCCTCTCTCCTGGAGGCGCTCAGTCAGACCCAGTGGTGACACGTGGAAAGCCTCTCCTCGGGGCGCGTCTTGCTTGGGCCTCTCTCCTGGAGGCGCTCAGTCAGACCCAGTGTTGACACGTGGCAATACGCTCCTCGGGGCGCATCTTGCTTGGGCCTCTCTCCTGGAGGCGCTCAGTCAGACCCAGTGTTGGCATGTGGCAAGACACTCCTCGGGGGGCGTCTTGGTTGGGCCTCTTTCCTGGAGGCGCTCATTCAGACCCAGTGGTGACATGTGGCAAGACGCTCCTCGGGGCGCGTATTGCTTGGGCCTCTCTCCTGAATGCCCTCTGTCAGACCGAGTGTTGACATGTGGCAAGACTCTCCTCGGGGCGCGTCTTGCTTGGGCTTCTCTCATGGAGGCCCTCAGTCCGACCCAGTGTTGACATGTGTCAAGACGCTCCTCGGGGCGTGTCTTGGTTGGGCGTCTCTCCTGGAGGCGCTCAGTCAGACCCAGTGCTGACATGTGGCAAGACGCTCCTCCGGGCGCGTCTTGTTTGGGCCTCTCTCCTGGAGGCGCTCAGTCAGACCCAGTGTTCACATGTGGCAAGACTCTCCTCGGGGCGCGTCTTGCTTGGGCCTCTCTCCTGGAGGCTCTCAGTCAGACCCAGTGTTGACATGTGGCAAGACGCTCCTCGGGGCGCGTCTTGCTTGGGCCTCTCTCCTGGAGGCGCTCAGTCAGACCGAGTGCTGACATGTGGCAAGACGCTCCTCGGGGCGTGTCTTGCTTGGGCTTCTCTCCTGGAGGCCCTCAGTCAGACCAATTGTTGACATGTGGCAAGACGCTCCTCGGGGCGCGTCTTATTTGGGCCTCTCTCCTAGAGGCCCTCAGTCAGACCCAGTGTTGACATGTGGCAAGACGCTCCTCGGGGCGCGTCTTGCTTGGGCTTCTCTCTTGGAGGCCCTCAGTCAGACCCATTGTTGACATGTGGCAAGACGCTCCTCGGGGCACGTCTTGCTTGGGCCTCTCTCCTGGAGGCGCTCAGTCAGACCGAGTAGTGACATGTGGCAAGACGCTCCTCGGGGCGCGTCTTGCTTGGGCCTCTCTCCTGGAGGCGCTCAGTCAGACCGAGTGCTGAAATAAGGCAAGACGCTCCTCGGGGCGCGTCTTGCTGGGGCCTCTCTCCTGGAGGTGCTCAATCAGACCCAGTGGTGACACGTGGCAAGACGCTCCTCGGGGCGCGTCTTGCTTGGGCTTCTCTCCTGGAGGAGCTCAGTAAGACCCAGTGGTGACACGTGGCAAGACGCTCCTCGGGGCGCATCTTGCTTGGGCCTCTCTCCTGGAGGTGCTAAGTCAGACCCAGTGTTGACACGTGGCAAGACGCTCCTCGGGGCGCGTCTTGCTTGGGCCTCTCTCCTGGAGGCGCTCAGTCAGACCCAGTGTTGACATGTGGCAAGACACTCCTCGGGGCGCGTCTTGCTTGGGCCTCTCTCATGGAGGCCCTCTGTCAGACCCAGTGTTGACATGTGTCAAGACGCTCCTCGGGGCGCGTCTTGCTTGGGCCTCTCTCCTGAAGGCGCTCAGTCAGACCGAGTGCTGACATGTTGCAAGAAGCTCCTCGGGGCACGTCTTGCTTGGGCTTCTCTCCTGGAGGCCCTCAGTCAGACCCATTGTTGACATGTGGCAAGACGCTCCTTGGGGCGCGTCTTGCTTGGGCCTCTCTCCAGAAGGCCCTCCATCAGACCCAGTGTTGACACGTGGCAAGACGCTCCTCGGGGCGCTTCTTGCTTGGGCCTCTCTCCTGGAGGCGCTCAGTCAGACCCAGTGGTGACATGTGGCAAGACGCTCCTGGGGGCGCGTATTGCTTGGGCCTCTCTCCTGGATGCCCTCTGTCAGACCCAGTGTTGACATGTGGCAAGACTCTCCTCGGGGCGCGTCTTGCTTGGGCTTCTCTCATGGAGGCTCTCAGTCAGACCCAGTGTTGACATGTGTCAAGACGCTCCTCGGGGCGTGTCTTGCTTGGGCCTCTCTCCTGGAGGCGCTCAGTCAGACCCAGTGTTGACATGTGGCAAGACGCTCCTCGGGGCGCTTCTTGCTTGGGCTTCTCTCCTGGAGGCCCTCAGTCAGACCCATTGTTGACATGTGGCAAGACGCTCCTTGGGGCGCGTCTTGCTTGGGCCTCTCTCCAGAAGGCCCTCAATCAGACCCAGTGCTGACATGTGGCAAGACGCTCCTCGGGGCGCGTCTTGCTTGGGCTTCTCTCCTGGAGGCCCTCAGTCAGACCCATTGTTGACATGTGGTAAGACGCTCCTCGGGGCGCGTCTCATTTGGGCCTCTCTCCTGGAGGCCCTCAGTCAGACCCAGTGTTGACATGTGGCAAGACGCTCCTCGGGGCGCGTCTTGCTTGGGCTTCTCTCCTGGAGGCCCTCAGTCAGACCCATTGTTGACATGTGGCAAGACGCTCCTCGGGGCACGTCTTGCTTGGGCCTCTCTCCTGGAGGCGCTCAGTCAGACCGAGTAGTGACATGTGGCAAGACGCTCCTCGGGGCGCGTCTTGCTTGGGCCTCTCTCCTGGAGGAGCTTAGTCAGACCCAGTGTTGACACGTGGCAAGACGCTCCTCGGGGCGCGTCTTGCTTTGGCCTCACTCCTGGAGGCGCTCAGTCAGACCGAGTGCTGACACGTGGCAAGAAGCTCCTCGGGGCGCGTCTTGCTTGGGCTTCTCTCCTGGAGGCCCTCAGTCAGACCCATTGTTGACATGTGGCAAGACGCTCCTCGGGGCGCGTCTTGCTTGGGCCTCTCTCCAGAAGGCCCTCAATCATACCCAGTGTTGACACGTGGCAAGACGCTCCTCGGGGCGCTTCTTGCTTGGGCCTCTCTCCTGGAGGCGCTCAGTCAGACCCAGTGGTGACATGTGGCAAGATGCTCCTCGGGGCTCGTATTGCTTGGGCCTCTCTCCTGGATGCCCTCTGTCAGACCCAGTGTTGACATGTGGCAAGACTCTCCTCGGGGGCGCGTCTTGCTTGGGCTTCTATCATGGAGGCCCTCAGTCAGACCCAGTGTTGACATGTGTCAAGACGCTCCTCGGGGCGTCTCTTGCTTGGGCCTCTCTCCTGGAGGCGCTCAGTCAGACCCAGTGTTGACATGTGGCAAGACGCTCCTCGGGGCGCTTTTTGCTTGGGCTTCTCTCCTGGAGGCCCTCAGTCAGACCCATTGTTGACATGTGGCCAGACGCTCCTTGGGGCACGTCTTGCTTGGGCCTCTCTCCTGGAGGCACTCAGTCAGACCGAGTATTGACATGTGACAAGACACTCCTCGGGGCGCGTCTTGCTTGGGCCTCTCTCCTGGAGGCGCTCAGTCAGACCTAGTGTTGACATGTGGCAAGACGCTCCTCGGGGCGCGTCTTGCTTGGGCCTCTCTCCTGGAGGTTCTCAGTCAGACCCAGTGTTGACATGTGGCAAGATGCTCCTCGGGGCGCGTCTTGCTGGGGCTTCTCTCATGGAGGCACTCAGTCAGACCCAGTGTTGACATGTGGCAAGATGCTCCTCGGGGCACGTCTTGCTTGGGCCTCTCTCCTGGAGGCACTCAGTCAGACCCTGAGGAGACATGTGTCAAGATGCTCCTCGGGGCGCGTCTTGCTTGGGCCTCTCTCCTGGAGGCGCTCAGTCAGACCGAGTGCTGACATTCGGCAAGACGCTCCTCCGGGCGCGTCTTGCTTGGGCCTCTCTCCTGGAGGCGCTCAGTCAGACCCAGTGTTCACATGTGGCAAGACGCTCCTCGGGGCGCGTCTTGCTTGGAACTCTCTCCTGGTGGCGCTCAGTCAGACCCAGTGTTGACATGTGGCAAGACGCTCCTCGGGGCACGTCTTGCTTGGGCCTCTCTCCTGGAGGCGCACAGTCAGACCGAGTGCTGACATGTGGCAAGACGATCCTCGGGGCGCGTCTTGCTTGGGCTTCTCTCCTGGAGGCCCTCAGTCAGACCCATTGTTGACATGTGGCAAGACGCTCCTCGGGGCGCGTCTTGCTTGGGCCTCTCTCCAGAAGGCCCACAATCAGACCCAGTGTTGACACGTGGCAAGACGCTCCTCGGGGCGCTTCTTGCTTGGGCCTTTCTCCTGGAGGCGCTCAGTCAGACCCAGTGGTGACATGTGGCAAGACACTCCTCCGGGCGCGTATTGCTTGGGCCTCTCTCCTGGATGCCCTCTGTCAGACCCAGTGTTGACATGTGGCAAGACTCTCCTCGGGGCGCGTCTTGCTTGGGCTTCTCTCATGGAGGCCCTCAGTCAGACCCAGTGTTGACATGTGTCAAGACGCTCCTCGGGGCGCGTCTTGCTTGGGCCTCTCTCCTGGAGGCGCTCAGTCAGACCCAGTGTTGACATGTGGCAAGACGCTCCTCGGGGCGCTTCTTTCTTGGGCTTCTCTCCTGGAGGCCCTCAGTCAGACCCATTGTTGACATGTGGCAAGACGCTCCTCGGGGCACGTCTTGCTTGGGCCTCTCTCCTGGAGGCGCTCAGTCAGATAGAGTAGTGACATGTGACAAGATGCTCCTCGGGGCGCGTCTTGCTTGGGCCTCTCTCCTGGAGGCGCTCAGTCAGACCCAGTGTTGACAGGTGGCAAGACGCTCCTCGGGGCGCGTCTTGCTTGGGCCTCTCTCCTGGAGGTTCTCAGTCAGACCCAGTGTTGACATGTGGCAAGATGCTCCTCGGGGCACGTCTTGCTGGGGCTTCTCTCATGGAGGCACTCAGTCAGACCCTGTGTTGACATGTGGCAAGACGCTCCTCGGGCCACGTCTTGCTTGGACCTCTCTCCTGGAGGCGCTCAGTCAGACCCACAGGAGACATGTGTCAAGATGCTCCTCGGGGCGCGTCTTGCTTGGGCCTCTCTCCTGGAGGCGCTCAGTCAGACCAAGTGCTGACATGTGGCAAGACGCTCCTCGGGGCGCGTCTTGCTTGGGCTTCTCTCCTGGAGGCCCTCAGTCAGACCCATTGTTGACATCTGGCAAAACGCTCCTCGGGGCGCGTCTCATTTGGGCCTCTCTCCTGGAGGCGCTCAGTCAGACCCAGTGGTGACATGTGGCAAGACACTCCTCGGGTCGCGTATTGCTTGGGCCTCTCTCCTGGATGCCCTCTGTCAGACCCAGTGTTGACATGTGGCAAGACTCTCCTCGGGGAGCATCTTAATTGAGCTTCTCTCATGGAGGCCCTCAGTCAGACCCAGTGTTGACATGTGTCAAGACGCTCCTCGGGGCGCGTCTTGCTTGGGCCTCTCTCCTGGAGGCGCTCAGTCAGACCCAGTGTTGACATGTGGCAAGACGCTCCTCGGGGCGCTTCTGTCTTGGGCTTCTCTCCTGGAGGCCCTCAGTCAGACCCATTGTTGACATGTGGCAAGACGCTCCTCGGGGCACGTCTTGCTTGGGCCTCTCTCCTGGAGGCGCTCAGTCAGATAGAGTAGTGACATGTGACAAGATGCTCCTCGGGGCGCGTCTTGCTTGGGCCTCTCTCCTGGAGGCGCTCAGTCAGACCCAGTGTTGACAGGTGGCAAGACGCTCCTCGGGGCGCGTCTTGCTTGGGCCTCTCTCCTGGAGGTTCTCAGTCAGACCCAGTGTTGACATGTGGCAAGATGCTCCTCGGGGCACGTCTTGCTGGGGCTTCTCTCATGGAGGCACTCAGTCAGACCCTGTGTTGACATGTGGCAAGACGCTCCTCGGGCAACGTCTTGCTTGGACCTCTCTCCTGGAGGCGCTCAGTCAGACCCAGAGGAGACATGTGTCAAGATGCTCCTCGGGGCGCGTCTTGCTTGGGCCTCTCTCCTGGAGGCGCTCAGTCAGACCAAGTGCTGACATGTGGCAAGACGCTCCTCGGGGCGCGTCTTGCTTGGGCTTCTCTCCTTGAGGCCCTCAGTCAGACCCATTGTTGACATCTGGCAAGACGCTCCTCGGGGCGCGTCTCATTTGGGCCTCTCTCCTGGAGGCGCTCAGTAAGACCGAGTGCTGACATGTGGCAAGACGCTCCTCGGGGCGCGTCTTGCTTGGGCTTCTCTCCTGGAGGCCCTCAGTCAGACCCATTGTTGACATGTGGCAAGATGCTCCTCGGGGCGCATCTTGCTTGGGCCTCTCCCCTTGAGGCCCTCTGTCAGACCCAGTGTTGACATGTGGCAAAACGCTCCTCCAGGCGCGTCTTGCTTGGGCCTCTCTCCTGGAGGCGCTCAGTAAGACCGAGTGCTGACATGTGGAAAGACGCTCCTCGGGGTGCATCTTGCTTGGGCTTCTCTCCTGGAGGCCCTCAGTCAGACCCATTGTTGACATGTGGCAAGATGCTCCTCGGGGCGCATCTTGCTTGGGCCTCTCCCCTTGAGGCCCTCTGTCAGACCCAGTGTTGACATGTGGCAAAATGCTCCTCCAGGCGCGTCTTGCTGGGGCTTCTCTCATGGAGGCACTCAGTCAGACCCAGTGTTGACATGTGGTGAGACACTCCTCAGGGCACGTCTTGCTTGGGCCTCTCTCCTGGGGAGGCGATCAGTCAGACCCAGTGTTGACATGTGTCAAGACGCTCCTCGGGCGTTTTTTGCTTGGGCCTCTCTCCACGAGGCGCTCAGTCAGACCCAGTGTTGACATGTGACAAGACGCTCCTCGGGGCGCGTCTTGCTTGGGCCTCTCTCCTGGAGGTGCTCAGTCAGACCCAGAGGTGACATGTGGCAAGACGCTCCTCGGGGCACGTCTTGCTTGGGCCTCTCTCCTGGAGGCGCTCAGTCAGACCGAGTGCTGACATGTGGCAAGATGCTCCTTGGGGCGCGTCTTGCTTGGGCTTATCTCCTGGAGGCGCTCAGTCAGACTGAGTAGTGACATGTGGCCTGACGCTCCTCGGGGCGCGTGTTGCTTGGGCCTCCTTCTTGGAGGTGCTCAGTCAGACCAAGTGGTGACATGTGGCAAGACACTCCACGGGGCGCGTCTTGCTTGGGCTTTTCTCCTGGAGGCGCTCAGTCAGACCGAGTGCTGACATGTGGCAAGACGCTCCTCGGGCCGCGTGTTGCTTGGGCTTCTCTCCTGGAGGCCCTCAGTCAGACCCTTTGTTGACATGTGGCAAGACGCTCCTCGGGGCGCGTCTTGCTTGGGCCTCTCTCCTGGAAGTGCTCAGTCAGACCGAGTGCTGACATGTGGCAAGACGCTCCTCGGGGCGCGTCTTGCTTGGGCTTCTCTCCTTGAGGCGCTCAGAAAGACCCAGTGTTGACATGTGACAAGACACTCCTCGGGGCGCGTCTTGCTTGGGCCTCTCTCCTGGAGGCGCTCAGTCAGAACCAGAGGTGACATGTGGCAAGACGCTCCTCCGGGCGCATCTTGCTTGGGCCTCTCTCATGGAGGCCCTCAGTCAGACCCATTGTTGACATGTGGCAAGACGCTCCTCGGGGCGCGTCTTGCTTGGGCCTCTCTCCTGGAGGCGCTCAGTCAGACCGAGTGCTGACATAAGGCAAGACGCTCCTCGAAGCGTCTTGCTGGGGCCTCTCTCCTGGAGGCGCTCAGTCAGACCCAGTGCTGACATGTGGCAAGATGCTCCTCGGGGCGCGTCTTGCTTGGGCCTCTCTCCTGGAGGCGCTCAGTCAGACTGAGTAGTGACATGTGGCCTGACGCTCCTCGGGGCGCGTCTTGCTTGGGCCTCTCTCCTGGAGGCACTCAGTCAGACCCAGTGGTGACATGTGGCAAGACACTCCTCGGGGCACGTCTTGCTTGGGCCTCTCTCCTGGAGGCCCTCTGTCAGACCCAGTGTTGACATGTGTCAAGACGCTCCTCGGGGCGCGTCTTGCTTGGGCTTCTCTCCTGGAGGCCCTCAGTCAGACCCATTGTTGACATGTGGCAAGACGCTCCTCGTGGCGCGTCTTGCTTGGGCTTCTCTCCTGGAGGCGCTCAGACAGACCCAGTGTTGACATGTGACAAGACGCTCCTCGGGGCGCGTCTTGCTTGGGCCTCTCTCCTGGAGGCACTCAGTCAGAACCAGAGGTGACATGTGGCAAGACGCTCCTCGGGGTGCGTCTTGCTTGGGCCTCTCTCCTGGAGGCACTCAGTCAGAACCAGAGGTGACATGTGGCAAGACGCTCCTCGGGGCGCGTCTTGTCTGGGCCTCTCTCCTGGAGGCCCTCTGTCAGACCCATTGTTGACATGTGGCAAGACGCTCCTCGGGGCGCGTCTTGCTTGGGCCTCTCTCCTGGAGGCGCTCAGTCAGACCGAGTGCTGACATTAGGCAAGACGCTCCTCGGGGCGCGTCTTGCTGGAGCCTCTCTCCTGGAGGCACTCAGTCAGACCCAGTGCTGACATGTGGCAAGACGCTCCTCGGGGCGCGTGTTGCTTGGGCCTCTCTCCTGGATGCGTTCATTCAGACCCAGTGTTGACATGTGGCAAGACTCTCCTCGGGGCGCGTCTTGCTTGGGCTTCTCTCATGGAGGCCCTCAGTCCGAGCCAGTGTTGACATGTGTCAAGACGCTCCTCGGGGCGTGTCTTGCTTGGGCTTCTCTCCTGGAGGCCCTCAGTCAGACCCATTGTTGACATGTGGCAAGACGCTCCTCGGGGCACGTCTTGCTTGGGCCTCTCTCCTGGAGGCGCTCAGTCAGATAGAGTAGTGACATGTGACAAGATGCTCCTCGGGGCGCGTCTTGCTTGGGCCTCTCTCCTGGAGGCGCTCAGTCAGACCCAGTGTTGACAGGTGGCAAGACGCTCCTCGGGGCGCGTCTTGCTTGGGCCTCTCTCCTGGAGGTTCTCAGTCAGACCCAGTGTTGACATGTGGCAAGATGCTCCTCGGGGCACGTCTTGCTGGGGCTTCTCTCATGGAGGCACTCAGTCAGACCCTGTGTTGACATGTGGCAAGACGCTCCTCGGGCCACGTCTTGCTTGGACCTCTCTCCTGGAGGCGCTCAGTCAGACCCACAGGAGACATGTGTCAAGATGCTCCTCGGGGCGCGTCTTGCTTGGGCCTCTCTCCTGGAGGTGCTCAGTCAGACCAAGTGCTGACATGTGGCAAGACGCTCCTCGGGGCGCGTCTTGCTTGGGCTTCTCTCCTGGAGGCCCTCAGTCAGACCCATTGTTGACATCTGGCAAAACGCTCCTCGGGGCGCGTCTCATTTGGGCCTCTCTCCTGGAGGCGCTCAGTCAGACCCAGTGGTGACATGTGGCAAGACACTCCTCGGGGCGCGTATTGCTTGGGCCTCTCTCCTGGATGCCCTCTGTCAGACCCAGTGTTGACATGTGGCAAGACTCTCCTCGGGGAGCATCTTAATTGGGCTTCTCTCATGGAGGCCCTCAGTCAGACCGTGTTGACATGTGTCAAGACGCTCCTCGGGGCGCGTCTTGCTTGGGCCTCTCTCCTGGAGGCGCTCAGTCAGACCCAGTGTTGACATGTGGCAAGACGCTCCTCGGGGCGCTTCTTTCTTGGGCTTCTCTCCTGGAGGCCCTCAGTCAGACCCATTGTTGACATGTGGCAAGACGCTCCTCGGGGCACGTCTTGCTTGGGCCTCTCTCCTGGAAGCGCTCAGTCAGATAGAGTAGTGACATGTGACAAGATGCTCCTCGGGGCGCGTCTTGCTTGGGCTTCTCTCCTGGAGGCGCTCAGTCAGACCCAGTGTTGACAGGTGGCAAGACGCTCCTCGGGGCGTGTCTTGCTTGGGCCTCTCTCCTGGAGGTTCTCAGTCAGACCCAGTGTTGACATGTGGCAAGATGCTCCACGGGGCACGTCTTGCTGGGGCTTCTCTCATGGAGGCACTCAGTCAGACCCTGTGTTGACATGTGGCAAGACGCTCCTCGGGCCACGTCTTGCTTGGACCTCTCTCCTGGAGGCGCTCAGTCAGACCCAGAGGAGACATGTGTCAAGATGCTCCTCGGGGCGCGTCTTGCTTGGGCCTCTCTCCTGGAGGCCCTCAGTCAGACCCATTGTTGACATCTGGCAAGACGCTCCTCGGGGCGCGTCTCATTTGGGCCTCTCTCCTGGAGGCGCTCAGTAAGACCGAGTGCTGACATGTGGCAAGACGCTCCTTGGGGCGCGTCTTGCTTGGGCTTCTCTCCTGGAGGCCCTCAGTCAGACCCATTGTTGACATGTGGCAAGATGCTCCTCGGGGCGCATCTTGCTTGGGCCTCTCCCCTTGAGGCCCTCTGTCAGACCCAGTGTTGACATGTGGCAAAACGCTCCTCCAGGCGCGTCTTGCTGGGGCTTCTCTCATGGAGGCACTCAGTCAGACCCAGTGTTGACATGTGGCAAGACGCTCCTCAGGGTGCGTCTTGCTTGGGCCTCTCTCCACGAGGCGCTCAGTCAGACCCAGTGTTGACATGTGACAAGACGCTCCTCGGGGCGCGTCTTGCTTGGGCCTCTCTCCTGGAGGTGCTCAGTCAGACCCAGAGGTGACATGTGGCAAGACGCTCCTCGGGGCGCGTCTTGCTTGGGCCTCTCTCCTGGAGAAGCTCAGTCAGACCCAGTGTTGACATGTGGCAAGACGCTCCTCGGGGCACGTCTTGCTTGGGCCTCTCTCCTGGAGGCGCTCAGTCAGACCGAGTGCTGACATGTGGCAAGATGCTCCTTGGGGCGCGTCTTGCTTGGGCTTCTCTCCTGGAGGCCCTCAGTCAGACCCATTGTTGACATGTGGCAAGACGCTCCTCGGGGCGCGTCTTGCTTGGGCCTCTCTCCTGGGGAGGCGATCAGTCAGACCCAGTGTTGACATGTGTCAAGAGGCTCTTTGGGCGTTTCTTGCTTGGGCCTCTCTCCTGGAGGCGCTCAGTCAGACCCAGTGTTGACATGTGGAAAGACGCTCGTCGGGGCGCGTCTTGCTTGGGCCTCTCTCCTGGAGGCGCTCAGTAAGACCGAGTGCTGACATGTGGCAAGACGCTCCTCGGGGTGCATCTTGCTTGGGCTTCTCTCCTGGAGGCCCTCAGTCAGACCCATTGTTGACATGTGGCAAGATGCTCCTCGGGGCGCATCTTGCTTGGGCCTCTACCCTTGAGGCCCTCTGTCAGACCCAGTGTTGACATGTGGCAAAACGCTCCTCCAGGCGCTTCTTGCTGGGGCTTCTCTCATGGAGGCACTCAGTCAGACCCAGTGTTGACATGTGGCAAGACGCTCCTCAGGGCACGTCTTGCTTGGGCCTCTCTCCTGGGGAGGCGATCATTCAGACCCAGTGTTGACATGTGTCAAGACGCTCCTCGGGCGTTTTTTGCTTGGGCCTCTCTCCACGAGGCGGTCAGTCAGACCCAGTGTTGACATGTGACAAGACGCTCCTCGGGGCGCGTCTTGCTTGGGCCTCTCTCCTGGAGGTGCTCAGTCAGACCCAGAGGTGACATGTGGCAAGACGCTCCTCGGGGCACGTCTTGCTTGGGCCTCTCTCCTGGAGGCGCTCAGTCAGACCGAGTGCTGACATGTGGCAAGATGCTCCTTGGGGCGCGTCTTGCTTGGGCTTATCTCCTGGAGGCGCTCAGTCAGACTGAGTAGTGACATGTGGCCTGACGCTCCTCGGGGCGCGTGTTGCTTGGGCCTCCTTCTTGGAGGTGCTCAGTCAGACCAAGTGGTGACATGTGGCAAGACACTCCACGGGGCGCGTCTTGCTTGGGCTTCTCTCCTGGAGGCGCTCAGTCAGACCGAGTGCTGACATGTGGCAAGACGCTCCTCGGGCCGCGTGTTGCTTGGGCTTCTCTCCTGGAGGCCCTCAGTCAGACCCTTTGTTGACATGTGGCAAGACGCTCCTCGGGGCGCGTCTTGCTTGGGCCTCTCTCCTGGAGGTGCTCAGTCAGACTGAACGCTGACATGTGGCAAGACGCTCCTCGGGGCGCGTCTTGCTTGGGCTTCTCTCCTGGAGGCACTCAGTCAGACCCAGTGGTGACATGTGGCAAGACACTCCTCGGGGCACGTCTTGCTTGGGCCTCTCTCCTGGGGAGGCGATCAGTCAGACCCAGTGTTGACATGTGTCAAGAGGCTCTTTGGGCGTTTCTTGCTTGGGCCTCTTTCCTGGAGGCGCTCAGTCAGACCCAGTGTTGACATGTGGAAAGACGCTCGTCGGGGCGCGTCTTGCTTGGGCCTCTCTCCTGGAGGCGCTCAGTAAGACCGAGTGCTGACATGTGGCAAGACGCTCCTCGGGGTGCATCTTGCTTGGGCTTCTCTCCTGGAGGCCCTCAGTCAGACCCATTGTTGACATGTGGCAAGATGCTCCTCGGGGCGCATCTTGCTTGGGCCTCTACCCTTGAGGCCCTCTGTCAGACCCAGTGTTGACATGTGGCAAAACGCTCCTCCAGGCGCTTCTTGCTGGGGCTTCTCTCATGGAGGCACTCAGTCAGACCCAGTGTTGACATGTGGCAAGACGCTCCTCAGGGCACGTCTTGCTTGGGCCTCTCTCCTGGGGAGGCGATCAGTCAGACCCAGTGTTGACAT
Organism: Nothobranchius furzeri; assembly: GCF_043380555.1. Classification (NCBI taxonomy): domain Eukaryota; kingdom Metazoa; phylum Chordata; class Actinopteri; order Cyprinodontiformes; family Nothobranchiidae; genus Nothobranchius; species Nothobranchius furzeri. The sequence goes on along the minus strand of NC_091751.1, from coordinate 8,762,033 downwards.
GTGTCAAGACGCTCCTCGGGCGTTTTTTGCTTGGGCCTCTCTCCACGAGGCGGTCAGTCAGACCCAGTGTTGACATGTGACAAGACGCTCCTCGGGGCGCGTCTTGCTTGGGCCTCTCTCCTGGAGGTGCTCAGTCAGACCCAGAGGTGACATGTGGCAAGACGCTCCTCGGGGCACGTCTTGCTTGGGCCTCTCTCCTGGAGGCGCTCAGTCAGACCGAGTGCTGACATGTGGCAAGATGCTCCTTGGGGCGCGTCTTGCTTGGGCTTATCTCCTGGAGGCGCTCAGTCAGACTGAGTAGTGACATGTGGCCTGACGCTCCTCGGGGCGCGTGTTGCTTGGGCCTCCTTCTTGGAGGTGCTCAGTCAGACCAAGTGGTGACATGTGGCAAGACACTCCACGGGGCGCGTCTTGCTTGGGCTTCTCTCCTGGAGGCGCTCAGTCAGACCGAGTGCTGACATGTGGCAAGACGCTCCTCGGGCCGCGTGTTGCTTGGGCTTCTCTCCTGGAGGCCCTCAGTCAGACCCTTTGTTGACATGTGGCAAGACGCTCCTCGGGGCGCGTCTTGCTTGGGCCTCTCTCCTGGAGGTGCTCAGTCAGACTGAACGCTGACATGTGGCAAGACGCTCCTCGGGGCGCGTCTTGCTTGGGCTTCTCTCCTGGAGGCACTCAGTCAGACCCAGTGGTGACATGTGGCAAGACACTCCTCGGGGCACGTCTTGCTTGGGCCTCTCTCCTGGAGGCCCTCTGTCAGACCCAGTGTTGACATGTGTCAAGACGCTCCTCGGGGCGCGTCTTGCTTGGGCTTCTCTCCTGGAGGCCCTCAGTCAGACCCATTGTTGACATGTGGCAAGACGCTCCTCGTGGCGCGTCTTGCTTGGGCTTCTCTCCTGGAGGCGCTCAGACAGACCCAGTGTTGACATGTGACAAGACGCTCCTCGGGGCGCGTCTTGCTTGGGCCTCTCTCCTGGAGGCACTCAGTCAGAACCAGAGGTGACATGTGGCAAGACGCTCCTCGGGGCGCGTCTTGTCTGGGCCTCTCTCCTGGAGGCCCTCTGTCAGACCCATTGTTGACATGTGGCAAGACGCTCCTCGGGGCGCGTCTTGCTTGGGCCTCTCTCCTGGAGGCGCTCAGTCAGACCGAGTGCTGACATTAGGCAAGACGCTCCTCGGGGCGCGTCTTGCTGGAGCCTCTCTCCTGGAGGCACTCAGTCAGACCCAGTGCTGACATGTGGCAAGACGCTCCTCGGGGCGCGTGTTGCTTGGGCCTCTCTCCTGGATGCGCTCATTCAGACCCAGTGTTGACATGTGGCAAGACTCTCCTCGGGGCGCGTCTTGCTTGGGCTTCTCTCATGGAGGCCCTCAGTCCGAGCCAGTGTTGACATGTGTCAAGACGCTCCTCGGGGCGTGTCTTGCTTGGGCTTCTCTCCTGGAGGCCCTCAGTCAGACCCATTGTTTACATGTGGCAAGACGCTCCTCGGGGCACGTCTTGCTTGGGCCTCTCTCCTGGAGGCGCTCAGTCAGACCGAGTAGTGACATGTGGCAAGACGCTCCTCGGGGCGCGTCTTGCTTGGACCTCCCTCCTGGAGGCGCTCAGTCAGACCGAGTAGTGACATTTGGCAAGACGCTCCTCGGGGCGCGTCTTGCTTGGACCTCTCTCCTGGAGGCGCTCAGTTAGACCGAGTAGTGACATGTGGCAAGACGCTCCTCGGGGCACGTCTTGCTGGGGCCTCTCTCCTGGAGGTGCTCAATCAGACCCAGTGGTGACACGTGGCAAGACGCTCCTCTGGGTGCGTCTTGCTTGGGCCTCTCTCCTGGAGGAGCTCAGTCAGACCCAGTGGTGACACGTGGTTAAGACTCTCCTCGGGGCGCATCTTGCTTGGGCCTCTCTCCTGGAGGCGCTAAGTCAGACCCAGTGTTGACACGTGGCAAGACGCTCCTCGGGGCGCGTCTTGCTTGGGCCTCTCTCCTGGAGGCGCTCAGTCAGACACAGTGTTGACACGTGGCAAGACACTCCTCGGGGCGCGTCTTGCTTGAGCTTCTCTCATGGAGGCCCTCAGTAAGACCCATTGTTGACATGTGGAAAGAAGCTCCTCGGGGCGCGTCTTGCTTTGGCTTCTCTCCTGGAGGCCCTCAGTCAGACCCATTGTTCATATGTGGCAAGACGCTCCTCGGGGCACGAGTTGCTTGGACCTCTCTCCTGGAGGCGCTCAGTCAGACCGAGTAGTGACATGTGGCAAGACGCTCCTCGGGGCGCGTCTTGCTTGGGCCTCTCTGCTGGAGGCACTCAATTAGACCCAGTGTTGACATGTGGCAAGACGCTCCTCGGGGCGAGTCTTGCTTGGGCTTCTCTCCTGGAGGCCCTCAGTCAGACCCATTGTTGACATGTGGCAAGACGCTCCTCGGGGCGCTTCTTGCTTGGGCCTCTCTCCTGGAGGCGCTCAGTCAGACCCAGATGTGACATGTGGCAAGACGCTCCTCGGGCCTCTCTCCTGGAGGCGCTCAGTCAGACCCAGTGTTGACATGTGTCAAGACGCTCCTCGGGCGTTTCTTGCTTGGGCCTCTCTCCTGGAGGTGCTCAGTCAGATCCAGTGTTGACATGTGGCAAGACGCTCCTCGGGGCGCGTCTTGCTGGGGCTTCTCTCATGGAGGCACTCAGTCAGACCCAGTGTTGACATGTGGCAAGATGCTCCTCGGGGCACGTCTTGCTTGGGCCTCTCTCCTGGAGGCGCTCAGTCAGACCCAGAGGAGACATGTGTCAAGACGCTCCTCGGGGCGCGTCTTGCTTGGGCCTCTCTCCTGGAGGCGCTCAGTCAGACCCAGTGTTCACATGTGGCAAGAGGCTCCTCGGGGCGCGTCTGGCTTTGGCCTCTCTCCTGGAGACGCTCAGTCAGACCCAGTGTTGACATGTGAAAAGACGCTCCTCGGGGCGCGTCTTGCTTGGGCCTCTCTCCTGGAGGCGCTCAGTCAGACCGAGTGCTGACATGTGGCAAGACGCTCCTCGGGGCGCATCTTGCTTGGTCTTCTCTCCTGGAGGCCCTCAGTCAGACCCAGTGTTGACATGTGGCAAGACGCTCCTCGGGGCACGTCTTGCTTGGGCTTCTCTCCTGGAGGCGCTCAGAAAGACCCAGTGTTGACATGTGACACGACGCTCCTCGGGGCGCGTCTTGCTTGGGCCTCTCTCCTGGAAGCGCTCAGTCAGACCCAGTGGTTACATGTGGCAAGACACTCCTCGGGGCGCGTCTTGCTTGGGCCTCTCTCCTGGAGGCCCTCTGTCAGACCCAGTGTTGGCATGTGGCAAGACGCTCCTCAGGGCGCGTCTTGGTTGGGTCTCTCTCCTGGAGGCGCTCAGTCAGACCCAGTGGTGACATGTGGCAAGACGCTCCTCGGGTCGCGTATTGCTTGGGCCTCTCTCCTGGATGCCCTCTGTCCGACCGAGTTTTGACATGTGGCAAGACTCTCCTCGGGGCTCGTCTTGCTTGGGCTTCTCTCATGGAGGCCCTCAGTCAGACCCAGTGTTGACATCTGTCAAGACGCTCCTCGGGGCGTGTCTTGCTTGGGCCTCTCTCCTGGAGGCGCTCAGTCAGACCCAGTGTTGACATGTGGCAAGACGCTCCTCGGGGCGCGTCTTGCTTGGGCCTCTCTCCTGGAGGCGCTCAGTCAGACCGAGTGCTGACATGTGGCAAGAAGCTCCTCGGGGCGCGTCTTGCTTGGGCTTCTCTCCCGGAGGCCCTCAGTAAGAGCCATTGTTGACATGTGGCAAAACGCTCCTCGGGGCGTGTCTTGCTTGGGCCTCTCTCCAGAAGGCCCTCAATCAGACCCAGTGTTGACACGTGGCAAGACGCTCCTCGGGGCGTGTCTTGCTTGGGCCTCTCTCCTGGAGGCGCTCAGTCAGACTGAGTAGTGACATGTGGCCTGTCGCTCCTCGGGGCGCGTGTTGCTTGGGCCTCTCTCCTGGAGGCGCTCAGTCAGACCAAGTGGTGACATGTGGCAAGACACTCCTCGGGGCGCGTCTTGCTTGGGCCTCTCTCCTGGAGGCCCTCTGTCAGACCCAGTGTTGACATGTGGCAAGACACTCCTCGGGGCGCATCTTGCTTGGGCCTCTCTCATGGAGGCCCTCTGTCAGACCCAGTGTTGACATGTGTCAAGACGCTCCTCGGGGCGCATCTTGCTTGGGCCTCTCTCCTGGAGGCCCTCTGTCAGACCCAGTGTTGACATGTGGCAAGACACTCCTCGGGGCGCATCTTGCTTGGGCCTCTCTCCTGGAGGCTCTCAGTCAGACTGAGTGCTGACATGTGGCAAGAAGCTCCTCGGGGCGCGTCTTGCTTGGACTTCTTTCCTGGAGGCCCTCAGTAAGACCCATTGTTGACATGTGGCAAGACGCTCCTCGGGGCGCGTCTTGCTTGGGCCTCTCTCCTGGAGGCGCTCAGTCAGACTGAGTAGTGACATGTGGCCTGACGCTCCTCGGGGCGCGTGTTGCTTGGGCCTCTCTCCTGGAGGCCCTCAGTCAGACCCAGTGTTGACATGTGTCAAGACGCTCCTCGGGGCGTGTCTTGTTTGGGCTTCTCTCCTGGAGGCCCTTAGTCAGACCCATTGTTGACATGTGGCAAGACGCTCCTCGGGGCGCGTCTTGCTTGGGCCTCTCTCCTGGAGGCGCTCAGTCAGACCGAGTGCTGACATGTGGCAAGACGCTCCTCGAGCCGCGTGTTGCTTGGGCTTCTCTCCTGGAGGCCCTCAGTCAGACCCATTGTTGACATGTGGCAAGACGCTTCTCGGGGCGCGTCTTGCTTGGGCCTCTCTCCTGGAGGTGCTCAGTCAGACTGAGTGCTGACATGTGGCAAGACGCTCCTCGGGGCGCGTCTTGCTTGGGCTTCTCTCCTGGAGGCGCTCAGAAAGACCCAGTGTTGACATGTGACAAGACGCTCCTCGGGGCGCGTCTTGCTTGGGCCTCTCTCCTGGAGGCGCTCAGTCAGAACCAGAGGTGACATGTGGCAAGACGCTCCTCCGGGCGCATCTTGCTTGGGCCTCTCTCCTGGAGGCCCTCAGTCAGACCCATTGTTGACATATGGCAAGTCGCCCCTCGGGGCGCGTCTTGCTTGGGCCTCTCTCCTGGAGGCGCTCAGTCAGACTGAGTAGTGACATGTGGCCTGATGCTCCTCGGGGCGCGTCTTGCTTGGGCCTCTCTCCTGGAGGCGCTCAGTCAGACCCAGTGGTGACATGTGGCAAGACACTCCTCGGGGCGCGTCTTGCTTGGGCCTCTCTCCTGGAGGCCGTCTGTCAGACCCAGGGTTGACATGTGTCAAGACGCTCCTCGGGGCGCGTCTTGCTTGGGCTTCTCTCCTGGAGGCCCTCAGTCAGACCCATTGTTGACATGTGGCAAGACGCTCCTCGGGGCGCGTCTTGCTTGGGCTTCTCTCCTGGAGGCGCTCAGACAGACCCAGTGTTGACATGTGACAAGACGCTCCTCGGGACGCGTCTTGCTTGGGCCTCTCTCCTGGAGGCGCTCAGTCAGAACCAGAGGTGACATGTGGCAAGACGCTCCTCGGGGCGCGTCTTGCTTGGGCCTCTCTCCTGGAGGCCCTCTGTCAGACCCAGTGTTGACATGTGTCAAGACGCTCCTGGGGCGCGTCTTGCTTGGGCTTCTCTCCTGGAGGCGCTCAGAAAGACCCAGTGTTGACATGTGACAAGACGCTCCTCGGGGCGCGTCTTGCTTGGGCCTCTCTCCTGGAGGCGCTCAGTCAGAACCAGAGGTGACATGTGGCAAGACGCTCCTCGGGGCGCGTCTTGCTTGGGCCTCTCTCCTGGAGGCCCTCTTGCAGACCCAGTGTTGACATGTGGCAAGACGCTCCTCCGGGCGCATCTTGCTTGGACCTCTCTCCTGGAGAACCTCAGTCAGACCCATTGTTGACATGTGGCAAGACGCTCCTCGGGGCGCGTCTTGCTTGGGCCTCTCTCCTGGAGGAGCTCAGTCAGACCGAGTGCTGACATAAGGCAAGACGCTCCTCGGGGCGCGTCTTGCTGGGGCCTCTTTCCTGGAGGCGCTCAGTCAGACCCAGTGGTGACATGTGGCAAGACGCTCCTCGGGGCGCGTATTGCTTGGGCCTCTCTCCTGAATGCCCTCTGTCAGACCGAGTGTTGACATGTGGCCAGACTCTCCTCGGGGCGCGTCTTGCTTGGGCTTCTCTCATGGAGGCCCTCAGTCCGACCCAGTGTTGACATGTGTCAAGACGCTCCTCGGGGCGTGTCTTGCTTGGGCCTCTCTCCTGAAGGAGCTCAGTCAGACCCAGTGTTCACATGTGGCAAGACTCTCCTCGGGGCGCGTCTTGCTTGGGCCTCTCTCCTGGAGGCGCTCAGTCAGACCCAGTGTTGACATGTGGCAAGACGCTCCTCGGGGCATGTCTTGCTTGGGCCTCTCTCCTAGAGGCCCTCAGTCAGACCCAGTGTTGACATGTGGCAAGACGCTCCTCGGGGCGCGTCTTGCTTGGGCTTCTCTCCTGGAGGCCCTCAGTCAGACCCATTGTTGACATGTGGCAAGACGCTCCTCGGGGCACGTCTTGCTTGGGCCTCTCTCCTGGAGGCGCTCAGTCAGACCGAGTAGTGACATGTGGCAAGACGCTCCTCGGGGCGCGTCTTGCTTGGACCTCTCTCCTGGAGGCGCTCAGTTAGACCGAGTAGTGACATGTGGCAAGACGCTCCTCGGGGCGCGTCTTGCTTGGGCCTCTCTCCTGGAGGCCCTCTTTCAGACCCAGTGTTGACATGTGGCAAGACGCTCCTCCGGGCGCATCTTGCTTGGACCTCTCTCCTGGAGAACCTCAGTCAGACCCATTGTTGACATGTGGCAAGACGCTCCTCGGGGCGCGTCTTGCTTGGGCCTCTCTCCTGGAGGAGCTCAGTCAGACCGAGTGCTGACATAAGGCAAGACGCTCCTCGGGGCGCGTCTTGCTGGGGCCTCTTTCCTGGAGGCGCTCAGTCAGACCCAGTGGTGACATGTGGCAAGACGCTCCTCGGGACGCGTATTGCTTGGGCCTCTCTCCTGAATGCCCTCTGTCAGACCGAGTGTTGACATGTGGCCAGACTCTCCTCGGGGCGCGTCTTGCTTGGGCTTCTCTCATGGAGGCCCTCAGTCCGACCCAGTGTTGACATGTGTCAAGACGCTCCTCGGGGCGTGTCTTGCTTGGGCCTCTCTCCTGAAGGAGCTCAGTCAGACCCAGTGTTCACATGTGGCAAGACTCTCCTCGGGGCACGTCTTGCTTGGGCCTCTCTCCTGGAGGCGCTCAGTCAGACCCAGTGTTGACATGTGGCAAGACGCTCCTCGGGGCATGTCTTGCTTGGGCCTCTCTCCTGGAGACGCTCAGTCAGACCGAGTGCTGACATGTGGCAAGACGCTCCTCAGGGCGCGTCTTGCTTGGGCTTCTCTCCTGGAGGCCCTCAGTCAGACCCATTGTTGACATGTGGCAAGACGCTCCTCGGGGCGCGTCTTATTTGGGCCTCTCTCCTAGAGGCCCTCAGTCAGACCCAGTGTTGACATGTGGCAAGACGCTCCTCGGGGCGCGTCTTGCTTGGGCTTCTCTCCTGGAGGCCCTCAGTCAGACCCATTGTTGACATGTGGCAAGACGCTCCTCGGGGCACGTCTTGCTTGGGCCTCTCTCCTGGAGGCGCTCAGTCAGACCGAGTAGTGACATGTGGCAAGACGCTCCTCGGGGCGCGTCTTGCTTGGACCTCTCTCCTGGAGGCGCTCAGTTAGACCAAGTAGTGACATGTGGCAAGACGCTACTCGGGGCGCGTCTTGCTTGGGCCTCTCTCCTGGAGGCGCTCAGTAAGACAGAGTGCTGACATAAGGCAAGACGCTCCTCGGGGCGCGTCTTGCTGGGGCCTCTCTCCTGGAGGTGCTCAATCAGACCCAGTGGTGACACGTGGCAAGACGCTCCTCGGGGCGCGTCTTGCTTGGGCCTCTCTCCTGGAGGAGCTCAGTCAGACCCAGTGGTGACACGTGGCAAGACGCTCCTCAGGGCGCATCTTGCTTGGGCCTCTCTCCTGGAGGCGCTAAGTCAGACCCAGTGTTGACACGTGGCAAGACGCGCCTCGGGGCGCGTCTTGCTTGGGCCTCTCTCCTTGAGGCGCTCAGTCAGACCCAGTGTTGACATGTGGCAAGACGCTCCTCGGGGCGCGTCTTGCTTGGGCCTCTCTCATGGAGGCCCTCTGTCAGACCCAGTGTTGACATGTGTCAAGACGCTCCTCGGGGCTCGTCTTGCTTGGGCTTCTCTCCTGGAGGCCCTCAGTCAGACCCATTGTTGACATGTGGCAAGACGCTCCTCGGGGCACGTCTTGCTTGGGCCTCTCTCCTGGAGGCGCTCAATCAGACCCAGTGTTGACATGTGGCAAGACACTCCTCGGGGCGCGTCTTGCTTGGGCTTCTCATGGAGGCCCTCAGTCAGACCCAGTGTTGACATGTGTCAAGACGCTCCTCGGGGCGTGTCTTGCTTGGGCCTCTCTCCTGGAGGCGCTCAGTCAGACCCAGTTTGACATGTGGCAAGACGCTCCTCGGGGCGCTTCTTGCTTGGGCTTCTCTCCTGGAGGCCCTCAGTCAGACCCATTGTTGACATGTGGCAAGACGCTCCTCGGGGCACGTATTGCTTGGGCCTCTCTCCTGGAGGCGCTCAGTCAGACCGAGTAGTGACATGTGACAAGACTCTCCTCGGGGCGCGTCTTGCTTGGTTCTCTCTCCTGGAGGCGCTCAGTCAGACCCAGTGTTGACATGTGGCAAGACGCTCCTCGGGGCGCGTCTTGCTTGGGCCTCTCTCCTGGAGGTTCTCAGTCAGACCCAGTGTTGACATGTGGCAAGATGCTCCTCGGTGCACGTCTTGCTGGGGCTTCTCTCCTGGAGGCCCTCAGTCAGACCCATTGTTGACATGTGGCAAGACGCTCCTCGGGGCGCGTCTTGCTTGGGCCTCTCTCCAGAAGGCCCTCAATCAGACCCAGTGCTGACATGTGGCAAGACGCTCCTCGGGGCGCGTCTTGCTTGGGCTTCTCTCCTGGAGGCCCTCAGTCAGACCCATTGTTGACATGTGGCAAGACGCTCCTCAGGGCACGTCTCATTTGGGCCTCTCTCCTGGAGGCCCTCAGTCAGACCCAGTGTTGACATGTGGCAAGACGCTCCTCGGGGCGCGTCTTGCTTGGGCTTCTCTCCTGGAGGCCCTCAGTCAGACCCATTGTTGACATGTGGCAAGACGCTCCTTGGGGCACGTCTTGCTTGGGCCTCTCTCCTGGAGGCGCTCAGTCAGACCGAGTAGTGACATGTGGCAAGACGCTCCTCGGGGCGCGTCTTGCTTGGGCCTCTCTCCTGGAGGCGCTCAGTCAGACCGAGTGCTGACATAAGGCAAGACGCTCCTCGGGGCGCGTCTTGCTGGGGCCTCTCTCCTGGAGGTGCTCAATCAGACCCAGTGGTGACACGTGGCAAGACGCTCCTCGGGGCGCGTCTTGCTTGGGCCTCTCTCCTGGGGGAGCTCAGTCGGACCCAGTGGTGACACGTGGCAAGACGCTCCTCGGGGCGCATCTTGCTTGGGCCTCTCTCCTGGAGGCGCTAAGTCAGACCCAGTGTTGACACGTGGCAAGACGCTCCTCGGGGCGCGTCTTGCTTTGGCCTCTCTCCTGGAGGCGCTCAGTCAGACCGAGTGCTGACATGTGGCAAGAAGCTCCTCGGGGCGCGTCTTGCTTGGGCTTCTCTCCTGGAGCTCCTCAGTCAGACCCATTGTTGACATGTGGCAAGACGCTCCTCGGGGCGCGTCTTGCTTGGGCCTCTCTCCAGAAGGCCCTCAATCAGACCCACTGTTGACACGTGGCAAGACGCTCCTCGGGGCGCTTCTTGCTTGGGCCTCTCTCCTGGAGGCGCTCAGTCAGACCCAGTGGTGACATGTGGCAAGACGCTCCTCGGGGCGCGTATTGCTTGGGCCTCTCTCCTGGATGCCCTCTGTCAGACCCAGTGTTGACATGTGGCAAGACTCTCCTCGGGGCGCTTCTTACTTGGGCTTCTCTCCTGGAGGCCCTCAGTCAGACCCATTGTTGACATGTGGCAAGACGCTCCTCGGGGCCCGTCTTGCTTGGGCTTCTCTCCTGGAGGCCCTCAGTCAGACCCATTGTTGACATGTGGCAAGACGCTCCTCGGGGCACGTCTTGCTTGGGCCTCTCTCCTGGAGGCGCTCAGTCAGACCGAGTAGTGACATGTGGCAAGACGCTCCTCGGGGCGCGTCTTGCTTGGACCTCTCTCCTGGAGGCGCTCAGTTAGACCAAGTAGTGACATGTGGCAAGACGCTACTCGGGGCGCGTCTTGCTTGGGCCTCTCTCCTGGAGGTGCTCAATCAGACCCAGTGGTGACACGTGGCAAGACGCTCCTCGGGGCGCGTCTTGCTTGGGCCTCTCTCCTGGAGGAGCTCAGTCAGACCCAGTGGTGACACGTGGCAAGACGCTCCTCGGGGCGCATCTTGCTTGGGCCTCTCTCCTGGAGGCGCTAAGTCAGACCCAGTGTTGACACGTGGCAAGACGCTCCTCGGGGCGCGTCTTGCTTGGGCCTCTCTCCTTGAGGCGCTCAGTCAGACCCAGTGTTGACATGTGGCAAGACGCTCCTCGGGGCACGTCTTGCTTGGGCCTCTCTCATGGAGGCCCTCTGTCAGACCCAGTGTTGACATGTGTCAAGACGCTCCTCGGGGCTCGTCTTGCTTGGGCTTCTCTCCTGGAGGCCCTCAGTCAGACCCATTGTTGACATGTGGCAAGACGCTCCTCGGGGCGCGTCTTGCTTGGGCCTCTCTCCTGGAGGCGCTCAATCAGACCCAGTGTTGACATGTGGCAAGACACTCCTCGGGGCGCGTCTTGCTTGGGCCTCTCTCCTGGAGGCGCTCAGTCAGACCCAGTTTGACATGTGGCAAGACGCTCCTCGGGGCGCTACTTGCTTGGGCTTCTCTCCTGGAGGCCCTCAGTCAGACCCATTGTTGACATGTGGCAAGACGCTCCTCGGGGCACGTATTGCTTGGGCCTCTCTCCTGGAGGCGCTCAGTCAGACCGAGTAGTGACATGTGACAAGACTCTCCTCGGGGCGCGTCTTGCTTGGTTCTCTCTCCTGGAGGCGCTCAGTCAGACCCAGTGTTGACATGTGGCAAGACGCTCCTCGGGGCGCGTCTTGCTTGGGCCTCTCTCCTGGAGGTTCTCAGTCAGACCCAGTGTTGACATGTGGCAAGATGCTCCTCGGTGCACGTCTTGCTGGGGCTTCTCTCCTGGAGGCCCTCAGTCAGACCCATTGTTGACATGTGGCAAGACGCTCCTCGGGGCGCGTCTTGCTTGGGCCTCTCTCCAGAAGGCCCTCAATCAGACCCAGTGCTAACATGTGGCAAGACGCTCCTCGGGGCGCGTCTTGCTTGGGCTTCTCTCCTGGAGGCCCTCAGTCAGACCCATTGTTGACATGTGGCAAGACGCTCCTCGAGGCACGTCTCATTTGGGCCTCTCTCCTGGAGGCCCTCAGTCAGACCCAGTGTTGACATGTGGCAAGACGCTCCTCGGGGCGCGTCTTGCTTGGGCTTCTCTCCTGGAGGCCCTCAGTCAGACCCATTGTTGACATGTGGCAAGACGCTCCTTGGGGCACGTCTTGCTTGGGCCTCTCTCCTGGAGGCGCTCAGTCAGACCGAGTAGTGACATGTGGCAAGACGCTCCTCGGGGCGCGTCTTGCTTGGGCCTCTCTCCTGGAGGCGCTCAGTCAGACCGAGTGCTGACATAAGGCAAGACGCTCCTCGGGGCGCGTCTTGCTGGGGCCTCTCTCCTGGAGGTGCTCAATCAGACCCAGTGGTGACACGTGGCAAGACGCTCCTCGGGGCGCGTCTTGCTTGGGCCTCTCTCCTGGGGGAGCTCAGTCGGACCCAGTGGTGACACGTGGCAAGACGCTCCTCGGGGCGCATCTTGCTTGGGCCTCTCTCCTGGAGGCGCTAAGTCAGACCCAGTGTTGACACGTGGCAAGACGCTCCTCGGGGCGCGTCTTGCTTTGGCCTCTCTCCTGGAGGCGCTCAGTCAGACCGAGTGCTGACATGTGGCAAGAAGCTCCTCGGGGCGCGTCTTGCTTGGGCTTCTCTCCTGGAGCTCCTCAGTCAGACCCATTGTTGACATGTGGCAAGACGCTCCTCGGGGCGCGTCTTGCTTGGGCCTCTCTCCTGGAGGCGCTCAGTCAGACCCAGTGGTGACATGTGGCAAGACGCTCCTCGGGGCGCGTATTGCTTGGGCCTCTCTCCTGGATGCCCTCTGTCAGACCCAGTGTTGACATGTGGCAAGACTCTCCTCGGGGCGCTTCTTGCTTGGGCTTCTCTCCTGGAGGCCCTCAGTCAGACCCATTGTTGACATGTGGCAAGACGCTCCTCGGGGCCCGTCTTGCTTGGGCCTCTCTCCTGGAGGCGCTCAGTCAGACCGAGTAGTGACATGTGACAAGACGCTCCTCGGGGCGCGTCTTGCTTGGGCCTCTCTCCTGCAGGCGCTCAGTCAGACCCAGTGTTGACATGTGGCAAGACGCTCCTCGGGGCGCATCTTGCTTGGGCCTCTCTCCTGGAGGTTCTCAGTCAGACCCAGTGTTGACATGTGGCAAGATGCTCCTCGGGGCGCGTCTTGCTGGGGCTTCTCTCATGGAGGCACTCAGTCAGACCCAGTGTTGACATGTGGCAAGACGCTCCTCGGGGCACGTCTTGCTTGGGCCTCTCTCCTGGAGGCGCTCAGTCAGACCCAGAGGAGACATGTGTCTAGATGCTCCTCGGGGCGCGTCTTGCTTGGGCCTCTCTCCTGGAGGCGCTCAGTCAGACCGAGTGCTGACATGTGGCAAGACGCTCCTCCGGGCGCGTCTTGCTTGGGCCTCTCTCCTGGAGGCGCTCAGTCAGACCCAGTGTTCACATGTGGCAAGACGCTCCTCGGGGCACGTCTTGCTTGGGCCTCTCTCCGTGAGGCGCTCAGTCAGACCCAGTGTTGACATGTGGCAAGACGATCCTCGGGGCGCGTCTTGCTTGGGCTTCTCTCCTGGAGGCCCTCAGTCAGACCCATATTTGACATGTGGCAAGACGCTCCTCGGGGCGCGTCTTGCTTGGGCCTCTCTCCAGAAGGCCCTCAATCAGACCCAGTGTTGACACGTGGCAAGACGCTCCTCGAGGCGCTTCTTGCTTGGGCCTTTCTCCTGGAGGCGCTCAGTCAGACCCAGTGGTGACATGTGGCAAGACGCTCCTCGGGGCACGTATTGCTTGGGCCTCCCTCCTGGATGCCCTCTGTCAGACCCAGTGTTGACATGTGGCAAGACTCTCCTCGGGGCGCGTCTTGCTTGGGCTTCTCTCATGGAGGCCCTCAGTCAGACCCAGTGTTGACATGTGGCAAGACGCTCCTCGGGGCGCTTCTTGCTTGGGCTTCTCTCCTGGAGGCCCTCAGTCAGACCCATTGTTGACATGTGGCAAGATGCTCCTCGGGGCACGTCTTGCTTGGGCCTCTCTCCTGGAGGCGCTCAGTCAGACCGAGTAGTGACATTTGACAAGACGCTCCTCGGGGCGCGTCTTGCTTGGGCCTCTTTCCTGGAGGTTCTCAGTCAGACCCAGTGTTGACATGTCGCAAGATGCTCCTCGGGGCACGTCTTGCTGGGGCTTCTCTCATGGAGGCACTCAGTCAGACCCAGTGTTGACATGTGGCAAGACGCTCCTCGGGGCACGTCTTGCTTGGGCCTCTCTCCTGGAGGCGCTCAGTCAGACCCAGAGGAGACATGTGTCAAGATGCTCCTCGGGGCGCGTCTTGCTTGGGCCTCTCTCCTGGAGGCGCTCAGTCAGACCGAGTGCTGACATGTGGCAAGACGCTCCTCCGGGCGCGTCTTGCTTGGGCCTCTCTCCTGGAGGCGCTCAGTCAGACCCAGTGTTCACACGTGGCAAGACGCTCCTCGGGGCGCGTCTTGCTTGGGCCTCTCTCCTGGAGGCGCTCAGTCAAACCCAGTGTTGACATGTGGCAAGACGCTCCTCGGGGCGCATCTTGCTTGGGCCTCTCTCATGGTGGCCCTCTGTCAGACCGAGTGTTGACATGTGGCAAGACTTTCCTCGGGGCGCGTCTTGCTTGGGCTTCTCTCATGGAGGCCCTCAGTCCGACCCAGTGTTGACATGTGTCAAGACGCTCCTCGGGGCATGTCTTGCTTGGGCCTCTCTCCTGGAGGCGCTCAGTCAGACCCAGTGCTGACATGTGGCAAGAGGCTCCTCCGGGCGCGTCTTGCTTGGGCCTCTCTCCTGAAGGCGCTCAGTCAGACCCAGTGTTCACATGTGGCAAGACTCTCCTCGGGGCGCGTCTTGCTTGGGCTTCTCTCCTGGAGGCCCTCAGTCAGACCCATTGTTGACATGTGGCAAGACGCTCCTCGGGGCACGTCTTGCTTGGGCCTCTCTCCTGGAGGCGCTCAGTCAGACCGAGTGCTGACATAAGGCAAGACGCTCCTCGGGGCGCGTCTTGCTGGGGCCTCTCTCCTGGAGGTGCTCAATCAGACCCAGTGGTTACACGTGGCAAGACGCTCCTCGGGGCGCGTCTTGCTTGGGCCTCTCTCCTGGAGGAGCTCAGTCAGACCCAGTGGTGACACGTGGCAAGACGCTCCTCGGGGCGCATCTTGCTTGGGCCTCTCTCCTGGAGGCGCTAAGTCAGACCCAGTGTTGACACGTGGCAAGACGCTCCTCGGGGCGCGTCTTGCTTGGGCCTCTCTCCTGGAGGCGCTCAGTCAGACCCAGTGTTGACATGTGGCAAGACACTCCTCGGGGCGCGTCTTGCTTGGGCCTCTCTCATGGGGGCCCTCTGTCAGACCCAGTGTTGACATGTGGCAAGACGCTCCTCGGGGCGCGTCTTGCTTGGGCCTCTCTCCTGGAGGCGCTCAGTCAGACCGAGTGCTGACATGTGGCAAGAAGCTCCTCGGGGCGCGTCTTGCTTGGGCTTCTATCCTGGAGGCCCTCAGTCAGACCCATTGTTGACATGTGGCAAGACGCTCCTCGGGGCGCATCTTGCTTGGGCCTCTCTCCAGAAGGCCCTCAATCAGACCCACTGTTGACACGTGGCAAGACGCTCCTCGGGACGCTTCTTGCTTGGGCCTCTCTCCTGGAGGCGCTCGGTCAGACCCAGTGGTGACAAGTGGCAAGACGCTCCTCGGGGCGCGTATTGCTTGGGCCTCTCTCCTGGATGCCCTCTGTCAGACCCAGTGTTGACATGTGGCAAGACTCTCCTCGGGGCGCTTCTTGCTTGGGCTTCTCTCCTGGAGGCCCTCAGTCAGACCCATTGTTGACATGTGGCAAGACGCTCCTCGGGGCACGTCTTGCTTGGGCCTCTCTCCTGGAGGCGCTCAGTCAGACCGAGTAGTGACATGTGACAAGACGCTCCTCGGGGCGCGTCTTGCTTGGGCCTCTCTCCTGGAGGCGCTCAGTCAGACCCAGTGTTGACATGTGGCAAGACGCTCCTCGGGGCGCATCTTGCTTGGGCCTCTCTCCTGGAGGTTCTCAGTCAGACCCAGTGTTGACATGTGGCAAGATGCTCCTCGGGGTGCGTCTTGCTGGGGCTTCTCTCATGGAGGCACTCAGTCAGACCCAGTGTTGACATGTGGCAAGACGCTCCTCGGGGCACGTCTTGCTTGGGCCTCTCTCCTGGAGGTGCTCAGTCAGACCCAGAGGAGACATGTGTCAAGATGCTCCTCGGGGCGCGTCTTGCTTGGGCCTCTCTCCTGGAGGCGCTCAGTCAGACCGAGTGCTGACATGTGGCAAGACGATCCTCGGGGCGCGTCTTGCTTGGGCTTCTCTCCTGGAGGCGCTCAGTCAGACCCAGTGTTCACATGTGGCAAGACGCTCCTCGGGGCACGTCTTGCTTGGGCCTCTCTCCGTGAGGCGCTCAGTCAGACCCAGTGTTGACATGTGGCAAGACGATCCTCGGGGCGCGTCTTGCTTGGGCTTCTCTCCTGGAGGCCCTCAGTCAGACCCATTGTTGACGTGTGGCAAGACGCTCCTCGGGGTGCGTCTTGCTTGGGCCTCTCTCCAGAAGGCCCTCAATCAGACCCAGTGTTGACACGTGGCAAGACGCTCCTCGGGGCGCTTCTTGCTTGGGCCTTTCTCCTGGAGGCGCTCAGTCAGAACCAGTGGTGACAAGTGGCAAGACGCTCCTCGGGGCACGTATTGCTTGGGCCTCTCTCCTGGATGCCCTCTGTCAGACCCAGTGTTGACATGTGGCAAGACTCTCCTCGGGGCGCGTCTTGCTTGGGCTTCTCTCATGGAGGCCCTCAGTCAGACCCGGTGGTGACATGTGGCAAGACGCTCCTCGGGGCACGTATTGCTTGGGCCTCTCTCCTGGATGCCCTCTGTCAGACCCAGTGTTGACATGTGGCAAGACTCTCCTCGGGGCGCGTCTTGCTTGGGCCTCTCTCCTGGAGGCGCTCAGTCAGACCGAGTAGTGACATTTGACAAGATGCTCCTCGGGGCGCGTCTTGCTTGGGCCTCTCTCCTGGAGGCGCTCAGTCAGACCCAGTGTTGACAGGTGCAAGACGCTCCTCGGGGCGCGTCTTGCTTGGGCCACTTTCCTGGAGGTTCTCAGTCAGACCCAGTGTAGACATGTCGCAAGATGCTCCTCGGGGCACGTCTTGCTGGGGCTTCTCTCATGGAGGCACTCAGTCAGACCCAGTGTTGACATGTGGCAAGACGCTCCTCGGGGCACGTCTTGCTTGGGCCTCTCTCCTGGAGGCGCTCAGTCAGACCCAGAGGAGACATGTGTCAAGATGCTCCTCGGGGCGCGTCTTGCTTGGGCCTCTCTCCTGGAGGCGCTCAGTCAGACCGAGTGCTGACATGTGGCAAGACGCTCCTCCGGGCGCGTCTTGCTTGGGCCTCTCTCCTGGAGGCGCTCAGTCAGACCCAGTGTTCACACATGGCAAGACGCTCCTCGGGGCGCGTCTTGCTTGGGCCTCTCTCCTGGAGGCGCTCAGTCAAACCCAGTGTTGACATGTGGCAAGATACTCCTCGGGGCGCATCTTGCTTGGGCCTCTCTCATGGTGGCACTCTGTCAGACCGAGTGTTGACATGTGGCAAGACTCTCCTCGGGGCGCGTCTTGCTTGGGCTTCTCTCATGGAGGCCCTCAGTCCGACCCAGTGTTGACATGTATCAAGACGCTCCTCGGGGCGTGTCTTGCTTGGGCCTCTCTCCTGGAGGTGCTCAGTCAGACCCAGTGCTGACATGTGGGAAGAGGCTCCTCCGGGCGCGTCTTGCTTGGGCCTCTCTCCTGAAGGCGCTCAGTCAGACCCAGTGTTCACATGTGGCAAGACTCTCCTCGGGGCGCGTCTTGCTTGGGCCTCTCTCCTGGAGGCGCTCAGTCAGACCCAGTGTTGACATGTGGCAAGACGCTCCTCGGGGCATGTCTTGCTTGGGCCTCTCTCCTGGAGACGCTCAGTCAGACCGAGTGCTGACATGTGGCAAGACGCTCCTCGGGGCGCGTCTTGCTTGGGCTTCTCTCCTGGAGGCCCTCAGTCAGACCCATTGTTGACATGTGGCAAGACGCTCCTCGGGGCGCGTCTTATTTGGGCCTCTCTCGTAGAGGCCCTCAGTCAGACCCAGTGTTGACATGTGGCAAGACGCTCCTCGGGGCGCGTCTTATTTGGGCCTCTCTCCTAGAGGCCCTCAGTCAGACACAGTGTTGACATGTGGCAAGACGCTCCTCGGGGCGCGTCTTGCTTGGGCTTCTCTCCTGGAGGCCCTCAGTCAGACCCATTGTTGACATGTGGCAAGACGCTCCTCGGGGCACATCTTGCTTGGGCCTCTCTCCTGGAGGCGCTCAGTCAGACCGAGTAGTGACATGTGGCAAGACGCTCCTCGGGGCGCGTCTTGCTTGGACCTCTCTCCTGGAGGCGCTCAGTTAGACCGAGTAGTGACATGTGGCAAGACGCTCCTCGGGGCGCGACTTGCTTGGGCCTCTCTCCTGGAGGCGCTCAGTCAGACCGAGTGCTGACATAAGGCAAGACACTCCTCGGGGCGCGTCTTGCTGGGGCCTCTCTCCTGGAGGTGCTCAATCAGACCCAGTGGTGACACGTGGCAAGACACTCATCTTGGCGCGTCTTGCTTGGGCCTCTCTCCTGGAGGAGCTCAGTCAGACCCAGTGGCGACACGTGGCAAGACGCTCCTCGGGGCGCATCTTGCTTGGGCCTCTCTCCTGGAGGCGCTAAGTCAGACCCAGTGTTGACACGTGGCAAGACGCTCCTCGGGGCGCGTCTTGCTTGGGCCTCTCTCCTGGAGGCGCTTAGTCAGACCCAGTGTTGACATGTGGCAAGACACTCCTCGGGGCGCGTCTTGCTTGGGCCTCTCTCATGGAGGCCCTCTGTCAGACCCAGTGTTGACATGTGGCAAGACGCTCCTCGGGGCGCGTCTTGCTTGGGCCTCTCTCCTGGAGGCGCTCAGTCAGACCGAGTGCTGACATGTGGCAAGAAGCTCCTCGGGGCGCGTCTTGCTTGGGCTTCTCTCCTGGAGGCGCTCAGTCAGACCCAGTGTTCACATGTGGCAAGACGCTCCTCGGGGCGCGTCTTGCTTGGGCCTCTCTCCTGGAGGCGCTCAGTCAGACCGAGTGCTGACATGTGGCAAGACGCTCCTCGGGGCGCGTCTTGCTTGGGCTTCTCTCCTGGAGGCCCTCAGTCAGACCCATTGTTGACATGTGGCAAGACGCTCCTCGGGGCGCGTCTTGCTTGGGCCTCTCTCCAGAAGGCCCTCAATCAGACCCAGTGCTGACATGTGGCAAGACGCTCCTCGTGGCGCGTCTTGCTTCGGCCTCTCTCCTGGAGGCGCTCAGTCAGACCGAGTGCTGACATGTGGCAAGAAGCTCCTCGGGGCGCGTCTTGCTTCGGCTTCTCTCCTGGAGGCCCTCAGTCAGACCCATTGTTGACATGTGGCAAGACGCTCCTCGGGGCGCGTCTTGCTTGGGCTTCTCTCCTGGAGGCCCTCAGTCAGACCCATTGTTGACATGTGGCAAGACGCTCCTCGGGGCGCGTCTTGCTTGGGCCTCTCTCCAGAAGGCCCTCAATCAGACCCAGAGCTGACATGTGGCAAGACGCTCATCGGGGTGCGTCTTGCTTGGGCTTCTCTCCTGGAGGCCCTCAGTCAGACCCATTGTTGACATGTGGCAAGACGCTCCTCGGGGCGCGTCTCATTTGGGCCTCTCTCCTGGAGTCCCTCAGTCAAACCCAGTGTTGACATGTGGCAAGACGCTCCTCGGGGCGCGTCTTGCTTGGGCTTCTCTCCTGGAGGCCCTCAGTCAGACCCATTGTTGACATGTGGCAAGACGCTCCTCGGGGCACGTCTTGCTTGGGCCTCTCTCCTGGAGGCGCTCAGTCAGACCGAGTAGTGACATGTGGCAAGACGCTCCTCGGGGCGCGTCTTGCTTGGGCCTCTCTCCTGGAGGCGCTCAGTCAGACCGAGTGCTGACATAAGCAAGACGCTCCTCGGGGCGCGTCTTGCTGGGGCCTCTCTCCTGGAGGTGCTCAATCAGACCCAGTGGTGACACGTGGCAAGACGCTCCTCGGGGCGCGTCTTGCTTGGGCCTCTCTCCTGGAGGAGCTCAGTCGGACCCAGTGGTGACACCTGGCAAGACGCTCCTCGGGGCGCATCTTGCTTGGGCCTCTCTCCTGGAGGCGCTAAGTCAGACCCAGTGTTGACACGTGGCAAGACGCTCCTCGGGGCGCGTCTTGCTTGGGCCTCTCTCCAGAAGGCCCTCAATCAGACCCAGTGTTGGCACGTGGCAAGACGCTCCTCGGGGCGCTTCTTGCTTGGGCCTCTCTCCTGGAGGTGCTCAGTCAGACCCAGTGGTGACATGTGGCAAGACGCTCGTCGGGGCGCGTATTGATTGGGCCTCTCTCCTGGATGCCCTCTGTCAGACCCAGTGTTGACATGTGGCAAGACTCTCCTCGGGGCGCGTCTTGCTTAGGCTTCTCTCATGGAGGCCCTCAGTCAGACCCAGTGTTGACATGTGTCAAGACGCTCCTCGGGGCGTGTCTTGCTTGGGCCTCTCTCCTGGAGGTGCTCAGTCAGACCCAGTGTTGACATGTGGCAAGACGCTCCTCGGGGCGCTTCTTGCTTGGGCTTCTCTCCTGGAGGCCCTCAGTCAGACCCATTGTTGACATGTGGCAAGACGCTCCTCGGGGCACGTCTTGCTTGGGCCTCTCTCCTGGAGGCGCTCAGTCAGACCGAGTAGTGACATGTGACAAGACGCTCCTCGGGGCGCGTATTGCTTGGGCCTCTCTCCTGGAGGCGCTCAGTCAGACCCAGTGTTGACATGTGGCAAGACGCTCCTCGGGGCGCATCTTGCTTGGACCTCTCTCCTGGAGGTTCTCAGTCAGACCCAGTGTTGACATGTGGCAAGATGCTCCTCGGGGCGCGTCTTGCTGGGGCTTCTCTCATGGAGGCACTCAGTCAGACCCAGTGTTGACATGTGGCAAGACGCTCCTCGGGGCACGTCTTGCTTGGGCCTCTCTCCTGGAGGCGCTCAGTCAGACCCAGAGGAGACATGTGTCACGATGCTCCTCGGGGCGCGTCTTGCTTGGGCCTCTCTCCTGCAGGCGCTCAGTCAGACCGAGTGCTGACATGTGGCAAAACGCTCCTCGGGGTGCGTCTTGCTTGGGCCTCTCTCCTGGAGGCACTCAGTCAGACCGAGTGCTGACATGTGGCAAGACGCTCCTCGGGGCGCGTCTTGCTTGGGCTTCTCTCCTGGAGGCCCTCAGTCAGACCCATTGTTGACATGTGGCAAGACGCTCCTCGGGGCGCGTCTTGCTTGGGCCTCTCTCCAGAAGGCCCTCAATTAGACCCAGTACTGACATGTGGCAAGACGCTCCTCGGGGCGCGTCTTGCTTGGGCCTCTCTCCTGGAGGCGCTCAGTCAGACCGAGTGCTGACATGTGGCAAAACGCTCCTCGGGGCGCGTCTTGCTTGGGCTTCTCTCCTGGAGGCCCTCAGTCAGACCCATTGTTGACATGTGGCAAGACGCTCCTCGGGGCGCGTCTTGCTTGGGCCTCTCTCCAGAAGGCCCTCAATCAGACCCAATGCTGACATGTGGCAAGACGCTCCTCGGGGCGCGTCTTGCTTGGGCTTCTCTCCTGGAGGCCCTCAATCAGACCCAATGTTGACATGTGGCAAGACGCTCCTCGGGGCGCGTCTCATTTGGGCCTCTCTCCTGGAGGCCCTCAGTCAGACCCAGTGTTGACATGTGGCAAGACGCTCCTCGGGGCGCGTCTTGCTTGGGCTTCTCTCCTGGAGGCCCTCAGTCAGACCCATTGTTGACATGTGGCAAGACGCTCCTCGGGGAACGTCTTGCTTGGGCCTCTCTCCTGGAGGTGCTCAGTCAGACCGAGTAGTGACATGTGGCAAGACGCTCCTCGGGGCGCGTCTTGCTTGGGCCTCTCTCCTGGAGGCGCTCAGTCAGACCGAGTGCTGACATAAGGCAAGACGCTCCTCGGGGCGCGTCTTGCTGGGGCCTCTCTCCTGGAGGTGCTCAATCAGACCCAGTGTTGACATGTGGCAAGACGCTCCTCGGGGCGCGTCTTGCTTGGGCTTCTCTCATGGAGGCACTCAGTCAGACCCAGTGTTGACATGTGGCAAGACGCTCCTCGGGGCACGTCTTGCTTGGGCCTCTCTCCTGGAGGCGCTCAGTCAGACCCAGAGGAGACATGTGTCAAGATGCTCCTCGGGGCGCGTCTTGCTTGGGCCTCTCTCCTGGAGGCGCTCAGTCAGACCGAGTGCTGACATGTGGCAAGACGCTCCTCCGGGCGCGTCTTGCTTGGGCCTCTCTCCTGGAGGCGCTCAGTCAGACCCAGTGTTCACACGTGGCAAGACGCTCCTCGGGGCGCGTCTTGCTTGGGCCTCTCTCCTGGAGGCGCTCAGTCAAACCCAGTGTTGACATGTGGCAAGACGCTCCTCGGGGCGCATCTTGCTTGGGCCTCTCTCATGGTGGCCCTCTGTCAGACCGAGTGTTGACATGTGGCAAGACTCTCCTCGGGGCGCGTCTTGCTTGGGCTTCTCTCATGGAGGCCCTCAGTCCGACCCAGTGTTGACATGTGTCAAGACGCTCCTCGGGGCATGTCTTGCTTGGGCCTCTCTCCTGGAGGCGCTCAGTCAGACCCAGTGCTGACATGTGGCAAGAGGCTCCTCCGGGCGCGTCTTGCTTGGGCCTCTCTCCTGAAGGCGCTCAGTCAGACCCAGTGTTCACATGTGGCAAGACTCTCCTCGGGGCGCGTCTTGCTTGGGCTTCTCTCCTGGAGGCCCTCAGTCAGACCCATTGTTGACATGTGGCAAGACGCTCCTCGGGGCACGTCTTGCTTGGGCCTCTCTCCTGGAGGCGCTCAGTCAGACCGAGTGCTGACATAAGGCAAGACGCTCCTCGGGGCGCGTCTTGCTGGGGCCTCTCTCCTGGAGGTGCTCAATCAGACCCAGTGGTTACACGTGGCAAGACGCTCCTCGGGGCGCGTCTTGCTTGGGCCTCTCTCCTGGAGGAGCTCAGTCAGACCCAGTGGTGACACGTGGCAAGACGCTCCTCGGGGCGCATCTTGCTTGGGCCTCTCTCCTGGAGGCGCTAAGTCAGACCCAGTGTTGACACGTGGCAAGACGCTCCTCGGGGCGCGTCTTGCTTGGGCCTCTCTCCTGGAGGCGCTCAGTCAGACCCAGTGTTGACATGTGGCAAGACACTCCTCGGGGCGCGTCTTGCTTGGGCCTCTCTCATGGGGGCCCTCTGTCAGACCCAGTGTTGACATGTGGCAAGACGCTCCTCGGGGCGCGTCTTGCTTGGGCCTCTCTCCTGGAGGCGCTCAGTCAGACCGAGTGCTGACATGTGGCAAGAAGCTCCTCGGGGCGCGTCTTGCTTGGGCTTCTATCCTGGAGGCCCTCAGTCAGACCCATTGTTGACATGTGGCAAGACGCTCCTCGGGGCGCATCTTGCTTGGGCCTCTCTCCAGAAGGCCCTCAATCAGACCCACTGTTGACACGTGGCAAGACGCTCCTCGGGACGCTTCTTGCTTGGGCCTCTCTCCTGGAGGCGCTCGGTCAGACCCAGTGGTGACAAGTGGCAAGACGCTCCTCGGGGCGCGTATTGCTTGGGCCTCTCTCCTGGATGCCCTCTGTCAGACCCAGTGTTGACATGTGGCAAGACTCTCCTCGGGGCGCTTCTTGCTTGGGCTTCTCTCCTGGAGGCCCTCAGTCAGACCCATTGTTGACATGTGGCAAGATGCTCCTCGGGGCACGTCTAGCTTGGGCCTCTCTCCTGGAGGCGCTCAGTCAGACCGAGTAGTGACATGTGACAAGACGCTCCTCGGGGCGCGTCTTGCTTGGGCCTCTCTCCTGGAGGCGCTCAGTCAGACCCAGTGTTGACATGTGGCAAGACGCTCCTCGGGGCGCATCTTGCTTGGGCCTCTCTCCTGGAGGTTCTCAGTCAGACCCAGTGTTGACATGTGGCAAGATGCTCCTCGGGGTGCGTCTTGCTGGGGCTTCTCTCATGGAGGCACTCAGTCAGACCCAGTGTTCACATGTGGCAAGACGCTCCTCGGGGCACGTCTTGCTTGGGCCTCTCTCCGTGAGGCGCTCAGTCAGACCCAGTGTTGACATGTGGCAAGACGATCCTCGGGGCGCGTCTTGCTTGGGCTTCTCTCCTGGAGGCCCTCAGTCAGACCCATTGTTGACGTGTGGCAAGACGCTCCTCGGGGTGCGTCTTGCTTGGGCCTCTCTCCAGAAGGCCCTCAATCAGACCCAGTGTTGACACGTGGCAAGACGCTCCTCGGGGCGCTTCTTGCTTGGGCCTTTCTCCTGGAGGCGCTCAGTCAGACCCAGTGGTGACAAGTGGCAAGACGCTCCTCGGGGCACGTATTGCTTGGGCCTCTCTCCTGGATGCCCTCTGTCAGACCCAGTGTTGACATGTGGCAAGACTCTCCTCGGGGCGCGTCTTGCTTGGGCTTCTCTCATGGAGGCCCTCAGTCAGACCCGGTGGTGACATTTGGCAAGACGCTCCTCGGGGCACGTATTGCTTGGGCCTCTCTCCTGGATGCCCTCTGTCAGACCCAGTGTTGACATGTGGCAAGACTCTCCTCGGGGCGCGTCTTGCTTGGGCCTCTCTCCTGGAGGCGCTCAGTCAGACCGAGTAGTGACATTTGACAAGATGCTCCTCGGGGCGCGTCTTGCTTGGGCCTCTCTCCTGGAGGCGCTCAGTCAGACCCAGTGTTGACAGGTGCAAGACGCTCCTCGGGGCGCGTCTTGCTTGGGCCACTTTCCTGGAGGTTCTCAGTCAGACCCAGTGTAGACATGTCGCAAGGTGCTCCTCGGGGCACGTCTTGCTGGGGCTTCTCTCATGGAGGCACTCAGTCAGACCCAGTGTTGACATGTGGCAAGACGCTCCTCGGGGCACGTCTTGCTTGGGCCTCTCTCCTGGAGGCGCTCAGTCAGACCCAGAGGAGACATGTGTCAAGATGCTCCTCGGGGCGCGTCTTGCTTGGGCCTCTCTCCTGGAGGCGCTCAGTCAGACCGAGTGCTGACATGTGGCAAGACGCTCCTCCGGGCGCGTCTTGCTTGGGCCTCTCTCCTGGAGGCGCTCAGTCAGACCCAGTGTTCACACATGGCAAGACGCTCCTCGGGGCGCGTCTTGCTTGGGCCTCTCTCCTGGAGGCGCTCAGTCAAACCCAGTGTTGACATGTGGCAAGATACTCCTCGGGGCGCATCTTGCTTGGGCCTCTCTCATGGTGGCACTCTGTCAGACCGAGTGTTGACATGTGGCAAGACTCTCCTCGGGGCGCGTCTTGCTTGGGCTTCTCTCATGGAGGCCCTCAGTCCGACCCAGTGTTGACATGTATCAAGACGCTCCTCGGGGCGTGTCTTGCTTGGGCCTCTCTCCTGGAGGTGCTCAGTCAGACCCAGTGCTGACATGTGGGAAGAGGCTCCTCCGGGCGCGTCTTGCTTGGGCCTCTCTCCTGAAGGCGCTCAGTCAGACCCAGTGTTCACATGTGGCAAGACTCTCCTCGGGGCGCGTCTTGCTTGGGCCTCTCTCCTGGAGGCGCTCAGTCAGACCCAGTGTTGACATGTGGCAAGACGCTCCTCGGGGCATGTCTTGCTTGGGCCTCTCTCCTGGAGACGCTCAGTCAGACCGAGTGCTGACATGTGGCAAGACGCTCCTCGGGGCGCGTCTTGCTTGGGCTTCTCTCCTGGAGGCCCTCAGTCAGACCCATTGTTGACATGTGGCAAGACGCTCCTCGGGGCGCGTCTTATTTGGGCCTCTCTCGTAGAGGCCCTCAGTCAGACCCAGTGTTGACATGTGGCAAGACGCTCCTCGGGGCGCGTCTTATTTGGGCCTCTCTCCTAGAGGCCCTCAGTCAGACCCAGTGTTGACATGTGGCAAGACGCTCCTCGGGGCGCGTCTTGCTTGGGCTTCTCTCCTGGAGGCCCTCAGTCAGACCCATTGTTGACATGTGGCAAGACGCTCCTCGGGGCACATCTTGCTTGGGCCTCTCTCCTGGAGGCGCTCAGTCAGACCGAGTAGTGACATGTGGCAAGACGCTCCTCGGGGCGCGTCTTGCTTGGACCTCTCTCCTGGAGGCGCTCAGTTAGACCGAGTAGTGACATGTGGCAAGACGCTCCTCGGGGCGCGACTTGCTTGGGCCTCTCTCCTGGAGGCGCTCAGTCAGACCGAGTGCTGACATAAGGCAAGACACTCCTCGGGGCGCGTCTTGCTGGGGCCTCTCTCCTGGAGGTGCTCAATCAGACCCAGTGGTGACACGTGGCAAGACACTCATCTTGGCGCGTCTTGCTTGGGCCTCTCTCCTGGAGGAGCTCAGTCAGACCCAGTGGCGACACGTGGCAAGACGCTCCTCGGGGCGCATCTTGCTTGGGCCTCTCTCCTGGAGGCGCTAAGTCAGACCCAGTGTTGACACGTGGCAAGACGCTCCTCGGGGCGCGTCTTGCTTGGGCCTCTCTCCTGGAGGCGCTTAGTCAGACCCAGTGTTGACATGTGGCAAGACACTCCTCGGGGCGCGTCTTGCTTGGGCCTCTCTCATGGAGGCCCTCTGTCAGACCCAGTGTTGACATGTGGCAAGACGCTCCTCGGGGCGCGTCTTGCTTGGGCCTCTCTCCTGGAGGCGCTCAGTCAGACCGAGTGCTGACATGTGGCAAGAAGCTCCTCGGGGCGCGTCTTGCTTGGGCTTCTCTCCTGGAGGCGCTCAGTCAGACCCAGTGTTCACATGTGGCAAGACGCTCCTCGGGGCGCGTCTTGCTTGGGCCTCTCTCCTGGAGGCGCTCAGTCAGACCGAGTGCTGACATGTGGCAAGACGCTCCTCGGGGCGCGTCTTGCTTGGGCTTCTCTCCTGGAGGCCCTCAGTCAGACCCATTGTTGACATGTGGCAAGACGCTCCTCGGGGCGCATCTTGCTTGGGCCTCTCTCCAGAAGGCCCTCAATCAGACCCAGTGCTGACATGTGGCAAGACGCTCCTCGTGGCGCATCTTGCTTCGGCCTCTCTCCTGGAGGCGCTCAGTCAGACCGAGTGCTGACATGTGGCAAGAAGCTCCTCGGGGCGCGTCTTGCTTCGGCTTCTCTCCTGGAGGCCCTCAGTCAGACCCATTGTTGACATGTGGCAAGACGCTCCTCGGGGCGCGTCTTGCTTGGGCTTCTCTCCTGGAGGCCCTCAGTCAGACCCATTGTTGACATGTGGCAAGACGCTCCTCGGGGCGCGTCTTGCTTGGGCCTCTCTCCAGAAGGCCCTCAATCAGACCCAGAGCTGACATGTGGCAAGACGCTCATCGGGGTGCGTCTTGCTTGGGCTTCTCTCCTGGAGGCCCTCAGTCAGACCCATTGTTGACATGTGGCAAGACGCTCCTCGGGGCGCGTCTCATTTGGGCCTCTCTCCTGGAGTCCCTCAGTCAAACCCAGTGTTGACATGTGGCAAGACGCTCCTCGGGGCGCGTCTTGCTTGGGCTTCTCTCCTGGAGGCCCTCAGTCAGACCCATTGTTGACATGTGGCAAGACGCTCCTCGGGGCACGTCTTGCTTGGGCCTCTCTCCTGGAGGCGCTCAGTCAGACCGAGTAGTGACATGTGGCAAGACGCTCCTCGGGGCGCGTCTTGCTTGGGCCTCTCTCCTGGAGGCGCTCAGTCAGACCGAGTGCTGACATAAGGCAAGACGCTCCTCGGGGCGCGTCTTGCTGGGGCCTCTCTCCTGGAGGTGCTCAATCAGACCCAGTGGTGACACGTGGCAAGACGCTCCTCGGGGCGCGTCTTGCTTGGGCCTCTCTCCTGGAGGAGCTCAGTCAGACCCAGTGGTGACACCTGGCAAGACGCTCCTCGGGGCGCATCTTGCTTGGGCCTCTCTCCTGGAGGCGCTAAGTCAGACCCAGTGTTGACACGTGGCAAGACGCTCCTCGGGGCGCGTCTTGCTTGGGCCTCTCTCCAGAAGGCCCTCAATCAGACCCAGTGTTGGCACGTGGCAAGACGCTCCTCGGGGCGCTTCTTGCTTGGGCCTCTCTCCTGGAGGTGCTCAGTCAGACCCAGTGGTGACATGTGGCAAGACGCTCGTCGGGGCGCGTATTGATTGGGCCTCTCTCCTGGATGCCCTCTGTCAGACCCAGTGTTGACATGTGGCAAGACTCTCCTCGGGGCGCGTCTTGCTTAGGCTTCTCTCATGGAGGCCCTCAGTCAGACCCAGTGTTGACATGTGTCAAGACGCTCCTCGGGGCGTGTCTTGCTTGGGCCTCTCTCCTGGAGGTGCTCAGTCAGACCCAGTGTTGACATGTGGCAAGACGCTCCTCGGGGCGCTTCTTGCTTGGGCTTCTCTCCTGGAGGCCCTCAGTCAGACCCATTGTTGACATGTGGCAAGACGCTCCTCGGGGCAGGTCTTGCTTGGGCCTCTCTCCTGGAGGCGCTCAGTCAGACCGAGTAGTGACATGTGACAAGACGCTCCTCGGGGCGCGTATTGCTTGGGCCTCTCTCCTGGAGGCGCTCAGTCAGACCCAGTGTTGACATGTGGCAAGACGCTCCTCGGGGCGCATCTTGCTTGGACCTCTCTCCTGGAGGTTCTCAGTCAGACCCAGTGTTGACATGTGGCAAGATGCTCCTCGGGGCGCGTCTTGCTGGGGCTTCTCTCATGGAGGCACTCAGTCAGACCCAGTGTTGACATGTGGCAAGACGCTCCTCGGGGCACGTCTTGCTTGGGCCTCTCTCCTGGAGGCGCTCAGTCAGACCCAGAGGAGACATGTGTCACGATGCTCCTCGGGGCGCGTCTTGCTTGGGCCTCTCTCCTGCAGGCGCTCAGTCAGACCGAGTGCTGACATGTGGCAAAACGCTCCTCGGGGTGCGTCTTGCTTGGGCCTCTCTCCTGGAGGCACTCAGTCAGACCGAGTGCTGACATGTGGCAAGACGCTCCTCGGGGCGCGTCTTGCTTGGGCCTCTCTCCAGAAGGCCCTCAATTAGACCCAGTACTGACATGTGGCAAGACGCTCCTCGGGGCGCGTCTTGCTTGGGCCTCTCTCCTGGAGGCGCTCAGTCAGACCGAGTGCTGACATGTGGCAAAACGCTCCTCGGGGCGCGTCTTGCTTGGGCTTCTCTCCTGGAGGCCCTCAGTCAGACCCATTGTTGACATGTGGCAAGACGCTCCTCGGGGCGCGTCTTGCTTGGGCCTCTCTCCAGAAGGCCCTCAATCAGACCCAATGCTGACATGTGGCAAGACGCTCCTCGGGGCGCGTCTTGCTTGGGCTTCTCTCCTGGAGGCCCTCAATCAGACCCAATGTTGACATGTGGCAAGACGCTCCTCGGGGCGCGTCTCATTTGGGCCTCTCTCCTGGAGGCCCTCAGTCAGACCCAGTGTTGACATGTGGCAAGACGCTCCTCGGGGCGCGTCTTGCTTGGGCTTCTCTCCTGGAGGCCCTCAGTCAGACCCATTGTTGACATGTGGCAAGACGCTCCTCGGGGAACGTCTTGCTTGGGCCTCTCTCCTGGAGGTGCTCAGTCAGACCGAGTAGTGACATGTGGCAAGACGCTCCTCGGGGCGCGTCTTGCTTGGGCCTCTCTCCTGGAGGCGCTCAGTCAGACCGAGTGCTGACATAAGGCAAGACGCTCCTCGGGGCGCGTCTTGCTGGGGCCTCTCTCCTGGAGGTGCTCAATCAGACCCAGTGGTGACACGTGGCAAGACGCTCCTCGGGGCGCATCTTGCTTGGGCCTCTCTCCTGGAGGCGCTAAGTCAGACCCAGTGTTGACACGTGGCAATACGCTCCTCGGGGCGCGTCTTGCTTGGGCCTCTCTCCTGGAGGCGCTCAGTCAGACCGAGTGCTGACATGTGGCAAGACGCTCCTCGGGGCGCGTCTTGCTTGGGCTTCTCTCCTGGAGGCCCTCAGTCAGACCCATTGTTGACATGTGGTTAGACGCTCCTCGGGGCGCGTCTTGCTTGGGCCTCTCTCCAGAAGGCCCTCAATCAGACCCAATGCTGACATGTGGCAAGACGCTCCTCGGGGTGCGTCTTGCTTGGGCTTCTCTCCTGGAGGCCCTCAATCAGACCCAATGTTGACATGTGGCAAGACGCTCCTCGGGGCGCGTCTCATTTGGGCCTCTCTCCTGGAGGCCCTCAGTCAGACCCAGTGTTGACATGTGGCAAGACGCTCCTCGGGGCGCGTCTTGCTTGGGCTTCTCTCCTGGAGGCCCTCAGTCAGACCCATTGTTGACATGTGGCAAGACGCTCCTCGGGGTACGTCTTGCTTGGGCCTCTCTCCTGGAGGTGCTCAGTCAGACCGAGTAGTGACATGTGGCAAGACGCTCCTCGGGGAGCGTCTTGCTTGGGCCTCTCTCCTGGAGGCGCTCAGTCAGACCGAGTGCTGACATAAGGCAAGACGCTCCTCGGGGCGCATCTTGCTTGGACCTCTCTCCTGGAGGTTCTCAGTCAGACCCAGTGTTGACATGTGGCAAGATGCTCCTCGGGGCGCGTCTTGCTGGGGCTTCTCTCATGGAGGCACTCAGTCAGACCCAGTGTTGACATGTGGCAAGACGCTCCTCGGGGCACGTCTTGCTTGGGCCTCTCTCCTGGAGGCGCTCAGTCAGACCCAGAGGAGACATGTGTCACGATGATCCTCGGGGCGCGTCTTGCTTGGGCCTCTCTCCTCTAGGCGCTCAGTCAGACCGAGTGCTGACATGTGGCAAAACGCTCCTCGGGGTGCGTCTTGCTTGGGCCTCTCTCCTGGAGGCACTCAGTCAGACCGAGTGCTGACATGTGGCAAGACGCTCCTCGGGGCGCGTCTTGCTTGGGCTTCTCTCCTGGAGGCCCTCAGTCAGACCCATTGTTGACATGTGGCAAGACGCTCCTCGGGGCGCGTCTTGCTTGGGCCTCTCTCCAGAAGGCCCTCAATTAGACCCAGTACTGACATGTGGCAAGACGCTCCTCGGGGCGCGTCTTGCTTGGGCCTCTCTCCTGGAGGCGCTCAGTCAGACCGAGTGCTGACATGTGGCAAAACGCTCCTCGGGGCGCGTCTTGCTTGGGCTTCTCTCCTGGAGGCCCTCAGTCAGACCCATTGTTGACATGTGGCAAGACGCTCCTCGGGGCGCGTCTTGCTTGGGCCTCTCTCCAGAAGGCCCTCAATCAGACCCAATGCTGACATGTGGCAAGACGCTCCTCGGGGCGCGTCTTGCTTGGGCTTCTCTCCTGGAGGCCCTCAATCAGACCCAATGTTGACATGTGGCAAGACGCTCCTCGGGGCGCGTCTCATTTGGGCCTCTCTCCTGGAGGCCCTCAGTCAGACCCAGTGTTGACATGTGGCAAGACGCTCCTCGGGGCGCGTCTTGCTTGGGCTTCTCTCCTGGAGGCCCTCAGTCAGACCCATTGTTGACATGTGGCAAGACGCTCCTCGGGGAACGTCTTGCTTGGGCCTCTCTCCTGGAGGTGCTCAGTCAGACCGAGTAGTGACATGTGGCAAGACGCTCCTCGGGGCGCGTCTTGCTTGGGCCTCTCTCCTGGAGGCGCTCAGTCAGACCGAGTGCTGACATAAGGCAAGACGCTCCTCGGGGCGCGTCTTGCTGGGGCCTCTCTCCTGGAGGTGCTCAATCAGACCCAGTGGTGACACGTGGCAAGACGCTCCTCGGGGCGCATCTTGCTTGGGCCTCTCTCCTGGAGGCGCTAAGTCAGACCCAGTGTTGAAACGTGGCAATACGCTCCTCGGGGCGCGTCTTGCTTGGGCCTCTCTCCTGGAGGCGCTCAGTCAGACCGAGTGCTGACATGTGGCAAGACGCTCCTCGGGGCGCGTCTTGCTTGGGCTTCTCTCCTGGAGGCCCTCAGTCAGACCCATTGTTGACATGTGGCAAGACGCTCCTCGGGGCGCGTCTTGCTTGGGCCTCTCTCCAGAAGGCCCTCAATCAGACCCAATGCTGACATGTGGCAAGACGCTCCTCGGGGCGCGTCTCATTTGGGCCTCTCTCCTGGAGGCCCTCATTCAGACCCAGTGTTGACATGTGGCAAGACGCTCCTCGGGGCGCGTCTTGCTTGGGCTTCTCTCCTGGAGGCCCTCAGTCAGACCCATTGTTGACATGTGGCAAGACGCTCCTCGGGGAACGTCTTGCTTGGGCCTCTCTCCTGGAGGTGCTCAGTCAGACCGAGTAGTGACATGTGGCAAGACGCTCCTCGGGGCGCGTCTTGCTTGGGCCTCTCTCCTGGAGGCGCTCAGTCAGACCGAGTGCTGACATAAGGCAAGACGCTCCTCGGGGCGCGTCTTGCTGGGGCCTCTCTCCTGGAGGTGCTCAATCAGACCCAGTGGTGACACGTGGCAAGACGCTCCTCGGGGCGCATCTTGCTTGGGCCTCTCTCCTGGAGGCGCTAAGTCAGACCCAGTGTTGACACGTGGCAATACGCTCCTCGGGGCGCGTCTTGCTTGGGCCTCTCTCCAGAAGGCCCTCAATCAGACCCAGTGTTGACACGTGGCAAGACGCTCCTCGGGGCGCTTCTTTCTTGGGCCTCTCTCCTGGAGGCGCTCAGTCAGACCCAGTGGTGACATGTGGCAAGACGCTCCTCGGGGCGCGTATTGCTTGGGCCTCTCTCCTGGATGCCCTCTGTCAGACCCAGTGTTGACAGGTGGCAAGACTCTCCTCGGGGCGCGTCTTGCTTGGGCTTCTCTCATGGAGGCCCTCAGTCAGATCCAGTGTTGACATGTGTCAAGACGCTCCTCGGGGCGTGTCTTGCTTGGGCCTCTCTCCTGGAGGCGCTCAGTCAGACCCAGTGTTGACATGTGGCAAGACACTCCTCGGGGCGCTTCTTGCTTGGGCTTCTCTCCTGGAGGCCCTCAGTCAGACCCATTGTTGACATGTGGCAAGACGCTCCTCGGGGCACGTCTTGCTTGGGCCTCTCTCCTGGAGGCGCTCAGTCAGACCGCGTAGTGACATGTGACAAGACGCTCCTCGGGGCGCGTCTTGCTTGGGACTCTCTCCTGGAGGCGCTCAGTCAGACCCAGTGTTGACATGTGGCAAGACGCTCCTCGGGGCGCATCTTGCTTGGGCCTCTCTCCTGGAGGTTCTCAGTGAGACCCAGTGTTGACATGTGGCAAGATGCTCCTCGGGGCGCGTCTTGCTGGGGCTTCTCTCATGGAGGCACTCAGTCAGACCCAGTGTTGACATGTGGCAAGACGCTCCTCTGGGCACGTCTTGCTTGGGCCTCTCTCCTGGAGGCGCTCAGTCAGACCCAGAGGAGACATGTGTCAAGATGCTCCTCGGGGCGCGGCTTGCTTGGGCCTCTCTCCTGGAGGCGCTCAGTCAGACCGAGTGCTGACATGTGGCAAGACGCTCCTCCGGGCGCGTCTTGCTTGGGCCTCTCTTCTGGAGGCGCTCAGTCAGACCCAGTGTTCACATGTGGCAAAACGCTCCTCGGGGTGCGTCTTGCTTGGGCCTCTCTCCTGGAGGCGCTCAGTCAGACCGAGTGCTGACATGTGGCAAGACGCTCCTCGGGGCGCGTCTTGCTTGGGCTTCTCTCCTGGAGGCCCTCAGTCAGACCCATTGTTGACATGTGGCAAGACGCTCCTCGGGGCGCGTCTTGCTTGGGCCTCTCTCCAGAAGGCCCTCAATCAGACCCAGTACTGACATGTGGCAAGACGCTCCTCGGGGCCCGTCTTGCTTGGGCTTCTCTCCTGGAGGCCCTCAGTCAGACCCATTGTTGACATGTGGCAAGACGCTCCTCGGGGCGCGTCTTGCTTGGGCCTCTCTCCTGGAGGCGCTCAGTCAGACCGAGTGCTGACATGTGGCAAGATGCTCCTCGGGGCGCGTCTTGCTTGGGCTTCTCTCCTGGAGGCCCTCAGCCAGACCCATTGTTGACATGTGGCAAGACGCTCCTCGGGGCGCGTCTTGCTTGGGCCTCTCTCCAGAAGGCCCTTAATCAGACCCAGTGCTGACATGTGGCAAGACGCTCCTCGGGGCGCGTCTTGCTTGGGCCTCTCTCCTGGAGGCGCTCAGTCAGACCCAGAGGAGACATGTGGCAAGACGCTCCTCCGGGCGCGTCTTGCTTGGGCCTCTCTTCTGGAGGCGCTCAGTCAGACCCAGTGTTCACATGTGGCAAAACGCTCCTCGGGGTGCGTCTTGCTTGGGCCTCTCTCCTGGAGGCGCTCAGTCAGACCGAGTGCTGACACGTGGCAAGACGCTCCTCGGGGCGCGTCTTGCTTGGGCTTCTCTCCTGGAGGCCCTCAGTCAGACCCATTGTTGACATGTGGCAAGACGCTCCTCGGGGCGCGTCTTGCTTGGGCCTCTCTCCAGAAGGCCCTCAATCAGACCCAGTACTGACATGTGGCAAGACGCTCCTCGGGGCGCGTCTTGCTTGGGCTTCTCTCCTGGAGGCCCTCAGTCAGACCCATTGTTGACATGTGGCAAGACGCTCCTCGGGGCACGTCTTGCTTGGGCCTCTCTCCTGGAGGCGCTCAGTCAGACCCAGAGGAGACATGTGTCAAGATGCTCCTCGGGGCGCGTCTTGCTTGGGCCTCTCTCCTGGAGGCGCTCAGTCAGACCGAGTGCTGACATGTGGCAAGACGCTCCTCCGGGCGCGTCTTGCTTGGGCCTCTCTCCTGGAGGCGCTCAGTCAGACCCAGTGTTCACATGTGGCAAGACGCTCCTCGGGGTGCGTCTTGCTTGGGCTTCTCTCCTGGAGGCCCTCAGTCAGACCCATTGTTGACATGTGGCAAGATGCTCCTCGGGGCGCATCTTGCTTGGGCCTCTCCCCTTGAGGCCCTCTGTCAGACCCAGTGTTGACATGTGGCAAAACGCTCCTCCAGGCGCGTCTTGCTTGGGCCTCTCTCCTGGAGGCGCTCAGTCAGACCCAGTGTTGACATGTGGCAAGACGCTCCTTGGGGCGCGTCTTGCTTGGGCCTCTCTCCTGGAGGCGCTCAGTCAGACCGAGTGCTGACATGTGGCAAGACGCTCCTCGGGGCGCGTCTTGCTGGGGCTTCTCTCATGGAGGCACTCAGTCAGACTCAGTGTTGACATGTGGCAAGACGCTCCTCAGGGCGCGTCTTTCTTGGGCCTCTCTCCTGGGGAGGTTCTCAGTCAGACCCAGTGTTGACATGTGGCAAGATGCTCCTCGGGGCGCGTCTTGCTTGGGCTTCTCTCATGGAGGCAATCAGTCAGACCCAGTGTTGACATGTGGCAAGACGCTCCTCCGGGCGCGTCTTGCTTGGGCCTCTCTTCTGGAGGCGCTCAGTCAGACCCAGTGTTCACATGTGGCAAAACGCTCCTCGGGGTGCGTCTTGCTTGGGCCTCTCTCCTGGAGGCGCTCAGTCAGACCGAGTGCTGACATGTGGCAAGACGCTCCTCGGGGCGCGTCTTGCTTGGGCTTCTCTCCTGGAGGCCCTCTGTCAGACCCATTGTTGACATGTGGCAAGACGCTCCTCGGGGCGCGTCTTGCTTGGGCCTCTCTCCTGGAGGCGCTCAGTCAGACCCAGAGGAGACATGTGTCAAGATGCTCCTCGGGGCGCGTCTTGCTTGGGCCTCTCTCCTGGAGGCGCTCAGTCAGACCGAGTAGTGACATGTGGCCTGACGCTCCTCGGGGCGCGTCTTGCTTGGCCCTCTCTCCTGGAGGCGCTCAGTCAGACCCAGTGGTGACATGTGGCAAGACACTCCTCGGGGCGCGTCTTGCTTGGGCCTCTCTCCTGGAGGCCCTCTGTCAGACCCAGTGTTGACATGTGTCAAGACGCTGCACGGGGCGCGTCTTGCTTGGGCTTCTCTCCTGGAGGCCCTCTGTCAGACCCATTGTTGACATGTGGCAAGACGCTCCTCGGGGCACGTCTTGCTTGGGCCTCTCTCCTGGAGGCGCTCAGTCAGACCGAGTAGTGACATGTGGCAAGACGCTCCTCGGGGCGCATCTTGCTTGGACCTCTCTCCTGGAGGCGCTCAGTTAGACCAAGTAGTGACATTTCGCAAGACGCTCCTCGGGGCGCGTCTTGCTTGGGCCTCTCTCCTGGAGGCGCTCAGTCAGACCGAGTGCTGACATAAGGCAAGACGCTAGTCGGGGCGCGTCTTGCTTGGGCCTCTCTCCAGAAGGCCCTCAGTCAGACCGAGTGCTGACATGTGGCAAGACGCTCCTCGGGGCGCGTCTTGCTTGGGCTTCTCTCCTGGAGGCCCTCAGTCAGACCCATTGTTGACATGTGGCAAGACGCTCCTCGGGGCGCGTCTTGCTTGGGCCTCTCTCCAGAAGGCCCTCAATCAGACCAAGTACTGACATGTGGCAAGACGCTCCTCGGGGCGCGTCTTGCTTGGGCCTCTCTCCTGGAGGCGCTCAGTCAGACCCAGAGGAGACATGTGTCAAGATGCTCCTCGGGGCGCGTCTTGCTTGGGCCTCTCTCCTGGAGGCGCTCAGTCAGACCGAGTGCTGACATGTGGCAAGACGCTCCTCCGGGCGCGTCTTGCTTGGGCCTCTCTCCTGGAGGCGCTCAGTCAGACCCAGTGTTCACATGTGGCAAGACGCTCCTCGGGGCGCGTCTTGCTTGGGCTTCTCTCCTGGAGGCCCTCAGTCAGACCCATTGTTGACATGTGGCAAGATGCTCCTCGGGGCGCATCTTGCTTGGGCCTCTCCCCTTGAGGCCCTCTGTCAGACCCAGTGTTGACATGTGGCAAAACGCTCCTCCAGGCGCGTCTTGCTTGGGCCTCTCTCCTGGAGGCGCTCAGTCAGACCCAGTGTTGACATGTGGCAAGACACTCCTTGGGGCGCGTCTTGCTTGGGCCTCTCTCCTGGAGGCGCTCAGTCAGACCGAGTGCTGACATGTGGCAAGACGCTCCTCGGGGCGCGTCTTGCTGGGGCTTCTCTCATGGAGGCACTCAGTCAGACTCAGTGTTGACATGTGGCAAGACGCTCCTCAGGGCGCGTCTTTCTTGGGCCTCTCTCCTGGGGAGGTTCTCAGTCAGACCCAGTGTTGACATGTGGCAAGATGCTCCTCGGGGCGCGTCTTGCTGGGGCTTCTCTCATGGAGGCAATCAGTCAGACCCAGTGTTCACATGTGGCAAAACGCTCCTCGGGGTGCGTCTTGCTTGGGCCTCTCACCTGGAGGCGCTCAGTCAGACCGAGTGCTGACATGTGGCAAGACGCTCCTCGGGGCGCGTCTTGCTTGGGCTTCTCTCCTGGAGGCCCTCTGTCAGACCCATTGTTGACATGTGGCAAGACGCTCCTCGGGGCGCGTCTTGCTTGGGCCTCTCTCCAGAAGGCCCTCAATCAGACCCAGAGGAGACATGTGTCAAGATGCTCCTCGGGGCGCGTCTTGCTTGGGCCTCTCTCCTGGAGGCGCTCAGTCAGACCGAGTAGTGACATGTGGCCTGACGCTCCTCGGGGCGCGTCTTGCTTGGCCCTCTCTCCTGGAGGCGCTCAGTCAGACCCAGTGGTGACATGTGGCAAGACACTCCTCGGGGCGCGTCTTGCTTGGGCCTCTCTCCTGGAGGCCCTCTGTCAGACCCAGTGTTGACATGTGTCAAGACGCTGCACTGGGCGCGTCTTGCTTGGGCTTCTCTCCTGGAGGCCCTTAGTCAAACCCATTGTTGACATGTGGCAAGACGCTCCTCGGGGCGCGTCTTGCTTGGGCCTCTCTCCTGGATGCGCTCAGTCAGACCGAGTGCTGACATGTGGCAAGACGCTCCTCGGGCCGCGTGTTGCTTGGGCTTCTTTCCTGGAGGCCCTCAGTCAGACCCATTGTTGACACGTGGCAAGATGCTCCTCGGGGCGCGTCTTGCTTGGGCCTCTCTCCTGGAGGCGCTCAGTCAGAACCAGAGGTGACATGTGGCAAGACGCTCCTCGGGGCGCGTCTTGCTTGGGCCTCTCTCCTGGAGGCCCTCTGTCAGACCCATTGTTGACATGTGGCAAGACGCTCCTCGGGGCACGTCTTGCTTGGGCCTCTCTCCTGGAGGCGCTCAGTCAGACCGAGTAGTGACATGTGGCAAGACGCTCCTCGGGGCGCATCTTGCTTGGACCTCTCTCCTGGAGGCGCTCAGTTAGACCAAGTAGTGACATTTCGCAAGACGCTCCTCGGGGTGCGTCTTGCTTGGGCCTCTCTCCTGGAGGCGCTCAGTCAGACCCAGTGGTGACATGTGGCAAGACACTCCTCGGGGCGCGTCTTGCTTGGGCCTCTCTCCTGGAGGCCCTCTGTCAGACCCAGTGTTGACATGTGTCAAGACGCTCCACGGGGCGCGTCTTGCTTGGGCTTCTCTCCTGGAGGCCCTTAGTCAAACCCATTGTTGACATGTGCCAAGACGCTCCTCGGGGCGCGTCTTGCTTGGGCATCTCTCCTGGAGGCGCTCAGTCAGACCGAGTGCTGACATGTGGCAAGACGCTCCTCGGGCCGCGTGTTGCTTGGGCTTCTTTCCTGGAGGCGCTCAGTCAGACCCATTGTTGACATGTGGCAAGACGCTCCTCGGGGCGCGTCTTGCTTGGGCCTCTCTCCTGGAGGCGCTCAGTCAGAACCAGAGGTGACATGTGGCAAGACGCTCCTCGGGGCGCGTCTTGCTTGGACCTCTCTCCTGGAGGCGCTCAGTTAGACCGAGTAGTGACATGTCGCAAGACGCTCCTCGGGGCGCGTTTTGCTTGGACCTCTCTCCTGGAGGCGCTCAGTTAGACCGAGTAGTGACATGTTGCAAGACGCTCCTCGGGGCGCGTCTTGCTTGGGCCTCTCTCCTGGAGGCGCTCAGTCAGACCGAGTGCTGACATAAGGCAAGATGCTCCTCGGGGCGCGTCTTGCTGGGGCCTCTCTCCTGGAGGCGCTCAATCAGACCCAGTGGTGACACGTGGCAAGACGCTCCTCGGGGCGCGTCTTGCTAGGGCCTCTCTCCTGGAGGCGCTCAGTCAGACCCAGTGGTGACACGTGGCAAGACGCTCCTCGGGGCGCATCTTGCTTGGGCCTCTCTCCTGGAGGCACTCAGTCAGACCCAGTGTTGACACGTGGCTAGACGCTCCTCGGGGCGCGTCTTGCTTGGGCCTCTCTCCTGGAGGCGCTCAGTCAGACCCAGTGTTGACATGTGGCAAGACACTCCTCGGGGCGCGTCTTGCTTGGGCCTCTCTCATGGAGGCCCTCTGTCAGACCCAGTGTTGACATGTGTCAAGACGCTACTCGGGGCGCGTCTTGCTTTGGCCTCTCTCCTGGAGGCGCTCAGTCAGACCGAGTGCTGACATGTGGCAAGACACTCCTCGGGCCGCGTGTTGCTTGGGCCTCTCTCCTGGAGGCCCTCTGTCAGACCCAGTGTTGACATGTGTCAAGACGCTCCACGGGGCGCGTCTTGCTTGGGCTTCTCTCCTGGAGGCCCTTAGTCAAACCCATTGTTGACATGTGGCAAGACGCTCCTCGGGGCGCGTCTTGCTTGGGCCTCTCTCCTGGAGGCGCTCAGTCAGACCGAGTGCTGACATGTGGCAAGACGCTCCTCGGGCCGCGTGTTGCTTGGGCTTCTTTCCTGGAGGCCCTCAGTCAGACCCATTGTTGACATGTGGCAAGACGCACCTCGGGGCGCGTCTTGCTTGGGCCTCTCTCCTGGAGGCGCTCAGTCAGAACCAGAGGTGACATGTGGCAAGACGCTCCTCGGGGCGCGTCTTGCTTGGGCCTCTCTCCTGGAGGCCCTCTGTCAGACCCATTGTTGACATGTGGCAAGACGCTCCTCGGGGCACGTCTTGCTTGGGCCTCTCTCCTGGAGGCGCTCAGTCAGACCGAGTAGTGACATGTGGCAAGACGCTCCTCGGGGCGCATCTTGCTTGGACCTCTCTCCTGGAGGCGCTCAGTTAGACCAAGTAGTGACATGTCGCAATACGCTCCTCGGGGCGCGTCTTGCTTGGGCCTCTCTCCTGGAGGCGCTCAGTCAGACCGAGTGCTGACATAAGGCAAGACGCTCCTCGGGGAGCGTCTTGCTTGGGCCTCTCTCCAGAAGGCCCTCAATCAGACCCAGTGTTGACACGTGGCAAGACGCTCCTCGGGGCGCGTCTTGCTTGGGCCTCTCTCCTGGAGGCGCTCAGTCAGACTGAGTAGTGACATGTGCCCTGACGCTCCTCGGGGCGCGTCTTGCTTGGGCCTCTCTCCTGGAGGCGCTCAGTCAGACCCAGTGGTGACATGTGGCAAGACACTCCTCGGGGCGCGTCTTGCTTGGGCCTCTCTCCTGGAGGCCCTCTGTCAGACCCAGTGTTGACATGTGTCAAGACGCTCCACGGGGCGCGTCTTGCTTGGGCTTCTCTCCTGGAGGCCCTTAGTCAAACCCATTGTTGACATGTGGCAAGACGCTCCTCGGGGCGCGTCTTGCTTGGGCCTCTCTCCTGGAGGCGCTCAGTCAGACCGAGTGCTGACATGTGGCAAGACGCTCCTCGGGCCGCGTGTTGCTTGGGCTTCTTTCCTGGAGGCCCTCAGTCAGACCCATTGTTGACATGTGGCAAGACGCTCCTCGGGGCGCGTCTTGCTTGGGTCTCTCTCCTGGAGGCGCTCAGTCAGAACCAGAGGTGACATGTGGCAAGACGCTCCTCGGGGCGCGTCTTGCTTGGGCCTCTCTCCTGGAGGCCCTCTGTCAGACCCATTGTTGACATGTGGCAAGACGCTCCTCGGGGCACGTCTTGCTTGGGCCTCTCTCCTGGAGGCGCTCAGTCAGACCGAGTAGTGACATGTGGCAAGACGCTCCTCGGGGCGCGTCTTGCTTGGACCTCTCTCCTGGAGGCGCTCAGTTAGACCGAGTAGTGACATGTCGCAAGACGCTGCTCGGGGCGCGTCTTGCTTGGGCCTCTCTCCTGGAGGCGCTCAGTCAGACCCAGTGGTGACATGTGGCAAGACACTCCTCGGGGCGCATCTTGCTTGGGCCTCTCTCCTGGAGGCCCTCTGTCAGACCCAGTGTTGACATGTGTCAAGACGCTCCACGGGGCGCGTCTTGCTTGGGCTTCTCTCCTGGAGGCCCTTAGTCAAACCCATTGTTGACATGTGCCAAGACGCTCCTCGGGGCGCGTCTTGCTTGGGCATCTCTCCTGGAGGCGCTCAGTCAGACCGAGTGCTGACATGTGGCAAGACGCTCCTCGGGCCGCGTGTTGCTTGGGCTTCTTTCCTGGAGGCCCTCAGTCAGACCCATTGTTGACATGTGGCAAGACGCTCCTCGGGGCGCGTCTTGCTTGGGCCTCTCTCCTGGAGGCGCTCAGTCAGAACCAGAGGTGACATGTGGCAAGACGCTCCTCGGGGCGCGTCTTGCTTGGGCCTCTCTCCTGGAGGCCCTCTGTCAGACCCATTGTTGACATGTGGCAAGACGCTCCTCCGGGCACGTCTTGCTTGGGCCTCTCCCCTGGAGGCGCTCAGTCAGACCGAGTAGTGAAATGTGGCAAGACGCTCCTCGGGGCGCGTCTTGCTTGGACCTCTCTCCTGGAGGCGCTCAGTTAGACCGAGTAGTGACATGTCGCAAGACGCTCCTCGGGGCGCGTCTTGCTTGGGCCTCTCTCCTGGAGGCGCTCAGTCAGACCGAGTGCTGACATAAGGCAAGACGCTCCTCGGGGCGCGTCTTGCTAGGGCCTCTCTCCTGGAGGCGCTCAGTCAGACCCAGTGGTGACACGTGGCAAGACGCTCCTCGGGGCGCATCTTGCTTGGGCCTCTCTCCTGGAGGCACTCAGTCAGACCCAGTGTTGACACGTGGCTAGACGCTCCTCGGGGTGCGTCTTGCTTGGGCCTCTCTCCTGGAGGCGCTCAGTCAGACCCAGTGTTGACATGTGGCAAGACACTCCTCGGGGCGCGTCTTGCTTGGGCCTCTCTCATGGAGGCCCTCTGTCAGACCCAGTGTTGACATGTGTCAAGACGCTACTCGGGGCGCGTCTTGCTTTGGCCTCTCTCCTGGAGGCGCTCAGTCAGACCGAGTGTTGACATGTGGCAAGACACTCCTCGGGCCGCGTGTTGCTTTGGCCTCTCTCCTGGAGGCCCTCTGTCAGACCCAGTGTTGACATGTGTCAAGACGCTCCACGGGGCGCGTCTTGCTTGGGCTTCTCTCCTGGAGGCCCTTAGT
This sequence comes from Nothobranchius furzeri, assembly GCF_043380555.1. Taxonomy (NCBI): domain Eukaryota; kingdom Metazoa; phylum Chordata; class Actinopteri; order Cyprinodontiformes; family Nothobranchiidae; genus Nothobranchius; species Nothobranchius furzeri. Next base: position 8,720,569 of record NC_091751.1, on the reverse strand, counting down.
CAAACCCATTGTTGACATGTGGCAAGACGCTCCTCGGGGCGCGTCTTGCTTGGGCCTCTCTCCTGGAGGCGCTCAGTCAAACCGAGTGCTGACATGTGGCAAGACGCTCCTCGGGCCGCGTGTTGCTTGGGCTTCTTTCCTGGAGGCCCTCAGTCAGACCCATTGTTGACATGTGGCAAGACGCACCTCGGGGCGCGTCTTGCTTGGGCCTCTCTCCTGGAGGCGCTCAGTCAGAACCAGAGGTGACATGTGGCAAGACGCTCCTCGGGGCGCGTCTTGCTTGGGCCTCTCTCCTGGAGGCCCTCTGTCAGACCCATTGTTGACATGTGGCAAGACGCTCCTCGGGGCACGTCTTGCTTGGGCCTCTCTCCTGGAGGCGCTCAGTCAGACCGAGTAGTGACATGTGGCAAGACGCTCCTCGGGGTGCATCTTGCTTGGACCTCTCTCCTGGAGGCGCTCAGTTAGACCAAGTAGTGACATGTCGCAAGACGCTCCTCGGGGCGCGTCTTGCTTGGGCCTCTCTCCTGGAGGCGCTCAGTCAGACCGAGTAGTGACATGTGGCAAGACGCTTCTCGGGGTGCATCTTGCTTGGACCTCTCTCCTGGAGGCGCTCAGTTAGACCAAGTAGTGACATGTCGCAAGACGCTCCTCGGGGTGCATCTTGCTTGGGCCTCTCTCCAGAAGGCCCTCAATCGGACCCAGTGTTGACACGTGGCAAGACGCTCCTCGGGGCGCGTCTTGCTTGGGCCTCTCTCCTGGAGGCGCTCAGTCAGACTGAGTAGTGACATGTGCCCTGACGCTCCTCGGGGCGCGTCTTGCTTGGGCCTCTCTCCTGGAGGCGCTCAGTCAGACCCAGTGGTGACATGTGGCAAGACACTCCTCGGGGCGCGTCTTGCTTGGGCCTCTCTCCTGGAGGCCCTCTGTCAGACCCAGTGTTGACATGTGTCAAGACGCTCCAGGGGGCGCGTCTTGCTTGGGCTTCTCTCCTGGAGGCCCTTAGTCAAACCCATTGTTGACATGTGGCAAGACGCTCCTCGGGGCGCGTCTTGCTTGGGCATCTCTCCTGGAGGCGCTCAGTCAGACCGAGTGCTGACATGTGGCAAGACGCTCCTCGGGCCGCGTGTTGCTTGGGCTTGTTTCCTGGAGGCCCTCAGTCAGACCCATTGTTGACATGTGGCAAGACGCTCCTCGGGGCGCGTCTTGCTTGGGTCTCTCTCCTGGAGGCGCTCAGTCAGAACCAGAGGTGACATGTGGCAAGACGCTCCTCGGGGCGCGTCTTGCTTGGGCCTCTCTCCTGGAGGCCCTCTGTCAGACCCATTGTTGACATGTGGCAAGACGCTCCTCGGGGCACGTCTTGCTTGGGCCTCTCTCCTGGAGGCGCTCAGTCAGACCGAGTAGTGACATGTGGCAAGACGCTCCTCGGGGCGCGTCTTGCTTGGACCTCTCTCCTGGAGGCGCTCAGTTAGACCGAGTAGTGACATGTCGCAAGACGCTCCTCGGGGCGCGTCTTGCTTGGGCCTCTCTCCTGGAGGCGCTCAGTCAGACCCAGTGGTGACATGTGGCAAGACACTCCTCGGGGCGCATCTTGCTTGGGCCTCTCTCCTGGAGGCCCTCTGTCAGACCCAGTGTTGACATGTGTCAAGACGCTCCACGGGGCGCGTCTTGCTTGGGCTTCTCTCCTGGAGGCCCTTAGTCAAACCCATTGTTGACATGTGCCAAGACGCTCCTCGGGGCGCGTCTTGCTTGGGCATCTCTCCTGGAGGCGCTCAGTCAGACCGAGTGCTGACATGTGGCAAGACGCTCCTCGGGCCGCGTGTTGCTTTGGCTTCTTTCCTGGAGGCCCTCAGTCAGACCCATTGTTGACATGTGGCAAGACGCTCCTCGGGGCGCGTCTTGCTTGGGCCTCTCTCCTGGAGGCGCTCAGTCAGAACCAGAGGTGACATGTGGCAAGACGCTCCTCGGGGCGCGTCTTGCTTGGGCCTCTCTCCTGGAGGCCCTCTGTCAGACCCATTGTTGACATGTGGCAAGACGCTCCTCCTGGCACGTCTTGCTTGGGCCTCTCTCCTGGAGGCGCTCAGTCAGACCGAGTAGTGAAATGTGGCAAGACGCTCCTCGGGGCGCGTCTTGCTTGGACCTCTCTCCTGGAGGTGCTCAGTTAGACCGAGTAGTGACATGTCGCAAGACGCTCCTCGGGGCGCGTCTTGCTTGGGCCTCTCTCCTGGAGGCGCTCCGTCAGACCGAGTGCTGACATAAGGCAAGTTGCTCCTCGGGGCGCGTCTTGCTGGGGCCTCTCTCCTGGAGGCGCTCAATCAGACCCAGTGGTGACACGTGGCAAGACGCTCCTCGGGGCGCGTCTTGCTTGGGCCTCTCTCCTGGAGGCGCTCAGTCAGACCCAGGTGTGACATGTGGCAAGACGCTCCTCGGGGCGCGTCTTGCTTGGGCCTCTCTCCTGGAGGCGCTCAGTCAGACCCAGTGGTGACACTTGGCAAGACGCTCCTCAGGGCGCATCTTGCTTGGGCCTCTCTCCTGGAGGCGCTCAGTCAGACCCAGTGTTGACACGTGGCAAGACGCTCCTCGGGGCGCGTCTTGCTTGAGCCTCTCTCCTGGAGGCGCTCAGTCAGACCCAGTGTTGACATACGGCAAGACACTCCTCGGGGCGCGTCTCGCTTGGGCCTCTCTCATGGAGGCACTCTGTCAGACCCAGTGTTGACATGTGTCAAGACGCTCCTCGGGGCGCGTCTTGCTTTGCCCTCTCTCCTGGAGGCGCTCAGTCAGACCGAGTGCTGACATGTGGCAAGAAGCTCCTCGGGGCGCGTATTGCTTGGGCTTCTCTCCTGGAGGCCTTCAGTAAGACCCATTGTTGACATGTGGCAAGACGCTCCTCGGGGCGCGTCTTGCTTGGGCCTCTCTCCAGAAGGCCCTCAATCAGACCCAGTGTTGACACGTGGCCAGACGCTCCTCGGGGCGCGTCTTGCTTGGGCCTCTCTCCTGGAGGCGCTCAGTCAGACCCAGTGTTGACATGTGGCAAGACACTCCTCGGGGCGCGTCTTGCTTGGGCCTCTCTCCTGGAGGCGCTCAGTCAGACTGAGTAGTGACATGTGGCCTGACGCTCCTCGGGCCGCGTGTTGCTTGGGCTTCTTTCCTGTAGGCCCTCAGTCAGACCCATTGTTGACATGTGGCAAGACGCTCCTCGGGTTGCGTCTTGCTTGGGCCTCTCTCCTGGAGGCGCTCAGTCAGAACCAGAGGTGACATGTGGCAAGACACTCCTCGGGGCGCGTCTTGCTTGGGCCTCTCTCCTGGAGGCCCTCTGTCAGACCCAGTGTTGACATGTGGCAAGACGCTCCTCCGGGCGAATCTTGCTTGGGCCACTCTCCTGGAGGCCCTCAGTAAGACCCATTGTTGACACGTGGCAAGACGCTGCTCGGGGCACATCTTGCTTGGGCCTCTCTCCTGGAGGCGCTCAATCAGACCGAGTAGTGACATAAGGCAAGATGCTCCTCGGGGCGCGTCTTGCTGGGGCCTCTCTCCTGGAGGCGCTCAATCAGACCCAGTGGTGACACGTGGCAAGACGCTCCTCGGGGCGCATCTTGATTGGGCCTCTCTCCTGGAGGCGCTCAGTCAGACCCAGTGGTGACACGTGGCAAGACGCTCCTCGGGGCGCGTGTTGCTTGGGCTTCTTTCCTGGAGGCCCTCAGTCAGACCCATTGTTGACATGTGGCAAGACGCTCCTCGGGGCGCGTCTTGCTTGGGCCTCTCTCCTGGAGGCGCTCAGTCAGAACCAGAGGTGACATGTGGCAAGACGCTCCTCGGGGCGCGTCTTGCTTGGGCCTCTCTCCTGGAGGCCCTCTGTCAGACCCATTGTTGACATGTGGCAAGACGCTCCTCCGGGCACGTCTTGCTTGGGCCTCTCCCCTGGAGGCGCTCAGTCAGACCGAGTAGTGAAATGTGGCAAGACGCTCCTCGGGGCGCGTCTTGCTTGGACCTCTCTCCTGGAGGCGCTCAGTTAGACCGAGTAGTGACATGTCGCAAGACGCTCCTCGGGGCGCGTCTTGCTTGGGCCTCTCTCCTGGAGGCGCTCAGTCAGACCGAGTGCTGACATAAGGCAAGACGCTCCTCGGGGCGCGTCTTGCTAGGGCCTCTCTCCTGGAGGCGCTCAGTCAGACCCAGTGGTGACACGTGGCAAGACGCTCCTCGGGGCGCATCTTGCTTGGGCCTCTCTCCTGGAGGCACTCAGTCAGACCCAGTGTTGACACGTGGCTAGACGCTCCTCGGGGTGCGTCTTGCTTGGGCCTCTCTCCTGGAGGCGCTCAGTCAGACCCAGTGTTGACATGTGGCAAGACACTCCTCGGGGCGCGTCTTGCTTGGGCCTCTCTCATGGAGGCCCTCTGTCAGACCCAGTGTTGACATGTGTCAAGACGCTACTCGGGGCGCGTCTTGCTTTGGCCTCTCTCCTGGAGGCGCTCAGTCAGACCGAGTGTTGACATGTGGCAAGACACTCCTCGGGCCGCGTGTTGCTTTGGCCTCTCTCCTGGAGGCCCTCTGTCAGACCCAGTGTTGACATGTGTCAAGACGCTCCACGGGGCGCGTCTTGCTTGGGCTTCTCTCCTGGAGGCCCTTAGTCAAACCCATTGTTGACATGTGGCAAGACGCTCCTCGGGGCGCGTCTTGCTTGGGCCTCTCTCCTGGAGGCGCTCAGTCAAACCGAGTGCTGACATGTGGCAAGACGCTCCTCGGGCCGCGTGTTGCTTGGGCTTCTTTCCTGGAGGCCCTCAGTCAGACCCATTGTTGACATGTGGCAAGACGCACCTCGGGGCGCGTCTTGCTTGGGCCTCTCTCCTGGAGGCGCTCAGTCAGAACCAGAGGTGACATGTGGCAAGACGCTCCTCGGGGCGCGTCTTGCTTGGGCCTCTCTCCTGGAGGCCCTCTGTCAGACCCATTGTTGACATGTGGCAAGACGCTCCTCGGGGCACGTCTTGCTTGGGCCTCTCTCCTGGAGGCGCTCAGTCAGACCGAGTAGTGACATGTGGCAAGACGCTCCTCGGGGTGCATCTTGCTTGGACCTCTCTCCTGGAGGCGCTCAGTTAGACCAAGTAGTGACATGTCGCAAGACGCTCCTCGGGGTGCATCTTGCTTGGGCCTCTCTCCAGAAGGCCCTCAATCGGACCCAGTGTTGACACGTGGCAAGACGCTCCTCGGGGCGCGTCTTGCTTGGGCCTCTCTCCTGGAGGCGCTCAGTCAGACTGAGTAGTGACATGTGCCCTGACGCTCCTCGGGGCGCGTCTTGCTTGGGCCTCTCTCCTGGAGGCGCTCAGTCAGACCCAGTGGTGACATGTGGCAAGACACTCCTCGGGGCGCGTCTTGCTTGGGCCTCTCTCCTGGAGGCCCTCTGTCAGACCCAGTGTTGACATGTGTCAAGACGCTCCAGGGGGCGCGTCTTGCTTGGGCTTCTCTCCTGGAGGCCCTTAGTCAAACCCATTGTTGACATGTGGCAAGACGCTCCTCGGGGCGCGTCTTGCTTGGGCTTCTCTCCTGGAGGCGCTCAGTCAGACCGAGTGCTGACATGTGGCAAGACGCTCCTCGGGCCGCGTGTTGCTTGGGCTTCTTTCCTGGAGGCCCTCAGTCAGACCCATTGTTGACATGTGGCAAGACGCTCCTCGGGGCGCGTCTTGCTTGGGTCTCTCTCCTGGAGGCGCTCAGTCAGAACCAGAGGTGACATGTGGCAAGACGCTCCTCGGGGCGCGTCTTGCTTGGGCCTCTCTCCTGGAGGCCCTCTGTCAGACCCATTGTTGACATGTGGCAAGACGCTCCTCGGGGCACGTCTTGCTTGGGCCTCTCTCCTGGAGGCGCTCAGTCAGACCGAGTAGTGACATGTGGCAAGACGCTCCTCGGGGCGCGTCTTGCTTGGACCTCTCTCCTGGAGGCGCTCAGTTAGACCGAGTAGTGACATGTCGCAAGACGCTCCTCGGGGCGCGTCTTGCTTGGGCCTCTCTCCTGGAGGCGCTCAGTCAGACCCAGTGGTGACATGTGGCAAGACACTCCTCGGGGCGCATCTTGCTTTGGCCTCTCTCCTGGAGGCCCTCTGTCAGACCCAGTGTTGACATGTGTCAAGACGCTCCACGGGGCGCGTCTTGCTTGGGCTTCTCTCCTGGAGGCCCTTAGTCAAACCCATTGTTGACATGTGCCAAGACGCTCCTCGGGGCGCGTCTTGCTTGGGCATCTCTCCTGGAGGCGCTCAGTCAGACCGAGTGCTGACATGTGGCAAGACGCTCCTCGGGCCGCGTGTTGCTTTGGCTTCTTTCCTGGAGGCCCTCAGTCAGACCCATTGTTGACATGTGGCAAGACGCTCCTCGGGGCGCGTCTTGCTTGGGCCTCTCTCCTGGAGGCGCTCAGTCAGAACCAGAGGTGACATGTGGCAAGACGCTCCTCGGGGCGCGTCTTGCTTGGGCCTCTCTCCTGGAGGCCCTCTGTCAGACCCATTGTTGACATGTGGCAAGACGCTCCTCCTGGCACGTCTTGCTTGGGCCTCTCTCCTGGAGGCGCTCAGTCAGACCGAGTAGTGAAATGTGGCAAGACGCTCCTCGGGGCGCGTCTTGCTTGGACCTCTCTCCTGGAGGTGCTCAGTTAGACCGAGTAGTGACATGTCGCAAGACGCTCCTCGGGGCGCGTCTTGCTTGGGCCTCTCTCCTGGAGGCGCTCCGTCAGACCGAGTGCTGACATAAGGCAAGTTGCTCCTCGGGGCGCGTCTTGCTGGGGCCTCTCTCCTGGAGGCGCTCAATCAGACCCAGTGGTGACACGTGGCAAGACGCTCCTCGGGGCGCGTCTTGCTTGGGCCTCTCTCCTGGAGGCGCTCAGTCAGACCCAGGTGTGACATGTGGCAAGACGCTCCTCGGGGCGCGTCTTGCTTGGGCCTCTCTCCTGGAGGCGCTCAGTCAGACCCAGTGGTGACACTTGGCAAGACGCTCCTCAGGGCGCATCTTGCTTGGGCCTCTCTCCTGGAGGCGCTCAGTCAGACCCAGTGTTGACACGTGGCAAGACGCTCCTCGGGGCGCGTCTTGCTTGAGCCTCTCTCCTGGAGGCGCTCAGTCAGACCCAGTGTTGACATACGGCAAGACACTCCTCGGGGCGCGTCTCGCTTGGGCCTCTCTCATGGAGGCACTCTGTCAGACCCAGTGTTGACATGTGTCAAGACGCTCCTCGGGGCGCGTCTTGCTTTGCCCTCTCTCCTGGAGGCGCTCAGTCAGACCGAGTGCTGACATGTGGCAAGAAGCTCCTCGGGGCGCGTATTGCTTGGGCTTCTCTCCTGGAGGCCTTCAGTAAGACCCATTGTTGACATGTGGCAAGACGCTCCTCGGGGCGCGTCTTGCTTGGGCCTCTCTCCAGAAGGCCCTCAATCAGACCCAGTGTTGACACGTGGCCAGACGCTCCTCGGGGCGCGTCTTGCTTGGGCCTCTCTCCTGGAGGCGCTCAGTCAGACCCAGTGTTGACATGTGGCAAGACACTCCTCGGGGCGCGTCTTGCTTGGGCCTCTCTCCTGGAGGCGCTCAGTCAGACTGAGTAGTGACATGTGGCCTGACGCTCCTCGGGCCGCGTGTTGCTTGGGCTTCTTTCCTGTAGGCCCTCAGTCAGACCCATTGTTGACATGTGGCAAGACGCTCCTCGGGTTGCGTCTTGCTTGGGCCTCTCTCCTGGAGGCGCTCAGTCAGAACCAGAGGTGACATGTGGCAAGACGCTCCTCGGGGCGCGTCTTGCTTGGGCCTCTCTCCTGGAGGCCCTCTGTCAGACCCAGTGTTGACATGTGGCAAGACGCTCCTCCGGGCGAATCTTGCTTGGGCCACTCTCCTGGAGGCCCTCAGTAAGACCCATTGTTGACACGTGGCAAGACGCTGCTCGGGGCACATCTTGCTTGGGCCTCTCTCCTGGAGGCGCTCAATCAGACCGAGTAGTGACATAAGGCAAGATGCTCCTCGGGGCGCGTCTTGCTGGGGCCTCTCTCCTGGAGGCGCTCAATCAGACCCAGTGGTGACACGTGGCAAGACGCTCCTCGGGGCGCATCTTGATTGGGCCTCTCTCCTGGAGGCGCTCAGTCAGACCCAGTGGTGACACGTGGCAAGACGCTCCTCGGGGCGCATCTTGCTTGGGCCTCTCTCCTGGAGGCGCTCAGTCAGACCCAGTGTTGACATGTGGCAAGACACTCCTCGGGGCGCGTCTTGCTTGGGCCTCTCTCATGGAGGCCCTCTGTCAGACCCAGTGTTGACATGTGTCAAGACGCTCCTCGGGGCGCGTCTTGCTTTGGCCTCTCTCCTGGAGGGGCTCAGTCAGACCGAGTGCTGACATGTGGCAAGAAGCTCCTCGGGGCGCATGTTGCTTGGGCTTCTCTCCTGGAGGCCCTCAGTAAGACCCATTGTTGACATGTGGCAAGACGCTCCTCGGGGCGTGTCTTGCTTGGGCCTCTCTCCAGAAGGCCCTCAATCAGACCCAGTGTTGACACGTGGCAAGACGCTCCTCGGGGCGTGTCTTACTTGGGCCTCTCTCCTGGAGGCGCTCAGTCAGACTGAGTAGTGACATGTGGCCTGACGCTCCTCGGGGCGCGTCTCGCTTGGGCCTCTCTCCTGGAGGCGCTCAGTCAGACTGAGTAGTGACATGTGGTCTGACGCTCCTCGGGGTGCGTCTTGCTTGGGCCTCTCTCCTGGAGGCGCTCAGTCAGACCCAGTGTTGACATGTGGCAAGACGCTCCTCGGGGCGCGTCTTGCTTGGGCTTCTCTCCTGGAGGCCCTCAGTCAGACCCATTGTTGACATGTGGCAAGACGCTCCTCGAGGCACGTCTTGCTTGGGCCTCTCTCCTGGAGGCGCTCAGTCAGACCGAGTAGTGACATAAGGCAAGACGCTCCTCGGGGCGCGTCTTGCTGGGGCCTCTCTCCTGGAGGCGCTCAATCAGACCCAGTGGTGACACGTGGCAAGACGCTCCTCGGGGCGCGTCTTGCTTGGGCCTCTCTCCTGGAGGCGCTCAGTCAGACCCAGTGGTGACACGTGGCAAGACGCTCCTCGGGGCGCATCTTGCTTGGGCCTCTCTCCTGGAGGCGCTCAGTCAGACCCAGTGTTGACACGTGGCAAGACGCTCCTCGGGGCGCGTCTTGCTTGGGCCTCTCTCCTGGAGGCGCTCAGTCAGACCCAGTGTTGACATGTGGCAAGACACTCCTCGGGGCGCGTCTTGCTTGGGCCTCTCTCATGGAGGCCCTCTGTCAGACCCAGTGTTGACATGTGTCAAGACGCTCCTCGGGGCGCGTCTTGCTTTGGCCTCTCTCCTGGAGGGGCTCAGTCAGACCGAGTGCTGACATGTGGCAAGAAGCTCCTCGGGGCGCATGTTGCTTGGGCTTCTCTCCTGGAGGCCCTCAGTAAGACCCATTGTTGACATGTGGCAAGACGCTCCTCGGGGCGCATCTTGCTTGGGCCTCTCTCCAGAAGGCCCTCAATCAGACCCAGTGTTGACACGTGGCAAGACGCTCCTCGGGGCGCGTCTTACTTGGGCCTCTCTCCTGGAGGCGCTCAGTCAGACTGAGTAGTGACATGTGGCCTGACGCTCCTCGGGGCGCGTGTTGCTTGGGCCTCTCTCCTGGAGGCGCTCAGTCAGACCAAGTGGTGACATGTTGCAAGACACTCCTCGGGGCGCGTCTTGCTTGGGCCTCTCTCCTGGAGGCCCTCTGTCAGACCCAGTGTTGACATGTGTCAAGACGCTCCTCGGGGCGCGTCTTGCTTGGGCTTCTCTCCGGGAGGCCCTCAGTCATACCCATTGTTGACATGTGGCAAGACGCTCCTCGGGGCGCGTCTTGCTTTGGCCTCTCTCCTGGAGGCGCTCAGTCAGACCGAGTGCTGACATGTGGCAAGACGCTCCTCGGGCCGCGTGTTGCTTGGGCTTCTCCCCTGGAGGCCCTCAGTCAGACCCATTGTTGACATGTTGCAAGACGCTCCTTTGGGCGCGTCTTGCTTGGGCCTCTCTCCTGGAGGCGCTCAGTCAGACCGAGTGCTGACATGTGGAAAGACGCTCCTCGGGGTGCGTCTTGCTTGGGCTTCTCTCCTGGAGGCGCTCAGAAAGACCCAGTGTTGACATGTGACAAGACTCTCCTCGGGGCGCGTCTTGCTTGGGCCTCTCTCCTGGAGGCGCTCAGTCAGACCCAGTGGTGACATGAGGCAAGACACTCCTCGGGGCGCGTCTTGCTTGGGCCTCTCTCCTGGAGTCCCTCTGTCAGACCCAGTGTTGGCATGTGGCAAGACGCTCCTCAGGGCGCGTCTTGGTTGGGTCTCTCTCCTGGAGGCGCTCAGTCAGACCCAGTGGTGACATGTGGCAAGACGCTCCTCGGGGCGCATATTGCTTGGGCCTCTCTCCTGGATGCCCTCTGTCAGACCGAGTGTTGACATGTGGCAAGACTCTCCTCGGGGCGCGTCTTGCTACGGCTTCTCTCATGGAGGCCCTCAGTCAGACCCAGTGTTGACATGTGTCAAGACGCTCCTCGGGGCGTGTCTTGCTTGGGCTTCTCTCCTGGACGCCCTCAGTCAGACCGATTGTTGACATGTGGCAAGACGCTCCTCGGGGCACGTCTTGCTTGGGCCTCTCTCCTGGAGGCGCTCAAACAGACCGAGTAGTGAAATGTGGCAAGACGCCCCTCGGGGCGCGTCTTGCTGGGGCTTCTCTCATGGAGGCACTCAGTCAGACCCAGTGTTGACATGTGGCAAGACGCTCCTCGGGGCGCGTCTTGCTTGGACCTCTCTCCCTGAGGCGCTCAGTCAGACCGAGTAGTGACATGTGGCAAGACGCTCCTCTGGGCGCGTCTTGCTTGGACCTCTCTCCCTGAGGCGCTCAGTCAGACCCAGTGTTGACATTTGGCAAGACACTCCTCGGGGCGCGTCTTGCTTGGGCCTCTCTCATGGAGGCCCTCTGTCAGACCCAGTGTTGACATGTGTCAAGACGCTCCTCGGGGGGCGTCTTGCTTTGGCCTCTCTCCTGGAGGCGCTCAGTCAGACCGAGTGCTGACATGTGGCAAGAAGCTCCTCGGGGCGCGTCTTGCTTGGGCTTCTCTCCTGGAGGCCCTCAGTAAGAACAATTGTTGACATGTGGCAAGAAGCTCCTCGGGGCGCGTCTTTCTTGGGCCTCTCTCCAGAAGGCCCTCAATCAGACCCACTGTTGACACGTGGCCTGACACTCCTCGGGGCGCGTGTTGCTTGGGCCTCTCTCCTGGAGGCGCTCAGTCAGACCAAGTGGTGACATGTGGCAAGACACTCCTCGGGGCGCGTCTTGCTTGGTCCTCTCTCCTGGAGGCCCTCTGTCAGACCGAGTGTTGATATCTGTCAAGACGCTCCTCGGGGCGCTTCTTGATTGGGCTTCTCTCCTGGAGGCCCTCAGTCAGACCCATTGTTGACATGTGGCAAGACGCTCCTCGGGGCGCGTCTTGCTTGGGCCTCTCTCCTGGAGGCGCTCAGTCAGACCGAGTGCTGACATGTGGCAAGACGCTCCTCGAGCCGCGTGTTGCTTGGGCTTCTCTCCTGGAGGCGCTCATTCAGAACCAGTGGTGACATGTTGACATGTGGCAAGACGCTCCTCGGGGCGCGTCTTGCTTGGGCCTCTCTCCTGGAGGCGCTCAGTCAGACCGAGTGCTGACATGTGGCAAGACGCTCCTCGGGGCGCGTCTTGCTTGGGCCTCTCTCCTGGAGGCGCTCAGTCAGAACCAGAGGTGACATGTGGCAAGACGCTCCTCGGGGCGCATCTTGCTTGGGCCTCTCTCCTGGAGGCCCTCTTTCAGACCCAGTGTTGGCATGTGGCAAGACGCTCCTCTGGGCGCATCTTGCTTGGGCCTCTCTCCTGGAGGCCCTCAGTCAGACCCATTGTTGACATGTGGCAAGACGCTCCTCGGGGCGCGTCTTGCTAGGGCCTCTCTCCTGGAGGCGCTCAGTCAGACCGAGTGCTGACATGTGGCAAGACGCTCCTCGGGGCGCGTCTTGCTTGGGCCTCTCTCCTGGAGGCACTCAGTCAGACCGAGTGCTGACATAAGGCAAGACGCTCCTCGGGGCGCGTCTGGCTGGGGCCTCTCTCCTGGAGGCGCTCAGTCAGACCCAGTGCTGACATGTGGCAAGACGCTCCTCGGGGCGCGTCTTGCTTGGTCCTCTCTCCTGGAGGCGCTCAGTCAGACTGAGTAGTGACATGTGGCCTGACGCTCCTCGGGGCGCGTCTTGCTTGGGCCTCTCTCCTGGAGGCGCTCAGTCAGACCCATTGTTGACATGTGGCAAGACACTCCTCGGGGCGCGTCTTGCTTGGGCCTCTCTCCTGGAGGCCCTCTGTCAGACCCAGTGTTGACATGTGTCAAGACGCTCCTCGGGGCGCGTCTTGCTTGGGCCTCTCTCCTGGAGGCGCTCAGTAAGACCCAGTGTTGGCATGTGGCAAGACACTCCTCAGGGCGCGTCTTGGTTGGGCCTCTTTCCTGGAGGCGCTCATTCAGACCCAGTGGTGACATGTGGCAAGACGCTCCTCGGGGCGCGTATTGCTTGGGCCTCTCTCCTGAATGCCCTCTGTCAGACCGAGTGCTGACATGTGGCAAGAAGCTCCTCGGGGCGCGTGTTGCTTGGGCTTCTCTCCTGGAGGCCTTCAGTAAGACCCATTGTTGACATGTGGCAAGACGCTCCTCGGGGCGCGTCTTGCTTGGGCCTCTCTCCAGAAGGCCCTCAATCAGACCCAGTGTTGACACGTGGCCAGACGCTCCTCGGGGCGCGTCTTGCTTGGGCCTCTCTCCTGGAGGCGCTCAGTCAGACCCAGTGTTGACATGTGGCAAGACACTCCTCGGGGCGCGTCTTGCTTGGGCCTCTCTCCTGGAGGCGCTCAGTCAGACTGAGTAGTGACATGTGGCCTGACGCTCCTCGGGCCGCGTGTTGCTTGGGCTTCTTTCCTGGAGGCCCTCAGTCAGACCCATTGTTGACATGTGGCAAGACGCTCCTCGGGTTGCGTCTTGCTTGGGCCTCTCTCCTGGAGGCGCTCAGTCAGAACCAGAGGTGACATGTGGCAAGACGCTCCTCGGGGCGCGTCTTGCTTGGGCCTCTCTCCTGGAGGCCCTCTGTCAGACCTAGTGTTGACATGTGGCAAGACGCTCCTCCGGGCGAATCTTGCTTGGGCCACTCTCCTGGAGGCCCTCAGTAAGACCCATTGTTGACACGTGGCAAGACGCTCCTCGGGGCACATCTTGCTTGGGCCTCTCTCCTGGAGGCGCTCAATCAGACCGAGTAGTGACATAAGGCAAGATGCTCCTCGGGGCGCGTCTTGCTGGGGCCTCTCTCCTGGAGGCGCTCAATCAGACCCAGTGGTGACACGTGGCAAGACGCTCCTCGGGGCGCATCTTGCTTGGGCCTCTCTCCTGGAGGCGCTCAGTCAGACCCAGTGGTGACACGTGGCAAGACGCTCCTCGGGGCGCATCTTGCTTGGGCCTCTCTCCTGGAGGCGCTCAGTCAGACCCAGTGTTGACACGTGGCAAGACGGTCCTCGGGTCGTGTCTTGCTTGGGCCTCTCTCCTGCAGGCGCTCAGTCAGACCCAGTGTTGACATGTGGCAAGACACTCCTCGGGGCGCGTCTTGCTTGGGCCTCTCTCATGGAGGCCCTCTGTCAGACCCAGTGTTGACATTTGTCAAGACGCTCCTCGGGGCGCGTCTTGCTTTGGCCTCTCTCCTGGAGGTGCTCAGTCAGACCGAGTGCTGACATGTGGCAAGAAGCTCCTCGGGGCGCATGTTGCTTGGGCTTCTCTCCTGGAGGCCCTCAGTCAGACCCATTGTTGACATGTGGCAAGACGCTCCTCGGGGCGTGTCTTGCTTGGGCCTCTCTCCAGAAGGCCCTCAATCAGACCCAGTGTTGACACGTGGCAAGACGCTCCTCGGGGCGCGTCTTACTTGGGCCTCTCTCCTGGAGGCGCTCAGTCAGACTGAGTAGTGACATGTGGCCTGACGCTCCTCGGGGCGCGTCTCGCTTGGGCCTCTCTCCTGGAGGCGCTCAGTCAGACTGAGTAGTGACATGTGGTCTGACGCTCCTCGTGGTGCGTCTTGCTTGGGCCTCTCTCCTGGAGGCGCTCAGTCAGACCCAGTGTTGACATGTGGCAAGACGCTCCTCGGGGCGCGTCTTGCTTGGGCTTCTCTGCTGGAGGCCCTCAGTCAGACCCATTGTTGACATGTGGCAAGACGCTCCTCGAGGCACGTCTTGCTTGGGCCTCTCTCCTGGAGGCGCTCAGTCAGACCGAGTAGTGACATAAGGCAAGACGCTCCTCGGGGCGCGTCTTGCTGGGGCCTCTCTCCTGGAGGCGCTCAATCAGACCCAGTGGTGACACGTGGCAAGACGCTCCTCGGGGCGCGTCTTGCTTGGGCCTCTCTCCTGGAGGCGCTCAGTCAGACCCAGTGGTGACACGTGGCAAGACGCTCCTCGGGGCGCATCTTGCTTGGGCCTCTCTCCTGGAGGCGCTCAGTCAGACCCAGTGTTGACACGTGGCAAGACGCTCCTCGGGGCGCGTCTTGCTTGGGCCTCTCTCCTGGAGGCGCTCAGTCAGACCCAGTGTTGACATGTGGCAAGACACTCCTCGGGGCGCGTCTTGCTTGGGCCTCTCTCATGGAGGCCCTCTGTCAGACCCAGTGTTGACATGTGTCAAGACGCTCCTCGGGGCGCGTCTTGCTTTGGCCTCTCTCCTGGAGGGGCTCAGTCAGACCGAGTGCTGACATGTGGCAAGAAGCTCCTCGGGGCGCATGTTGCTTGGGCTTCTCTCCTGGAGGCCCTCAGTAAGACCCATTGTTGACATGTGGCAAGACGCTCCTCGGGGCGCGTCTTGCTTGGGCCTCTCTCCAGAAGGCCCTCAATCAGACCCAGTGTTGACACGTGGCAAGACGCTCCTCGGGGCGCGTCTTACTTGGGCCTCTCTCCTGGAGGCGCTCAGTCAGACTGAGTAGTGACATGTGGCCTGACGCTCCTCGGGGCGCGTGTTGCTTGGGCCTCTCTCCTGGAGGCGCTCAGTCAGACCAAGTGGTGACATGTGGCAAGACGCTCCTCGGGGCGCGTCTTGCTTGGGCCTCTCTCCTGGAGGCCCTCTGTCAGACCCAGTGTTGACATGTGTCAAGACGCTCCTCGGGGCGCGTCTTGCTTGGGCTTCTCTCCGGGAGGCCCTCAGTCATACCCATTGTTGACATGTGGCAAGACGCTCCTCGGGGCGCGTCTTGCTTTGGCCTCTCTCCTGGAGGCGCTCAGTCAGACCGAGTGCTGACATGTGGCAAGACGCTCCTCGGGCCGCGTGTTGCTTGGGCTTCTCTCCTGGAGGCCCTCAGTCAGACCCATTGTTGACATGTTGCAAGACGCTCCTTTGGGCGCGTCTTGCTTGGGCCTCTCTCCTGGAGGCGCTCAGTCAGACCGAGTGCTGACATGTGGAAAGACGCTCCTCGGGGTGCGTCTTGCTTGGGCTTCTCTCCTGGAGGCGCTCAGAAAGACCCAGTGTTGACATGTGACAAGACTCTCCTCGGGGCGCGTCTTGCTTGGGCCTCTCTCCTGGAGGCGCTCAGTCAGACCCAGTGGTGACATGTGGCAAGACACTCCTCGGGGCGCGTCTTGCTTGGGCCTCTCTCCTGGAGTCCCTCTGTCAGACCCAGTGTTGGCATGTGGCAAGGCGCTCCTCAGGGCGCGTCTTGGTTGGGTCTCTCTCCTGGAGGCGCTCAGTCAGACCCAGTGGTGACATGTGGCAAGACGCTCCTCGGGGCGCATATTGCTTGGGCCTCTCTCCTGGATGCCCTCTGTCAGACCGAGTGTTGACATGTGGCAAGACTCTCCTCGGGGCGCGTCTTGCTACGGCTTCTCTCATGGAGGCCCTCAGTCAGACCCAGTGTTGACATGTGTCAAGACGCTCCTCGGGGCACGTCTTGCTTGGGCTTCTCTCCTGGAGGCCCTCAGTCAGACCCATTGTTGACATGTGGCAAGACGCTCCTCGGGGCACGTCTTGCTTGGGCCTCTCTCCTGGAGGCGCTCAAACAGACCGAGTAGTGACATGTGGCAAGACGCTCCTCGGGGCGCGTCTTGCTGGGGCTTCTCTCATGGAGGCACTCAGTCAGACCCAGTGTTGACATGTGGCAAGACGCTCCTCGGGGCGCGTCTTGCTTGGACCTCTCTCCCTGAGGCGCTCAGTCAGACCGAGTAGTGACATGTGGCAAGACGCTCCTCGGGGCGCGTCTTGCTTGGACCTCTCTCCCTGAGGCGCTCAGTCAGACCCAGTGTTGACATTTGGCAAGACACTCCTCGGGGCGCGTCTTGCTTGGGCCTCTCTCATGGAGGCCCTCTGTCAGACCCAGTGTTGACATGTGTCAAGACGCTCCTCGGGGGGCGTCTTGCTTTGGCCTCTCTCCTGGAGGCGCTCAGTCAGACCGAGTGCTGACATGTGGCAAGAAGCTCCTCGGGGCGCGTCTTGCTTGGGCTTCTCTCCTGGAGGCCCTCAGTAAGAACAATTGTTGACATGTGGCAAGAAGCTCCTCGGGGCGCGTCTTTCTTGGGCCTCTCTCCAGAAGGCCCTCAATCAGACCCACTGTTGACACGTGGCCTGACACTCCTCGGGGCGCGTGGTACTTGGGCCTCTCTCCTGGAGGCGCTCAGTCAGACCAAGTGGTGACATGTGGCAAGACACTCCTCGGGGCGCGTCTTGCTTGGGCCTCTCTCCTGGAGGCCCTCTGTCAGACCGAGTGTTGACATCTGTCAAGACGCTCCTCGGGGCGCTTCTTGATTGGGCTTCTCTCCTGGAGGCCCTCAGTCAGACCCATTGTTGACATGTGGCAAGACGCTCCTCGGGGCGCGTCTTGCTTGGGCCTCTCTCCTGGAGGCGCTCAGTCAGACCGAGTGCTGACATGTGGCAAGACGCTCCTCGAGCCGCGTGTTGCTTGGGCTTCTCTCCTGGAGGCCTTCAGTAAGACCCATTGTTGACATGTGGCAAGACGCTCCTCGGGGCGCGTCTTGCTTGGGCCTCTCTCCAGAAGGCCCTCAATCAGACCCAGTGTTGACACGTGGCCAGACGCTCCTCGGGGCGCGTCTTGCTTGGGCCTCTCTCCTGGAGGCGCTCAGTCAGACCCAGTGTTGACATGTGGCAAGACACTCCTCGGGGCGCGTCTTGCTTGGGCCTCTCTCCTGGAGGCGCTCAGTCAGACTGAGTAGTGACATGTGGCCTGACGCTCCTCGGGCCGCGTGTTGCTTGGGCTTCTTTCCTGGAGGCCCTCAGTCAGACCCATTGTTGACATGTGGCAAGACGCTCCTCGGGTTGCGTCTTGCTTGGGCCTCTCTCCTGGAGGCGCTCAGTCAGAACCAGAGGTGACATGTGGCAAGACGCTCCTCGGGGCGCGTCTTGCTTGGGCCTCTCTCCTGGAGGCCCTCTGTCAGACCCAGTGTTGACATGTGGCAAGACGCTCCTCCGGGCGAATCTTGCTTGGGCCACTCTCCTGGAGGCCCTCAGTAAGACCCATTGTTGACACGTGGCAAGACGCTCCTCGGGGCACATCTTGCTTGGGCCTCTCTCCTGGAGGCGCTCAATCAGACCGAGTAGTGACATAAGGCAAGATGCTCCTCGGGGCGCGTCTTGCTGGGGCCTCTCTCCTGGAGGCGCTCAATCAGACCCAGTGGTGACACGTGGCAAGACGCTCCTCGGGGCGCATCTTGCTTGGGCCTCTCTCCTGGAGGCGCTCAGTCAGACCCAGTGGTGACACGTGGCAAGACGCTCCTCGGGGCGCATCTTGCTTGGGCCTCTCTCCTGGAGGCGCTCAGTCAGACCCAGTGTTGACACGTGGCAAGACGGTCCTCGGGTCGTGTCTTGCTTGGGCCTCTCTCCTGCAGGCGCTCAGTCAGACCCAGTGTTGACATGTGGCAAGACACTCCTCGGGGCGCGTCTTGCTTGGGCCTCTCTCATGGAGGCCCTCTGTCAGACCCAGTGTTGACATTTGTCAAGACGCTCCTCGGGGCGCGTCTTGCTTTGGCCTCTCTCCTGGAGGTGCTCAGTCAGACCGAGTGCTGACATGTGGCAAGAAGCTCCTCGGGGCGCATGTTGCTTGGGCTTCTCTCCTGGAGGCCCTCAGTCAGACCCATTGTTGACATGTGGCAAGACGCTCCTCGGGGCGTGTCTTGCTTGGGCCTCTCTCCAGAAGGCCCTCAATCAGACCCAGTGTTGACACGTGGCAAGACGCTCCTCGGGGCGCGTCTTACTTGGGCCTCTCTCCTGGAGGCGCTCAGTCAGACTGAGTAGTGACATGTGGCCTGACGCTCCTCGGGGCGCGTCTCGCTTGGGCCTCTCTCCTGGAGGCGCTCAGTCAGACTGAGTAGTGACATGTGGTCTGACGCTCCTCGTGGTGCGTCTTGCTTGGGCCTCTCTCCTGGAGGCGCTCAGTCAGACCCAGTGTTGACATGTGGCAAGACGCTCCTCGGGGCGCGTCTTGCTTGGGCTTCTCTGCTGGAGGCCCTCAGTCAGACCCATTGTTGACATGTGGCAAGACGCTCCTCGAGGCACGTCTTGCTTGGGCCTCTCTCCTGGAGGCGCTCAGTCAGACCGAGTAGTGACATAAGGCAAGACGCTCCTCGGGGCGCGTCTTGCTGGGGCCTCTCTCCTGGAGGCGCTCAATCAGACCCAGTGGTGACACGTGGCAAGACGCTCCTCGGGGCGCGTCTTGCTTGGGCCTCTCTCCTGGAGGCGCTCAGTCAGACCCAGTGGTGACACGTGGCAAGACGCTCCTCGGGGCGCATCTTGCTTGGGCCTCTCTCCTGGAGGCGCTCAGTCAGACCCAGTGTTGACACGTGGCAAGACGCTCCTCGGGGCGCGTCTTGCTTGGGCCTCTCTCCTGGAGGCGCTCAGTCAGACCCAGTGTTGACATGTGGCAAGACACTCCTCGGGGCGCGTCTTGCTTGGGCCTCTCTCATGGAGGCCCTCTGTCACACCCAGTGTTGACATGTGTCAAGACGCTCCTCGGGGCGCGTCTTGCTTTGGCCTCTCTCCTGGAGGGGCTCAGTCAGACCGAGTGCTGACATGTGGCAAGAAGCTCCTCGGGGCGCATGTTGCTTGGGCTTCTCTCCTGGAGGCCCTCAGTAAGACCCATTGTTGACATGTGGCAAGACGCTCCTCGGGGCGCGTCTTGCTTGGGCCTCTCTCCAGAAGGCCCTCAATCAGACCCAGTGTTGACACGTGGCAAGACGCTCCTCGGGGCGCGTCTTACTTGGGCCTCTCTCCTGGAGGCGCTCAGTCAGACTGAGTAGTGACATGTGGCAAGACGCTCTTCGGGGCGCGTCTTGCTTGGGCCTCTCTCCTGGAGGCCCTCTGTCAGACCCAGTGTTGACATGTGTCAAGACGCTCCTCGGGGCGCGTCTTGCTTGGGCTTCTCTCCGGGAGGCCCTCAGTCATACCCATTGTTGACATGTGGCAAGACGCTCCTCGGGGCGCGTCTTGCTTTGGCCTCTCTCCTGGAGGCGCTCAGTCAGACCGAGTGCTGACATGTGGCAAGACGCTCCTCGGGCCGCGTGTTGCTTGGGCTTCTCTCCTGGAGGCCCTCAGTCAGACCCATTGTTGACATGTTGCAAGACGCTCCTTTGGGCGCGTCTTGCTTGGGCCTCTCTCCTGGAGGCGCTCAGTCAGACCGAGTGCTGACATGTGGAAAGACGCTCCTCGGGGTGCGTCTTGCTTGGGCTTCTCTCCTGGAGGCGCTCAGAAAGACCCAGTGTTGACATGTGACAAGACTCTCCTCGGGGCGCGTCTTGCTTGGGCCTCTCTCCTGGAGGCGCTCAGTCAGACCCAGTGGTGACATGTGGCAAGACACTCCTCGGGGCGCGTCTTGCTTGGGCCTCTCTCCTGGAGTCCCTCTGTCAGACCCAGTGTTGGCATGTGGCAAGGCGCTCCTCAGGGCGCGTCTTGGTTGGGTCTCTCTCCTGGAGGCGCTCAGTCAGACCCAGTGGTGACATGTGGCAAGACGCTCCTCGGGGCGCATATTGCTTGGGCCTCTCTCCTGGATGCCCTCTGTCAGACCGAGTGTTGACATGTGGCAAGACTCTCCTCGGGGCGCGTCTTGCTACGGCTTCTCTCATGGAGGCCCTCAGTCAGACCCAGTGTTGACATGTGTCAAGACGCTCCTCGGGGCACGTCTTGCTTGGGCTTCTCTCCTGGAGGCCCTCAGTCAGACCCATTGTTGACATGTGGCAAGACGCTCCTCGGGGCACGTCTTGCTTGGGCCTCTCTCCTGGAGGCGCTCAAACAGACCGAGTAGTGACATGTGGCAAGACGCTCCTCGGGGCGCGTCTTGCTGGGGCTTCTCTCATGGAGGCACTCAGTCAGACCCAGTGTTGACATGTGGCAAGACGCTCCTCGGGGCGCGTCTTGCTTGGACCTCTCTCCCTGAGGCGCTCAGTCAGACCGAGTAGTGACATGTGGCAAGACGCTCCTCGGGGCGCGTCTTGCTTGGACCTCTCTCCCTGAGGCGCTCAGTCAGACCCAGTGTTGACATTTGGCAAGACACTCCTCGGGGCGCGTCTTGCTTGGGCCTCTCTCATGGAGGCCCTCTGTCAGACCCAGTGTTGACATGTGTCAAGACGCTCCTCGGGGGGCGTCTTGCTTTGGCCTCTCTCCTGGAGGCGCTCAGTCAGACCGAGTGCTGACATGTGGCAAGAAGCTCCTCGGGGCGCGTCTTGCTTGGGCTTCTCTCCTGGAGGCCCTCAGTAAGAACAATTGTTGACATGTGGCAAGAAGCTCCTCGGGGCGCGTCTTTCTTGGGCCTCTCTCCAGAAGGCCCTCAATCAGACCCACTGTTGACACGTGGCCTGACACTCCTCGGGGCGCGTGGTACTTGGGCCTCTCTCCTGGAGGCGCTCAGTCAGACCAAGTGGTGACATGTGGCAAGACACTCCTCGGGGCGCGTCTTGCTTGGGCCTCTCTCCTGGAGGCCCTCTGTCAGACCGAGTGTTGACATCTGTCAAGACGCTCCTCGGGGCGCTTCTTGATTGGGCTTCTCTCCTGGAGGCCCTCAGTCAGACCCATTGTTGACATGTGGCAAGACGCTCCTCGGGGCGCGTCTTGCTTGGGCCTCTCTCCTGGAGGCGCTCAGTCAGACCGAGTGCTGACATGTGGCAAGACGCTCCTCGAGCCGCGTGTTGCTTGGGCGTCTCTCCTGGAGGCGCTCATTTAGAACCAGTGGTGACATGTTGACATGTGGCAAGACGCTCCTTGGGGCGCGTCTTGCTTGGGCCTCTCTCCTGGAGGCGCTCAGTCAGACCGAGTGCTGACATGTGGCAAGACGCTCCTCGGGGCGCGTCTTGCTTGGGCCTCTCTCCTGGAGGAGCTCAGTCAGAACCAGAGGTGACATGTGGCAAGACGCTCCTCGGGGCGCATCTTGCTTGGGCCTCTCTCCTGGAGGCCCTCTTTCAGACCCAGTGTTGGCATGTGGCAAGACGCTCCTCCGGGCGCATCTTGCTTGGGCCTCTCTCCTGGAGGCCCTCAGTCAGACCCATTGTTGACATGTGGCAAGACGCTCCTCGGGGCGCGTCTTGCTTGGGCCTCTCTCCTGGAGGCACTCAGTCAGACCGAGTGCTGACATAAGGCAAGACGCTCCTCGGGGCGCGTCTGGCTGGGGCCTCTCTCCTGGAGGCGCTCAGTCAGACCCAGTGCTGACATGTGGCCTGACGCTCCTCGGGGCGCGTCTTGCTTGGGCCTCTCTCCTGGAGGCGCTCAGTCAGACCCATTGTTGACATGTGGCAAGACACTCCTCGGGGCGCGTCTTGCTTGGGCCTCTCTCCTGGAGGCCCTCTGTCAGACCCAGTGTTGACATGTGTCAAGACGCTCCTCGGGGCGCGTCTTGCTTGGGCCTCTCTCCTGGAGGCGCTCAGTAAGACCCAGTGTTGGCATGTGGCAAGACACTCCTCAGGGCGCGTCTTGGTTGGGCCTCTTTCCTGGAGGCGCTCATTCAGACCCAGTGGTGACATGTGGCAAGACGTTCCTCGGGGCGCGTATTGCTTGGGCCTCTCTCCTGAATGCCCTCTGTCAGACCGAGTGTTGACATGTGGCAAGACTCTCCTCGGGGCGCGTCTTGCTTGGGCTTCTCTCATGGAGGCCCTCAGTCTGACCCAGTGTTGACATGTGTCAAGACGCTCCTCGGGGCGTGTCTTGCTTGGGCCTTTCTCCTGGAGGCGCTCGGTCGGACCCAGTGCTGACATGTGGCAAGACGCTCCTCCGGGCGCGTCTTGCTTGGGCCTCTCTCCTGGAGGCGCTCAGTCAGACCCAGTGTTCACATGTGGCAAGACTCTCCTCGGGGCGCGTCTTGCTTGGGCCTCTCTCCTGGAGGCGCTCAGTCAGACCCAGTGTTGACATGTGGCAAGACGCTCCTCGGGGCGCGTCTTGCTTGGACCTCTCTCCTGGAGGCGCTCAGTCTGTCCGAGTGCTGACATGTGGCAAGACGCTCCTCGGGGCGCGTCTTGCTTGGGCTTCTCTCCTGGAGGCCCTCAGTCAGACCCATTGATGACATGTGGCAACTCGCTCCTCGGGGCGCGTCTTATTTGGGCTTCTCTCCTGGAGTCCCTCAGTCAGACCCATTGTTGACATGTGGCAAGACGCTCCTCCGTGCACGTCTTGCTTGGACCTCTCTCCTGGAGACGCTCAGTTAGACTGAGTAGTGACATGTGGCAAGACGCTCCTCGGGGCACGTCTTGCTTGGGCCTCTCTCCTGGAGGCGCTCAGTCAGACCGAGTGCTGACATAAGGCAAGACGCTCCTCGGGGAGCGTCTTGCTGGGGCCTCTGTCCTGGAGGTGCTCAATCAGACCCAGTGGTGACACATGGCAAGACGCTCCTCGGGGCGCGTCTTGCTTGGGCCTCTCTCCTGGAGGAGCTCAGTCAGACCCAGTGGTGACACGTGGCAAGACGCTCCTCGGGGCGCATCTTGCTTGGGCCTCTCTCCTGGAGGCGCTAAGTCAGACCCAGTGTTGACACGTGGCAAGACGCTCCTCGGGGCGCGTTTTGCTTGGGCCTCTCTCCTGGAGGCGCTCAGTCAGACCCAGTGTTGACATGTGTCAAGACGCTCCTCGGGGCGCGTCTTGCTTGGGCCTCTCTCCTGGAGGCGCTCAGTCAGACCGAGTGCTGGCATGTGGCAAGAAGCTCCTCGGGGCGCGTCTTGCTTGGGCTTCTCTCCTGGAGGCCCTCAGTCTGACCCATTGTTGACATGTGGCAAGACGCTCCTCGGGGCGCGTCTTGCTTGGGCCTCTCTCCTGGAGGCGCTAAGTCAGACCCAGTGGTGACATGTGGCAAGACGCTCCTCGGGGCGCGTATTGCTTGGGCCTCTCTCCTGGATGCCCTCTGTCAGACCCAGTGTTGACATGTGGCAACACTCTCCTCGGGGCGCGTCTTGCTTGGGCTTCTCTCATGGAGGCCCTCAGTCAGACCCAGTGTTGACATGTGTCAAGACGCTCCTCGGGGCGTGTCTCTCTTGGGCCTCTCTCCTGGAGGCGCTCAGTCAGACCCAGTGTTGACATGTGGCAAGACGCTCCTCGGGGCGCTTCTTGCTTGGGCTTCTCTCCTGGAGGCCCTCAGTCAGACCCATTGTTGACATGTGGCAAGACGCTCCTCGGGGCACGTCTTGCTTGGGCCTCTCTCCTGGAGGCGCTCAGTCAGACCGAGTAGTGAAATGTGGCAAGACGCTCCTCGGGGCGCGTCTTGCTTGGACCTCTCTCCTGGAGGCGCTCAGTTAGACCGAGTAGTGACATGTCGCAAGACGCTCCTCGGGGCGCGTCTTGCTTGGGCCTCTCTCCTGGAGGCGCTCAGTCAGACCGAGTGCTGACATAAGGCAAGTTGCTCCTCGGGGCGCGTCTTGCTGGGGCCTCTCTCCTGGAGGCGCTCAATCAGACCCAGTGGTGACACGTGGCAAGACGCTCCTCGGGGCGCGTCTTGCTTGGGCGTCTCTCCTGGAGGCGCTCAGTCAGACCCAGTGGTGACACGTGGCAAGACGCTCCTCGGGGCGCATCTTGCTTGGGCCTCTCTCCTGGAGGCACTCAGTCAGACCCAGTGTTGACACGTGGCTAGACGCTCCTCGGGGCGCGTCTTGCTTGGGCCTCTCTCCTGGAGGCGCTCAGTCAGACCCAGTGTTGACATGTGGCAAGACACTCCTCGGGGCGCGTCTTGCTTGGGCCTCTCTCATGGAGGCCCTCTGTCAGACCCAGTGTTGACATGTGTCAAGACGCTACTCGGGGCGCGTCTTGCTTTGGCCTCTCTCCTGGAGGCGCTCAGTCAGACCAAGTGCTGACATGTGGCATGACGCTCCTCGGGCCGCGTGTTGCTTGGGCTTCTCTCCTGGAGGCCCTCAGTCAGACCCATTGTTGACATGTTGCAAGACGCTCCTTTGGGCGCGTCTTGCTTGGGCCTCTCTCCTGGAGGCGCTCAGTCAGACCCAGTGTTGACACGTGGCAAGACGCTCCTCGGGGCGCGTTTTGCTTGGGCCTCTCTCCTGGAGGCGCTCAGTCAGACCCAGTGTTGACATGTGTCAAGATGCTCCTCGGGGCGCGTCTTGCTTGGGCCTCTCTCCTGGAGGCGCTCAGTCAGACCGAGTGCTGGCATGTGGCAAGAAGCTCCTCGGGGCGCGTCTTGCTTGGGCTTCTCTCCTGGAGGCCCTCAGTCTGACCCATTGTTGACATGTGGCAAGACGCTCCTCGGGGCGCGTCTTGCTTGGGCCTCTCTCCAGAAGGCCCTCAATCAGACCCAGTGTTGACACGTGGCAAGACGCTCCTCGGGGCGCTTCTTGCTTGGGCCTCTCTCCTGGAGGCGCTAAGTCAGACCCAGTGGTGACATGTGGCAAGACGCTCCTCGGGGCGCGAATTGCTTGGGCCTCTCTCCTGGATGCCCTCTGTCAGACCAAGTGTTGACATGTGGCAACACTCTCCTCGGGGCGCGTCTTGCTTGGGCTTCTCTCATGGAGGCCCTCAGTCAGACCCAGTGTTGACATGTGTCAAGACGCTCCTCGGGGCGTGTCTCTCTTGGGCCTCTCTCCTGGAGGCGCTCAGTCAGACCCAGTGTTGACATGTGGCAAGACGCTCCTCGGGGCGCTTCTTGCTTGGGCTTCTCTCCTGGAGGCCCTCAGTCAGACCCATTGTTGACATGTGGCAAGACGCTCCTCGGGGCACGTCTTGCTTGGGCCTCTCTCCTGGAGGCGCTCAGTCAGACCGAGTAGTGAAATGTGGCAAGACGCTCCTCGGGGCGCGTCTTGCTTGGACCTCTCTCCTGGAGGCGCTCAGTTAGACCGAGTAGTGACATGTCGCAAGACGCTCCTCGGGGCGCGTCTTGCTTGGGCCTCTCTCCTGGAGGCGCTCAGTCAGACCGAGTGCTGACATGTGGAAAGACGCTCCTCGGGGCGCGTCTTGCTTGGGCCTCTCTCCTGGAGGCGCTCAGTCAGACCCAGTGGTGACATGTGGCAAGACGCTCCTCGGGGCGCGTCTTGCTTGGGCCTCTCTCCTGGAGGCGCTCAGTCAGACCCAGTGGTTGACACGTGGCAAGACGCTCCTCAGGGCGCATCTTGCTTGGGCCTCTCTCCTGGAGGCGCTCAGTCAGACCCAGTGTTGACACGTGGCAAGACGCTCCTCGGGGCGCGTCTTGCTTGAGCCTCTCTCCTGGAGGCGCTCAGTCAGACCCAGTGTTGACATGTGGCAAGACACTCCTCGGGGCGCGTCTCGCTTGGGCCTCTCTCATGGAGGCCCTCTGTCAGACCCAGTGTTGACATGTGTCAAGACGCTCCTCGGGGCGCGTCTTGCTTTGCCCTCTCTCCTGGAGGCGCTCAGTCAGACCGAGTGCTGACATGTGGCAAGAAGCTCCTCGGGGCGCGTGTTGCTTGGGCTTCTCTCCTGGAGGCCTTCAGTAAGACCCATTGTTGACATGTGGCAAGACGCTCCTCGGGGCGCATCTTGCTTGGGCCTCTCTCCAGAAGGCCCTCAATCAGACCCAGTGTTGACACATGGCCAGACGCTCCTCGGGGCGCGTCTTGCTTGGGCCTCTCTCCTGGAGGCGCTCAGTCAGACCCAGTGTTGACATGTGGCAAGACACTCCTCGGGGCGCGTCTTGCTTGGGCCTCTCTCCTGGAGGCGCTCAGTCAGACTGAGTAGTGACATGTGGCCTGACGCTCCTCGGGCCGCGTGTTGCTTGGGCTTCTTTCCTGGAGGCCCTCAGTCAGACCCATTGTTGACATGTGGCAAGACGCTCCTCGGGTTGCGTCTTGCTTGGGCCTCTCTCCTGGAGGCGCTCAGTCAGAACCAGAGGTGACATGTGGCAAGATGCTCCTCGGGGCGCGTCTTGCTTGGGCCTCTCTCCTGGAGGCCCTCTGTCAGACCCGGTGTTGACATGTGGCAAGACGCTCCTCCGGGCGAATCTTGCTTGGGCCACTCTCCTGGAGGCCCTCAGTAAGACCCATTGTTGACATGTGGCAAGACGCTCCTCGGGGCACATCTTGCTTGGGCCTCTCTCCTGGAGGCGCTCAATCAGACCCAGTGGTGACACGTGGCAAGACGCTCCTCGGGGCGCGTCTTGCTTGGGCGTCTCTCCTGGAGGCGCTCAGTCAGACCCAGTGGTGACACGTGGCAAGACGCTCCTCGGGGCGCATCTTGCTTGGGCCTCTCTCCTGGAGGCACTCAGTCAGACCCAGTGTTGACACGTGGCTAGACGCTCCTCGGGGCGCGTCTTGCTTGGGCCTCTCTCCTGGAGGCGCTCAGTCAGACCCAGTGTTGACATGTGGCAAGACACTCCTCGGGGCGCGTCTTGCTTGGGCCTCTCTCATGGAGGCCCTCTGTCAGACCCAGTGTTGACATGTGTCAAGAAGCTACTCGGGGCGCGTCTTGCTTTGGCCTCTCTCCTGGAGGCGCTCAGTCAGACCGAGTGCTGACATGTGGCAAGACGCTCCTCGGGCCGCGTGTTGCTTGGGCTTCTCTCCTGGAGGCCCTCAGTCAGACCCATTGTTGACATGTTGCAAGACGCTCCTTTGGGCGCGTCTTGCTTGGGCCTCTCTCCTGGAGGCGCTCAGTCAGACCGAGTGCTGACATGTGGAAAGACGCTCCTCGGGGCGCGTCTTGCTTGGGCCTCTCTCCTGGAGGCGCTCAGTCAGACCCAGTGGTGACATGTGGCAAGACGCTCCTCGGGGCGCGTCTTGCTTGGGCCTCTCTCCTGGAGGCGCTCAGTCAGACCCAGTGGTTGACACGTGGCAAGACGCTCCTCGGGGCGCGTCTTGCTTGAGCCTCTCTCCTGGAGGCGCTCAGTCAGACCCAGTGTTGACATGTGGCAAGACACTCCTCGGGGCGCGTCTCGCTTGGGCCTCTCTCATGGAGGCCCTCTGTCAGACCCAGTGTTGACATGTGTCAAGACGCTCCTCGGGGCGCGTCTTGCTTTGCCCTCTCTCCTGGAGGCGCTCAGTCAGACCGAGTGCTGACATGTGGCAAGAAGCTCCTCGGGGCGCGTGTTGCTTGGGCTTCTCTCCTGGAGGCCTTCAGTAAGACCCATTGTTGACACATGGCCAGACGCTCCTCGGGGCGCGTCTTGCTTGGGCCTCTCTCCTGGAGGCGCTCAGTCAGACCCAGTGTTGACATGTGGCAAGACACTCCTCGGGGCGCGTCTTGCTTGGGCCTCTCTCCTGGAGGCGCTCAGTAAGACTGAGTAGTGACATGTGGCCTGACGCTCCTCGGGCCGCGTGTTGCTTGGGCTTCTTTCCTGGAGGCCCTCAGTCAGACCCATTGTTGACATGTGGCAAGACGCTCCTCGGGTTGCGTCTTGCTTGGGCCTCTCTCCTGGAGGCCCTCAGTAAGACCCATTGTTGACATGTGGCAAGACGCTCCTCGGGGCGCGTCTTGCTTGGGCCTCTCTCCTGGAGGCGCTCAGTCAGACCGAGTAGTGACATAAGGCAAGATGCTCCTCGGGGCGCGTCTTGCTGGGGCCTCTCTCCTGGAGGCGCTCAATCAGACCCAGTGGTGACACGTGGCAAGACGCTCCTCGGGGCGCATCTTGCTTGGGCCTCTCTCCTGGAGGCGCTCAGTCAGACCCAGTGGTGACACGTGGCAAGACGCTCCTCGGGGCGCATCTTGCTTGGGCCTCTCTCCTGGAGGCGCTCAGTCAGACCCAGTGTTGACACGTGGCAAGACGCTCCTCGGGTCGCGTCTTGCTTGGGCCTCTCTCCTGGAGGCGCTCAGTCAGACCGAGTGCTGACATGTGGCAAGAAGCTCCTCGGGGCGCGTCTTGCTTGGGCTTCTCTCCTGGAGGCCCTCAGTAAGAACAATTGTTGACATGTGGCAAGAAGCTCCTCGGGGCGCGTCTTTCTTGGGCCTCTCTCCAGAAGGCCCTCAATCAGACCCACTGTTGACACGTGGCCTGACACTCCTCGGGGCGCGTGTTGCTTGGGCCTCTCTCCTGGAGGCGCTCAGTCAGACCAAGTGGTGACATGTGGCAAGACACTCCTCGGGGCGCGTCTTGCTTGGGCCTCTCTCCTGGAGGCCCTCTGTCAGACCGAGTGTTGACATCTGTCAAGACGCTCCTCGGGGCGCTTCTTGATTGGGCTTTTCTCCTGGAGGCCCTCAGTCAGACCCATTGTTGACATGTGGCAAGACGCTCCTCGGGGCGCGTCTTGCTTGGCCCTCTCTCCTGGAGGCGCTCAGTCAGACCGAGTGCTGACATGTGGCAAGACGCTCCTCGAGCCGCGTGTTGCTTGGGCTTCTCTCCTGGAGGCGCTCATTCAGAACCAGTGGTGACATGTTGACATGTGGCAAGACGCTCCTCGGGGCGCGTCTTGCTTGGGCCTCTCTCCTGGAGGCGCTCAGTCAGACCGAGTGCTGACATGTGGCAAGACGCTCCTCGGGGCGCGTCTTGCTTGGGCCTCTCTCCTGGAGGCGCTCAGTCAGAACCAGAGGTGACATGTGGCAAGACGCTCCTCGGGGCGCATCTTGCTTGGGCCTCTCTCCTGGAGGCCCTCTTTCAGACCCAGTGTTGGCATGTGGCAAGACGCTCCTCCGGGCGCATCTTGCTTGGGCCTCTCTCCTGGAGGCCCTCAGTCAGACCCATTGTTGACATGTGGCAAGACGCTCCTCGGGGCGCGTCTTGCTTGGGCCTCTCTCCTGGAGGCGCTCTGTCAGACCGAGTGCTGACATTTGGCAAGACGCTCCTCGGGGCGCGTCTTGCTTGGGCCTCTCTCCTGGAGGCACTCAGTCAGACCGAGTGCTAACATAAGGCAAGACGCTCCTCGGGGCGCGTCTGGCTGGGGCCTCTCTCCTGGAGGCGCTCAGTCAGACCCAGTGCTGACATGTGGCAAGACGCTCCTCGGGGCGCGTCTTGCTTGGTCCTCTCTCCTGGAGGCGCTCAGTCAGACTGAGTAGTGACATGTGGCCTGACGCTCCTCGGGGCGCGTCTTGCTTGGGCCTCTCTCCTGGAGGCGCTCAGTCAGACCCATTGTTGACATGTGGCAAGACACTCCTCGGGGCGCGTCTTGCTTGGGCCTCTCTCCTGGAGGCCCTCTGTCAGACCCAGTGTTGACATGTGTCAAGACGCTCCTCGGGGCGCGTCTTGCTTGGGCCTCTCTCCTGGAGGCGCTCAGTAAGACCCAGTGTTGGCATGTGGCAAGACACTCCTCAGTGCGCGTCTTGGTTGGGCCTCTTTCCTGGAGGCGCTCATTCAGACCCAGTGGTGACATGTGGCAAGACGTTCCTCGGGGCGCGTATTGCTTGGGCCTCTCTCCTGAATGCCCTCTGTCAGACCGAGTGTTGACATGTGGCAAGACTCTCCTCGGGGCGCGTCTTGCTTGGGCTTCTCTCATGGAGGCCCTCAGTCTGACCCAGTGTTGACATGTGTCAAGACGCTCCTCGGGGCGTGTCTTGCTTGGGCCTTTCTCCTGGAGGCGCTCGGTCGGACCCAGTGCTGACATGTGGCAAGACGCTCCTCCGGGCGCGTCTTGCTTGGGCCTCTCTCCTGGAGGCGCTCAGTCAGACCCAGTGTTCACATGTGGCAAGACTCTCCTCGGGGCGCGTCTTGCTTGGGCCTCTCTCCTGGAGGCGCTCAGTCAGACCCAGTGTTGACATGTGGCAAGACGCTCCTCGGGGCGCGTCTTGCTTGGGCCTCTCTCCTGGAGGCGCTCAGTCTGTCCGAGTGCTGACATGTGGCAAGACGCTCCTCGGGGCGCGTCTTGCTTGGGCTTCGTTCCTGGAGGCCCTCAGTCAGACCCATTGTTGACATGTGGCAACTCGCTCCTCGGGGCGCGTCTTATTTGGGCTTCTCTCCTGGAGTCCCTCAGTCAGACCCATTGTTGACATGTGGCAAGACGCTCCTCCGTGCACGTCTTGCTTGGACCTCTCTCCTGGAGACGCTCAGTTAGACCGAGTAGTGACATGTGGCAAGACGCTCCTCGGGGCGCGTCTTGCTTGGGCCTCTCTCCTGGAGGCGCTCAGTCAGACCGAGTGCTGACATAAGGCAAGACGCTCCTCGGGGAGCGTCTTGCTTGGGCCTCTCTCCTGGAGGCGCTAAGTCAGACCCAGTGTTGACACGTGGCAAGACGCTCCTCGGGGCGCGTTTTGCTTGGGCCTCTCTCCTGGAGGCGCTCAGTCAGACCCAGTGTTGACATGTGGCAAGACACTCCTCGGGGCGCGTCTTGCTTGGGCCTCTCTCATGGAGGCCCTCTGTCAGACCCAGTGTTGACATGTGTCAAGACGCTCCTCGGGGCGCGTCTTGCTTGGGCCTCTCTCCTGGAGGCGCTCAGTCAGACCGAGTGCTGACATGTGGCAAGAAGCTCCTCGGGGCGCGTCTTGCTTGGGCTTCTCTCCTGGAGGCCCTCAGTCTGACCCATTGTTGACATGTGGCAAGACGCTCCTCGGGGCGCATCTTGCTTGGGCCTCTCTCCAGAAGGCCCTCAATCAGACCCAGTGTTGACACGTGGCAAGACGCTCCTCGGGGCGCTTCTTGCTTGGGCCTCTCTCCTGGAGGCGCTAAGTCAGACCCAGTGGTGACATGTGGCAAGACGCTCCTCGGGGCGCGTATTGCTTGGGCCTCTCTCCTGGATGCCCTCTGTCAGACCCAGTGTTGACATGTGGCAACACTCTCCTCGGGGCGCGTCTTGCTTGGGCTTCTCTCATGGAGGCCCTCAGTCAGACCCAGTGTTGACATGTGTCAAGACGCTCCTCGGGGCGTGTCTTGCTTGGGCCTCTCTCCTGGAGGCGCTCAGTCAGACCCAGTGCTGACATGTGGCAAGACGCTCCTCGGGGCGCGTCTTGCTTGGGCCTCTCTCCTGGAGGCGCTCAGTCAGACCGAGTGCTGACATGTGGCAAGACGCTCCTCTGGGCGCGTCTTGCTTGGGCTTCTCTCCTGGAGGCCCTCAGTCAGACCCAGTGTTGACATGTGGCAAGACGCTCCTCGGGGCGCGTCTTGCTTGGGCTTCTCTCCTGGAGGCCCTCAGTCCGACCCTTTGTTGACATGTGGCAAGACGCTCCTCGGGGCACGTCTTGCTTGGGCCTCTCTCCTGGAGGCGCTCAGTCTGACCAAGTAGTGACATGTGGCAAGACGCTCCTCGGGGCGCGTCTTGCTTGGACCTCTCTCCTGGAGGCGCTCAGTTAGACCGAGTAGTGACATGTGGCAAGACGCTCCTCGGGGCACGTCTTGCTTGGGCCTCTCTCCTGGAGGCGCTCAGTCAGACCGAGTGCTGACATAAGGCAAGACGCTCCTCGGGGCGCTTCTTGCTTGGGCCTCTCTCCTGGAGGCGCTCAGTCAGACCCAGTGGTGACATGTGGCAAGACGCTCCTCGGGGCGCGTATTGCTTGGGCCTCTCTCCTGGATGCCCTCTGTCAGACCCAGTGTTGACATGTGGCAAGACTCTGCTCGGGGCGCGTCTTGCTTGGGCTTCTCTCATGGAGGCCCTCAGTCAGACCCAGTGTTGACATGTGTCAAGACGCTCCTCGGGGCGAGTCTTGCTTGGGCCTCTCTCCTGGAGGCGCTCAGTCAGACCCAGTGTTGACATGTGGCAAGACGCTCCTCGGGGCGCTTCTTGCTTGGGCTTCTCTCCTGGAGGCCCTCAGTCAGACCCAGTGTTGACATGTGGCAAGACGCTCCTCGGGGCACGTCTTGCTTGGGCCTCTCTCCTGGAGGCGCTCAGTCAGACCAAGTAGTGACATGTGACAAGACGCTCCTCGGGGCGCGTCTTGCTTGGGCCTCTCTCCTGGAGGCGCTCAGTCAGACCCAGTGTTGACATGTGGCAAGACGCTCCTCGGGGCGCGTCTTGCTTGGGCCTCTCTCCTGGAGGTTCTCAGTCAGACCCAGTGTTGACATGTGGCAAGATGCTCCTCCGGGCGCGTCTTGCTGGGGCTTCTCTCATGGAGGCACTCAGTCAGACCCAGTGTTGACATGTGGCAAGACGCTCCTCGGGGCACGTCTTGCTTGGGCCTCTCTCCTGGAGGCGCTCAGTCAGACCCAGAGGAGACATGTGTCAAGATGCTCCTCGGGGCGCGTCTTGCTTGGGCCTCTCTCCTGGAGGCGCTCAGTCAGACCGAGTGCTGACATGTGGCAAGACGCTCCTCCGGGCGCGTCTTGCTTGGGCCTCTCTCCTGGAGGCGCTAAGTCAGACCCAGTGTTCACATGTGGCAAGACGCTCCTCGGGGTGCGTCTTGCTTGGGCCTCTCTCCTGGAGGCGCTCAGTAAGACCCAGTGTTGACATGTGGCAAGACGCTCCTCTGGGACCGTCTTGCTTTGGCCTCTCTCCTGGAGGCGCTCAGTCAGACCGAGTGCTGACATGTGGCAAGACGCTCCTCGGGGTGCGTCTTGCTTTGGCTTCTCTCCTGGAGGCCCTCAGTCAGACCCATTGTTGACATGTGGCAAGATGCTCCCCGGGGCCCGTCTTGCTTGGGCCTCTCTCCAGAAGGCCCTCAATCAGACCCAGTGCTGACATGTGGCAAGACGCTCCTCGGGGCGCGTCTTGCTTGGGCTTCTCTCCTGGAGGCCCTCAGTCAGACCCATTGTTGACATGTGGCAAGACGCTCCTCGGGGCGCGTCTCATTTGGGCCTCTCTCCTGGAGGCCCTCAGTCAGACCCAGTGTTGACATGTGGCAAGACGCTCCTCGGGGCGCGTCTTGCTTGGGCTTCTCTCCTGGAGGCCCTCAGTCAGACCCATTGTTGACATGTGGCAAGACGCTCCTCGGGGCACGTCTTGCTTGGGCCTCTCTCCCGGAGCCGCTCAGTCAGACCGAGTAGTGACATGTGGCAAGACGCTCCTCGGGGCGCGTCTTGCTTGGGCCTCTCTCCTGGAGGCGCTCAGTCAGACCGAGTGCTGACATAAGGCAAGACGCTCCTCGGGGTGCGTCTTGCTGGGGCCTCTCTCCTGGAGGTGCTCAATCAGACCCAGTGTTGACACGTGGCAAGACGCTCCTCGGGGCGTGTCTTGCTTGGGCCTCTCTCCTGGAGGAGCTCAGTCAGACCCAGTGGTGACACGTGGCAAGACGCTCCTCGGGCGCATCTTGCTTGGGCCTCTCTCCTGGAGGCGCTAAGTCAGACCCAGTGTTGGCACGTGGCAAGACGCTCCTCGGGGCGCGTCTTGCTTGGGCCTCTCTCCTGGAGGCGCTCAGTCAGACCCAGTGTTGACATGTGGCAAGACGCTCCTCGGGGCGCGTCTTGCTTTGGCCTCTCTCCTGGAGGCGCTCAGTCAGACCGAGTGCTGACATGTGGCAAGAAGCTCCTCGGGGCGCGTCTTGCTTGGGCTTCTCTCCTGGAGGCCCTCAGTCAGACCCATTGTTGACATGTGGCAAGACGCCCCTCGGGGCGCGTATTGCTTGGGCCTCTCTCCTGGAGGCGCTCAGTCAGACCCAGTGGTGACATGTGGCAAGACGCTCCTTGGGGCGCGTATTGCTTGGGCCTCTCTCCTGGATGCCCTCTGTCAGACCCAGTGTTGACATGTGGCAAGACTCTCCTCGGAGCGCGTCTTGCTTGGGCTTCTCTCATGGAGGCCCTCAGTCAGACCCAGTGTTGACATGTGGCAAGACGCTCCTCGGGGCGCTTCTTGCTTGGGCTTCTCTCCTGGAGGCCCTCAGTCAGACCCATTGTTGACATGTGGCAAGACGCTCCTCGGGGCACGTCTTGCTTGGGCCTCTCTCCTGGAGGCGCTCAGTCAGACCGAGTAGTGACATGTGACAAGACGCTCCTCGGGGCGCGTCTTGCTTGGGCCTCTCTCCTGGAGGCGCTCAGTCAGACCCAGTGTTGACATGTGGCAAGACGCTCCTCGGCGCGTCTTGCTTGGGCCTCTCTCCTGGAGGTTCTCAGTCAGACCCAGTGTTGACATGTGGCAAGACACTCCTCTGGGCGCGTCTTGCTTGGGCCTCTCTCATGGAGGCCCTCTGTCAGACCCAGTGTTGACATGTGTCAAGACGCTCCTCGGGGCGCGTCTTGCTTGGGCCTCTCTCCTTGAGGCGCTCAGTCAGACCGAGTGCTGACATGTGGCAAGAAGCTCCTCGGGGCGCGTCTTGCTTGGGCTTCTCTCCTGGAGGCCCTCAGTCAGACCCATTGTTGACATGTGGCAAGACGCTCCTCGGGGCGCGTCTTGCTTGGGCCTCTCTCCAGAAGGCCCTCAATCAGACCCAGTGTTGACACGTGGCAAGACGCTCCTCGGGGCGCTTCTTGCTTGGGCCTCTCTCCTGGAGGCGCTCAGTCAGACCCAGTGGTGACATGTGGCAAGACGCTCCTCGGGGCGCGTATTGCTTGGGCCTCTCTCCTGGATGCCCTCTGTCAGACCCAGTGTTGACATGTGGCAAGACTCTGCTCGGGGCGCGTCTTGCTTGGGCTTCTCTCATGGAGGCCCTCAGTCAGACCCAGTGTTGACATGTGTCAAGACGCTCCTCGGGGCGTGTCTTGCTTGGGCCTCTCTCCTGGAGGCGCTCAGTCAGACCCAGTGTTGACATGTGGCAAGACGCTCCTCGGGGCGCTTCTTGCTTGGGCTTCTCTCCTGGAGGCCCTCAGTCAGACCCAGTGTTGACATGTGGCAAGACGCTCCTCGGGGCACGTCTTGCTTGGGCCTCTCTCCTGGAGGCGCTCAGTCAGACCGAGTAGTGACATGTGACAAGACGCTCCTCGGGGCGCGTCTTGCTTGGGCCTCTCTCCTGGAGGCGCTCAGTCAGACCCAGTGTTGACATGTGGCAAGACGCTCCTCGGGGCGCGTCTTGCTTGGGCCTCTCTCCTGGAGGTTCTCAGTCAGACCCAGTGTTGACATGTGGCAAGATGCTCCTCGGGGCGCGTCTTGCTGGGGCTTCTCTCATGGAGGCACTCAGTCAGACCCAGTGTTGACATGTGGCAAGACGCTCCTCGGGGCACGTCTTGCTTGGGCCTCTCTCCTGGAGGCGCTCAGTCAGACCCAGAGGAGACATGTGTCAAGATGCTCCTCGGGGCGCGTCTTGCTTGGGCCTCTCTCCTGGAGGCGCTCAGTCAGACCGAGTGCTGACATGTGGCAAGACGCTCCTCCGGGCGCGTCTTGCTTGGGCCTCTCTCCTGGAGGCGCTCAGTCAGACCCAGTGTTCACATGTGGCAAGACGCTCCTCGGGGTGCGTCTTGCTTGGGCCTCTCTCCTGGAGGCGCTCAGTCAGACCCAGTGTTGACATGTGGCAAGACGCTCCTCGGGGCACGTCTTGCTTGGGCCTCTCTCCTGGAGGCGCTCAGTCAGACCGAGTGCTGACATGTGGCAAGACGCTCCTCGGGGCGCGTCTTGCTTGGGCTTCTCTCCTGGAGGCCCTCAGTCAGACCCATTGTTGACATGTGGCAAGATGCTCCTCGGGGCGCGTCTTGCTTGGGCCTCTCTCCAGAAGGCCCTCAATCAGACCCAGTGCTGACATGTGGCAAGACGCTCCTCGGGGCGCTTCTTGCTTGGGCTTCTCTCCTGGAGGCCCTCAGTCAGACCCATTGTTGACATGTGGCAAGACGCTCCTCGGGGCGCGTCTCATTTGGGCCTCTCTCCTGGAGGCCCTCAGTCAGACCCAGTGTTGACATGTGGCAAGACGCTCCTCGGGGCGCGTCTTGCTTGGGCTTCTCTCCTGGAGGCCCTCAGTCAGACCCATTGTTGACATGTGGCAAGACGCTCCTCGGGGCACGTCTTGCTTAGGCCTCTCTCCTGGAGGCGCTCAGTCAGACCGAGTAGTGACATGTGGCAAGACGCTCCTCGGGGCGCGTCTTGCTTGGGCCTCTCTCCTGGAGGCGCTCAGTCAGACCGAGTGCTGACATAAGTCAAGACGCTCCTCGGGGCGCGTCTTGCTGGGGCCTCTCTCCTGGAGGTGCTCAATCAGACCCAGTGTTGACACGTGGCAAGACGCTCCTCGGGGCGCGTCTTGCTTGGGTCTCTCTCATGGAGGCCCTCAGTCAGACCCAGTGTTGACATGTGGCAAGACGCTCCTCGGGGCGCTTCTTGCTTGGGCTTCTCTCCTGGAGGCCCTCAGTCAGACCCGTTGTTGACATGTGGCAAGACGCTCCTCGGGGCACGTCTTGCTTGGGCCTCTCTCCTGGAGGCGCTCAGTCAGACCGAGTAGTGACATGTGACAAGACGCTCCTCGGGGCGCGTCTTGCTTGGGCCTCTCTCCTGGAGGCGCTCAGTCAGACCCAGTGTTGACATGTGGCAAGACTCTCCTCGGGGCGCGTCTTGCTTGGGCTTCTCTCATGGAGGCCCTCAGTCAGACCCAGTGTTGACATGTGGCAAGACGCTCCTCGGGGCGCTTCTTGCTTGGGCCTCTCTCCTGGAGGCGCTCAGTCAGACTGAGTAGTGACATGTGGCCTGACGCTCCTCGGGGCGCGTGTTGCTTGGGCTTCTCTCCTGGAGGCGCTCAGTCAGACCAAGTGCTGACATGTGGCAAGGCACTCCTCGGGGCGCGTCTTGCTTGGGCCTCTCTCCTGGAGGCCCTCTGTCAGACCCAGTGTTGACATGTGTCAAGACGCTCCTCGGGGCGCGTCTTGCTTGGGCTTCTCTCCTGGAGGCCCTCAGTCAGACCCATTGTTGACATGTGGAAAGACGCTCCTCGGGGCGCGTCTTGCTTGGGCCTCTCTCCTGGAGGCGCTCAGTCAGACCGAGTGCTGACCTAAGGCAAGACGCTCCTCGGGGCGCGTCTTGCTTGGGCCTCTCTCCTGAAGGCGCTCAGTCAGACCGAGTGCTGACATGTGGCAAGACGCTCCTCGGGGCGCGTCTTGCTTGGGCTTCTCTCCTGGAGGCGCTCAGTCAGACCCATTGTTGACATGTGGCAAGACGCTCCTCGGGGCGCGTCTTGCTTGGGCCTCTCTCCAGAAGGCCCTCAATCAGACCCAGTGCTGACATGTGGCAAGACGCTCCTCGGGGCGCTTCTTGCTTGGGCTTCTCTCCTGGAGGCCCTCAGTCAGACCCATTGTTGACATGTGGCAAGACGCTCCTCGGGGCGCGTCTCATTTGGGCCTCTCTCCTGGAGGCCCTCAGTCAGACCCAGTGTTGACATGTGGCAAGACGCTCCTCGGGGCGCGTCTTGCTTGGGCTTCTCTCCTGGAGGCCCTCAGTCAGACCCATTGTTGACATGTGGCAAGACGCTCCTCGGGGCACGTCTTGCTTGGGCCTCTCTCCTGGAGGCGCTCAGTCAGACCGAGTAGTGACATGTGGCAAGACGCTCCTCGGGGCGCGTCTTGCTTGGGCCTCTCTCCTGGAGGCGCTCAGTCAGACCGAGTGCTGACATAAGTCAAGACGCTCCTCGGGGCGCGTCTTGCTGGGGCCTCTCTCCTGGAGGTGCTCAATCAGACCCAGTGTTGACACGTGGCAAGACGCTCCTCGGGGCGCGTCTTGCTTGGGTCTCTCTCATGGAGGCCCTCAGTCAGACCCAGTGTTGACATGTGGCAAGACGCTCCTCGGGGTGCTTCTTGCTTGGGCTTCTCTCCTGGAGGCCCTCAGTCAGACCCGTTGTTGACATGTGGCAAGACGCTCCTCGGGGCGCGTCTTGCTTGGGCCTCTCTCCTGGAGGCGCTCAGTCAGACCGAGTGCTGACATAAGGCAAGACGCTCCTCGGGGCGCGTCTTGCTGGGGCCTCTCTCCTGGAGGCGCTCAGTCAGACCCAGTGATGACATGTGGCAAGACGATCCTCGGGGCGCATCTTGCTTGGGCCTCTCTCCTGGAGGCGCTCAGTCAGACCCAGTGTTGACATGTGGCAAGACGCTCCTCGGGGCGCGTCTTGCTTGGGCCTCTCTCCTGGAGGCGCTCAGTCAGACCCAGTGTTGACATGTGGCAAGACGCTCCTCGGGGCGCGTCTTGCTTGGGCCTCTCTCCTGGAGGCGCTCAGTCAGACCCAGTGAGGACACGTGGAAAGACGCTCCTCAGGGCGCGTCTTGCTTGGGCCTCTCTCCTGGAGGCGCTCAGTCAGACCCAGTGTTGACACGTGGCAAGACGCTCCTCGGGGCGCGTCTTGCTTGGGCCTCTCTTCTGGAGGCGCTCAGTCAGACCCAGTGTTGGCATGTGGCAAGACACTCCTCGGGGCGCGTCTTGGTTGGGCCTCTTTCCTGGAGGCGCTCATTCAGACCCAGTGGTGACATGTGGCAAGATGCTCCTCGGGGCGCGTATTGCTTGGGCCTCTCTCCTGAATGCCCTCTGTCAGACCGAGTGTTGACATGTGGCAAGACTCTCCTCGGGGCGCGTCTTGCTTGGGCTTCTCTCATGCAGGCCCTCAGTCCGACCCAGTGTTGACATGTGTCAAGACGCTCCTCGGGGCGTGTCTTGCTTGGGCCTCTCTCCTGGAGGCGCTCAGTCAGACCCAGTGCTGACATGTGGCAAGACGCTCCGCGGGGCGCGTCTTGCTTGGGCCTCTCTCCTGGAGGCGCTCAGTCAGACTGAGTAGTGACATGTGGCCTGACGCTCCTCGGGGCGCGTCTTGCTTGGACCTCCCTCCTGGAGGCGCTCAATCTGACCGAGTAGTGACATTTGGCAAGACACTCCTCGGGGCGCGTCTAACTTGAAACCTCTCTCCTGGAGGCGCTCAGTTAGACCGAGTAGTGACATGTGGCAAGACGCTCCTCGGGGCGCGTCTTGCTTGGGCATCTCTCCTGGAGGCGCTCAGTCAGACCGAGTGCTGATGTAAGGCAAGACGCTCCTCGGGGCGCGTCTTGCTGGGGCCTCTCTCCTGGAGGTGCTCAATCAGACCCAGTGGTGACATGTGGCAAGACGCTCCTCTGGGCGCGTCTTGCTTGGGCCTCTCTCCTGGAGGAGCTCAGTCAGACCCAGTGCTGACATGAGGCAAGAAGCTCCTCGGGGCGCGTCTTGCTGGGGCCTCTCTCCTGGAGGCGCTCAGTCAGACCCAGTGTTGACATGTGTCAAGACGCTCCTCGGGCGTTTCTTGCTTGCGCCTCTCTCCTGGAGGCGCTCAGTCAGACCCAGAGGTGACATGTGGCAAGATGCTCCTCGGGCCTCTCTCCTGGAGGCCCTCAGTCAGACCCAGTGTTGACATGTGGCAAGACGCTCCACGGGGCGCATCTTGCTTGGGCTTCTCTCCTAGAGGCCCTCAGTCAGACCCAGTGTTGACATGTGGAAAGACGCTCCTCGGGGCGCATCTTATTTGGGCCTCTCTCCTGGAGGCCCTCAGTCAGACCCAGTGTTGACATGTGGCAAGACGCTCCTCGGGGCACGTCTTGCTTGGGCTTCTCTCCTGGAGGCCCTCAGTCAGACCCATTGTTGACATGTGGCAAGACGCTCCTCGGGGCACGTCTTGCTTGGGCCTCTCTCCTGGAGGTGCTCAGTCAGACTGAGTAGTGACATGTGGCAAGACGCTCTTCGGGGCGCATCTTGCTTGGGCGTTTCTCCAGAAGGCCCTCAATCAGACCCAGTGTAAACACGTGGCAAGACGCTCCTCGGGGCGCGTCTTACTTGGGCCTCTCTCCTGGAGGCGCTCAGTTAGACTGAGTAGTGACATTTGGCCTGACGCTCCTCGGGGCACATGTTGCTTGGGCCTCTCTCCTGGAGGCGCTCAGTCAGACCAAGTGGTGACATGTGGCAAGACACTCCTCGGGGTGCGTCTTGCTTGGGCCTCTCTCCTGGAGGCCCTCTGTCAGACCCAGTGTTGACATGTGTCAAGACGCTCCTCGGGGCGC
Organism: Nothobranchius furzeri; assembly: GCF_043380555.1. Classification (NCBI taxonomy): domain Eukaryota; kingdom Metazoa; phylum Chordata; class Actinopteri; order Cyprinodontiformes; family Nothobranchiidae; genus Nothobranchius; species Nothobranchius furzeri. The sequence continues at coordinate 8,680,480 of NC_091751.1, read as the reverse complement.
GTCTTGCTTGGGCTTCTCTCCTGGAGGCCCTCAGTCATACCCATTGTTGACATGTGGCAAGACGCTCCTCGGGGCGCGTCTTGCTTTGGCCTCTCTCCTGGAGGCGCTCAGTCAGACGGAGTGCTGACATGGGGCAAGACGCTCCTCGGGCCGCGTGTTGCTTGGGCTTCTCTCCTGGAGGCCCTCAGTCAGACCCATTGTTGACATGTTGCAAGACACTCCTTTGGGCGCCTCTTGCTTGGGCCTCTCTCCTGGAGGCGCTCAGTCAGACCGAGTGCTGACATGTGGCAAGACGCTCCTCGGGGCGCGTCTTGATTGGGCTTCTCTCCTGGAGGCGCTCAGAAAGACCCAGTGTTGACATGTGACAAGACGCTCCTCGGGGCGCGTCTTGCTTGGGCCTCTCTCCTGGAGGCGCTCAGTCAGACCCAGTGGTGACATGTGGCAAGACACTCCTCGGGGCGCGTCTTGCTTGGGCCTCTCTCCTGGAGGGCCTCTGTCAGACCCAGTGTTGGCATGTGGCAAGACGCTCCTCAGGGCGCGTCTTGGTTGGCTCTCTCTCCTGGAGGCGCTCAGTCTGACCCAGTGGTTACATGTGGCAAGACGCTCCTCGGGGCGCGTATTGCTTTGGCCTCTCTCCTGGATGCCCTCTGTCAGACCGAGTGTTGACATGTGGCAAGACTCTCCTCGGGGCGAGTCTTGCTTGGGGTTCTCTCCTGGAGGCGCTCAGTCAGACCCAGAGGTGACATGTGGCAAGACGCTCCTCGGGCCTCTCTCCTGGAGGCCCTCAGTCAGACCCAGTGTTGACATGTGGCAAGACGCTCCTCGGGGCGCATCTTGCTTGGGCTTCTCTCCTGGAGGCCCTCAGTCAGACCCAGTGTTGACATGTGGAAAGACGCTCCTCGGGGCGCGTCTTATTTGGGCCTCTCTCCTGGAGGCCCTCACTCAGACCCAGTGTTGACATGTGGCAAGACGCTCCTCGGGGCACGTCTTGCTTGGGCTTCTCTCCTGGAGGCCCTCAGTCAGACCCATTGTTGACATGTGGCAAGACGCTCCTCGGGGCACGTCTTGCTTGGGCCTCTCTCCTGGAGGTGCTCAGTCAGACTGAGTAGTGACATGTGGCAAGACGCTCCTCGGGGCGCGTCTTGCTTGGGCCTCTCTCCAGAAGGCCCTCAATCAGACCCAGTGTAAACACGTGGCAAGACGCTCCTCGGGGCGCGTCTTACTTGGGCCTCTCTCCTGGAGGCGCTCAGTCAGACTGAGTAGTGACATTTGGCCTGACGCTCCTCGGGGCGCGTGTTGCTTGGGCCTCTCTCCTGGAGGCGCTCAGTCAGACCAAGTGGTGACATGTGGCAAGACACTCCTCGCGGTGCGTCTTGCTTGGGCCTCTCTCCTGGAGGCCCTCTGTCAGACCCAGTGTTGACATGTGTCAAGACGCTCCTCGGGGCGCGTCTTGCTTGGGCTTCTCTCCTGGAGGCCCTCAGTCATACCCATTGTTGACATGTGGCAAGACGCTCCTCGGGGCGCGTCTTGCTTTGGCCTCTCTCCTGGAGTCGCTCAGTCAGACGGAGTGCTGACATGGGGCAAGACGCTCCTCGGGCCGCGTGTTGCTTGGGCTTCTCTCCTGGAGGCCCTCAGTCAGACCCATTGTTGACATGTTGCAAGACACTCCATTGGGCGCCTCTTGCTTGGGCCTCTCTCCTGGAGGCGCTCAGTCAGACCGAGTGCTGACATGTGGAAAGACGCTCCTCGGGGCGCGTCTTGCTTGGGCTTCTCTCCTGGAGGCGCTCAGAAAGACCCAGTGTTGACATGTGACAAGACGCTCCATGGGGCGCGTCTTGCTTGGGCCTCTCTCCTGGAGGCGCTCAGTCAGACCCAGTGGTGACATGTGGCAAGACACTCCTCGGGGCGCGTCTTGCTTGGGCCTCTCTCCTGGAGGCCCTCTGTCAGACCCAGTGTTGGCATGTGGCAAGACGCTCCTCAGGGCGCGTCTTGGTTGGGTCTCTCTCCTGGAGGCGCTCAGTCAGACCCAGTGGTGACATGTGGCAAGACGCTCCTCGGGCCGCGTATTGCTTTGGCCTCTCTCCTGGATGCCCTCTGTCAGACCGAGTGTTGACATGTGGCAAGACTCCTCGGGGCGCGTCTTGCTTGGGGTTCTCTCATGGAGGCCCTCAGTCAGACCCAGTGTTGACATGTGTCAAGACGCTCCTCGGGGCCTGTCTTGCTTGGGCCTCTCTCCTGGAGGCGCTCAGTCAGACCCTGTGTTGACATGTGGCAAGACGCTCCTCGGGGCGCGTCTTGCTTGGGCTTTTCTCCTGGAGGCCCTTAGTCAGACCCATTGTTGACATGTGTCAAGACGCTCCTCGGGGCGTGTCCTGCTTGGGCCTCTCTCCTGGAGGCGCTCAGTCAGACCCTGTGTTGATATGTGGCAAGACGCTCCTCGGGGCACGTCTTGCTTGGGCCTTTCTGCTGGAGGCGCTCAAACAGACCGAGCAGTGACATGTGGCAAGACGCTCCTCGGGGCGTGTCCTGCTTGGACCTCTCTCCCTGAGGCGCTCAGTCAGACCCTGTGTTGATATGTGGCAAGACGCTCCTCGGGGCGCGTCTTGCTTGGGCTTTTCTCCTGGAGGCCCTTAGTCAGACCCATTGTTGACATGTGTCAAGACGCTCCTCGGGGCGTGTCCTGCTGGGGCTTCTCTCCTGGAGGCACTCAGTCAGACCCTGTGTTGACATGTGGCAAGACGCTCCTCGGGGCGCGTCTTGCTTGGGCTTTTCTCCTGGAGGCCCTTAGTCAGACCCATTGTTGACATGTGTCAAGACGCTCCTCGGGGCACGTCTTGCTTGGGCCTCTCTCCTGGAGGCGCTCAGTCAGACCGAGTAGTGACATGTGACAAGACGCTCCTCGGGGCGCGTCTTGCTTGGGCCTCTCTCCTGGAGGCGCTCAGTCAGACCCAGTGTTGACATGTGGCAAGACTCTCCTCGGGGCGCGTCTTGCTTGGGCTTCTCTCATGGAGGCCCTCAGTCAGACCCAGTGTTGACATGTGGCAAGACGCTCCTCGGGGCGCGTCTTGCTTGGACCTCTCCCCCTGAGGCGCTCAGTCAGACCGAGTAGTGACATGTGGCAAGACGCTCCTCGGGAGGCGTCTTGCTTGGACCTCTCTCCCTGAGGCGCTCAGTCAGACCCAGTGTTGACATTTGGCAAGACACTCCTCAGGGCGCGTCTTGCTTGGGCCTCTCTCATGGAGGCCCTCTGTCAGACCCAGTGTTGACATGTGTCAAGACGCTCCTCGGGGGCGTCTTGCTTTGGCCTCTCTCCTGGAGGCACTCAGTTAGACCGAGTGCTGACATGTGGCAAGAAGCTCCTCGGGGTGCGTCTTGCTTGGGCTTCTCTCCCGGAGGCCCTCAGTAAGAACCATTGTTGACATGTGGCAAGACGCTCCTCGGGGCGCGTCTTGCTTGGGCCTCTCTCCTGGAGGCCCTCTGTCAGACCCAGTGTTGGCATGTGGCAAGACGCTCCTCAGGGAGCGTCTTGGTTGGGTCTCTCTCCTGGAGGCGCTCAGTCAGACCCAGTGGTGACATGTGGCAAGACGCTCCTCGGGGCGCGTATTGCTTTGGCCTGTCTCCTGGATGCCCTCTGTCAGACCGAGTGTTGACATGTGGCAAGACTCTCCTCGGGGCGCGTCTTGCTTGGGGTTCTCTCATGGAGGCCCTCAGTCAGACCCAGTGTTGACATGTGTCAAGACGCTCCTCGGGGCGTGTCTTGCTTGGGCCTCTCTCCTGGAGGCGCTCAGTCAGACCCTGTGTTGACATGTGGCAAGACGCTCCTCGGGGCGCGTCTTGCTTGGGCTTCTCTCCTGGAGGCCCTTAGTCAGACCCATTGTTGACATGTGTCAAGACCGCCTCGGGGCGTGTCTTGCTTGGGCCTCTCTCCTGGAGGCGCTCAGTCAGACCCTGTGTTGACATGTGGCAAGACGCTCCTCGGGGCACGTCTTGCTTGGGCCTCTCTGCTGGAGGCGCTCAAACAGACCGAGTAGTGACATGTGGCAAGACGTTCCTCGGGGCGCGTCTTGCTGGGGCTTCTATCATGGAGGCACTCAGTCAGACCCAGTGTTGACATGTGGCAAGACGCTCCTCGGGGCGCGTCTTGTTTGGACCTCTCCCCCTGAGGCGCTCAGTCAGACCGAGTAGTGACATGTGGCAAGATGCTCCTCGGGGCGCGTCTTGCTTGGACCTCTCTCCCTGAGGCGCTCAGTCAGACCCAGTGTTGACATTTGGCAAGACACTCCTCGGGGCGCGTCTTGCTTGGACCTCTCTCATGGAGGCCCTCTGTCAGACCCAGTGTTGACATGTGTCAAGACGCTCCTCGGGGGGCGTCTTGCTTTGGCCTCTCTCCTGGAGGCACTCAGTTAGACCGAGTGCTGACATGTGGCAAGAAGCTCCTCGGGGCGCGTCTTGCTTGGGCTTCTCTCCCGGAGGCCCTCAGTAAGAACCATTGTTGACATGTGGCAAGACGCTCCTCGGGGCGCGTCTTGCTTGGGCCTCTCTCCAGAAGGCCCTCAATCAGACCCAGTGTTGACACGTGGCAAGACGCTCCTCGGGCGCGTCTTGCTTGGGCCTCTCTCCTGGAGGCGCTCAGTCAGACTGAGTAGTGACATGTGGCCTGACGCTCCTCGGGGCGCATGTTGCTTGGGCCTCCCTCCTGGAGGCGCTTAGTCAGACCAAGTGGTGACATGTGGCAAGACATTCCTCGGGGCACGTCTTGCTTGGGCCTCTCTCCTGGAGGCCCTCTGTCAGACCCAGTGTTGACATGTGTCAAGACGCTCCTCGGGGCGCGTCTTGCTTGGGCTTCTCTCCTGGAGTTCCTCAGTCAGACCCATTGTTGGCATGTGGCAAGACGCTCCTCGGGGCGCGTCTTGCTTGGGCCTCTCTCCTGGAGGCGCTCAGTCAGAACGAGTGCTGACATGTGGCAAGACGCTCCTCGGGCCGCGTGTTGCTTGGGCTTCTCTCCTGGAGGCCCTCAGTCAGACCCATTGTTGACATGTGGCCTGACGCTCCTCGGGGCGCGTCTTGCTTGGGCCTCTCTCCTGGAGGTGCTCAGTCAGACCGAGTGCTGACATGTGGCAAGACGCTCCTCGGGGCGTGTCTTGCTTGGGCCTCTCTCCTGGAGGCGCTCAGTCAGAACCAGAGGTGACATGTGGCAAGACGCTCCTCCGGGCGCGTCTTGCTTGGGGTTCTCTCATGGAGGCCCTCAGTCAGACCCAGTGTTGACATGTGTCAAGACGCTCCTCGGGGCGTGTCTTGCTTGGGCCTCTCTCCTGGAGGCGCTCAGTCAGACCCTGTGTTGACATGTGGCAAGACGCTCCTCGGGGCGCGTCTTGCTTGGGCTTCTCTCCTGGAGGCCCTTAGTCAGACCCATTGTTGACCTGTGTCAAGACCGCCTCGGGGCGTGTCTTGCTTGGGCCTCTCTCCTGGAGGCGCTCAGTCAGACCCTGTGTTGACATGTGGCAAGACGCTCCTCGGGGCACGTCTTGCTTGGGCCTCTCTGCTGGAGGCGCTCAAACAGACCGAGTAGTGACATGTGGCAAGACGTTCCTCGGGGCGCGTCTTGCTGGGGCTTCTATCATGGAGGCACTCAGTCAGACCCAGTGTTGACATGTGGCAAGACGCTCCTCGGGGCGCGTCTTGTTTGGACCTCTCCCCCTGAGGCGCTCAGTCAGACCGAGTAGTGACATGTGGCAAGACGCTCCTCGGGGCGCGTCTTGCTTGGACCTCTCTCCCTGAGGCGCTCAGTCAGACCCAGTGTTGACATTTGGCAAGACACTCCTCGGGGCGCGTCTTGCTTGGACCTCTCTCATGGAGGCCCTCTGTCAGACCCAGTGTTGACATGTGTCAAGACGCTCCTCGGGGGGCGTCTTGCTTTGGCCTCTCTCCTGGAGGCACTCAGTTAGACCGAGTGCTGACATGTGGCAAGAAGCTCCTCGGGGCGCGTCTTGCTTGGGCTTCTCTCCCGGAGGCCCTCAGTAAGAACCATTGTTGACATGTGGCAAGACGCTCCTCGGGGCGCGTCTTGCTTGGGCCTCTCTCCAGAAGGCCCTCAATCAGACCCAGTGTTGACACGTGGCAAGACGCTCCTCGGGCGCGTCTTGCTTGGGCCTCTCTCCTGGAGGCGCTCAGTCAGACTGAGTAGTGACATGTGGCCTGACGCTCCTCGGGGCGCATGTTGCTTGGGCCTCCCTCCTGGAGGTGCTTAGTCAGACCAAGTGGTGACATGTGGCAAGACATTCCTCGGGGCACGTCTTGCTTGGGCCTCTCTCCTGGAGGCCCTCTGTCAGACCCAGTGTTGACATGTGTCAAGACGCTCCTCGGGGCGCGTCTTGCTTGGGCTTCTCTCCTGGAGTTCCTCAGTCAGACCCATTGTTGGCATGTGGCAAGACGCTCCTCGGGGCGCGTCTTGCTTGGGCCTCTCTCCTGGAGGCGCTCAGTCAGAACGAGTGCTGACATGTGGCAAGACGCTCCTCGGGCCGCGTGTTGCTTGGGCTTCTCTCCTGGAGGCCCTCAGTCAGACCCATTGTTGACATGTGGCCTGACGCTCCTCGGGGCGCGTCTTGCTTGGGCCTCTCTCCTGGAGGTGCTCAGTCAGACCGAGTGCTGACATGTGGCAAGACGCTCCTCGGGGCGTGTCTTATTTGGGCCTCTCTCCTGGAGGCGCTCAGTCAGAACCAGAGGTGACATGTGGCAAGACGCTCCTCCGGGCGCATCTTGCTTGGGCCTCTCTCCTGGAGGCCCTCAGTCAGACCCATTGTTGACATGTGGCAAGACGCTCCTCGGGGCGCGTCTTGCTTGGGCCTCTCTCCTGGAGGCGCTCAGTCAGACCGAGTGATGACATAAGGCAAGACGCTCCTCGGGGAGCGTCTTGCTGGGGCCTCTCTCCTGGAGGCGCTCAGTCAGACCCAGTGCTGACATGTGGCAAGATGCTCCTCGGGGCGCGTCTTGCTTGGGCCTCTCTCCTGGAGGCGCTCAGTCAGACCGAGTAGTGACATAAGGCAAGACGCTCCTCGGGGCGCGTCTTGCTTGGGCCTCTCTCCTGGAGGCGCTCAGTCAGACCCAGTGGTGACATGTGGCAAGACACTCCTCGGGGCGCGTCTTGCTTGGGCCTCTCTCCTGGAGGCCCTCTGTCAGACCCAGTGTTGACATGTGTCAAGACGCTCCTCGGGGCGCGTCTTGCTTGGGCTTCTCTCCTGGAGGCCCTCAGTCATACCCATTGTTGACATGTGGCAAGACGCTCCTCGGGGCGCGTCTTGCTTTGGCCTCTCTCCTGGAGGCGCTCAGTCAGACGGAGTGCTGACATGGGGCAAGACGCTCCTCGGGCCGCGTGTTGCTTGGGCTTCTCTCCTGGAGGCCCTCAGTCAGACCCATTGTTGACATGTTGCAAGACACTCCTTTGGGCGCCTCTTGCTTGGGCCTCTCTCCTGGAGGCGCTCAGTCAGACCGAGTGCTGACATGTGGAAAGACGCTCCTCGGGGCGCTTCTTGATTGGGCTTCTCTCCTGGAGGCGCTCAGAAAGACCCAGTGTTGACATGTGACAAGACGCTCCTCGGGGCGCGTCTTGCTTGGGCCTCTCTCCTGGAGGCGCTCAGTCAGACCCAGTGGTGACATGTGGCAAGACACTCCTCGGGGCGCGTCTTGCTTGGGCCTCTCTCCTGGAGGACCTCTGTCAGACCCAGTGTTGGCATGTGGCAAGACTCTCCTCGGGGCGCGTCTTGCTTGGGGTTCTCTCCTGGAGGCGCTCAGTCAGACCCAGAGGTGACATGTGGCAAGACGCTCCTCGGGCCTCTCTCCTGGAGGCCCTCAGTCAGACCCAGTGTTGACATGTGGCAAGACGCTCCTCGGGGCGCATCTTGCTTGGGCTTCTCTCCTGGAGGCCCTCAGTCAGACCCAGTGTTGACATGTGGAAAGACGCTCCTCGGGGCGCGTCTTATTTGGGCCTCTCTCCTGGAGGCCCTCAGTCAGACCCAGTGTTGACATGTGGCAAGACGCTCCTCGGGGCACGTCTTGCTTGGGCTTCTCTCCTGGAGGCCCTCAGTCAGACCCATTGTTGACATGTGGCAAGACGCTCCTCGGGGCACGTCTTGCTTGGGCCTCTCTCCTGGAGGTGCTCAGTCAGACTGAGTAGTGACATGTGGCAAGACGCTCCTCGGGGCGCGTCTTGCTTGGGCCTCTCTCCAGAAGGCACTCAATCAGACCCAGTGTAAACACGTGGCAAGACGCTCCTCGGGGCGCGTCTTACTTGGGCATCTCTCCTGGAGGCGCTCAGTCAGACTGAGTAGTGACATTTGGCCTGACGCTCCTCGGGGCGCGTGTTGCTTGGGCCTCTCTCCTGGAGGCGCTCAGTCAGACCAAGTGGTGACATGTGGCAAGACACTCCTCGGGGTGCGTCTTGCTTGGGCCTCTCTCCTGGAGGCCCTCTGTCAGACCCAGTGTTGACATGTGTCAAGACGCTCCTCGGGGCGCGTCTTGCTTGGGCTTCTCTCCTGGAGGCCCTCAGTCATACCCATTGTTGACATGTGGCAAGACGCTCCTCGGGGCGCGTCTTGCTTTGGCCTCTCTCCTGGAGTCGCTCAGTCAGACGGAGTGCTGACATGGGGCAAGACGCTCCTCGGGCCGCGTGTTGCTTGGGCTTCTCTCCTGGAGGCCCTCAGTCAGACCCATTGTTGACATGTTGCAAGACACTCCATTGGGCGCCTCTTGCTTGGGCCTCTCTCCTGGAGGCGCTCAGTCAGACCGAGTGCTGACATGTGGAAAGATGCTCCTCGGGGCGCGTCTTGCTTGGGCTTCTCTCCTGGAGGCGCTCAGAAAGACCCAGTGTTGACATGTGACAAGACGCTCCACGGGGCGCGTCTTGCTTGGGCCTCTCTCCTGGAGGCGCTCAGTCAGACCCAGTGGTGACATGTGGCAAGACACTCCTCGGGGCGCGTCTTGCTTGGGCCTCTCTCCTGGAGGCCCTCTGTCAGACCCAGTGTTGGCATGTGGCAAGACGCTCCTCAGGGCGCGTCTTGGCTGGGTCTCTCTCCTGGAGGCGCTCAGTCAGACCCAGTGGTGACATGTGGCAAGACGCTCCTCGGGGCGCGTATTGCTTTGGCCTCTCTCCTGGATGCCCTCTGTCAGACCGAGTGTTGACATGTGGCAAGACTCCTCGGGGCGCGTCTTGCTTGGGGTTCTCTCATGGAGGCCCTCAGTCAGACCCAGTGTTGACATGTGTCAAGACGCTCCTCGGGGCCTGTCTTGCTTGGGCCTCTCTCCTGGAGGCGCTCAGTCAGACCCTGTGTTGACATGTGTCAAGACGCTCCTCGGGGGGCGTCTTGCTTTGGCCTCTCTCCTGGAGGCACTCAGTTAGACCGAGTGCTGACATGTGGCAAGAAGCTCCTCGGGGCGCGTCTTGCTTGGGCTTCTCTCCCGGAGGCCCTCAGTAAGAACCATTGTTGACATGTGGCAAGACGCTCCTCGGGGCGCGTCTTGCTTGGGCTTCTCTCCTGGAGGCCCTCAGTCAGACCCATTGTTGACATGTGGCAAGACGCTCCTCGGGGCACGTCTTGCTTGGGCCTCTCTCCCGGAGCCGCTCAGTCAGACCGAGTAGTGACATGTGGCAAGACGCTCCTCGGGGCGCGTCTTGCTTGGGCCTCTCTCCTGGAGGCGCTCAGTCAGACCGAGTGCTGACATAAGGCAAGACGCTCCTCGGGGTGCGTCTTGCTGGGGCCTCTCTCCTGGAGGTGCTCAATCAGACCCAGTGTTGACACGTGGCAAGACGCTCCTCGGGGCGTGTCTTGCTTGGGCCTCTCTCCTGGAGGAGCTCAGTCAGACCCAGTGGTGACACGTGGCAAGACGCTCCTCGGGCGCATCTTGCTTGGGCCTCTCTCCTGGAGGCGCTAAGTCAGACCCAGTGTTGACACGTGGCAAGACGCTCCTCGGGGCGCGTCTTGCTTGGGCCTCTCTCCTGGAGGCGCTCAGTCAGACCCAGTGTTGACATGTGGCAAGACACTCCTCGGGGCGCGTCTTGCTTGGGCCTCTCTCATGGAGGCCCTCTGTTAGACCCAGTGTTGACATGTGTCAAGACGCTCCTCGGGGCGCGTCTTGCTTTGGCCTCTCTCCTGGAGGCGCTCAGTCAGACCGAGTGCTGACATGTGGCAAGAAGCTCCTCGGGGCGCGTCTTGCTTGGGCTTCTCTCCTGGAGGCCCTCAGTCAGACCCATTGTTGACATGTGGCAAGACGCCCCTCGGGGCGCGTATTGCTTGGGCCTCTCTCCTGGAGGCGCTCAGTCAGACCCAGTGGTGACATGTGGCAAGACGCTCCTTGGGGCGCGTATTGCTTGGGCCTCTCTCCTGGATGCCCTCTGTCAGACCCAGTGTTGACATGTGGCAAGACTCTCCTCGGAGCGCGTCTTGCTTGGGCTTCTCTCATGGAGGCCCTCAGTCAGACCCAGTGTTGACATGTGGCAAGACGCTCCTCGGGGCGCTTCTTGCTTGGGCTTCTCTCCTGGAGGCCCTCAGTCAGACCCATTGTTGACATGTGGCAAGACGCTCCTCGGGGCACGTCTTGCTTGGGCCTCTCTCCTGGAGGCGCTCAGTCAGACCGAGTAGTGACATGTGACAAGACGCTCCTCGGGGCGCGTCTTGCTTGGGCCTCTCTCCTGGAGGCGCTCAGTCAGACCCAGTGTTGACATGTGGCAAGACGCTCCTCGGCGCGTCTTGCTTGGGCCTCTCTCCTGGAGGTTCTCAGTCAGACCCAGTGTTGACATGTGGCAAGACACTCCTCTGGGCGCGTCTTGCTTGGGCCTCTCTCATGGAGGCCCTCTGTCAGACCCAGTGTTGACATGTGTCAAGACGCTCCTCGGGGTGCGTCTTGCTTGGGCCTCTCTCCTGGAGGCGCTCAGTCAGACCGAGTGCTGACATGTGGCAAGAAGCTCCTCGGGGCGCGTCTTGCTTGGGCTTCTCTCCTGGAGGCCCTCAGTCAGACCCATTGTTGACATGTGGCAAGACGCTCCTCGGGGCGCGTCTTGCTTGGGCCTCTCTCCAGAAGGCCCTCAATCAGACCCAGTGTTGACACGTGGCAAGACGCTCCTCGGGGCGCTTCTTGCTTGGGCCTCTCTCCTGGAGGCGCTCAGTCAGACCCAGTGGTGACATGTGGCAAGACGCTCCTCGGGGCGCGTATTGCTTGGGCCTCTCTCCTGGATGCCCTCTGTCAGACCCAGTGTTGACATGTGGCAAGACTCTGCTCGGGGCGCGTCTTGCTTGGGCTTCTCTCATGGAGGCCCTCAGTCAGACCCAGTGTTGACATGTGTCAAGACGCTCCTCGGGGCGTGTCTTGCTTGGGCCTCTCTCCTGGAGGCGCTCAGTCAGACCCAGTGTTGACATGTGGCAAGACGCTCCTCGGGGCGCTTCTTGCTTGGGCTTCTCTCCTGGAGGCCCTCAGTCAGACCCAGTGTTGACATGTGGCAAGACGCTCCTCGGGGCACGTCTTGCTTGGGCCTCTCTCCTGGAGGCGCTCAGTCAGACCGAGTAGTGACATGTGACAAGACGCTCCTCGGGGCGCGTCTTGCTTGGGCCTCTCTCCTGGAGGCGCTCAGTCAGACCCAGTGTTGACATGTGGCAAGACGCTCCTCGGGGCGCGTCTTGCTTGGGCCTCTCTCCTGGAGGTTCTCAGTCAGACCCAGTGTTGACATGTGGCAAGATGCTCCTCGGGGCGCGTCTTGCTGGGGCTTCTCTCATGGAGGCACTCAGTCAGACCCAGTGTTGACATGTGGCAAGACGCTCCTCGGGGCACGTCTTGCTTGGGCCTCTCTCCTGGAGGCGCTCAGTCAGACCCAGAGGAGACATGTGTCAAGATGCTCCTCGGGGCGCGTCTTGCTTGGGCCTCTCTCCTGGAGGCGCTCAGTCAGACCGAGTGCTGACATGTGGCAAGAAGCTCCTCCGGGCGCGTCTTGCTTGGGCCTCTCTCCTGGAGGCGCTCAGTCAGACCCAGTGTTCACATGTGGCAAGACGCTCCTCGGGGTGCGTCTTGCTTGGGCCTCTCTCCTGGAGGCGCTCAGTCAGACCCAGTGTTGACATGTGGCAAGACGCTCCTCGGGGCACGTCTTGCTTGGGCCTCTCTCCTGGAGGCGCTCAGTCAGACCAAGTGCTGACATGTGGCAAGACGCTCCTCGGGGCGCGTCTTGCTTGGGCTTCTCTCCTGGAGGCCCTCAGTCAGACCCATTGTTGACATGTGGCAAGATGCTCCTCGGGGCGCGTCTTGCTTGGGCCTCTCTCCAGAAGGCCCTCAATCAGACCCAGTGCTGACATGTGGCAAGACGCTCCTCTGGGCGCTTCTTGCTTGGGCTTCTCTCCTGGAGGCCCTCAGTCAGACCCATTGTTGACATGTGGCAAGACGCTCCTCGGGGCGCGTCTCATTTGGGCCTCTCTCCTGGAGGCCCTCAGTCAGACCCAGTGTTGACATGTGGCAAGACGCTCCTCGGGGCGCGTCTTGCTTGGGCTTCTCTCCTGGAGGCCCTCAGTCAGACCCATTGTTGACATGTGGCAAGACGCTCCTCGGGGCACGTCTTGCTTAGGCCTCTCTCCTGGAGGCGCTCAGTCAGACCGAGTAGTGACATGTGGCAAGACGCTCCTCGGGGCGCGTCTTGCTTGGGCCTCTCTCCTGGAGGCGCTCAGTCAGACCGAGTGCTGACATAAGTCAAGACGCTCCTCGGGGCGCGTCTTGCTGGGGCCTCTCTCCTGGAGGTGCTCAATCAGACCCAGTGTTGACACGTGGCAAGACGCTCCTCGGGGCGCGTCTTGCTTGGGTCTCTCTCATGGAGGCCCTCAGTCAGACCCAGTGTTGACATGTGGCAAGACGCTCCTCGGGGCGCTTCTTGCTTGGGCTTCTCTCCTGGAGGCCCTCAGTCAGACCCGTTGTTGACATGTGGCAAGACGCTCCTCGGGGCACGTCTTGCTTGGGCCTCTCTCCTGGAGGCGCTCAGTCAGACCGAGTAGTGACATGTGACAAGACGCTCCTCGGGGCGCGTCTTGCTTGGGCCTCTCTCCTGGAGGCGCTCAGTCAGACCCAGTGTTGACATGTGGCAAGACTCTCCTCGGGGCGCGTCTTGCTTGGGCTTCTCTCATGGAGGCCCTCAGTCAGACCCAGTGTTGACATGTGGCAAGACGCTCCTCGGGGCGCTTCTTGCTTGGGCCTCTCTCCTGGAGGCGCTCAGTCAGACTGAGTAGTGACATGTGGCCTGACGCTCCTCGGGGCGCGTGTTGCTTGGGCTTCTCTCCTGGAGGCGCTCAGTCAGACCAAGTGCTGACATGTGGCAAGGCACTCCTCGGGGCGCGTCTTGCTTGGGCCTCTCTCCTGGAGGCCCTCTGTCAGACCCAGTGTTGACATGTGTCAAGACGCTCCTCGGGGCGCGTCTTGCTTGGGCTTCTCTCCTGGAGGCCCTCAGTCAGACCCATTGTTGACATGTGGAAAGACGCTCCTCGGGGCGCGTCTTGCTTGGGCCTCTCTCCTGGAGGCGCTCAGTCAGACCGAGTGCTGACATAAGGCAAGACGCTCCTCGGGGCGCGTCTTGCTGGGGCCTCTCTCCTGGAGGCGCTCAGTCAGACCCAGTGCTGACATGTGGCAAGACGCTCCTCGGGGTGCGTCTTGCTTGGGCCTCTCTCCTGGAGGCGCTCAGTCAGACCCAGTGTTGACATGTGGCAAGACGCTCCTCGGGGCACGTCTTGCTTGGGCCTCTCTCCTGGAGGCGCTCAGTCAGACCGAGTGCTGACATGTGGCAAGACGCTCCTCGGGGCGCGTCTTGCTTGGGCTTCTCTCCTGGGGGCGCTCAGTCAGACCCATTGTTGACATGTGGCAAGACGCTCCTCGGGGCGCGTCTTGCTTGGGCCTCTCTCCAGAAGGCCCTCAATCAGACCCAGTGCTGACATGTGGCAAGACGCTCCTCGGGGCGCTTCTTGCTTGGGCTTCTCTCCTGGAGGCCCTCAGTCAGACCCATTGTTGACATGTGGCAAGACGCTCCTCGGGGCGCGTCTCATTTGGGCCTCTCTCCTGGAGGCCCTCAGTCAGACCCAGTGTTGACATGTGGCAAGACGCTCCTCGGGGCGCGTCTTGCTTGGGCTTCTCTCCTGGAGGCCCTCAGTCAGACCCATTGTTGACATGTGGCAAGACGCTCCTCGGGGCACGTCTTGCTTGGGCCTCTCTCCTGGAGGCGCTCAGTCAGACCGAGTAGTGACATGTGGCAAGACGCTCCTCGGGGCGCGTCTTGCTTGGGCCTCTCTCCTGGAGGCGCTCAGTCAGACCGAGTGCTGACATAAGTCAAGACGCTCCTCGGGGCGCGTCTTGCTGGGGCCTCTCTCCTGGAGGTGCTCAATCAGACCCAGTGTTGACACGTGGCAAGACGCTCCTCGGGGCGCGTCTTGCTTGGGTCTCTCTCATGGAGGCCCTCAGTCAGACCCAGTGTTGACATGTGGCAAGACGCTCCTCGGGGTGCTTCTTGCTTGGGCTTCTCTCCTGGAGGCCCTCAGTCAGACCCGTTGTTGACATTTGGCAAGACGCTCCTCGGGGCGCGTCTTGCTTGGGCCTCTCTCCTGGAGGCGCTCAGTCAGACCGAGTGCTGACATAAGGCAAGACGCTCCTCGGGGCGCGTCTTGCTTGGGCCTCTCTCCTGGAGGCGCTCAGTCAGACCCAGTGCTGACATGTGGCAAGACGATCCTCGGGGCGCATCTTGCTTGGGCCTCTCTCCTGGAGGCGCTCAGTCAGACCCAGTGTTGACATGTGGCAAGACGCTCCTCTGGGCGCGTCTTGCTTGGGCCTCTCTCCTGGAGGCGCTCAGTCAGACCCAGTGTTGACATGTGGCAAGACGCTCCTCGGGGCGCGTCTTGCTTGGGCCTCTCTCCTGGAGGCGCTCAGTCAGACCCAGTGAGGACACGTGGAAAGACGCTCCTCAGGGCGCGTCTTGCTTGGGCCTCTCTCCTGGAGGCGCTCAGTCAGACCCAGTGTTGACACGTGGCAAGACGCTCCTCGGGGCGCGTCTTGCTTGGGCCTCTCTTCTGGAGGCGCTCAGTCAGACCCAGTGTTGGCATGTGGCAAGACACTCCTCGGGGCGCGTCTTGGTTGGGCCTCTTTCCTGGAGGCGCTCATTCAGACCCAGTGGTGACATGTGGCAAGATGCTCCTCGGGGCGCGTATTGCTTGGGCCTCTCTCCTGAATGCCCTCTGTCAGACCGAGTGTTGACATGTGGCAAGACTCTCCTCGGGGCGCGTCTTGCTTGGGCTTCTCTCATGCAGGCCCTCAGTCCGACCCAGTGTTGACATGTGTCAAGACGCTCCTCGGGGCGTGTCTTGCTTGGGCCTCTCTCCTGGAGGCGCTCAGTCAGACCCAGTGCTGACATGTGGCAAGACGCTCCGCGGGGCGCGTCTTGCTTGGGCCTCTCTACTGGAGGCGCTCAGTCAGACTGAGTAGTGACATGTGGCCTGACGCTCCTCGGGGCGCGTCTTGCTTGGACCTCCCTCCTGGAGGCGCTCAATCTGACCGAGTAGTGACATTTGGCAAGACACTCCTCGGGGCGCGTCTAACTTGAAACCTCTCTCCTGGAGGCGCTCAGTTAGACCGAGTAGTGACATGTGGCAAGACGCTCCTCGGGGCGCGTCTTGCTTGGGCATCTCTCCTGGAGGCGCTCAGTCAGACCGAGTGCTGATGTAAGGCAAGACGCTCCTCGGGGCGCGTCTTGCTGGGGCCTCTCTCCTGGAGGTGCTCAATCAGACCCAGTGGTGACATGTGGCAAGACGCTCCTCTGGGCGCGTCTTGCTTGGGCCTCTCTCCTGGAGGAGCTAAGTCAGACCCAGTGCTGACATGAGGCAAGAAGCTCCTCGGGGCGCGTCTTGCTGGGGCCTCTCTCCTGGAGGCGCTCAGTCAGACCCAGTGTTGACATGTGTCAAGACGCTCCTCGGGCGTTTCTTGCTTGCGCCTCTCTCCTGGAGGCGCTCAGTCAGACCCAGAGGTGACATGTGGCAAGATGCTCCTCGGGCCTCTCTCCTGGAGGCCCTCAGTCAGACCCAGTGTTGACATGTGGCAAGACGCTCCACGGGGCGCATCTTGCTTGGGCTTCTCTCCTAGAGGCCCTCAGTCAGACCCAGTGTTGACATGTGGAAAGACGCTCCTCGGGGCGCATCTTATTTGGGCCTCTCTCCTGGAGGCCCTCAGTCAGACCCAGTGTTGACATGTGGCAAGACGCTCCTCGGGGCACGTCTTGCTTGGGCTTCTCTCCTGGAGGCCCTCAGTCAGACCCATTGTTGACATGTGGCAAGATGCTCCTCGGGGCACGTCTTGCTTGGGCCTCTCTCCTGGAGGTGCTCAGTCAGACTGAGTAGTGACATGTGGCAAGACGCTCTTCGGGGCGCATCTTGCTTGGGCGTTTCTCCAGAAGGCCCTCAATCAGACCCAGTGTAAACACGTGGCAAGACGCTCCTCGGGGCGCGTCTTACTTGGGCCTCTCTCCTGGAGGCGCTCAGTTAGACTGAGTAGTGACATTTGGCCTGACGCTCCTCGGGGCGCATGTTGCTTGGGCCTCTCTCCTGGAGGCGCTCAGTCAGACCAAGTGGTGACATGTGGCAAGACACTCCTCGGGGTGCGTCTTGCTTGGGCCTCTCTCCTGGAGGCCCTCTGTCAGACCCAGTGTTGACATGTGTCAAGACGCTCCTCGGGGCGCGTCTTGCTTGGGCTTCTCTCCTGGAGGTCCTCAGTCATACCCATTGTTGACATGTGGCAAGACGCTCCTCGGGGCGCGTCTTGCTTTGGCCTCTCTCCTGGAGGCGCTCAGTCAGACGGAGTGCTGACATGGGGCAAGACGCTCCTCGGGCCGCGTGTTGCTTGGGCTTCTCTCCTGGAGGCCCTCAGTCAGACCCATTGTTGACATGTTGCAAGACACTCCTTTGGGCGCCTCTTGCTTGGGCCTCTCTCCTGGAGGCGCTCAGTCAGACCGAGTGCTGACATGTGGAAAGACGCTCCTCGGGGCGCGTCTTGATTGGGCTTCTCTCCTGGAGGCGCTCAGAAAGACCCAGTGTTGACATGTGACAAGACGCTCCTCGGGGCGCGTCTTGCTTGGGCCTCTCTCCTGGAGGCGCTCAGTCAGACCCAGTGGTGACATGTGGCAAGACACTCCTCGGGGCGCGTCTTGCTTGGGCCTCTCTCCTGGAGGGCCTCTGTCAGACCCAGTGTTGGCATGTGGCAAGACGCTCCTCAGGGCGCGTCTTGGTTGGCTCTCTCTCCTGGAGGCGCTCAGTCTGACCCAGTGGTTACATGTGGCAAGACGCTCCTCGGGGCGCGTATTGCTTTGGCCTCTCTCCTGGATGCCCTCTGTCAGAACGAGTGTTGACATGTGGCAAGACTCTCCTCGGGGCGAGTCTTGCTTGGGGTTCTCTCCTGGAGGCGCTCAGTCAGACCCAGAGGTGACATGTGGCAAGACGCTCCTCGGGCCTCTCTCCTGGAGGCCCTCAGTCAGACCCAGTGTTGACATGTGGCAAGACGCTCCTCGGGGCGCATCTTGCTTGGGCTTCTCTCCTGGAGGCCCTCAGTCAGACCCAGTGTTGACATGTGGAAAGACGCTCCTCGGGGCGCGTCTTATTTGGGCCTCTCTCCTGGAGGCCCTCACTCAGACCCAGTGTTGACATGTGGCAAGACGCTCCTCGGGGCACGTCTTGCTTGGGCTTCTCTCCTGGAGGCCCTCAGTCAGACCCATTGTTGACATGTGGCAAGACGCTCCTCGGGGCACGTCTTGCTTGGGCCTCTCTCCTGGAGGTGCTCAGTCAGACTGAGTAGTGACATGTGGCAAGACGCTCCTCGGGGCGCGTCTTGCTTGGGCCTCTCTCCAGAAGGCCCTCAATCAGACCCAGTGTAAACACGTGGCAAGACGCTCCTCGGGGCGCGTCTTACTTGGGCCTCTCTCCTGGAGGCGCTCAGTCAGACTGAGTAGTGACATTTGGCCTGACGCTCCTCGGGGCGCGTGTTGCTTGGGCCTCTCTCCTGGAGGCGCTCAGTCAGACCAAGTGGTGACATGTGGCAAGACACTCCTCGGGGTGCGTCTTGCTTGGGCCTCTCTCCTGGAGGCCCTCTGTCAGACCCAGTGTTGACATGTGTCAAGACGCTCCTCGGGGCGCGTCTTGCTTGGGCTTCTCTCCTGGAGGCCCTCAGTCATACCCATTGTTGACATGTGGCAAGACGCTCCTCGGGGCGCGTCTTGCTTTGGCCTCTCTCCTGGAGTCGCTCAGTCAGACGGAGTGCTGACATGGGGCAAGACGCTCCTCGGGCCGCGTGTTGCTTGGGCTTCTCTCCTGGAGGCCCTCAGTCAGACCCATTGTTGACATGTTGCAAGACACTCCATTGGGCGCCTCTTGCTTGGGCCTCTCTCCTGGAGGCGCTCAGTCAGACCGAGTGCTGACATGTGGAAAGACGCTCCTCGGGGCGCGTCTTGCTTGGGCTTCTCTCCTGGAGGCGCTCAGAAAGACCCAGTGTTGACATGTGACAAGACGCTCCATGGGGCGCGTCTTGCTTTGGCCTCTCTCCTGGAGGCGCTCAGTCAGACCCAGTGGTGACATGTGGCAAGACACTCCTCGGGGCGCGTCTTGCTTGGGCCTCTCTCCTGGAGGCCCTCTGTCAGACCCAGTGTTGGCATGTGGCAAGACGCTCCTCAGGGCGCGTCTTGGTTGGGTCTCTCTCCTGGAGGCGCTCAGTCAGACCCAGTGGTGACATGTGGCAAGACGCTCCTCGGGCCGCGTATTGCTTTGGCCTCTCTCCTGGATGCCCTCTGTCAGACCGAGTGTTGACATGTGGCAAGACTCCTCGGGGCGCGTCTTGCTTGGGGTTCTCTCATGGAGGCCCTCAGTCAGACCCAGTGTTGACATGTGTCAAGACGCTCCTCGGGGCCTGTCTTGCTTGGGCCTCTCTCCTGGAGGCGCTCAGTCAGACCCTGTGTTGACATGTGGCAAGACGCTCCTCGGGGCACGTCTTGCTTGGGCCTTTCTGCTGGAGGCGCTCAAACAGACCGAGCAGTGACATGTGGCAAGACGCTCCTCGGGGCGTGTCCTGCTTGGACCTCTCTCCCTGAGGCGCTCAGTCAGACCCTGTGTTGACATGTGGCAAGACGCTCCTCGGGGCGCGTCTTGCTTGGGCTTTTCTCCTGGAGGCCCTTAGTCAGACCCATTGTTGACATGTGTCAAGACGCTCCTCGGGGCGTGTCCTGCTGGGGCTTCTCTCCTGGAGGCACTCAGTCAGACCCTGTGTTGACATGTGGCAAGACGCTCCTCGGGGCGCGTCTTGCTTGGGCTTTTCTCCTGGAGGCCCTCAGTCAGACCCAGTGTTGACATGTGGCAAGACTCTCCTCGGGGCGCGTCTTGCTTGGGCTTCTCTCATGGAGGCCCTCAGTCAGACCCAGTGTTGACATGTGGCAAGACGCTCCTCGGGGCGCGTCTTGCTTGGACCTCTCCCCCTGAGTCGCTCAGTCAGACCGAGTAGTGACATGTGGCAAGACGCTCCTCGGGAGGCGTCTTGCTTGGACCTCTCTCCCTGAGGCGCTCAGTCAGACCCAGTGTTGACATTTGGCAAGACACTCCTCAGGGCGCGTCTTGCTTGGGCCTCTCTCATGGAGGCCCTCTGTCAGACCCAGTGTTGACATGTGTCAAGACGCTCCTCGGGGGCGTCTTGCTTTGGCCTCTCTCCTGGAGGCACTCAGTTAGACCGAGTGCTGACATGTGCCAAGAAGCTCCTCGGGGTGCGTCTTGCTTGGGCTTCTCTCCCGGAGGCCCTCAGTAAGAACCATTGTTGACATGTGGCAAGACGCTCCTCGGGGCGCGTCTTGCTTGGGCCTCTCTCCTGGAGGCCCTCTGTCAGACCCAGTGTTGGCATGTGGCAAGACGCTCCTCGGGGCGCGTCTTGCTGGGGCCTCTCTCCTGGAGGCGCTCAGTCAGACCCAGTGCTGACATGTGGCAAGACGCTCCTCGGGGTGCGTCTTGCTTGGGCCTCTCTCCTGGAGGCGCTCAGTCAGACCCAGTGTTGACATGTGGCAAGACGCTCCTCGGGGCACGTCTTGCTTGGGCCTCTCTCCTGGAGGCGCTCAGTCAGACCGAGTGCTGACATGTGGCAAGACGCTCCTCGGGGCGCGTCTTGCTTGGGCTTCTCTCCTGGGGGCGCTCAGTCAGACCCATTGTTGACATGTGGCAAGACGCTCCTCGGGGCGCGTCTTGCTTGGGCCTCTCTCCAGAAGGCCCTCAATCAGACCCAGTGCTGACATGTGGCAAGACGCTCCTCGGGGCGCTTCTTGCTTGGGCTTCTCTCCTGGAGGCCCTCAGTCAGACCCATTGTTGACATGTGGCAAGACGCTCCTCGGGGCGCGTCTCATTTGGGCCTCTCTCCTGGAGGCCCTCAGTCAGACCCAGTGTTGACATGTGGCAAGACGCTCCTCGGGGCGCGTCTTGCTTGGGCTTCTCTCCTGGAGGCCCTCAGTCAGACCCATTGTTGACATGTGGCAAGACGCTCCTCGGGGCACGTCTTGCTTGGGCCTCTCTCCTGGAGGCGCTCAGTCAGACCGAGTAGTGACATGTGGCAAGACGCTCCTCGGGGCGCGTCTTGCTTGGGCCTCTCTCCTGGAGGCGCTCAGTCAGACCGAGTGCTGACATAAGTCAAGACGCTCCTCGGGGCGCGTCTTGCTGGGGCCTCTCTCCTGGAGGTGCTCAATCAGACCCAGTGTTGACACGTGGCAAGACGCTCCTCGGGGCGCGTCTTGCTTGGGTCTCTCTCATGGAGGCCCTCAGTCAGACCCAGTGTTGACATGTGGCAAGACGCTCCTCGGGGTGCTTCTTGCTTGGGCTTCTCTCCTGGAGGCCCTCAGTCAGACCCGTTGTTGACATTTGGCAAGACGCTCCTCGGGGCGCGTCTTGCTTGGGCCTCTCTCCTGGAGGCGCTCAGTCAGACCGAGTGCTGACATAAGGCAAGACGCTCCTCGGGGCGCGTCTTGCTTGGGCCTCTCTCCTGGAGGCGCTCAGTCAGACCCAGTGCTGACATGTGGCAAGACGATCCTCGGGGCGCATCTTGCTTGGGCCTCTCTCCTGGAGGCGCTCAGTCAGACCCAGTGTTGACATGTGGCAAGACGCTCCTCTGGGCGCGTCTTGCTTGGGCCTCTCTCCTGGAGGCGCTCAGTCAGACCCAGTGTTGACATGTGGCAAGACGCTCCTCGGGGCGCGTCTTGCTTGGGCCTCTCTCCTGGAGGCGCTCAGTCAGACCCAGTGAGGACACGTGGAAAGACGCTCCTCAGGGCGCGTCTTGCTTGGGCCTCTCTCCTGGAGGCGCTCAGTCAGACCCAGTGTTGACACGTGGCAAGACGCTCCTCGGGGCGCGTCTTGCTTGGGCCTCTCTTCTGGAGGCGCTCAGTCAGACCCAGTGTTGGCATGTGGCAAGACACTCCTCGGGGCGCGTCTTGGTTGGGCCTCTTTCCTGGAGGCGCTCATTCAGACCCAGTGGTGACATGTGGCAAGATGCTCCTCGGGGCGCGTATTGCTTGGGCCTCTCTCCTGAATGCCCTCTGTCAGACCGAGTGTTGACATGTGGCAAGACTCTCCTCGGGGCGCGTCTTGCTTGGGCTTCTCTCATGCAGGCCCTCAGTCCGACCCAGTGTTGACATGTGTCAAGACGCTCCTCGGGGCGTGTCTTGCTTGGGCCTCTCTCCTGGAGGCGCTCAGTCAGACCCAGTGCTGACATGTGGCAAGACGCTCCGCGGGGCGCGTCTTGCTTGGGCCTCTCTCCTGGAGGCGCTCAGTCAGACTGAGTAGTGACATGTGGCCTGACGCTCCTCGGGGCGCGTCTTGCTTGGACCTCCCTCCTGGAGGCGCTCAATCTGACCGAGTAGTGACATTTGGCAAGACACTCCTCGGGGCGCGTCTAACTTGAAACCTCTCTCCTGGAGGCGCTCAGTTAGACCGAGTAGTGACATGTGGCAAGACGCTCCTCGGGGCGCGTCTTGCTTGGGCATCACTCCTGGAGGCGCTCAGTCAGACCGAGTGCTGATGTAAGGCAAGACGCTCCTCGGGGCGCGTCTTGCTGGGGCCTCTCTCCTGGAGGTGCTCAATCAGACCCAGTGGTGACATGTGGCAAGACGCTCCTCTGGGCGCGTCTTGCTTGGGCCTCTCTCCTGGAGGAGCTAAGTCAGACCCAGTGCTGACATGAGGCAAGAAGCTCCTCGGGGCGCGTCTTGCTGGGGCCTCTCTCCTGGAGGCGCTCAGTCAGACCCAGTGTTGACATGTGTCAAGACGCTCCTCGGGCGTTTCTTGCTTGCGCCTCTCTCCTGGAGGCGCTCAGTCAGACCCAGAGGTGACATGTGGCAAGATGCTCCTCGGGCCTCTCTCCTGGAGGCCCTCAGTCAGACCCAGTGTTGACATGTGGCAAGACGCTCCACGGGGCGCATCTTGCTTGGGCTTCTCTCCTAGAGGCCCTCAGTCAGACCCAGTGTTGACATGTGGAAAGACGCTCCTCGGGGCGCATCTTATTTGGGCCTCTCTCCTGGAGGCCCTCAGTCAGACCCAGTGTTGACATGTGGCAAGACGCTCCTCGGGGCACGTCTTGCTTGGGCTTCTCTCCTGGAGGCCCTCAGTCAGACCCATTGTTGACATGTGGCAAGATGCTCCTCGGGGCACGTCTTGCTTGGGCCTCTCTCCTGGAGGTGCTCAGTCAGACTGAGTAGTGACATGTGGCAAGACGCTCTTCGGGGCGCATCTTGCTTGGGCGTTTCTCCAGAAGGCCCTCAATCAGACCCAGTGTAAACACGTGGCAAGACGCTCCTCGGGGCGCGTCTTACTTGGGCCTCTCTCCTGGAGGCGCTCAGTTAGACTGAGTAGTGACATTTGGCCTGACGCTCCTCGGGGCGCATGTTGCTTGGGCCTCTCTCCTGGAGGCGCTCAGTCAGACCAAGTGGTGACATGTGGCAAGACACTCCTCGGGGTGCGTCTTGCTTGGGCCTCTCTCCTGGAGGCCCTCTGTCAGACCCAGTGTTGACATGTGTCAAGACGCTCCTCGGGGCGCGTCTTGCTTGGGCTTCTCTCCTGGAGGTCCTCAGTCATACCCAGTGTTGACATGTGGCAAGACGCTCCTCGGGGCGCGTCTTGCTTTGGCCTCTCTCCTGGAGGCGCTCAGTCAGACGGAGTGCTGACATGGGGCAAGACGCTCCTCGGGCCGCGTGTTGCTTGGGCTTCTCTCCTGGAGGCCCTCAGTCAGACCCATTGTTGACATGTTGCAAGACACTCCTTTGGGCGCCTCTTGCTTGGGCCTCTCTCCTGGAGGCGCTCAGTCAGACCGAGTGCTGACATGTGGAAAGACGCTCCTCGGGGCGCGTCTTGATTGGGCTTCTCTCCTGGAGGCGCTCAGAAAGACCCAGTGTTGACATGTGACAAGACGCTCCTCGGGGCTCGTCTTGCTTGGGCCTCTCTCCTGGAGGCGCTCAGTCAGACCCAGTGGTGACATGTGGCAAGACACTCCTCGGGGCGCGTCTTGCTTGGGCCTCTCTCCTGGAGGGCCTCTGTCAGACCCAGTGTTGGCATGTGGCAAGACGCTCCTCAGGGCGCGACTTGGTTGGCTCTCTCTCCTGGAGGCGCTCAGTCTGACCCAGTGGTTACATGTGGCAAGACGCTCCTCGGGGCGCGTATTGCTTTGGCCTCTCTCCTGGATGCCCTCTGTCAGAACGAGTGTTGACATGTGGCAAGACTCTCCTCGGGGCGAGTCTTGCTTGGGGTTCTCTCCTGGAGGCGCTCAGTCAGACCCAGAGGTGACATGTGGCAAGACGCTCCTCGGGCCTCTCTCCTGGAGGCCCTCAGTCAGACCCAGTGTTGACATGTGGCAAGACGCTCCTCGGGGCGCATCTTGCTTGGGCTTCTCTCCTGGAGGCCCTCAGTCAGACCCAGTGTTGACATGTGGAAAGACGCTCCTCGGGGCGCGTCTTATTTGGGCCTCTCTCCTGGAGGCCCTCACTCAGACCCAGTGTTGACATGTGGCAAGACGCTCCTCGGGGCACGTCTTGCTTGGGCTTCTCTCCTGGAGGCCCTCAGTCAGACCCATTGTTGACATGTGGCAAGACGCTCCTCGGGGCACGTCTTGCTTGGGCCTCTCTCCTGGAGGTGCTCAGTCAGACTGAGTAGTGACATGTGGCAAGACGCTCCTCGGGGCGCGTCTTGCTTGGGCCTCTCTCCAGAAGGCCCTCAATCAGACCCAGTGTAAACACGTGGCAAGACGCTCCTCGGGGCGCGTCTTACTTGGGCCTCTCTCCTGGAGGCGCTCAGTCAGACTGAGTAGTGACATTTGGCCTGACGCTCCTCGGGGCGCGTGTTGCTTGGGCCTCTCTCCTGGAGGCGCTCAGTCAGACCAAGTGGTGACATGTGGCAAGACACTCCTCGGGGTGCGTCTTGCTTGGGCCTCTCTCCTGGAGGCCCTCTGTCAGACCCAGTGTTGACATGTGTCAAGACGCTCCTCGGGGCGCGTCTTGCTTGGGCTTCTCTCCTGGAGGCCCTCAGTCATACCCATTGTTGACATGTGGCAAGACGCTCCTCGGGGCGCGTCTTGCTTTGGCCTCTCTCCTGGAGTCGCTCAGTCAGACGGAGTGCTGACATGGGGCAAGACGCTCCTCGGGCCGCGTGTTGCTTGGGCTTCTCTCCTGGAGGCCCTCAGTCAGACCCATTGTTGACATGTTGCAAGACACTCCATTGGGCGCCTCTTGCTTGGGCCTCTCTCCTGGAGGCGCTCAGTCAGACCGAGTGCTGACATGTGGAAAGACGCTCCTCGGGGCGCGTCTTGCTTGGGCTTCTCTCCTGGAGGCGCTCAGAAAGACCCAGTGTTGACATGTGACAAGACGCTCCATGGGGCGCGTCTTGCTTTGGCCTCTCTCCTGGAGGCGCTCAGTCAGACCCAGTGGTGACATGTGGCAAGACACTCCTCGGGGCGCGTCTTGCTTGGGCCTCTCTCCTGGAGGCCCTCTGTCAGACCCAGTGTTGGCATGTGGCAAGACGCTCCTCAGGGCGCGTCTTGGTTGGGTCTCTCTCCTGGAGGCGCTCAGTCAGACCCAGTGGTGACATGTGGCAAGACGCTCCTCGGGCCGCGTATTGCTTTGGCCTCTCTCCTGGATGCCCTCTGTCAGACCGAGTGTTGACATGTGGCAAGACTCCTCGGGGCGCGTCTTGCTTGGGGTTCTCTCATGGAGGCCCTCAGTCAGACCCAGTGTTGACATGTGTCAAGACGCTCCTCGGGGCCTGTCTTGCTTGGGCCTCTCTCCTGGAGGCGCTCAGTCAGACCCTGTGTTGACATGTGGCAAGACGCTCCTCGGGGCACGTCTTGCTTGGGCCTTTCTGCTGGAGGCGCTCAAACAGACCGAGCAGTGACATGTGGCAAGACGCTCCTCGGGGCGTGTCCTGCTTGGACCTCTCTCCCTGAGGCGCTCAGTCAGACCCTGTGTTGACATGTGGCAAGACGCTCCTCGGGGCGCGTCTTGCTTGGGCTTTTCTCCTGGAGGCCCTTAGTCAGACCCATTGTTGACATGTGTCAAGACGCTCCTCGGGGCGTGTCCTGCTGGGGCTTCTCTCCTGGAGGCACTCAGTCAGACCCTGTGTTGACATGTGGCAAGACGCTCCTCGGGGCGCGTCTTGCTTGGGCTTTTCTCCTGGAGGCCCTCAGTCAGACCCAGTGTTGACATGTGGCAAGACTCTCCTCGGGGCGCGTCTTGCTTGGGCTTCTCTCATGGAGGCCCTCAGTCAGACCCAGTGTTGACATGTGGCAAGACGCTCCTCGGGGCGCGTCTTGCTTGGACCTCTCCCCCTGAGTCGCTCAGTCAGACCGAGTAGTGACATGTGGCAAGACGCTCCTCGGGAGGCGTCTTGCTTGGACCTCTCTCCCTGAGGCGCTCAGTCAGACCCAGTGTTGACATTTGGCAAGACACTCCTCAGGGCGCGTCTTGCTTGGGCCTCTCTCATGGAGGCCCTCTGTCAGACCCAGTGTTGACATGTGTCAAGACGCTCCTCGGGGGCGTCTTGCTTTGGCCTCTCTCCTGGAGGCACTCAGTTAGACCGAGTGCTGACATGTGCCAAGAAGCTCCTCGGGGTGCGTCTTGCTTGGGCTTCTCTCCCGGAGGCCCTCAGTAAGAACCATTGTTGACATGTGGCAAGACGCTCCTCGGGGCGCGTCTTGCTTGGGCCTCTCTCCTGGAGGCCCTCTGTCAGACCCAGTGTTGGCATGTGGCAAGACGCTCCTCAGGGCGCGTCTTGGTTGGGTCTCTCTCCTGGAGGCGCTCAGTCAGACCCAGTGGTGACACGTGGCAAGACGCTCCTCGGGGCGCGTATTGCTTTGGCCTCTCTCCTGGATGCCCTCTGTCAGACCGAGTGTTGACATGTGGCAAGACTCTCCTCGGGGCGCGTCTTGCTTGGGGTTCTCTCATGGAGGCCCTCAGTCAGACCCAGTGTTGACATGTGTCAAGACGCTCCTCGGGGCGTGTCTTGCTTGGGCCTCTCTCCTGGAGGCGCTCAGTCAGACCCTGTGTTGACATGTGGCAAGACGCTCCTCGGGGCGCGTCTTGCTTGGGCTTCTCTCCTGGAGGCCCTTAGTCAGACCCATTGTTGACATGTGTCAAGACCGCCTCGGGGCGTGTCTTGCTTGGGCCTCTCTCCTGGAGGCGCTCAGTCAGACCCTGTGTTGACATGTGGCAAGACGCTCCTCGGGGCACGTCTTGCTTGGGCCTCTCTGCTGGAGGCGCTCAAACAGACCGAGTAGTGACATGTGGCAAGACGTTCCTCGGGGCGCGTCTTGCTGGGGCTTCTATCATGGAGGCACTCAGTCAGACCCAGTGTTGACATGTGGCAAGACGCTCCTCGGGGCGCGTCTTGTTTGGACCTCTCCCCCTGAGGCGCTCAGTCAGACCGAGTAGTGACATGTGGCAAGACGCTCCTCGGGGCGCGTCTTGCTTGGACCTCTCTCCCTGAGGCGCTCAGTCAGACCCAGTGTTGACATTTGGCAAGACACTCCTCGGGGCGCGTCTTGCTTGGACCTCTCTCATGGAGGCCCTCTGTCAGACCCAGTGTTGACATGTGTCAAGACGCTCCTCGGGGGGCGTCTTGCTTTGGCCTCTCTCCTGGAGGCACTCAGTTAGACCGAGTGCTGACATGTGGCAAGAAGCTCCTCGGGGCGCGTCTTGCTTGGGCTTCTCTCCCGGAGGCCCTCAGTAAGAACCATTGTTGACATGTGGCAAGACGCTCCTCGGGGCACGTCTTGCTTGGGCCTCTCTCCAGAAGGCCCTCAATCAGACCCAGTGTTGACACGTGGCAAGACGCTCCTCGGGCGCGTCTTGCTTGGGCCTCTCTCCTGGAGGCGCTCAGTCAGACTGAGTAGTGACATGTGGCCTGACGCTCCTCGGGGCGCATGTTGCTTGGGCCTCCCTCCTGGAGGCGCTTAGTCAGACCAAGTGGTGACATGTGGCAAGACATTCCTCGGGGCACGTCTTGCTTGGGCCTCTCTCCTGGAGGCCCTCTGTCAGACCCAGTGTTGACATGTGTCAAGACGCTCCTCGGGGCGCGTCTTGCTTGGGCTTCTCTCCTGGAGTTCCTCAGTCAGACCCATTGTTGGCATGTGGCAAGACGCTCCTCGGGGCGCGTCTTGCTTGGGCCTCTCTCCTGGAGGCGCTCAGTCAGAACGAGTGCTGACATGTGGCAAGACGCTCCTCGGGCCGCGTGTTGCTTGGGCTTCTCTCCTGGAGGCCCTCAGTCAGACCCATTGTTGACATGTGGCCTGACGCTCCTCGGGGCGCGTCTTGCTTGGGCCTCTCTCCTGGAGGTGCTCAGTCAGACCGAGTGCTGACATGTGGCAAGACGCTCCTCGGGGCGTGTCTTGCTTGGGCCTCTCTCCTGGAGGCGCTCAGTCAGAACCAGAGGTGACATGTGGCAAGACGCTCCTCCGGGCGCATCTTGCTTGGGCCTCTCTCCTGGAGGCCCTCAGTCAGACCCATTGTTGACATGTGGCAAGACGCTCCTCGGGGCGCGTCTTGCTTGGTCCTCTCTCCTGGAGGCGCTCAGTCAGACCGAGTGATGACATAAGGCAAGACGCTCCTCGGGGAGCGTCTTGCTGGGGCCTCTCTCCTGGAGGCGCTCAGTCAGACCCAGTGCTGACATGTGGCAAGATGCTCCTCGGGGCGCGTCTTGCTTGGGCCTCTCTCCTGGAGGCGCTCTGTCAGACTGAGTAGTGACATGTGGCCTGACGCTCCTCGGGGCGCGTCTTGCTTGGGCCTCTCTCCTGGAGGCGCTCAGTCAGACCCAGTGGTGACATGTGGCAAGACACTCCTCGGGGCGCGTCTTGCTTGGGCCTCTCTCCTGGAGGCCCTCTGTCAGACCCAGTGTTGACATGTGTCAAGACGCTCCTCGGGGCGCGTCTTGCTTGGGCTTCTCTCCTGGAGGCCCTCAGTCATACCCATTGTTGACATGTGGCAAGACGCTCCTCGGGGCGCGTCTTGCTTTGGCCTCTCTCCTGGAGGCGCTCAGTCAGACGGAGTGCTGACATGGGGCAAGACGCTCCTCGGGCCGCGTGTTGCTTGGGCTTCTCTCCTGGAGGCCCTCAGTCAGACCCATTGTTGACATGTTGCAAGACACTCCTTTGGGCGCCTCTTGCTTGGGCCTCTCTCCTGGAGGCGCTCAGTCAGACCGAGTGCTGACATGTGGAAAGACGCTCCTCGGGGCGCTTCTTGATTGGGCTTCTCTCCTGGAGGCGCTCAGAAAGACCCAGTGTTGACATGTGACAAGACGCTCCTCGGGGCGCGTCTTGCTTGGGCCTCTCTCCTGGAGGCGCTCAGTCAGACCCAGTGGTGACATGTGGCAAGACACTCCTCGGGGCGCGTCTTGCTTGGGCCTCTCTCCTGGAGGACCTCTGTCAGACCCAGTGTTGGCATGTGGCAAGACTCTCCTCGGGGCGCGTCTTGCTTAGGGTTCTCTCCTGGAGGCGCTCAGTCAGACCCAGAGGTGACATGTGGCAAGACGCTCCTCGGGCCTCTCTCCTGGAGGCCCTCAGTCAGACCCAGTGTTGACATGTGGCAAGACGCTCCTCGGGGCACGTCTTGCTTGGGCTTCTCTCCTGGAGGCCCTCAGTCAGACCCATTGTTGACATGTGGCAAGACGCTCCTCGGGGCACGTCTTGCTTGGGCCTCTCTCCTGGAGGTGCTCAGTCAGACTGAGTAGTGACATGTGGCAAGACGCTCCTCGGGGCGCGTCTTGCTTGGGCCTCTCTCCAGAAGGCACTCAATCAGACCCAGTGTAAACACGTGGCAAGACGCTCCTCGGGGCGCGTCTTACTTGGGCCTCTCTCCTGGAGGCGCTCAGTCAGACTGAGTAGTGACATTTGGCCTGACGCTCCTCGGGGCGCGTGTTGCTTGGGCCTCTCTCCTGGAGGCGCTCAGTCAGACCAAGTGGTGACATGTGGCAAGACACTCCTCGGGGTGCGTCTTGCTTGGGCCTCTCTCCTGGAGGCCCTCTGTCAGACCCAGTGTTGACATGTGTCAAGACGCTCCTCGGGGCGCGTCTTGCTTGGGCTTCTCTCCTGGAGGCCCTCAGTCATACCCATTGTTGACATGTGGCAAGACGCTCCTCGGGGCGCGTCTTGCTTTGGCCTCTCTCCTGGAGTCGCTCAGTCAGACGGAGTGCTGACATGGGGCAAGACGCTCCTCGGGCCGCGTGTTGCTTGGGCTTCTCTCCTGGAGGCCCTCAGTCAGACCCATTGTTGACATGTTGCAAGACACTCCATTGGGCGCCTCTTGCTTGGGCCTCTCTCCTGGAGGCGCTCAGTCAGACCGAGTGCTGACATGTGGAAAGATGCTCCTCGGGGCGCGTCTTGCTTGGGCTTCTCTCCTGGAGGCGCTCAGAAAGACCCAGTGTTGACATGTGACAAGACGCTCCACGGGGCGCGTCTTGCTTGGGCCTCTCTCCTGGAGGCGCTCAGTCAGACCCAGTGGTGACATGTGGCAAGACACTCCTCGGGGCGCGTCTTGCTTGGGCCTCTCTCCTGGAGGCCCTCTGTCAGACCCAGTGTTGGCATGTGGCAAGACGCTCCTCAGGGCGCGTCTTGGTTGGGTCTCTCTCCTGGAGGCGCTCAGTCAGACCCAGTGGTGACATGTGGCAAGACGCTCCTCGGGGCGCGTATTGCTTTGGCCTCTCTCCTGGATGCCCTCTGTCAGACCGAGTGTTGACATGTGGCAAGACTCCTCGGGGCGCGTCTTGCTTGGGGTTCTCTCATGGAGGCCCTCAGTCAGACCCAGTGTTGACATGTGTCAAGACGCTCCTCGGGGCCTGTCTTGCTTGGGCCTCTCTCCTGGAGGCGCTCAGTCAGACCCTGTGTTGACATGTGGCAAGACGCTCCTCGGGGCGCGTCTTGCTTGGGCTTTTCTCCTGGAGGCCCTTAGTCAGACCCATTGTTGACATGTGTCAAGACGCTCCTCGGGGCGTGTCCTGCTTGGGCCTCTCTCCTGGAGGCGCTCAGTCAGACCCTGTGTTGATATGTGGCAAGACGCTCCTCGGGGCACGTCTTGCTTGGGCCTTTCTGCTGGAGGCGCTCAAACAGACCGAGCAGTGACATGTGGCAAGACGCTCCTCGGGGCGCGTCTTGCTGGGGCTTCTCTCCTGGAGGCACTCAGTCAGACCCAGTGTTGACATGTGGCAAGACGCTCCTCGGGGCGCGTCTTGCTTGGACCTCTCCCCCTGAGGCGCTCAGTCAGACCGAGTAGTGACATGTGGCAAGACGCTCCTCGGGAGGCGTCTTGCTTGGACCTCTCTCCCTGAGGCGCTCAGTCAGACCCAGTGATGACATTTGGCAAGACACTCCTCAGGGCGCGTCTTGCTTGGGCCTCTCTCATGGAGGCCCTCTGTCAGACCCAGTGTTGACATGTGTCAAGACGCTCCTCGGGGGGCGTCTTGCTTTGGCCTCTCTCCTGGAGGCGCTCAGTCAGACCGAGTGCTGACATGTGGAAAGACGCTCCTCGGGGCGCTTCTTGATTGGGCTTCTCTCCTGGAGGCGCTCAGAAAGACCCAGTGTTGACATGTGACAAGACGCTCCTCGGGGCGCGTCTTGCTTGGGCCTCTCTCCTGGAGGCGCTCAGTCAGACCCAGTGGTGACATGTGGCAAGACACTCCTCGGGGCGCGTCTTGCTTGGGCCTCTCTCCTGGAGGACCTCTGTCAGACCCAGTGTTGGCATGTGGCAAGACTCTCCTCGGGGCGCGTCTTGCTTAGGGTTCTCTCCTGGAGGCGCTCAGTCAGACCCAGAGGTGACATGTGGCAAGACGCTCCTCGGGCCTCTCTCCTGGAGGCCCTCAGTCAGACCCAGTGTTGACATGTGGCAAGACGCTCCTCGGGGCACGTCTTGCTTGGGCTTCTCTCCTGGAGGCCCTCAGTCAGACCCATTGTTGACATGTGGCAAGACGCTCCTCGGGGCACGTCTTGCTTGGGCCTCTCTCCTGGAGGTGCTCAGTCAGACTGAGTAGTGACATGTGGCAAGACGCTCCTCGGGGCGCGTCTTGCTTGGGCCTCTCTCCAGAAGGCACTCAATCAGACCCAGTGTAAACACGTGGCAAGACGCTCCTCGGGGCGCGTCTTACTTGGGCCTCTCTCCTGGAGGCGCTCAGTCAGACTGAGTAGTGACATTTGGCCTGACGCTCCTCGGGGCGCGTGTTGCTTGGGCCTCTCTCCTGGAGGCGCTCAGTCAGACCAAGTGGTGACATGTGGCAAGACACTCCTCGGGGTGCGTCTTGCTTGGGCCTCTCTCCTGGAGGCCCTCTGTCAGACCCAGTGTTGACATGTGTCAAGACGCTCCTCGGGGCGCGTCTTGCTTGGGCTTCTCTCCTGGAGGCCCTCAGTCATACCCATTGTTGACATGTGGCAAGACGCTCCTCGGGGCGCGTCTTGCTTTGGCCTCTCTCCTGGAGTCGCTCAGTCAGACGGAGTGCTGACATGGGGCAAGACGCTCCTCGGGCCGCGTGTTGCTTGGGCTTCTCTCCTGGAGGCCCTCAGTCAGACCCATTGTTGACATGTTGCAAGACACTCCATTGGGCGCCTCTTGCTTGGGCCTCTCTCCTGGAGGCGCTCAGTCAGACCGAGTGCTGACATGTGGAAAGATGCTCCTCGGGGCGCGTCTTGCTTGGGCTTCTCTCCTGGAGGCGCTCAGAAAGACCCAGTGTTGACATGTGACAAGACGCTCCACGGGGCGCGTCTTGCTTGGGCCTCTCTCCTGGAGGCGCTCAGTCAGACCCAGTGGTGACATGTGGCAAGACACTCCTCGGGGCGCGTCTTGCTTGGGCCTCTCTCCTGGAGGCCCTCTGTCAGACCCAGTGTTGGCATGTGGCAAGACGCTCCTCAGGGCGCGTCTTGGTTGGGTCTCTCTCCTGGAGGCGCTCAGTCAGACCCAGTGGTGACATGTGGCAAGACGCTCCTCGGGGCGCGTATTGCTTTGGCCTCTCTCCTGGATGCCCTCTGTCAGACCGAGTGTTGACATGTGGCAAGACTCCTCGGGGCGCGTCTTGCTTGGGGTTCTCTCATGGAGGCCCTCAGTCAGACCCAGTGTTGACATGTGTCAAGACGCTCCTCGGGGCCTGTCTTGCTTGGGCCTCTCTCCTGGAGGCGCTCAGTCAGACCCTGTGTTGACATGTGGCAAGACGCTCCTCGGGGCGCGTCTTGCTTGGGCTTTTCTCCTGGAGGCCCTTAGTCAGACCCATTGTTGACATGTGTCAAGACGCTCCTCGGGGCGTGTCCTGCTTGGGCCTCTCTCCTGGAGGCGCTCAGTCAGACCCTGTGTTGATATGTGGCAAGACGCTCCTCGGGGCACGTCTTGCTTGGGCCTTTCTGCTGGAGGCGCTCAAACAGACCGAGCAGTGACATGTGGCAAGACGCTCCTCGGGGCGCGTCTTGCTGGGGCTTCTCTCCTGGAGGCACTCAGTCAGACCCAGTGTTGACATGTGGCAAGACGCTCCTCGGGGCGCGTCTTGCTTGGACCTCTCCCCCTGAGGCGCTCAGTCAGACCGAGTAGTGACATGTGGCAAGACGCTCCTCGGGAGGCGTCTTGCTTGGACCTCTCTCCCTGAGGCGCTCAGTCAGACCCAGTGATGACATTTGGCAAGACACTCCTCAGGGCGCGTCTTGCTTGGGCCTCTCTCATGGAGGCCCTCTGTCAGACCCAGTGTTGACATGTGTCAAGACGCTCCTCGGGGGGCGTCTTGCTTTGGCCTCTCTCCTGGAGGCACTCAGTTAGACATTAGTGCTGACATGTGGCAAGAAGCTCCTCGGGGCGCGTCTTGCTTGGGCTTCTCTCCCGGAGGCCCTCAGTAAGAACCATTGTTGACATGTGGCAAGACGCTCCTCGGGGCGCGTCTTGCTTGGGCCTCTCTCCAGAAGTCCCTCAATCAGACCCAGTGTTGACACGTGGCAAGACGCTCCTCGGGGCGCGTCTTGCTTGGGCCTCTCTCCTGGAGGCCCTCTTTCAGACCCAGTGTTGGCATGTGGCAAGACGCTCCTCAGGGCGCGTCTTGGTTGGGTCTCTCTCCCGGAGGCGCTCAGTCAGACCCAGTGGTGACATGTGGCAAGACGCTCCTCGGGGCGCGTATTGCTTTGGCCTCTCTCCTGGATGCCCTCTGTCAGACCGAGTGTTGACATGTGGCAAGACTCTCCTCGGGGCGCGTCTTGCTTGGGGTTCTCTCATGGAGGCCCTCAGTCAGACCCAGTGTTGACATGTGTCAAGACGCTCCTCGGGGCGTGTCTTGCTTGGGCCTCTCTCCTGGAGGCGCTCAGTCAGACCCTGTGTTGACATGTGGCAAGACGCTCCTCGGGAAGTGTCTTGTTTGGACCTCTCCCCCTGAGGCGCTCAGTCAGACCGAGTAGTGACATGTGGCAAGACGCTCCTCGGGGCGCGTCTTGCTTGGACTTCTCTCCCTGAGGCGCTCAAACAGACCGAGTAGTGACATGTGGCAAGACGCTCCTCGGGGCGCGTCTTGCTGGGGCTTCTATCATGGAGGCACTCAGTCAGACCCAGTGTTGACATGTGGCAAGACGCTCCTCGGGGCGCGTCTTGTTTGGACCTCTCCCCCTGAGGCGCTCAGTCAGACCGAGTAGTGACATGTGGCAAGACGCTCCTCGGGGCGCGTCTTGCTTGGACCTCTCTCCCTGAGGCGCACAGTCAGACCCAGTGTTGACATTTGGCAAGACACTCCTCGGGGCGCGTCTTGCTTGGACCTCTCTCATGGAGGCCCTCTGTCAGACCCAGTGTTGACATGTGTCAAGACGCTCCTCGGGGGGCGTCTTGCTTTGGCCTCTCTCCTGGAGGCACTCAGTTAGACCGAGTGCTGACATGTGGCAAGAAGCTCCTCGGGGCGCGTCTTGCTTGGGCTTCTCTCCCGGAGGCCCTCAGTAAGAACCATTGTTGACATGTGGCAAGACACTCCTCTGGGCGTGTCTTGCTTGGGCCTCTCTCCAGAAGGCCCTCAATCAGACCCAGTGTTGACACGTGGCAAGACGCTCCTCGGGCGCGTCTTGCTTGGGCCTCTCTCCTGGAGGCGCTCAGTCAGACTGAGTAGTGACATGTGGCCTGACGCTCCTCGGGGCGCATGTTGCTTGGGCCTCCCTCCTGGAGGCGCTTAGTCAGACCAAGTGGTGACATGTGGCAAGACATTCCTCGGGGCACGTCTTGCTTGGGCCTCTCTCCTGGAGGCCCTCTGTCAGACCCAGTGTTGACATGTGTCAAGACGCTCCTCGGGGCGCGTCTTGCTTGGGCTTCTCTCCTGGAGTTCCTCAGTCAGACCCATTGTTGGCATGTGGCAAGACGCTCCTCGGGGCGCGTCTTGCTTGGGCCTCTCTCCTGGAGGCGCTCAGTCAGACCGAGTGCTGACATGTGGCAAGACGCTCCTCGGGCCGCGTGTTGCTTGGGCTTCTCTCCTGGAGGCCCTCAGTCAGACCCATTGTTGACATGTGGCCTGACGCTCCTCGGGGCGCGTCTTGCTTGGGCCTCTCTCCTGGAGGTGCTCAGTCAGACCGAGTGCTGACATGTGGCAAGACGCTCCTCGGGGCGCGTCTTGCTTGGGCCTCTCTCCTGGAGGCGCTCAGTCAGAACCAGAGGTGACATGTGGCAAGACGCTCCTCGGGGCGCGTCTTGCTTGGGCCTCTCTCCTGGAGGCGCTCAGTCAGACCGAGTGATGACATAAGGCAAGACGCTCCTCGGGGAGCGTCTTTCTGGGGCCTCTCTCCTGGAGGCGCTCAGTCAGACCCAGTGCTGACATGTGGCAAGATGCTCCTCGGGGCGCGTCTTGCTTGGGCCTCTCTCCTGGAGGCGCTCAGTCAGACTGAGTAGTGACATGTGGCCTGACGCTCCTCGGGGCGCGTCTTGCTTGGGCCTCTCTCCTGGAGGCGCTCAGTCAGACCCAGTGGTGACATCTGGCAAGACACTCCTCGGGGCGCGTCTTGCTTGGGCCTCTCTCCTGGAGGCCCTCTGTCAGACCCAGTGTTGACATGTGTCAAGACGCTCCTCGGGGCGCGTCTTGCTTGGGCTTCTCTCCTGGAGGCCCTCAGTCAGACCCATTGTTGACATGTGGCAAGACGCTCCTCGGGGGGCGTCTTGCTTGGGCTTCTCTCCTGGAGGCGCTCAGACAGACCCAGTGTTGACATGTGACAAGACGCTCCTCGGGGCGCGTCTTGCTTGGGCCTCTCTCCTGGAGGCGCTCAGTCAGAACCAGAGGTGACATGTGGCAAGACGCTCCTCGGAGCGCGTCTTGCTTGGGCCTCTCTCCTGGAGGCCCTCTGTCAGACCCAGTGTTGACATGTGGCAAGACGCTCCTCCGGGCGCATCTTGCTTGGGCCTCTCTCCTGGAGGCGCTCAGTCAGACCGAGTGCTGACATAAGGCAAGACGCTCCTCAGGGCGCGTCTTGCTGGGGCCTCTCTCCTGGAGGCGCTCATTCAGACCCAGTGGTGACATGTGGCAAGACGCTCCTCGGGGCGCGTATTGCTTGGGCCTCTCTTCTGAATGCCCTCTGTCAGACCGAGTGATGACATAAGGCAAGACGCTCCTCGGGGCGCGTCTTGCTGGGGCCTCTCTCCTGGAGGCGCTCAGTCAGACACAGTGTTGACATGTGGCAAGACACTCCTCGGGGCGCGTCTTGCTTGGGCTTCTCTCATGGAGGCCCTCAGTAAGACCCATTGTTGACATGTGGCAAGAAGCTCCTCGGGGCGCGTCTTGCTTTGTCTTCTCTCCTGGAGGCCTTCAGTCAGACCCATTGTTCACATGTGGCAAGACGCTCCTCGGGGCGCGTATTGCTTGGGCCTCTCTCCTGGATGCCCTCAGTCAGACCCAGTGTTGACATGTGTGAGGACGCTCCTCGGGGTGTGTCTTGCTCGGGCCTTTCTCCTGGAGGCGCTCAGTCAGACCCAGTGTTGACACGTGGCAAGACGATCCTCGGGCGCGTCTTGCTTGGGCCTCTCTCCTGGAGGCGCTCAGTCAGACTGAGTAGTGACATGTGGCCTGACGCTCCTCGGGGCGCATGTTGCTCGGGCCTCCCTCCTGGAGGCGCTTAGTCAGACCAAGTGGTGACATGTGGCAAGACATTCCTCGGGGCACGTCTTGCTTGGGCCTCTCTCCTGGAGGCCCTCTGTCAGACCCAGTGTTGACATGTGTCAAGACGCTCCTCGGGGCGCGTCTTGCTTGGGCTTCTCTCCTGGAGTTCCTCAGTCAGACCCATTGTTGGCATGTGACAAGACGCTCCTCGGGGCGCGTCTTGCTTGGGCCTCTCTCCTGGAGGCGCTCAGTCAGACCGAGTGCTGACATGTGGCAAGACGCTCCTCGGGCCGCGTGTTGCTTGGGCTTCTCTCCTGGAGGCCCTCAGTCAGACCCATTGTTGACATGTGGCCTGACGCTCCTCGGGGCGCGTCTTGCTTGGGCCTCTCTCCTGGAGGCGCTCAGTCAGAACCAGAGGTGACATGTGGCAAGACGCTCCTCCGGGCGCATCTTGCTTGGGCCTCTCTCCTGGAGGCCCTCAGTCAGACCCATTGTTGACATGTGGCAAGACGCTCCTCGGGGCGCGTCTTGCTTGGGCCTCTCTCCTGGAGGCGCTCAGTCAGACCGAGTGATGACATAAGGCAAGATGCTCCTCGGGGCGCGTCTTGCTTGGGCCTCTCTCCTGGAGGCGCTCAGTCAGACTGAGTAGTGACATGTGGCCTGACGCTCCTCGGGGCGCGTCTTGCTTGGGCCTCTCTCCTGGAGGCGCTCAGTCAGACCCAGTGGTGACATGTGGCAAGACACTCCTCGGGGCGCGTCTTGCTTGGGCCTCTCTCCTGGAGGCCCTCTGTCAGACCCAGTGTTGACATGTGTCAAGACGCTCCTCGGGGCGCGTCTTGCTTGGGCTTCTCTCCTGGAGGCCCTCAGTCAGACCCATTGTTGACATGTGGCAAGACGCTCCTCGGGGGGCGTCTTGCTTGGGCTTCTCTCCTGGAGGCCCTCAGTCAGACCCATTGTTGACATGTGGCAAGACGCTCCTCGGGGGGCGTCTTGCTTGGGCTTCTCTCCTGGAGGCGCTCAGACAGACCCAGTGTTGACATGTGACAAGACGCTCCTCGGGGCGCGTCTTGCTTGGGCCTCTCTCCTGGAGGCGCTCAGTCAGAACCAGAGGTGACATGTGGCAAGACGCTCCTCGGAGCGCGTCTTGCTTGGGCCTCTCTCCTGGAGGCCCTCTGTCAGACCCAGTGTTGACATGTGGCAAGACGCTCCTCGGGGAGCGTCTTGCTTGGGCCTCTCTCCTGGAGGCGCTCAGTCAGAACCAGAGGTGACATGTGGCAAGACGCTCCTCGGAGCGCGTCTTGCTTGGGCCTCTCTCCTGGAGGCCCTCTGTCACCCAGTGTTGACATGTGGCAAGACGCTCCTCGGGGCGCGTCTTGCTTGGGCCTCTCTCCTGGAGGCGCTCATTCAGACCCAGTGGTGACATGTGGCAAGACGCTCCTCGGGGCGCGTATTGCTTGGGCCTCTCTTCTGAATGCCCTCTGTCAGACCGAGTGATGACATAAGGCAAGACGCTCCTCGGGGCGCGTCTTGCTGGGGCCTCTCTCCTGGAGGCGCTCATTCAGACCCAGTGGTGACATGTGGCAAGACGCTCCTCGGGGCGCGTATTGCTTGGGCCTCTCTTCTGAATGCCCTCTGTCAGACCGAGTGATGACATAATGCAAGACGCTCCTCGGGGCGCGTCTTGCTGGGGCCTCTCTCCTGGAGGCGCTCAGTCAGACACAGTGTTGACATGTGGCAAGACAATCCTCGGGGCGCGTCTTGCTTGGGCTTCTCTCATGGAGACCCTCAGTAAGACCCATTGTTGACATGTGGCAAGAAGCTCCTCGGGGCGCGTCTTGCTTTGTCTTCTCTCCTGGAGGCCTTCAGTCAGACCCATTGTTCACATGTGGCAAGACGCTCCTCGGGGCGCGTATTGCTTGGGCCTCTCTCCTGGATGCCCTCTGTCAGACCCAGTGTTGACATGTGGCAAGACTCTCCTCGGGGCGCGTCTTGCTTGGGCTTCTCTCATGGAGGCCCTCAGTCAGACCCAGTGTTGACATGTGTGAGGACGCTCCTCGGGGCGTGTCTTGCTCGGGCCTTTCTCCTGGAGGCGCTCAGTCAGACCCAGTGTTGACACGTGGCAAGACGCTCCTCGGGCGCGTCTTGCTTGGGCCTCTCTCCTGGAGGCGCTCAGTCAGACTGAGTAGTGACATGTGGCCTGACGCTCCTCGGGGCGCATGTTGCTCGGGCCTCCCTCCTGGAGGCGCTTAGTCAGACCAAGTGGTGTCATGTGGCAAGACATTCCTCGGGGCACGTCTTGCTTGGGCCTCTCTCCTGGAGGCCCTCTGTCAGACCCAGTGTTGACATGTGTCAAGACGCTCCTCGGGGCGCGTCTTGCTTGGGCTTCTCTCCTGGAGTTCCTCAGTCAGACCCATTGTTGGCATGTGGCAAGACGCTCCTCGGGGCGCGTCTTGCTTTGTCTTCTCTCCTGGAGGCCTTCAGTCAGACCCATTGTTCACATGTGGCAAGACGCTCCTCGGGGGGCGTCTTGCTTGGGCTTCTCTCCTGGAGGCGCTCAGACAGACCCAGTGTTGACATGTGACAAGACGCTCCTCGGGGCGCGTCTTGCTTGGGCTTCTCTCCTGGAGGCCTTCAGTCAGACCCATTGTTGACATGTGGCAAGACGCTCCTCGGGGGGCGTCTTGCTTGGGCTTCTCTCCTGGAGGCGCTCAGACAGACCCAGTGTTGACATGTGACAAGACGCTCCTCGGGGCGCGTCTTGCTTGGGCCTCTCTCCTGGAGGCGCTCAGTCAGAACCAGAGGTGACATGTGGCAAGACGCTCCTCGGGGCGCGTCTTGCTTGGGCTTCTCTCCTGGAGGCCCTCAGTCAGACCCATTGTTGACATGTGGCAAGACGCTCCTCGGGGGGCGTCTTGCTTGGGCTTCTCTCCTGGAGGCGCTCAGACAGACCCAGTGTTGACATGTGACAAGACGCTCCTCGGGGCGCGTCTTGCTTGGGCCTCTCTCCTGGAGGCCCTCTGTCACCCAGTGTTGACATGTGGCAAGACGCTCCTCCGGGCGCATCTTGCTTGGGCCTCTCTCCTGGAGGCGCTCAGTCAGACCGAGTGCTGACATAAGGCAAGACGCTCCTCGGGGCGCGTCTTGCTGGGGCCACTCTCCTGGAGGCGCTCATTCAGACCCAGTGGTGACATGTGGCAAGACGCTCCTCGGGGCGCGTATTGCTTGGGCCTCTCTTCTGAATGCCCTCTGTCAGACCGAGTGATGACATAAGGCAAGACGCTCCTCGGGGCGCGTCTTGCTGGGGCCTCTCTCCTGGAGGCGCTCATTCAGACCCAGTGGTGACATGTGGCAA
Source organism: Nothobranchius furzeri (assembly GCF_043380555.1). Classification (NCBI taxonomy): domain Eukaryota; kingdom Metazoa; phylum Chordata; class Actinopteri; order Cyprinodontiformes; family Nothobranchiidae; genus Nothobranchius; species Nothobranchius furzeri. The sequence continues at coordinate 8,640,538 of NC_091751.1, read as the reverse complement.
GACGCTCCTCGGGGCGCGTATTGCTTGGGCCTCTCTTCTGAATGCCCTCTGTCAGACCGAGTGATGACATAATGCAAGACGCTCCTCGGGGCGCGTCTTGCTGGGGCCTCTCTCCTGGAGGCGCTCAGTCAGACACAGTGTTGACATGTGGCAAGACAATCCTCGGGGCGCGTCTTGCTTGGGCTTCTCTCATGGAGACCCTCAGTAAGACCCATTGTTGACATGTGGCAAGAAGCTCCTCGGGGCGCGTCTTGCTTTGTCTTCTCTCCTGGAGGCCTTCAGTCAGACCCATTGTTCACATGTGGCAAGACGCTCCTCGGGGCGCGTATTGCTTGGGCCTCTCTCCTGGATGCCCTCTGTCAGACCCAGTGTTGACATGTGGCAAGACTCTCCTCGGGGCGCGTCTTGCTTGGGCTTCTCTCATGGAGGCCCTCAGTCAGACCCAGTGTTGACATGTGTGAGGACGCTCCTCGGGGCGTGTCTTGCTCGGGCCTTTCTCCTGGAGGCGCTCAGTCAGACCCAGTGTTGACACGTGGCAAGACGCTCCTCGGGCGCGTCTTGCTTGGGCCTCTCTCCTGGAGGCGCTCAGTCAGACTGAGTAGTGACATGTGGCCTGACGCTCCTCGGGGCGCATGTTGCTCGGGCCTCCCTCCTGGAGGCGCTTAGTCAGACCAAGTGGTGACATGTGGCAAGACATTCCTCGGGGCACGTCTTGCTTGGGCCTCTCTCCTGGAGGCCCTCTGTCAGACCCAGTGTTGACATGTGTCAAGACGCTCCTCGGGGCGCGTCTTGCTTGGGCTTCTCTCCTGGAGTTCCTCAGTCAGACCCATTGTTGGCATGTGGCAAGACGCTCCTCGGGGCGCGTCTTGCTTGGGCCTCTCTCCTGGAGGCGCTCAGTCAGACCGAGTGCTGACATGTGGCAAGACGCTCCTCGGGCCGCGTGTTGCTTGGGCTTCTCTCCTGGAGGCCCTCAGTCAGACCCATTGTTGACATGTGGCCTGACGCTCCTCGGGGCGCGTCTTGCTTGGGCCTCTCTCCTGGAGGTGCTCAGTCAGACCGAGTGCTGACATGTGGCAAGACGCTCCTCGGGGCGCGTCTTGCTTGGGCCTCTCTCCTGGAGGCGCTCAGTCAGAACCAGAGGTGACATGTGGCAAGACGCTCCTCCGGGCGCATCTTGCTTGGGCCTCTCTCCTGGAGGCCCTCAGTCAGACCCATTGTTGACATGTGGCAAGACGCTCCTCGGGGCGCGTCTTGCTTGGGCCTCTCTCCTGGAGGCGCTCAGTCAGACCGAGTGATGACATAAGGCAAGATGCTCCTCGGGGCGCGTCTTGCTTGGGCCTCTCTCCTGGAGGCGCTCAGTCAGACTGAGTAGTGACATGTGGCCTGACGCTCCTCGGGGCGCGTCTTGCTTGGGCCTCTCTCCTGGAGGCGCTCAGTCAGACCCAGTGGTGACATGTGGCAAGACACTCCTCGGGGCGCGTCTTGCTTGGGCCTCTCTCCTGGAGGCCCTCTGTCAGACCCAGTGTTGACATGTGTCAAGACGCTCCTCGGGGCGCGTCTTGCTTGGGCTTCTCTCCTGGAGGCCCTCAGTCAGACCCATTGTTGACATGTGGCAAGACGCTCCTCGGGGGGCGTCTTGCTTGGGCTTCTCTCCTGGAGGCGCTCAGACAGACCCAGTGTTGACATGTGACAAGACGCTCCTCGGGGCGCGTCTTGCTTGGGCCTCTCTCCTGGAGGCGCTCAGTCAGAACCAGAGGTGACATGTGGCAAGACGCTCCTCGGAGCGCGTCTTGCTTGGGCCTCTCTCCTGGAGGCCCTCTGTCAGACCCAGTGTTGACATGTGGCAAGACGCTCCTCCGGGCGCATCTTGCTTGGGCCTCTCTCCTGGAGGCCCTCAGTCAGACCCATTGTTGACATGTGGCAAGACGCTCCTCGGGGCGCGTCTTGCTGGGGCCTCTCTCCTGGAGGCGCTCATTCAGACCCAGTGGTGACATGTGGCAAGACGCTCCTCGGGGCGCGTATTGCTTGGGCCTCTCTTCTGAATGCCCTCTGTCAGACCGAGTGATGACATAATGCAAGACGCTCCTCGGGGCGCGTCTTGCTGGGGCCTCTCTCCTGGAGGCGCTCAGTCAGACACAGTGTTGACATGTGGCAAGACAATCCTCGGGGCGCGTCTTGCTTGGGCTTCTCTCATGGAGACCCTCAGTAAGACCCATTGTTGACATGTGGCAAGAAGCTCCTCGGGGCGCGTCTTGCTTTGTCTTCTCTCCTGGAGGCCTTCAGTCAGACCCATTGTTCACATGTGGCAAGACGCTCCTCGGGGCGCGTATTGCTTGGGCCTCTCTCCTGGATGCCCTCTGTCAGACCCAGTGTTGACATGTGGCAAGACTCTCCTCGGGGCGCGTCTTGCTTGGGCTTCTCTCATGGAGGCCCTCAGTCAGACCCAGTGTTGACATGTGTGAGGACGCTCCTCGGGGCGTGTCTTGCTCGGGCCTTTCTCCTGGAGGCGCTCAGTCAGACCCAGTGTTGACACGTGGCAAGACGCTCCTCGGGCGCGTCTTGCTTGGGCCTCTCTCCTGGAGGCGCTCAGTCAGACTGAGTAGTGACATGTGGCCTGACGCTCCTCGGGGCGCATGTTGCTCGGGCCTCCCTCCTGGAGGCGCTTAGTCAGACCAAGTGGTGTCATGTGGCAAGACATTCCTCGGGGCACGTCTTGCTTGGGCCTCTCTCCTGGAGGCCCTCTGTCAGACCCAGTGTTGACATGTGTCAAGACGCTCCTCGGGGCGCGTCTTGCTTGGGCTTCTCTCCTGGAGTTCCTCAGTCAGACCCATTGTTGGCATGTGGCAAGACGCTCCTCGGGGCGCGTCTTGCTTTGTCTTCTCTCCTGGAGGCCTTCAGTCAGACCCATTGTTCACATGTGGCAAGACGCTCCTCGGGGGGCGTCTTGCTTGGGCTTCTCTCCTGGAGGCGCTCAGACAGACCCAGTGTTGACATGTGACAAGACGCTCCTCGGGGCGCGTCTTGCTTGGGCTTCTCTCCTGGAGGCCCTCAGTCAGACCCATTGTTGACATGTGGCAAGACGCTCCTCGGGGGGCGTCTTGCTTGGGCTTCTCTCCTGGAGGCGCTCAGACAGACCCAGTGTTGACATGTGACAAGACGCTCCTCGGGGCGCGTCTTGCTTGGGCCTCTCTCCTGGAGGCGCTCAGTCAGAACCAGAGGTGACATGTGGCAAGACGCTCCTCGGAGCGCATCTTGCTTGGGCCTCTCTCCTGGAGGCCCTCTGTCACCCAGTGTTGACATGTGGCAAGACGCTCCTCCGGGCGCATCTTGCTTGGGCCTCTCTCCTGGAGGCGCTCAGTCAGACCGAGTGCTGACATAAGGCAAGACGCTCCTCGGGGCGCGTCTTGCTGGGGCCACTCTCCTGGAGGCGCTCATTCAGACCCAGTGGTGACATGTGGCAAGACGCTCCTCGGGGCGCGTATTGCTTGGGCCTCTCTTCTGAATGCCCTCTGTCAGACCGAGTGATGACATAAGGCAAGACGCTCCTCGGGGCGCGTCTTGCTGGGGCCTCTCTCCTGGAGGCGCTCATTCAGACCCAGTGGTGACATGTGGCAAGACGCTCCTCGGGGCGCGTATTGCTTGGGCCTCTCTTCTGAATGCCCTCTGTCAGACCGAGTGATGACATAATGCAAGACGCTCCTCGGGGCGCGTCTTGCTGGGGCCTCTCTCCTGGAGGCGCTCAGTCAGACACAGTGTTGACATGTGGCAAGACAATCCTCGGGGCGCGTCTTGCTTGGGCTTCTCTCATGGAGACCCTCAGTAAGACCCATTGTTGACATGTGGCAAGAAGCTCCTCGGGGCGCGTCTTGCTTTGTCTTCTCTCCTGGAGGCCTTCAGTCAGACCCATTGTTCACATGTGGCAAGACGCTCCTCGGGGCGCGTATTGCTTGGGCCTCTCTCCTGGATGCCCTCTGTCAGACCCAGTGTTGACATGTGGCAAGACTCTCCTCGGGGCGCGTCTTGCTTGGGCTTCTCTCATGGAGGCCCTCAGTCAGACCCAGTGTTGACATGTGTGAGGACGCTCCTCGGGGCGTGTCTTGCTCGGGCCTTTCTCCTGGAGGCGCTCAGTCAGACCCAGTGTTGACACGTGGCAAGACGCTCCTCGGGCGCGTCTTGCTTGGGCCTCTCTCCTGGAGGCGCTCAGTCAGACTGAGTAGTGACATGTGGCCTGACGCTCCTCGGGGCGCATGTTGCTCGGGCCTCCCTCCTGGAGGCGCTTAGTCAGACCAAGTGGTGACATGTGGCAAGACATTCCTCGGGGCACGTCTTGCTTGGGCCTCTCTCCTGGAGGCCCTCTGTCAGACCCAGTGTTGACATGTGTCAAGACGCTCCTCGGGGCGCGTCTTGCTTGGGCTTCTCTCCTGGAGTTCCTCAGTCAGACCCATTGTTGGCATGTGGCAAGACGCTCCTCGGGGCGCGTCTTGCTTGGGCCTCTCTCCTGGAGGCGCTCAGTCAGACCGAGTGCTGACATGTGGCAAGACGCTCCTCGGGCCGCGTGTTGCTTGGGCTTCTCTCCTGGAGGCCCTCAGTCAGACCCATTGTTGACATGTGGCCTGACGCTCCTCGGGGCGCGTCTTGCTTGGGCCTCTCTCCTGGAGGTGCTCAGTCAGACCGAGTGCTGACATGTGGCAAGACGCTCCTCGGGGCGCGTCTTGCTTGGGCCTCTCTCCTGGAGGCGCTCAGTCAGAACCAGAGGTGACATGTGGCAAGACGCTCCTCCGGGCGCATCTTGCTTGGGCCTCTCTCCTGGAGGCCCTCAGTCAGACCCATTGTTGACATGTGGCAAGACGCTCCTCGGGGCGCGTCTTGCTTGGGCCTCTCTCCTGGAGGCGCTCAGTCAGACCGAGTGATGACATAAGGCAAGATGCTCCTCGGGGCGCGTCTTGCTTGGGCCTCTCTCCTGGAGGCGCTCAGTCAGACTGAGTAGTGACATGTGGCCTGACGCTCCTCGGGGCGCGTCTTGCTTGGGCCTCTCTCCTGGAGGCGCTCAGTCAGACCCAGTGGTGACATGTGGCAAGACACTCCTCGGGGCGCGTCTTGCTTGGGCCTCTCTCCTGGAGGCCCTCTGTCAGACCCAGTGTTGACATGTGTCAAGACGCTCCTCGGGGCGCGTCTTGCTTGGGCTTCTCTCCTGGAGGCCCTCAGTCAGACCCATTGTTGACATGTGGCAAGACGCTCCTCGGGGGGCGTCTTGCTTGGGCTTCTCTCCTGGAGGCGCTCAGACAGACCCAGTGTTGACATGTGACAAGACGCTCCTCGGGGCGCGTCTTGCTTGGGCCTCTCTCCTGGAGGCGCTCAGTCAGACCGAGTGCTGACATAAGGCAAGACGCTCCTCGGGGCGCGTCTTGCTGGGGCCTCTCTCCTGGAGGCGCTCATTCAGACCCAGTGGTGACATGTGGCAAGACGCTCCTCCAGGCGCGTATTGCTTGGGCCTCTCTTCTGAATGCCCTCTGTCAGACCGAGTGATGACATAAGGCGAGACACTCCTCGGGGCGCGTCTTGCTGGGGCCTCTCTCCTGGAGGCGCTCAGTCAGACACAGTGTTGACATGTGGCAAGACACTCCTCGGGGCGCGTCTTGCTTGGGCTTCTCTCCTGGAGGCCCTCAGTAACACCCATTGTTGACATGTGGCAAGAAGCTCCTCGGGGCGCGTCTTGCTTTGTCTTCTCTCCTGGAGGCCTTCAGTCAGACCCATTGTTCACATGTGGCAAGACGCTCCTCGGGGCGCGTATTGCTTGGGCCTCTCTCCTGGATGCCCTCTGTCAGACCCAGTGTTGACATGTGGCAAGACTCTCCTCGGGGCGCGTCTTGCTTGGGCTTCTCTCATGGAGGCCCTCAGTCAGACCCAGTGTTGACATGTGTGAGGACGCTCCTCGGGGCGTGTCTTGCTCGGGCCTTTCTCCTGGAGGCGCTCAGTCAGACCCAGTGTTGACATGTGGCAAGACGCTCCTCGGGGCGCTTCTTGCTTGGGCTTCTCTCCTGGAGGCCCTCAGTCAGACCCATTGTTGACATGTGGCAAGACGCTCCTCGGGGCACGTCTTGCTTGGGCCTCTCTCCTGGAGGCGCTCAGTCAGACCGAGTAGTGACATGTGACAAGACGCTCCTCGGGGCGTGTCTTGCTTGGGCCTCTCTCCTGGAGGCGCTCAGTCAGACCCAGTGTTGACAGGTGGCAAGACATTTCTCGGGGCGCGTCTTGCTTGGGCCTCTCTCCTGGAGGTTCTCAGTCAGACCCAGTGTTGACATGTGGCAAGATGCTCCTCGGGGCGCGTCTTGCTGGGGCTTCTCTCATGGAGGCACTCAGTCAGACCCAGTGTTGACATGTGGCAAGACGCTCCTCGGGGCACGTCTTGCTTGGGCCTCTCTCCTGGAGGCACTCAGTCAGACCCAGAGGAGACATGTGTCAAGATGCTCCTCGGGGCGCGTCTTGCTTGGGCCTCTCTCCTGAAGGCGCTCAGTCAGACGCAGTGTTCACATGTGGCAAGACGCTCCTCGGGGCGCGTCTTGCTTGGGCCTCTCTCCGTGAGGCGCTCAGTCAGACCCAGTGTTGACATGTGGCAAGACGCTCCGCGGGGCACGTCTTGCTTGGGCCTCTCTCCTGGAGGCGCTCAGTCAGACCGAGTAGTGACATGTGACAAGACGCTCCACGGGGCGCGTCTTGCTTGGGCCTCTCTCCTGGAGGCGCTCAGTCAGACCCAGTGTTGACAGGTGGCAAGACATTTCTCGGGGCGCGTCTTGCTTGGGCCTCTCTCCTGGAGGTTCTCAGTCAGACCCAGTGTTGACATGTGGCAAGATGCTCCTCGGAGCGCGTCTTGCTGGGGCTTCTCTCATGGAGGCACTCAGTCAGACCCAGTGTTGACATGTGGCGAGACGCTCCTCGGGGCACGTCTTGCTTGGGCCTCTCTCCTGGAGGCACTCAGTCAGACCCAGAGGAGACATGTGTCAAGATGCTCCTCGGGGCGCGTCTTGCTTGGGCCTCTCTCCTGGAGGCGCTCAGTCAGACCGAGTGCTGACATGTGGCAAGACGCTCCTCCGGGCGCGTCTTGCTTGGGCCTCTCTCCTGGAGGCGCTCAGTCAGACACAGTGTTGACATGTGGCAAGACACTCCTCGGGGCGCGTCTTGCTTGGGCTTCTCTCATGGAGGCCCTCAGTAAGACCCATTGTTGACATGTGGAAAGAAGCTCCTCGGGGCGCGTCTTGCTTTGTCTTCTCTCCTGGAGGCCTTCAGTCAGACCCATTGTTCACATGTGGCAAGACGCTCCTCGGGGCGCGTATTGCTTGGGCCTCTCTCCTGGATGCCCTCTATCAGACCCAGTGTTGACATGTGGCAAGACTCTCCTCGGGGCGCGTCTTGCTTGGGCTTCTCTCATGGAGGCCCTCAGTCAGACCCAGTGTTGACATGTGTTAGGACGCTCCTCGGGGCGTGTCTTGCTTGGGCCTTTCTCCTGGAGGCGCTCAGTCAGACCCAGTGTTGACATGTGGCAAGACGCTCCTCGGGGCGCTTCTTGCTTGGGCTTCTCTCCTGGAGGCCCTCAGTCAGACCCATTGTTGACATGTGGCAAGACGCTCCTCGGGGCACGTCTTGCTTGGGCCTCTCTCCTGGAGGCGCTCAGTCAGACCGAGTAGTGACATGTGACAAGACGCTCCTCGGGGCGCGTCTTGCTTGGGCCTCTCTCCTGGAGGCGCTCAGTCAGACCCAGTGTTGACAGGTGGCAAGACATTTCTCGGGGCGCGTCTTGCTTGGGCCTCTCTCCTGGAGGTTCTCAGTCAGACCCAGTGTTGACATGTGGCAAGATGCTCCTCGGGGCGCGTCTTGCTGGGGCTTCTCTCATGGAGGCACTCAGTCAGACCCAGTGTTGACATGTGGCAAGACGCTCCTCGGGGCACGTCTTGCTTGGAACTCTCTCCTGGAGGCACTCAGTCAGACCCAGAGGAGACATGTGTCAAGATGCTCCTCGGGGCGCGTCTTGCTTGGGCCTCTCTCCTGGAGGCGCTCAGTCAGACCGAGTGCTGACATGTGGCAAGACGCTCCTCCGGGCGCGTCTTGCTTGGGCCTCTCTCCTGGAGGCGCTCAGTCAGACCCAGTGTTCACATGTGGCAAGACGCTCCTCGGGGCGCGTCTTGCTTGGGCCTCTCTCCTGGAGGCGCTCAGTCAGACCCAGTGTTGACATGTGGCAAGACGCTCCGCGGGGCACGTCTTGCTTGGGCCTCTCTCCTGGAGGCGCTCAGTCAGACCGAGTGCTTACATGTGGCAAGGCGCTCCTCGGGGCGCGTCTTGCTTGGGCCTCTCTCCTGGAGGCGCTCAGTCAGACCTAGTGGTGACACGTGGAAAGACACTCCTCGGGGCGCGTCTTGCTTGGGCCTCTCTCCTGGAGGCCCTCTGTCAGACCCAGTGTTGGCATGTGGCAAGACGCTCTGCGGGGCACGTCTTGCTTGGGCCTCTCTCCTGGAGGCGCTCAGTCAGACCGAGTAGTGACATGTGACAAGACGCTCCTCGGGGCGCGTCTTGCTTGGGCCTCTCTCCTGGAGGCGCTCAGTCAGACCCAGTGTTGACATGTGGCAAGATGCTCCTCGGGGCGCGTATTGCTTGGGCCTCTCTCCTGGAGGCGCTCAGTCAGACCGAGTAGTGACATGTGGCAAGACATTTCTCGGGGCGCGTCTTGCTTGGGCCTCTCTCCTGGAGGTTCTCAGTCAGACCCAGTGTTGACATGTGGCAAGATGCTCCTCGGGGCGCGTCTTGCTGGGGCTTCTCTCATGGAGGCACTCAGTCAGACCCAGTGTTGACATGTGGCAAGACGCTCCTCGCGGCACGTCTTGCTTGGGCCTCTCTCCTGGAGGCACTCACTCAGACCCAGAGGAGACATGTGTCAAGATGCTCCTCGGGGCGCGTCTTGCTTGGGCCTCTCTCCTGGAGGCGCTCAGTCAGACCGAGTGCTGACATGTGGCAAGACGCTCCTCCGGGCGCGTCTTGCTTGGGCCTCTCTCCTGGAGGCGCTCAGTCAGACCCAGTGTTCACATGTGGCAAGACGCTCCTCGGGGCGCGTCTTGCTTGGGCCTCTCTCCTGGAGGCGCTCAGTCAGACCCAGTGTTGACATGTGGCAAGACGCTCCGCGGGGCACGTCTTGCTTGGGCCTCTCTCCTGGAGGCGCTCAGTCAGACACAGTGTTGACATGTGGCAAGACACTCCTCGGGGTGCGTCTTGCTTGGGCTTCTCTCATGGAGGCCCTCAGTAAGACCCATTGTTGACATGTGGAAAGAAGCTCCTCGGGGCGCGTCTTGCTTTGTCTTCTCTCCTGGAGGCCTTCAGTCAGACCCATTGTTCACATGTGGCAAGACGCTCCTCGGGGCGCGTATTGCTTGGGCCTCTCTCCTGGATGCCCTCTGTCAGACCCAGTGTTGACATGTGTGAGGACGCTCCTCGGGGCGTGTCTTGCTTGGGCCTTTCTCCTGGAGGCGCTCAGTCAGACCCAGTGTTGACATGTGGCAAGACGCTCCTCGGGGCGCTTCTTGCGTGGGCTTCTCTCCTGGAGGCCCTCAGTCAGACCCATTGTTGACATGTGGCAAGACGCTCCTCGGGGCACGTCTTGCTTGGGCCTCTCTCCTGGAGGCGCTCAGTCAGACCGAGTAGTGACATGTGACAAGACGCTCCTCGGGGCGCGTCTTGCTTGGGCCTCTCTCCTGGAGGCGCTCAGTCAGACCCAGTGTTGACAGGTGGCAAGACATTTCTCGGGGCGCGTCTTGCTTGGGCCTCTCTCCTGGAGGTTCTCAGTCAGACCCAGTGTTGACATGTGGCAAGATGCTTCTCGGGGCGCGTCTTGCTGGGGCTTCTCTCATGGAGGCACTCAGTCAGACCCAGTGTTGACATGTGGCAAGACGCTCCTCGGGGCACGTCTTGCTTGGGCCTCTCTCCTGGAGGCACTCAGTCAGACCCAGAGGAGACATGTGTCAAGATGCTCCTCGGGGCGCGTCTTGCTTGGGCCTATCTCCTGGAGGCGCTCAGTCAGACCGAGTGCTGACATGTGGCAAGACGCTCCTCCGGGCGCGTCTTGCTTGGGCCTCTCTCCTGGAGGCGCTCAGTCAGACACAGTGTTGACATGTGGCAAGACACTCCTCGGGGCGCGTCTTGCTTGGGCTTCTCTCATGGAGGCCCTCAGTAAGACCCATTGTTGACACGTGGAAAGAAGCTCCTCGGGGCGCGTCTTGCTTTGTCTTCTCTCCTGGAGGCCTTCAGTCAGACCCATTGTTCACATGTGGCAAGACGCTCCTCGGGGCGCGTATTGCTTGGGCCTCTCTCCTGGATGCCCTCTGTCAGACCCAGTGTTGACATGTGGCAAGACTCTCCTCGGGGCGCGTCTTGCTTGGGCTTCTCTCATGGAGGCCCTCAGTCAGACCCAGTGTTGACATGTGTGAGGACGCTCCTCGGGGCGTGTCTTGCTTGGGCCTTTCTCCTGGAGGTGCTCAGTCAGACCCAGTGTTGACATGTGGCAAGACGCTCCTCGGGGCGCTTCTTGCTTGGGCTTCTCTCCTGGAGGCCCTCAGTCAGACCCATTGTTGACATGTGGCAAGACGCTCCTCGGGGCACGTCTTGCTTGGGCCTCTCTCCTGGAGGCGCTCAGTCAGACCGAGTAGTGACATGTGACATGACGCTCCTCGGGGCGCGTCTTGCTTGGGCCTCTCTCCTGGAGGCGCTCAGTCAGACCCAGTGTTGACAGGTGGCAAGACATTTCTCGGGGCGCGTCTTGCTTGGGCCTCTCTCCTGGAGGTTCTCAGTCAGACCCAGTGTTGACATGTGGCAAGATGCTCCTCGGGGCGCGTCTTGCTGGGGCTTCTCTCATGGAGGCACTCAGTCAGACCCAGTGTTGACATGTGGCAAGACGCTCCTCGGGGCACGTCTTGCTTGGAACTCTCTCCTGGAGGCACTCAGTCAGACCCAGAGGAGACATGTGTCAAGATGCTCCTCGGGGCGCGTCTTGCTTGGGCCTCTCTCCTGGAGGCGCTCAGTCAGACCGAGTGCTGACATGTGGCAAGACGCTCCTCCGGGCGCGTCTTGCTTGGGCCTCTCTCCTGGAGGCGCTCAGTCAGACCCAGTGTTCACATGTGGCAAGACGCTCCTCGGGGCGCGTCTTGCTTGGGCCTCTCTCCTGGAGGCGCTCAGTCAGACCCAGAGTTGACATGTGGCAAGACGCTCCGCGGGGCACGTCTTGCTTGGGCCTCTCTCCTGGAGGCGCTCAGTCAGACCGAGTGCTTACATGTGGCAAGGCGCTCCTCGGGGCGCGTCTTGCTTGGGCCTCTCTCCTGGAGGCGCTCAGTCAGACCTAGTGGTGACACGTGGAAAGACACTCCTCGGGGCGCATCTTGCTTGGGCCTCTCTCCTGGAGGCCCTCTGTCAGACCCAGTGTTGGCATGTTGCAAGACGCTCCGCGGGGCACGTCTTGCTTGGGCCTCTCTCCTGGAGGCGCTCAGTCAGACCGAGTAGTGACATGTGACAAGACGCTCCTCGGGGCGCGTCTTGCTTGGGCCTCTCTCCTGGAGGCGCTCAGTCAGACCCAGTGTTGACATGTGGCAAGATGCTCCTCGGGGCGCGTATTGCTTGGGCCTCTCTCCTGGAGGCGCTCAGTCAGACCGAGTAGTGACATGTGGCAAGACATTTCTCGGGGCGCGTCTTGCTTGGGCCTCTCTCCTGGAGGTTCTCAGTCAGACCCAGTGTTGACATGTGGCAAGATGCTCCTCGGGGCGCGTCTTGCTGGGGCTTCTCTCATGGAGGCACTCAGTCAGACCCAGTGTTGACATGTGGCAAGACGCTCCTCGCGGCACGTCTTGCTTGGGCCTCTCTCCTGGAGGCACTCACTCAGACCCAGAGGAGACATGTGTCAAGATGCTCCTCGGGGCGCGTCTTGCTTGGGCCTCTCTCCTGGAGGCGCTCAGTCAGACCGAGTGCTGACATGTGGCAAGACGCTCCTCCGGGCGCGTCTTGCTTGGTCCTCTCTCCTGGAGGCGCTCAGTCAGACTGAGTAGTGACATGTGGCCTGACGCTCCTCGGGGCGCATGTTGCTCGGGCCTCCCTCCTGGAGGCGCTTAGTCAGACCAAGTGGTGACATGTGGCAAGACATTCCTCGGGGCACGTCTTGCTTGGGCCTCTCTCCTGGAGGCCCTCTGTCAGACCCAGTGTTGACATGTGTCAAGACGCTCCTCGGGGCGCGTCTTGCTTGGGCTTCTCTCCTGGAGTTCCTCAGTCAGACCCATTGTTGGCATGTGGCAAGACGCTCCTCGGGGCGCGTCTTGCTTTGTCTTCTCTCCTGGAGGCCTTCAGTCAGACCCATTGTTCACATGTGGCAAGACGCTCCTCGGGGGGCGTCTTGCTTGGGCTTCTCTCCTGGAGGCGCTCAGACAGACCCAGTGTTGACATGTGACAAGACGCTCCTCGGGGCGCGTCTTGCTTGGGCTTCTCTCCTGGAGGCCCTCAGTCAGACCCATTGTTGACATGTGGCAAGACGCTCCTCGGGGGGCGTCTTGCTTGGGCTTCTCTCCTGGAGGCGCTCAGACAGACCCAGTGTTGACATGTGACAAGACGCTCCTCGGGGCGCGTCTTGCTTGGGCCTCTCTCCTGGAGGCGCTCAGTCAGAACCAGAGGTGACATGTGGCAAGACGCTCCTCGGAGCGCATCTTGCTTGGGCCTCTCTCCTGGAGGCCCTCTGTCACCCAGTGTTGACATGTGGCAAGACGCTCCTCCGGGCGCATCTTGCTTGGGCCTCTCTCCTGGAGGCGCTCAGTCAGACCGAGTGCTGACATAAGGCGAGACGCTCCTCGGGGCACGTCTTGCTGGGGCCTCTCTCCTGGAGGCGCTCATTCAGACCCAGTGGTGACATGTGGCAAGACGCTCCTCGGGGCGCGTATTGCTTGGGCCTCTCTTCTGAATGCCCTCTGTCAGACCGAGTGATGACATAAGGCAAGACGCTCCTCGGGGCGCGTCTTGCTGGGGCCTCTCTCCTGGAGGCGCTCATTCAGACCCAGTGGTGACATGTGGCAAGACGCTCCTCGGGGCGCGTATTGCTTGGGCCTCTCTTCTGAATGCCCTCTGTCAGACCGAGTGATGACATAATGCAAGACGCTCCTCGGGGCGCATCTTGCTGGGGCCTCTCTCCTGGAGGCGCTCAGTCAGACACAGTGTTGACATGTGGCAAGACAATCCTCGGGGCGCGTCTTGCTTGGGCTTCTCTCATGGAGACCCTCAGTAAGACCCATTGTTGACATGTGGCAAGAAGCTCCTCGGGGCGCGTCTTGCTTTGTCTTCTCTCCTGGAGGCCTTCAGTCAGACCCATTGTTCACATGTGGCAAGACGCTCCTCGGGGCGCGTATTGCTTGGGCCTCTCTCCTGGATGCCCTCTGTCAGACCCAGTGTTGACATGTGGCAAGACTCTCCTCGGGGCGCGTCTTGCTTGGGCTTCTCTCATGGAGGCCCTCAGTCAGACCCAGTGTTGACATGTGTGAGGACGCTCCTCGGGGCGTGTCTTGCTCGGGCCTTTCTCCTGGAGGCGCTCAGTCAGACCCAGTGTTGACAGGTGGCAAGACGCTCCTCGGGCGCGTCTTGCTTGGGCCTCTCTCCTGGAGGCGCTCAGTCAGACTGAGTAGTGACATGTGGCCTGACGCTCCTCGGGGCGCATGTTGCTCGGGCCTCCCTCCTGGAGGCGCTTAGTCAGACCAAGTGGTGACATGTGGCAAGACATTCCTCGGGGCATGTCTTGCTTGGGCCTCTCTCCTGGAGGCCCTCTGTCAGACCCAGTGTTGACATGTGTCAAGACGCTCCTCGGGGCGCGTCTTGCTTGGGCTTCTCTCCTGGAGTTCCTCAGTCAGACCCATTGTTGGCATGTGGCAAGACGCTCCTCGGGGCGCGTCTTGCTTGGGCCTCTCTCCTGGAGGCGCTCAGTCAGACCGAGTGCTGACATGTGGCAAGACGCTCCTCGGGCCGCGTGTTGCTTGGGCTTCTCTCCTGGAGGCCCTCAGTCAGACCCATTGTTGACATGTGGCCTGACGCTCCTCGGGGCGCGTCTTGCTTGGGCCTCTCTCCTGGAGGTGCTCAGTCAGACCGAGTGCTGACATGTGGCAAGACGCTCCTCGGGGCGCGTCTTGCTTGGGCCTCTCTCCTGGAGGCGCTCAGTCAGAACCAGAGGTGACATGTGGCAAGATGCTCCTCCGGGCGCATCTTGCTTGGGCCTCTCTCCTGGAGGCCCTCAGTCAGACCCATTGTTGACATGTGGCAAGACGCTCCTCGGGGCGCGTCTTGCTTGGGCCTCTCTCCTGGAGGCGCTCAGTCAGACCGAGTGATGACATAAGGCAAGATGCTCCTCGGGGCGCGTCTTGCTTGGGCCTCTCTCCTGGAGGCGCTCAGTCAGACTGAGTAGTGACATGTGGCCTGACGCTCCTCGGGGCGCGTCTTGCTTGGGCTTCTCTCCTGGAGGCGCACAGTCAGACCCAGTGGTGACATGTGGCAAGACACTCCTCGGGGCGCGTCTTGCTTGGGCCTCTCTCCTGGAGGCCCTCTGTCAGACCCAGTGTTGACATGTGTCAAGACGCTCCTCGGGGCGCGTCTTGCTTGGGCTTCTCTCCTGGAGGCCCTCAGTCAGACCCATTGTTGACATGTGGCAAGACGCTCCTCGGGGGGCGTCTTGCTTGGGCTTCTCTCCTGGAGGCGCTCAGACAGACCCAGTGTTGACATGTGACAAGACGCTCCTCGGGGCGCGTCTTGCTTGGGCCTCTCTCCTGGAGGCGCTCAGTCAGAACCAGAGGTGACATGTGGCAAGACGCTCCTCGGAGCGCGTCTTGCTTGGGCCTCTCTCCTGGAGGCCCTCTGTCAGACCCAGTGTTGACATGTGGCAAGACGCTCCTCCGGGCGCGTCTTGCTGGGGCCTCTCTCCTGGAGGCGCTCATTCAGACCCAGTGGTGACATGTGGCAAGACGCTCCTCCAGGCGCGTATTGCTTGGGCCTCTCTTCTGAATGCCCTCTGTCAGACCGAGTGATGACATAAGGCAAGACACTCCTCGGGGCGCGTCTTGCTGGGGCCTCTCTCCTGGAGGCGCTCAGTCAGACACAGTGTTGACATGTGGCAAGACACTCCTCGGGGCGCGTCTTGCTTGGGCTTCTCTCCTGGAGGCCCTCAGTAACACCCATTGTTGACATGTGGCAAGAAGCTCCTCGGGGCGCGTCTTGCTTTGTCTTCTCTCCTGGAGGCCTTCAGTCAGACCCATTGTTCACATGTGGCAAGACGCTCCTCGGGGCGCGTAGTGCTTGGGCCTCTCTCCTGGATGCCCTCTGTCAGACCCAGTGTTGACATGTGGCAAGACTCTCCTCGGGGCGCGTCTTGCTTGGGCTTCTCTCATGGAGGCCCTCAGTCAGACCCAGTGTTGACATGTGTGAGGACGCTCCTCGGGGCGTGTCTTGCTCGGGCCTTTCTCCTGGAGGCGCTCAGTCAGACCCAGTGTTGACATGTGGCAAGACGCTCCTCGGGGCGCTTCTTGCTTGGGCTTCTCTCCTGGAGGCCCTCAGTCAGACCCATTGTTGACATGTGGCAAGACGCTCCTCGGGGCACGTCTTGCTTGGGCCTCTCTCCTGGAGGCGCTCAGTCAGACCGAGTAGTGACATGTGACAAGACGCTCCTCGGGGCGTGTCTTGCTTGGGCCTCTCTCCTGGAGGCGCTCAGTCAGACCCAGTGTTGACAGGTGGCAAGACATTTCTCGGGGCGCGTCTTGCTTGGGCCTCTCTCCTGGAGGTTCTCAGTCAGACCCAGTGTTGACATGTGGCAAGATGCTCCTCGGGGCGCGTCTTGCTGGGGCTTCTCTCATGGAGGCACTCAGTCAGACCCAGTGTTGACATGTGGCAAGACGCTCCTCGGGGCACGTCTTGCTTGGGCCTCTCTCCTGGAGGCACTCAGTCAGACCCAGAGGAGACATGTGTCAAGATGCTCCTCGGGGCGCGTCTTGCTTGGGCCTCTCTCCTGAAGGCGCTCAGTCAGACGCAGTGTTCACATGTGGCAAGACGCTCCTCGGGGCGCGTCTTGCTTGGGCCTCTCTCCTGGAGGCGCTCAGTCAGACCCAGTGTTGACATGTGGCAAGACGCTCCGCGGGGCACGTCTTGCTTGGGCCTCTCTCCTGGAGGCGCTCAGTCAGACCGAGTAGTGACATGTGACAAGACGCTCCACGGGGCGCGTCTTGCTTGGGCCTCTCTCCTGGAGGCGCTCAGTCAGACCCAGTGTTGACAGGTGGCAAGACATTTCTCGGGGCGCGTCTTGCTTGGGCCTCTCTCCTGGAGGTTCTCAGTCAGACCCAGTGTTGACATGTGGCAAGATGCTCCTCGGAGCGCGTCTTGCTTGGGCTTCTCTCATGGAGGCACTCAGTCAGACCCAGTGTTGACATGTGGCAAGACGCTCCTCGGGGCACGTCTTGCTTGGGCCTCTCTCCTGGAGGCACTCAGTCAGAC
Source organism: Nothobranchius furzeri (assembly GCF_043380555.1). Taxonomy (NCBI): domain Eukaryota; kingdom Metazoa; phylum Chordata; class Actinopteri; order Cyprinodontiformes; family Nothobranchiidae; genus Nothobranchius; species Nothobranchius furzeri. The sequence continues at coordinate 8,624,011 of NC_091751.1, read as the reverse complement.
CCAGAGGAGACATGTGTCAAGATGCTCCTCGGGGCGCGTCTTGCTTGGGCCTCTCTCCTGGAGGCGCTCAGTCAGACCGAGTGCTGACATGTGGCAAGACGCTCCTCCGGGCGCGTCTTGCTTGGGCCTCTCTCCTGGAGGCGCTCAGTCAGACACAGTGTTGACATGTGGCAAGACACTCCTCGGGGCGCGTCTTGCTTGGGCTTCTCTCATGGAGGCCCTCAGTAAGACCCATTGTTGACATGTGGAAAGAAGCTCCGCGGGGCGCGTCTTGCTTTGTCTTCTCTCCTGGAGGCCTTCAGTCAGACCCATTGTTCACATGTGGCAAGACGCTCCTCGGGGCGCGTATTGCTTGGGCCTCTCTCCTGGATGCCCTCTGTCAGACCCAGTGTTGACATGTGGCAAGACTCTCCTCGGGGCGCGTCTTGCTTGGGCTTCTCTCATGGAGGCCCTCAGTCAGACCCAGTGTTGACATGTGTGAGGACGCTCCTCGGGGCGTGTCTTGCTTGGGCCTTTCTCCTGGAGGCGCTCAGTCAGACCCAGTGTTGACATGTGACAAGACGCTCCTCGGGGCGCTTCTTGCTTGGGCTTCTCTCCTGGAGGCCCTCAGTCAGACCCATTGTTGACATGTGGCAAGACGCTCCTCGGGGCACGTCTTGCTTGGGCCTCTCTCCTGGAGGCGCTCAGTCAGACCGAGTAGTGACATGTGACAAGACGCTCCTCGGGGCGCGTCTTGCTTGGGCCTCTCTCCTGGAGGCGCTCAGTCAGACCCAGTGTTGACAGGTGGCAAGACATTTCTCGGGGCGCGTCTTGCTTGGGCCTCTCTCCTGGAGGTTCTCAGTCAGACCCAGTGTTGACATGTGGCAAGATGCTCCTCGGGGCGCGTCTTGCTGGGGCTTCTCTCATGGAGGCACTAAGTCAGACCCAGTGTTGACATGTGGCAAGACGCTCCTCGGGGCACGTCTTGCTTGGAACTCTCTCCTGGAGGCACTCAGTCAGACCCAGAGGAGACATGTGTCAAGATGCTCCTCGGGGCGCGTCTTGCTTGGGCCTCTCTCCTGGAGGCGCTCAGTCAGACCGAGTGCTGACATGTGGCAAGACGCTCCTCCGGGCGCGTCTTGCTTGGGCCTCTCTCCTGGAGGCGCTCAGTCAGACCCAGTGTTCACATGTGGCAAGACGCTCCTCGGGGCGCGTCTTGCTTGGGCCTCTCTCCTGGAGGCGCTCAGTCAGACCCAGTGTTGACATGTGGCAAGACGCTCCGCGGGGCACGTCTTGCTTGGGCCTCTCTCCTGGAGGCGCTCAGTCAGACCGAGTGCTTACATGTGGCAAGGCGCTCCTCGGGGCGCGTCTTGCTTGGGCCTCTCTCCTGGAGGCGCTCAGTCAGACCTAGTGGTGACACGTGGAAAGACACTCCTCGGGGCGCGTCTTGCTTGGGCCTCTCTCCTGGAGGCCCTCTGTCAGACCCAGTGTTGGCATGTGGCAAGACGCTCCGCGGGGCACGTCTTGCTTGGGCCTCTCTCCTGGAGGCGCTCAGTCAGACCGAGTAGTGACATGTGACAAGACGCTCCTCGGGGCGCGTCTTGCTTGGGCCTCTCTCCTGGAGGCGCTCAGTCAGACCCAGTGTTGACATGTGGCAAGATGCTCCTCGGGGCGCGTATTGCTTGGGCCTCTCTCCTGGAGGCGCTCAGTCAGACCGAGTAGTGACATGTGGCAAGACATTTCTCGGGGCGCGTCTTGCTTGGGCCTCTCTCCTGGAGGTTCTCAGTCAGACCCAGTGTTGACATGTGGCAAGATGCTCCTCGGGGCGCGTCTTGCTGGGGCTTCTCTCATGGAGGCACTCAGTCAGACCCAGTGTTGACATGTGGCAAGACGCTCCTCGCGGCACGTCTTGCTTGGGCCTCTCTCCTGGAGGCACTCACTCAGACCCAGAGGAGACATGTGTCAAGATGCTCCTCGGGGCGCGTCTTGCTTGGGCCTCTCTCCTGGAGGCGCTCAGTCAGACCGAGTGCTGACATGTGGCAAGACGCTCCTCCGGGCGCGTCTTGCTTGGGCCTCTCTCCTGGAGGCGCTCAGTCAGACCCAGTGTTGACATGTGGCAAGACGCTCCGCGGGGCACGTCTTGCTTGGGCCTCTCTCCTGGAGGCGCTCAGTCAGACACAGTGTTGACATGTGGCAAGACACTCCTCGGGGCGCGTCTTGCTTGGGCTTCTCTCATGGAGTCCCTCAGTAAGACCCATTGTTGACATGTGGAAAGAAGCTCCTCGGGGCGCGTCTTGCTTTGTCTTCTCTCCTGGAGGCCTTCAGTCAGACCCATTGTTCACATGTGGCAAGACGCTCCTCGGGGCGCGTATTGCTTGGGCCTCTCTCCTTGATGCCCTCTGTCAGACCCAGTGTTGACATGTGTGAGGACGCTCCTCGGGGCGTGTCTTGCTTGGGCCTTTCTCCTGGAGGCGCTCAGTCAGACCCATTGTTGACATGTGGCAAGACGCTCCTCGGGGCGCTTCTTGCGTGGGCTTCTCTCCTGGAGGCCCTCAGTCAGACCCATTGTTGACATGTGGCAAGACGCTCCTCGGGGCACGTCTTGCTTGGGCCTCTCTCCTGGAGGCGCTCAGTCAGACCGAGTAGTGACATGTGACAAGACGCTCCTCGGGGCGCGTCTTGCTTGGGCCTCTCTCCTGGAGGCGCTCAGTCAGACCCAGTGTTGACAGGTGGCAAGACATTTCTCGGGGCGCGTCTTGCTTGGGCCTCTCTCCTGGAGGTTCTCAGTCAGACCCAGTGTTGACATGTGGCAAGATGCTTCTCGGGGCGCGTCTTGCTGGGGCTTCTCTCATGGAGGCACTCAGTCAGACCCAGTGTTGACATGTGGCAAGACGCTCCTCGGGGCACGTCTTGCTTGGGCCTCTCTCCTGGAGGCACTCAGTCAGACCCAGAGGAGACATGTGTCAAGATGCTCCTCGGGGCGCGTCTTGCTTGGGCCTATCTCCTGGAGGCGCTCAGTCAGACCGAGTGCTGACATGTGGCAAGACGCTCCTCCGGGCGCGTCTTGCTTGGGCCTCTCTCCTGGAGGCGCTCAGTCAGACACAGTGTTGACATGTGGCAAGACACTCCTCGGGGCGCGTCTTGCTTGGGCTTCTCTCATGGAGGCCCTCAGTAAGACCCATTGTTGACATGTGGAAAGAAGCTCCTCGGGGCGCGTCTTGCTTTGTCTTCTCTCCTGGAGGCCTTCAGTCAGACCCATTGTTCACATGTGGCAAGACGCTCCTCGGGGCGCGTATTGCTTGGTCCTCTCTCCTGGATGCCCTCTGTCAGACCCAGTGTTGACATGTGGCAAGACTCTCCTCGGGGCGCGTCTTGCTTGGGCTTCTCTCATGGAGGCCCTCAGTCAGACCCAGTGTTGACATGTGTGAGGACGCTCCTCGGGGCGTGTCTTGCTTGGGCCTTTCTCCTGGAGGCGCTCAGTCAGACCCAGTGTTGACATGTGGCAAGACGCTCCTCGGGGCGCTTCTTGCTTGGGCTTCTCTCCGGGAGGCCCTCAGTCAGACCCATTGTTCACATGTGGCAAGACGCTCCTCGGGGCGCGTCTAGCTTGGGCCTCTCTCCTGGAGGCGCTCAGTCAGACCCAGTGTTGACATGTGGCAAGACGCTCCGCGGGGCACGTCTTGCTTGGGCCTCTCTCCTGGAGGCGCTCAGTCAGACCGAGTGCTTACATGTGGCAAGGCGCTCCTCGGGGCGCGTCTTGCTTGGGCCTCTCTCCTGAAGGCGCTCAGTCAGACCTAGTGTTGACACGTGGAAAGACACTCCTCGGGGCGCGTCTTGCTTGGGCCTCTCTCCTGGAGGCCCTCTGTCAGACCCAGTGTTGGCATGTGGCAAGACGCTCCGCGGGGCACGTCTTGCTTGGGCCTCTCTCCTGGAGGCGCTCAGTCAGACCGAGTAGTGACATGTGACAAGACGCTCCTCGGGGCGCGTCTTGCTTGGGCCTCTCTCCTGGAGGCGCTCAGTCAGACCCAGTGTTGACATGTGGCAAGATGCTCCTCGGGGCGCGTATTGCTTGGGCCTCTCTCCTGGAGGCGCTCAGTCAGACCGAGTAGTGACATGTGGCAAGACATTTCTCGGGGCGCGTCTTGCTTGGGCCTCTCTCCTGGAGGTTCTCAGTCAGACCCAGTGTTGACATGTGGCAAGATGCTCCTCGGGGCGCGTCTTGCTGGGGCTTCTCTCATGGAGGCACTCAGTCAGACCCAGTGTTGACATGTGGCAAGACGCTCCTCGCGGCACGTCTTGCTTGGGCCTCTCTCCTGGAGGCACTCACTCAGACCCAGAGGAGACATGTGTCAAGATGCTCCTCAGGGCGCGTCTTGCTTGGGCCTCTCTCCTGGAGGCGCTCAGTCAGACCGAGTGCTGACATGTGGCAAGACGCTCCTCCGGGCGCGTCTTGCTTGGGCCTCTCTCCTGGAGGCGCTCAGTCAGACCCAGTGTTCACATGTGGCAAGACGCTCCTCGGGGCGCGTCTTGCTTGGGCCTCTCTCCTGGAGGCGCTCAGTCAGACCCAGTGTTGACATGTGGCAAGACGCTCCGCGGGGCACGTCTTGCTTGGGCCTCTCTCCTGGAGGCGCTCAGTCAGACACAGTGTTGACATGTGGCAAGACACTCCTCGGGGCGCGTCTTGCTTGGGCTTCTCTCATGGAGTCCCTCAGTAAGACCCATTGTTGACATGTGGAAAGAAGCTCCTCGGGGCGCGTCTTGCTTTGTCTTCTCTCCTGGAGGCCTTCAGTCAGACCCATTGTTCACATGTGGCAAGACGCTCCTCGGGGCGCGTATTGCTTGGGCCTCTCTCCTGGATGCCCTCTGTCAGACCCAGTGTTGACATGTGTGAGGACGCTCCTCGGGGCGTGTCTTGCTTGGGCCTTTCTCCTGGAGGCGCTCAGTCAGACCCAGTGTTGACATGTGGCAAGACGCTCCTCGGGGCGCTTCTTGCTTGGGCTTCTCTCCTGGAGGCCCTCAGTCAGACCCATTGTTGACATGTGGCAAGACGCTCCTCGGGGCACGTCTTGCTTGGGCCTCTCTCCTGGAGGCGCTCAGTCAGACCGAGTAGTGACATGTGACAAGACGCTCCTCGGGGCGCGTCTTGCTTGGGCCTCTCTCCTGGAGGCGCTCAGTCAGACCCAGTGTTGACAGGTGGCAAGACATTTCTCGGGGCGCGTCTTGCTTGGGCCTCTCTCCTGGAGGTTCTCAGTCAGACCCAGTGTTGACATGTGGCAAGATGCTTCTCGGGGCGCGTCTTGCTGGGGCTTCTCTCATGGAGGCACTCAGTCAGACCCAGTGTTGACATGTGGCAAGACGCTCCTCGGGGCACGTCTTGCTTGGGCCTCTCTCCTGGAGGCACTCAGTCAGACCCAGAGGAGACATGTGTCAAGATGCTCCTCGGGGCGCGTCTTGCTTGGGCCTATCTCCTGGAGGCGCTCAGTCAGACCGAGTGCTGACATGTGGCAAGACGCTCCTCCGGGCGCGTCTTGCTTGGGCCTCTCTCCTTGAGGCGCTCAGTCAGACCCAGTGTTGACATGTGGCAAGACGCTCCGCGGGGCACGTCTTGCTTGGGCCTCTCTCCTGGAGGCGCTCAGTCAGACCGAGTGCTTACATGTGGCAAGACGCTCCTCGGGGCGCGTCTTGCTTGGGCCTCTCTCCTGGAGGCGCTCAGTCAGACCTAGTGGTGACACGTGGAAAGACACTCCTCGGGGCGCGTCTTGCTTGGGCCTCTCTCCTGGAGGCCCTCTGTCAGACCCAGTGTTGGCATGTGGCAAGACGCTCCTCAGGGCGCGTCTTGGTTGGGTCTCTCTCCTGGAGGCGCTCAGTCAGACCCAGTGGTGACATGTGGAAAGACGCTCCTCGGGCGCGTATTGCTTTGGCCTCTCTCCTGGATGCCCTCTGTCAGACCGAGTGTTGACATGTGGCAAGACTCTCCTCGGGGCGCGTATTGCTTGGGCTTCTCTCATGGAGGCCCTCAGTCAGACCCAGTGTTGATATGTGTCAAGACGCTCCTCGGGGCGTGTCTTGCTTGGACCTCTCTCCCTGAGGCGCTCAGTCAGACCCAGTTTTGACATTTGGCAAGACACTCCTCGGGGCGCGTCTTGCTTGGGCCTCTCTCCTGGAGGCGCTCAGTCAGACTGAGTAGTGACATGTGGCCTGACGCTCCTCGGGGCGCGTGTTTCTTGGGCCTCTCTCCTGGAGGCGCTCAGTCAGACCGAGTGGTGACATGTGGCAAGACACTCCTCGGGGCGCGTCTTGCTTGGGCCTCTCTCCTGGAGGCCCTCTGTCAGACCCAGTGTTGACATGTGGCAAGACACTCCTCGGGGCGCGTCTTGCTTGGGCCTCTCTCATGGAGGCCCTCTGTCAGACCCAGTGTTGACATGTGTCAAGACGCTCCTCGGGGCGCGTCTTGATTTGGCCTCTCTCCTGGAGGCTTTCAGTCAGACCGAGTGCTGACATGTGGCAAGAAGCTCCTCGGGGCGCGTCTTGCTTGGGCTTCTCTCCTGGAGGCCCTCAGTAAGACCCATTGTTGACATGTGGCAAGACACTCCTCGGGGCGCGTCTTGCTTGGGCCTCTCTCCTGGAGGCGCTCAGTCAGATTGAGTAGTGACATGTGGCCTGACGCTCCTCGGGGCGCGTGTTGCTTGGGCCTCCCTCCTGGAGGCGCTCAGTCAGACCAAGTGGTGACATGTGGCAAGACACTCCTCGGGGCACGTCTTGCTTGGGCCTCTCTCCTGGAGGCCCTCTGTCAGACCCAGTGTTGACATGTGTCAAGACGCTCCTCGGGGCGCGTCTTGCTTGGGCTTCTCTCCTGGAGGCTCTCAGTCAGACCGAGTGCTGACATGTGGCAAGACGCTCCTCGGGCCGCGTGATGCTTGGGCTTCTCTCCTGTAGGCCCTCAGTCAGACCCATTGTTGACATGTGGCCTGACGCTCCTCGGGGCGCGTCTTGCTTGGGCCTCTCTCCTGGAGGTGCTCAGTCAGACCGAGTGCTGACATGTGGCAAGACGCTCCTCGGGGCGCGTCTTGCTTGGGCTTCTCTCCTGGAGGAGCTCAGAAAGACCCAGTGTTGACATGTGACAAGACGCTCCTCGGGGCGCGTCTTGCTTGGGCCTCTCTCCTGGAGGCGCTCAGTCAGAACCAGAGGTGACATGTGGCAAGACGCTCCTCCGGGCGCATCTTGCTCGGGCCTCTCTCCTGGAGGCCCTCAGTCAGACCCATTGTTGACATGTGGCAAGACGCTCCTCGGGGCGCGTCTTGCTTGGGCTTCTCTCCTGGAGGAGCTCAGAAAGACCCAGTGTTGACATGTGACAAGACGCTCCTCGGGGCGCGTCTTGCTTGGGCCTCTCTCCTGGAGGCGCTCAGTCAGAACCAGAGGTGACATGTGGCAAGACGCTCCTCCGGGCGCATCTTGCTCGGGCCTCTCTCCTGGAGGCCCTCAGTCAGACCCATTGTTGACATGTGGCAAGATGCTCCTCGGGGCGCGTCTTGCTTGGGCTTCTCTCCTGGAGGCCCTCAGTCAGACCCATTGTTGACATGTGGCAAGACGCTCCTCGGGGCACGTCTTGCTTGGGCCTCTCTCCTGGAGGCGCTCAGTCAGACCGAGTAGTGACATGTGACAAGACGCTCCTCGGGGCGCGTCTTGCTTGGGCCTCTCTCCTGGAGGTGCTCAGTCACACCCAGTGTTGACAGGTGGCAAGACATTTCTCGGGGCGCGTCTTGCTTGGGCCTCTCTCCTGGAGGTTCTCAGTCATACCCAGTGTTGACATGTGGCAAGATGCTCCTCGGGGCGCGTCTTGCTGCGGCTTCTCTCATGGAGGCACTCAGTCAGACCCAGTGTTGACATGTGGCAAGACGCTCCTCGGGGCACGTCTTGCTTGGGCCTCTCTCCTGGAGGCACTCAGTCAGACCCAGAGGAGACATGTGTCAAGATGCTCCTCGGGGCGCGTCTTGCTTGGGCCTCTCTCCTGGAGGCGCTCAGTCAGACCGAGTGCTGACATGTGGCAAGACGCTCCTCCGGGCGCGTCTTGCTTGGGCCTCTCTCCTTGAGGCGCTCAGTCAGAACCAGTGTTCACATGTGGCAAGACGCTCCTCGGGGCGCGTCTTGCTTGGGCCTCTCTCCTGGAGGCGCTCAGTCAGACCCAGTGTTGACATGTGGCAAGACGCTCCGCGGGGCACGTCTTGCTTGGGCCTCTCTCCTGGAGGCGCTCAGTCAGACCTAGTGGTGACACGTGGAAAGACACTCCTCGGGGCGCGTCTTGCTTGGGCCTCTCTCCTGGAGGCCCTCTGTCAGACCCAGTGTTGGCATGTGGCAAGACGCTCCTCAGGGCGCGTCTTGGTTGGGTCTCTCTCCTGGAGGCGCTCAGTCAGACCCAGTGGTGACATGTGGCAAGACACTCCTCGGGGCGCGTCTTGCTTGGGCCTCTCTCCTGGAGGCCCTCTGTCAGACCCAGTGTTGACATGTGTCAAGACGCTCCTCGGGGCGCGTCTTGCTTGGGCTTCTCTCCTGGAGGCCCTCAGTCAGACCCATTGTTGACATGTGGCAAGACGCTCCTCGGGGCGCGTCTTGCTTGGGCTTCTCTCCTGGAGGCGCTCAGGCAGACCCAATGTTGACATGTGACAAGACGCTCCTCGGGGCGCATCTTGCTTGGGCCTCTCTCCTGGAGGCGCTCAGTCAGAACCAGAGGTGACATGTGGCAAGACGCTCCTCGGAGCGCGTCTTGCTTGGGCCTCTCTCCTGGAGGCCCTCTGTCAGACCCAGTGTTTACATGTGGCAAGACGCTCCTCCGGGCGCATCTTGCTTGGGCCTCTCTCATGGAGGCCCTCAGTCAGACCCATTGTTGACATGTGGCAAGACGCTCCTCGGGGCGCGTCTTGCTTGGGCCTCTCTCCTGGAGGCGCTGAGTCAGACCGAGTGCTGACATAAGGCAAGACGCTCCTCGGGGCGCGTCTTGCTGGGCCCTCTCTCCTGGAGGCGCTCATTCAGACCCAGTGGTGACATGTGGCAAGACGCTCCTCGGGGCGCGTATTGCTTGGGCCTCTCTTCTGAATGCCCTCTGTCAGACCGAGTGATGACATGTGGCAAGACTCTCCTCGGGGCGCATCTTGCTTGGGCTTCTCTCATGGAGGCCCTCAGTCCGACCCAGTGTTGACATGTGTCAAGACGCTCTTCGGGGCGTGTCTTGCTTGGGCCTCTCTCCTGGAGGCGCTCAGTCAGACCCAGTGTTGACATGTGGCAAGACGCTCCTCTGGGCGCGTCTTGCTTGGGCTTCTCTCCTGGAGGCCCTCAGTCAGACCCATTGTTGACATGTGGCAAGACGCTCCTCGGGGCACGTCTTGCTTGGGCCTCTCTCCTGGAGGCGCTCAGTCAGACCGAGTAGTGACATGTGGCAAGACGCTCCTCGGGGCGCGTCTTGCTTGGACCTCCCTCCTGGAGGCGCTCAGTCAGACCGAGTACTGACATTTGGCAAGACGCTCCTCGGGGCGCGTCTTGCTTGGGCCTCTCTCCTGGAGGAGCTCAGTCAGACCCAGTGGTGACACGTGGCAAGACGCTCCTCGGGGCGCATCTTGCTTGGGCCTCTCTCCTGGAGGCGCTAAGTCAGACCCAGTGTTGACACGTGGCAAGACGCTCCTCGGGGCGCATCTTGCTTGGGCCTCTCTCCTGGAGGCGCTCAGTCAGACACAGTGTTGACATGTGGCAAGACACTCCTCGGGGCGCGTCTTGCTTGCCTTCTCTCATGGAGGCCCTCAGTCAGACCCATTGTTCACATGTGGCAAGACGCTCCTCGGGGCGCGTATTGCTTGGGCCTCTCTCCTGGATGCCCTCTGTCAGGCCGAGTGTTGACATGTGGCAAGACTCTCCTCGGGGCGCGTCTTGCTTGGGCTTCTGTCATGGAGGCCCTCAGTCAGACCCAGTGTTGACATGTTTCAAGACGCTCCTCGGGGCTTGTCTTGCTTGGGCCTCTCTCCTGGAGGCGCTCAGTCAGACCCAGTGTTGACATGTGGCAAGACGCTCCTCGGGGCGCTTCTTGCTTGGGCTTCTCTCCTGGAGGCCCTCAGTCAGACCCATTGTTGACATGTGGCAAGACGCTCCTCGGGGCACGTCTTGCCTGGGCCTCTCTCCTGGAGGCGCTCAGTCAGACCGAGTAGTGACATGTGACAAGACGCTCCTCGGGGCGCGTCTTGCTTGGGCCTCTCTCCTGGAGGCGCTCAGTCAGACCCAGTGTTGACAGGTGGCAAGACGCTCCTCGGGGCGCGTCTTGCTTGGGCCTCTCTCCTGGAGGTTCTCAGTCAGACCCAGTGTTGACATGTGGCAAGATGCTCCTCGGGGCGCGTCTTGCTGGGGCTTCTCTCATGGAGGCACTCAGTCAGACCCAGTGTTGACATGTGGCAAGACGCTCCTCGGGGCACGTCTTGCTTGGGCCTCTCTCCTGGAGGCACTCAGTCAGACCCAGAGGAGACATGTGTCAAGATGCTCCTCGGGGCGGGTCTTGCTTGGGCCTCTCTCCTGGGGGCGCTCAGTCAGACCGAGTGCTGACATGTGGCAAGACGCTCCTCCGGGCGCGTCTTGCTTGGGACTCTCTCTTGGAGGCGGTCAGTCAGACCCAGTGTTCACATGTGGCAAGACGCCCCTCGGGGCGCGTCTTGCTTGGGCCTCTCTCCTGGAGGCGCTCAGTCTTACCCAGTGTTGACATGTGGCAAGACGCTCCGCGGGGCACGTCTTGCTTGGGCCTCTCTCCTGGAGGCGCTCAGTCAGACCGAGTGCTGACATGTGGCAAGAAGCTCCTCGGGGCGCGTCTTGCTTGGGCTTCTCTCCTGGAGGCCGTCAGTCAGATCCATTGTTGACATGTGGCAAGACGCTCCTCGGGGCGCGTCTCATTTGGGCCTCTCTCCTGGAGGCATTCAGTAAGACCGAGTGCTGACATGTGGCAAGACGCTCCTCGGAGCGCGTCTTGCTTGGGCTTCTCTCCTGGAGGCCCTCAGTCAGACCCATTGTTGACATGTGGCAAAACGCTCCTCCAGGAGTGTCTTGATTGGGCCTCTCTCCTGGAGGCGCTCACTCAGACCCAGTGTTGACATGTGGCAAGACGCTCCTTGGGGCGCTTCTTGCTTGGGCCTCTCTCCTGGAGGCGCTCAGTCAGACCGAGTGCTGACATGTGGCAAGACGCTCCTCGGGGCGCGTCTTGCTGGTGCTTCTCTCATGGAGGCACTCAGTCAGACCCAGTGTTGACATGTGGCAAGACGCTCCTCAGGGCGCGTCTTGCTTGGGCCTCTCTCCTGGGGAGGCGATCAGTCAGACCCAGTGTTGACATGTGTCAAGACGCTCCTCGGGCGTTTCTTGCTTGGGCCTCTCTCTTGGAGGCGCTCAGTCAGACCCAGTGTTGACATGTGACAAGACGCTCCTCGGGGCGCGTCTTGCTTGGGCCTCTCTCCTGGAGGTGCTCAGTCAGACCCAGAGGTGACATGTGGCAAGACGCTCCTCGGGGCGCGTCTTGCTTGGGCCTCTCTCCTGGGGAGGCGATCAGTCAGACCCAGTGTTGACATGTGTCAAGAGGCTCTTTGGGCGTTTCTTGTTTGGGCCTCTCTCCTGGAGGCGCTCAGTCAGACCCAGTGTTGACATGTGGCAAGAAGCTCCTCGGGGCGCGTCTTGCTTGGGCTTCTCTCCTGGAGGCCCTCAGTCAGACCCTTCGTTGACATGTGGCAAGACGCTCCTCGGGGCGCGTCTTGCTTGGGCCTCTCTCCTGGAGGCGCTCAGTCAGACCTAGTGCTGACATGTGGCAAGAAACTCCTCGGGGCGCGTCTTGCTTGGGCCTCTCTCCTGGGGACGCGATCAGTCAGACCCAGTGTTGACATGTGTCAAGAGGCTCTTTTGGCGTTTCTTGCTTGGGCCTCTCTCCTGGAGGCGCTCAGTCAGACCCAGTGTTGACATGTGGCAAGACGCTCCTCGGGGCGCGTCTTGCTTGGGCTTCTCTCCTGGAGGCCCTCAGTCAGACCCTTCGTTGACATGTGGCAAGACGCTCCTCGGGGCGCGTCTTGCTTGGGCCTCTCTCCTGGAGGCGCTCAGTCAGACCGAGTGCTGATATGTGGCAAGACGCTCCGCTGGGCGGCTCTTGCTTGGGATTCTCTCCTGGAGGCCCTCAGTCAGACCTATTGTTGACATGTGGCAAGACGCTCCTCTGGGCGCATCTTGCTTGGGCCTCTCTCCTGGAGGCACTCAGTCAGACCGAGTGCTGACATGTGGCAAGACGCTCCTCGGGGCGCATCTTGCTTGGGCTTCTCTCCTGGAGGCCCTCAGTCAGACCCATTGTTGACATGTGGCAAGACACTCCTCGGGGCACATCTTGCCTGGGCCTCTCTCCTGGAGGCGCTCAACCAGACCGAGTGCTGACATGTGGCAAGACGCTCCTCGGGGCACGTCTTGCTGGGGCTTCTCTCCTGGAGGCGCTCAGTCAGACCCAGTGTTGACATGTGACAAGACGCTCCTCGGGGCGCGTCTTGCTTGGGCCTCTCTCCTGGAGGCGCTCAGTCAGACCCAGAGGTGACATGTGGCAAGATGCTCCTCGGGGCGCGTCTTGCTTGGGCCTCTCTCCTGGAGGCCCTCTGTAAGACCCAGTGTTGACATGTGGTAAGGACACGATCACGCCGACCCTATTGTTGGAGAACCTGCTGAGTTCGTCGAACAAGTAGAGCGGGCACGCGCTTGTTTTAGAGGCGTTTTCGCGCAGCCTCTACCCTGCACGACCGCTCGTGGCCGCACTAGCTATATTTATCTTTATTTGTTTCACACACACACACACACACACACAAACACAAACACACACACACACACACACACACACAAACACACACACACACACACACACACACACACACACACACACACACACACACACACACACACACAGGCCCTTGCGTGCAAACCCCGGTCAGGCCTGCAGTGTACACATCAGAGACATGATGTTCTTTCACAGAACTGAGGTTGTTCATTACTAAATGACTTTTACAGGAATATTGTTATTATACTATTCAACAGGTTGATCATAATAATGTGTATTAAACCCACAACCTACTACTGAGGACAGAGGGACTTTATTTAAATTAGTACTTAATGGAAACGATACATAATGATACATAAGAGCCATGTCATACATTCAGCCTAGGAATAGTAGCATTGTGCACTATTAAAAATATACACATCAATTGCTCGAATCCCATTGTTGCAAAGTAAAACTCTAATAAAACTCTAGTCTGACATCAACAGAGAAGACTTAGTGTATGTACTACAAATACAGCATTAGGATTTCGAGTGGACCGTGCACCTTGTGAACCATCAGAGGCTTATGACGCAACATATCTTCCAGTTGCTATTAGACAAGTTATAATTCTCGACCATTTTTCGGAACTGGTTTCTTGGGTCCGTGAGTAAATGCCAAATGAGATGATAGTCCTTAAGTAAGTTCCTGGCGATCCCATGTCACGCTCTTGCCCATCAGCCGGTGAACGCTGAGACGGAACTCGATGAGAGCGATGTATTTTTTAAGTGCTCCGAATGTACTTCTAACAAGCGTGCGATTCACTTCGTGAGTAAACCGCAGCTGCAGCTGATTCAAACAGTCGAACCAACCTTCTACATCACAATATTCGTTTTGTAGTTAGTCGAGTTACCTTTTGTGTGGCGCATGCACGGGTCGTTAGCGTCCAGCTCCCAGCTTAGAGAGTCCTGTATTGACACAGACGTCAATACATCTCGATGTCATGCAACACACAAAGTCTGTCGCAACCAGGTGGGTTAACACATGTACGATACCTTTTGTGTGGCGCATGCACGGGCCGTTAGCGTCCAGCTCCCGGCTTATAGAGAGTCCTGTATTGACACAGACGTCAATACATCTCGATGTCATGCAACACACAAAGTCTGTCGCATACAGGTGGGTTAACAAACATGTACGATGTGTGCAATGGCGCGCCCGTTTACAATGGGACACGACGATGATCATTGTTAACCAAACTCTTGTTTCTCACGACAGGTGGTAGCGTTGTCTCCTGCACCTTGTCCTAGTGCACAGAGGGTGTTGTAATGTGCTCGTCATAGTCGCGATCGTTGTCACTCGAATCCGTTGTTCTCACGACAGGTGGTAGCGTTGTCTCCTGCATGTTGTCTTCGCGTGCGGCAAGCGTTGTGCTGTGCTCGTTATGTTGAGGGTCTGACCTCATGAGGAAATTACTATGCAGTGATTTTCTCCAAAATGACTGTGCTTAAATTGCTCTGAAAAGCAAATAATCACATCAGCGCCAAGAAACTTCATTTCCCATGATGCTTTGCACACGGAAGCATTGTGATGACGTCACCGCCTAGTACCAGAAACACGTTCTGCGCATGTGCGGGAAGCCGTGGAGCTTTTCCCGCGAACTAAGACCATAAATCTTCAGCAGAGACAAAGAATCCTCGTTCTTTTGCCCAGGATACCTGGCGGTAAGGACACGCTTGTCAACGCTCCGACAAATTGAGCACGCGGAAGCTCTTAAGTGCCCAAGTTGAGCCCACGGAACTGCTGGAAACTAAACTGCAAGCCCATCAGATCTGCTCGTTTCTGCTCCCCTCCAGCTGATGTTTGAGGACACAGAACTGCGGAGGAAAGCAACAACTCCATCAAGCACGCTGTAAGTTATAACTCAGCACAGAAAGAAACTTTGCTGTCTCTGTCCAGCCCGTGGAGAAACACTCGTGAACGCCAAACAACGGAGAAAGCATCAAACCGACGGACGACGCCGAAAGCTGCGGAGAAACACGGAGAACCGTCAAATCAAAGAGGGAGGGACGCCTCGCTCTTCTGGTGATCAGCAACTCATCTCTTTCTCTCTCTCCTTCTTCTTCCGTTAACTCTATAGTCCAGAATAAGCAATAAAACCGCGCTATTGCTTAAAAAGTAGCTTCGTGTTTTCCTCTTTCGTCCCAAACACGTCCGTCGGGTCATTTTGAAAGAATAAACTGCTTATTGATCATTGTTTGGTATCTTAAAATGGTTTCTGTCATGGCCAGGCTGAAACTAAAAGATATTAATTTGTGATTAATCTTTTGTGTTGTTTCATGATCTTTTGAAATGTTTTGAGTGATTTAAGGTTAAGTTACTACTGATTCTAAGTGCTTTGGAAGTTAAAGTGCAAGTTGCCACCCACACTTTAGCCAGACAAAGGGGTCAGCCATCTTGTATTCAAGACTCCATTTTGAATCCATACACACGCACACACACACACACACACACACACACACACACACACACACACACACACACACACACACACACACACACACACACACACACACACACTACTCCTTTGTGAGAACAAAGGACCTCATTCATACATCCTCCATCACATGCAAACACATCCATCTTCAATCATATCACACGGTTATTATTCATCTATTCCACTGTTTATTCATTTGACAAATTGTTAATTAAATGTTATAAAATTCAGATTTTTGTGTCCAGTAGCTTTGTTGTGTCGAAGAGAAGTCTCTGCTCCAAGGATTCTACGAACTTCAAGAAAGACTGATAAGAGTTTTGGATTCATTTCCCTTTCTAATTAAAGGGTGGTGCCCCAAAGATATCTAAGAATATCTTAATTAATTAATAAATCAGTAAATAGTTCCATATTTACAGAATTTATTGAAGAATCCAAAAGTAAGTTAAAGCTTACGAATTGTTCGCTCCTAATAACCCCAACATTTTATTGGTGCCCCGTGTGAGGCTTGGATACACAGAGATTTCTATCCGGCACAAACAAACAAATAAATCCAAAGAGCTTGAATTAAAAATAATCCGTTGTTCAGCCTTGAACCAGCAACAGAGTGGTGCTGATTTCGCTGAGCAGGAAGCTGCATCGAACTCTCACCAGTAACTCAGTGCTTCTTTAAAGGTGCAACGTGTAAATTAATTCTGGTTAACCTTTTAGGTTAAAATTCAGCTTTTCCTTAAAGGTGCAACGTGTAATTAATTCTGGCTAACCTTTTAGGTTAAAATTCAGTTTTTCCTTAAAGGTGCAACGTGTAATTAATTCTGGCTAACCTTTTAGGTTAAAATTCAGTTCCTCATTAAAGGTGCAGCGTGTAAGTAATTCTGACTAACCCTTTTAGGCTAAAATTAACTGCTAATTTAGCGACTTTAACTCACAGTGGCTATTATAACTAACTGAAACCTTCACTCAAAGACTGATAACACCCTGTTTGCTAATATTCTGAAGGAATAACTAGCATATTTAACACTGCAAGTGTTGTAAGACGTTGCTATGGCAACGCACCAGCTTTTGCTAAAATACTGAAAGGAATAGTATTTTAAGCGTCAGTCACGGCATTCCGTGCAATCTTAAAACGCTAAAACCTGTGCGCACAAAGGTTAATTTAGTGTTTTTCTGCTACAAAGCTAGCAGTTGCTGCCCAAAAGGTGCAGTTTGAGCTATCTGCAGAAGCTCTACTAGGCTATTTTGGTTCGGTTGTTAAAATGGAGGGACAGAGTAGTGAACTGACCAACTCCCAGCAACCAGGTGGCGCTGCGGCCCACGACTATGAACCTGGCCTACTTTCTGGACAATTTTTGTCCAAACTGGTCGCGGTTGCTCGAGAACCCGACTACCCTTCTAGGGATGTCACTGAAGAACAGCTTGACGCTGTACTTGATCAAATAGAAAACCCGGATGGTACTAAACCAATCCAGGTTCACTTGGCTAAGTTAGCCCTGATCCTCTATCAGAAAGGACTCCAACATGATCGAGAGATCTTGAACCTCCAGAGTATGCTAGCTGAAAAACAGCGAAATGGAAGTCTGAAGGATGAGGAGGACGACGACACCCGCACCGATTCTGGGGAAGATGGGGAGAAGACCCCGCCCCCTTCTGCTGATGACAACAGACAGTGGGAAGGGGGGAAACACCTTGACTCTCTGGACGGACGCATGCCGCAGGGGAGAGACGAAGCTTATCTGTCCCAACCTTCGGCCCTTTTCCCTACACACACTATAGGGCATTCAGGACCATCTAGGGGCCGAGGGCAATTCGCCCTCGAACCCCAGGTTGGACCACCACCCTCATCTTCACGGTGTTCTCAATCTGTGAGAAGTCGACCAGCTGAGCGGCACCTCTATTTAGACCGCTCCCCCAGTCCACGAAGGGTGCAAGGTGCCGATTGGGGTTATGCACCCCAACCTGCACCTCAACCATCCACCCATCCTAGCTACTCCGGTATTCGGCATGCCGGTAACCAGCTGCAGGACAAAGCATCATACGCCAGTCCGTATCCGGACAAAGTGTATTACGCAGAAGCCCCAGTTGAAAGACGCAGGCTGCACTACGCCGACGTGCCCCGGGAGGAGGACCTCCCAGGACACCCCCGTGACGTGCCAGCAGCCCGTCACAGCATGCCGGACCCCGATTTGGGCCCCAGGAGTCAACATTGGGAGCCCAGAGCACACCAGCGATATCCAGCGCTCTCTGAGACAGACCGTGGGTCAGAGTCAGAGGATGACGCGCCGTACCGTGAGTCAGGGCTCCGTGTACGTCAAATTGAATCGCTAGCTAAAGACATAGAACGCTTTGATCCTAACACCAATGAATCCAACGTTGACGATTATCTCAGGGAGATAGAACGTTGTCTGCTTGATCTTCCAGCACCTTCTTCAAGGGAAAAGCTCAAGCTAATTTGGAAAACCACATCTAGAACGGTGCACGGTTTCATGGAAACTCTACCACCTGACATTCGAGATCGGTACTCCTCGCTCTGCCGAGCGTTGAGGGATGAATACGCCACGTATGCAGACTCTGCGTCAGCTACAATGGGGGCCTTCTCCATCAAACACGGGAGGAACGAACCCCCCAGAGAGAATTATCGCCGACTCAAAAGTGCTTATTTCCAAGGTCGAAACGGCCCTGGGCTCGAGGAAGACCCTGCCTTCAGATCCCTGTTCATTCACAACCTGCACGAGTGTGTTCGCTCCGAAGTCTCAATGTATTGTCGGATGAAAAAACTGACAACTCAGGAGATTAGGAGATACGCTCAACAGGCTTGGGAAGCTGGCGGAAAGCCCCAAAAGCCTGACGCACATCACCGCGTCATGCACCTAGCTCCCGACACCGAGCCGCGTTTGGAGCTCGAAGGCACAGAAGCTCCACCCACTAAGCCAAAATCTGCTAAATCTAGACCTGCTAAACCACGAAAGCAGTCCCAATCTCCTCAACAGGGGAAGGGGGGTGCTGATTGGCCGCCTAGGTCTGGACAATCAGACAGGAAGTGGCCCAACCAAAACCAACGGCAGGCAGGTCGGAACAGTGGAAGGTTTAAGGAGCGCCGCCCACAGGTAGGTCCCGAACACAAGTCCGCAGGTGAGTACTTGACCAAAGCCGACCTCCAGGAGATGTTTCAGCAGTTCCTAGCTAAACAGAAGGAACAGCTGAGATCTGCAGATGAGACCCCTGCACCAAAGTCTGCTTCTAAGAAGCCAGACCCAGAGCCAACGTCCGCATGACTAGGCGTGGCTCAACCTCCCAGCGTGGCCAGGACCTACCTGATCAGCTGGGGGAACACTACTGGTAGATCACAGGAGTCTCCTGAAATCTACCCCCTGAGAGAAACCTGATGCTAAATTTCTGAAGTTCCTTGGTGACTTAACAAACCATGATCATGCTCGCCGTTTGTACTGTAGCACCAACGTAGGTGGGTGCATACAGGTTGATGCTCTGCTGGATACCGGCTCAGAAATCACCCTGATGTGCTCCACATTGTTCCATCGCGTGTCTGACACCATGCGGTCGCTCGGGAAACCAGTCCAGGTTGAACCTTGTGACCTGAAAATCACCAGCTACACCCAGACCCGGGAGTGTATCACTCACCGGGCGTGGCTGGACATCACCTTCCAAGACATGACTCTGGTTCACCCGTTTTATGTCTGCCAGCTAGACACTGAACCACTTCTCATTGGTCAGGACCTGCTTGAACGTCTAGCTCCCCTCATCGACTGCCAGAAGGGTCAACTGTGGGCCCAGGTGGACACACCTAAGCCCTGGAACCCAGATAGCAGCCGACCATCCTCCATTCTTGAAGTCAGCATAAGTGAGCCGCAAAACCCTTGTTCCAAGGTCATGCCCCTCCCTACGGCTCCCACAGACGATGACCGCCTGCAAAGGCATGAAACCGCTCCTGGAACTCCGTTCCGCACACATTCATCTTTTCTCTGCTCGCTGAAGAACGTCAGCCTGCAGCCATATGCACCACACATAGTTGGTGGTCCTACCATCAACTGCACCCACATCTCAGATGCTCGCCTTGCTCTTTGGTCTGAAAAGTCAGCCATCAGCCAGCAGACGTTTGAACACCTGCGTCAGAAGGACCCCCTTCTGGTCAGTGTGACACGTAGCCATCGGCTCTTGTCACCTACTTGGCCGCAGAGGCTCCTGAAAGCGCCAGAGGTCTGCTCTCTGACTATCCAACTTGGAGCAAGACAGAACACACATACATTCAGCATCATACCACAGCTTGATCCACCTGCACTCATTGGAGCAGATCTGCTGGTTCGACTAGGTGCCCAGCTGGACACTTGCAATCAAGTCCTTTGGGCCCGGGCCACACCTTCCTCTGAGCCTCGCTCAGAAGGCCCTGAACACTTGCTGTCCGGTCAGACCATTCCACAGGCCTGCCGTGCAGTGGTTGAGGCCAGCACGGTTCTGCCCCCACAGGTCAAAGGAGTGCCTGTTCGTCTGACCCTGATGAAGCATCAGAAGCTGCCAGGCACCCAGGCCTTCTTCCAGCCATCACCACACTTCTTGGAGCTCAACTTAGCCGTCTGTGGCACGCCACTCTTGGAGCTGAACAATCGTTCTGCGTACTTGTTGGTCGAAAATCCGACCCAGAGTCCTATCCACATGCCGGCAGGAAAGCCCTTGGGCATGCTGATAGATAGCTCATTCCATGACTTTGAACTTTCAGTCCCCGTGATCGGACAACTTCCGTTGTTCTTGAACGACAGACAGGTTGGTGCAGACACATTCAGTACTTTCCCTTCACAAATGATTACCATCAAGCTGCATGAAGCCCTTCCTAAGGAACCCATTTGCAGTGCAACCTTAGATACTGACAGCGGTCAGTGTCTAACGGTTTTTGCAATAAATACTCAACCCTCTGAGTCACCGGTTGAAAGCCCGGAACACCAGAGACCCTCCTCCTCTGAACCTTATGACGGCTTCGAGGCCGAAGTCAGCCAGCAGCTTGACAAAGCGGATGCGCTGGAGTCAGAGGAGCAGAGAGCAGCGCTTAGAAGCCTGTTCTATGAGTTTCAGTCCATCTTATCCAGGGACTCCCTGGACTGTGGACTCACAAACCTGCACACGGTTCGCATTCCGACGAACCCGAATGCCCCTCCTACTTTTGTACGTCAGTACAAGATTCCCCTCGCTGCTTATGAGTCGATCCAGGAGATCCTCGATCAGCTGAAGGAGAAAAACATCATCAGAGAGTGTAACTCCACTTACAACTCTCCCATCTGGCCGGTTCTGAAACCGACTGGGAAATGGCGTCTCACCATAGACTATCGTGCACTGAACAAACAAGTACCTCTCTCCAGGTGGCCTATGATCCATTTAGATCAGGAGCAAGCCAGAGTCAGAGATGCTCGTTTCTTCTCTACGGTTGACGTAGCCAACGGCTTCTGGACCATGAAGGTTGAGCCGGCGGACCAGTATAAACTGGCTTTCTCCTTTGGAAATCGCCAATATACTTGGAACCGCTGCCCCTTTGGCTAATCTAACTCACCTGCCGAGTTCAACATCTTCCTCCACAAAGCCATGTCAGATGCTGCTTCCAGAGGGAACCTCATATATGTCGATGACATCTTGATGAGGAGTCGAACCTTCGAGGAGCACCTGGCCGAACTCCGTCACGTGCTGCAACAGCTCGCTGACGCCGGAGCTAAATTGGCGATTCTCAAGGGACAGTGGTGTCGAACCAAAGTGGAGTATGTTGGACTGCTGGTTGGCCCTAATGGAGTCGAGCCCCAAGCGGGACGCATTAGAGCCATTCAGGACATCAAAGCCCCAGCTAATCTGACTGAACTCAGGAGCTTCCTCGGAGTCTGCAACTACTCCAGACAGTTCATTGAGGAGTACGCTGAAACAGCGAGGCCCCTCACTGAGCTGCTTCGGAACGACACACCTTTCGTGTGGGACAGACCCCAAGAACTCTCCTTCCAGTTCCTAAAACAGAAGTTGGCGTCCGCACCCTGTCTGGCTTACCCAGACAAGGATAAAGAGTTCTACATAGAGGCTACTTTCTCCTCTCACTGCCTGAGCGCTGCTTTGAAGCAAAAACACGATAGGGACATGAGAGTTGTGGCATACGCCAGCAAGCCTCTGAGCAAGGTGGAACTCCAGTTCTCAGACTGCGAGAGAGCTCTCCTCTCTACAGTCTGGGCCGTCGAACACTTTCGTAGTTACATCGGTGGACAGAAAGTGATCATTGAAACGTGTCATCAGCCCGTCACCTTCCTAAACAGCCAGCGTCTGCGCGAAGGAAGAGTGTCAAACAGCCGCATTGCGACGTGGATGATGGTGCTCCAAGGATACAACATTGAGGTCAAGTATGGTCAGAACACCAAGCTAGCGCTAGGACAAGGGCTAGCAGGCTGCCAGCACTGTGACTCTGACTCCGTCAGGGGCCCCCTGGACACACCTGCCGCAGTCTACCCAACCGCATCCAATCATCGCTACTTTGATGAGAATGTTTGCCAAGGGCTTCCGAAGGTTTACACTGACGGATGCGCCTACCTTCACGAAGGCCAGCTCCGTGCTGGGGTTGGAGTCGTTTGGGTGGACTGTGACACTAAGCAACCAAATCACTACCGGTTGGGCCAAAAGTCTAGTCAGTACGCCGAAATTGCTGCAGTGTTGATAACCCTCCAGCAGGCGGCAGCCTTGGACATCACTCAAATCGTCCTTTGCTCAGATTCAAACTACGCTAGACACAGCTTCATCTCTCACTTCCCCATGTGGAAGGAGAACCACATGAAAAACGCCAGGAACAGAGACGTGAAACACTCGGAGTTATTCCTAGCGTGTGATCTGCTCACCACTGAGAAAGGCATAATGGTCTACTGGAAAAAGGTCAAAGGTCACTCCAGGACCATAGGTCCGGAGAAAGATGGTAATGACGAAGCTGACCGCCTTGCTAAGCTCGGTGCTGACCAGGGAACCTGTTGGGAATTCAAAGACGAGTGGCTTCCAACCAAGGCCGTTCACGAGGTCTGCGCGATTACTCGTCGACATGCTAAACAGGCAGACGAACCTCGGACCGTTGGGGTACCCGTGTTTCTAGGCAGACAACCACAGGACGCGGACCTAGTCACCATGCAGGAACAAGATCCTGACCTGAAGCTCATCCGCGAGCTTCTCCAAAAGGGACCGATGCCTGAACAACCGTCACCACCTACTGGCGCAAGTCGAGATTTGGTAACCCTGCATCGTCAACTCACGCATCTGAAACTACAAAACGATTTGTTAGTTTACATGCGTGACGACCACAGCCCGCCGCGCTGGGTTGTTCCACTCGACCACAGAGGAGTGATGCTTGCCTACGCCCACGACACTCCGGTTGGAGGTCACCGCAGAGCAAAAGCTACCCTCGCGTCACTGACAGAAGTAGCATATTGGCCGTCGATGTCCAAGGACGTACACAGCTATGTCCAAGGCTGCCTCATCTGTGCCCAGTTTCAATCCTCCCAGCCGCTTGCTAGAGCACCACTGCAACGCAGGGGAATAACCTTCCCTTGGTCCCACCTGCAGATCGACTGGGTTGGACCGGTTCCCAAATCGGCAAGAGGAAACAAATATATGCTAACTGTAACTTGCAGTTTCACAAAGTGGGTTGAGTGCCTTCCAGCGCCAAACGATACAGCCGTCACAACCGCTGTACTGCTGATTAACCACGTTTTCAGTCGACGGGGACTTCCACTCTGCATTGACTCTGACCGGGGAACTCATTTCACATCCAGTGTAATGACGTCCCTGTTTGAACTTCTGGGAGTGGAAGTGAGATTCCACCTCCCCTATCACCCACAGTCATCCGGACAGGTCGAACGGATGAACCGCACGGTCGTCTCTATGCTCAAAAAGTATGTCTGCTCCACTGGGAAGGACTGGGACGTTAAGCTCCCTCTGGTCCTGATGGCCATACGGTCTTGCCACGTGTCACCACTGGGTCTGACTGAGCTCCTCCAGGAGAGAGGCCCAAGCAAGACGCGCCCCGAGGAGTGTCTTGCCATGTGTCACCACTGGGTCTCATTGAGCACCTCCAGGAGAGAGGCCCCAGCAAGACGCGCCCCGAGGAGCGTCTTGCCTTATGTCAGCACTCGGTCTGACTGAGCGCCTCCAGGAGAGAGGCCCAAGCAAGACGCGCCCCGAGGAGCGTCTTGCCACATGTCACTACTCGGTCTAACTGAGCGTCTCCAGGAGAGAGGTCCAAGCAAGACGTGCACGGAGGAGCGTCTTGCCACATGTCAACAATGGGTCTGACTGAGGGACTCCAGGAGAGAAGCCCAAATAAGACGCGCCCCGAGGAGCGAGTTGCCACATGTCAACAATGGGTCTGACTGAGGGCCTCCAGGAGAGAAGCCCAAGCAAGACGCGCCCCGAGGAGCGTCTTGCCACATGTCAGCACTCGGACAGACTGAGCGCCTCCAGGAGAGAGGCCCAAGCAAGATGCGCCCCGAGGAGCGTCTTGCCACATGTCAACACTGGGTCTGACTGAGCGCCTCCAGGAGAGAGGCCCAAGCAAGACGCGCCCCGAGGAGAGTCTTGCCACATGTGAACACTGGGTCTGACTGAGCGCCTCCAGGAGAGAGGCCCAAGCAAGACGCGCCCGGAGGAGCGTCTTGCCACATGTCAGCACTGGGTCCGACCGAGCGCCTCCAGGAGAAAGGCCCAAGCAAGACACGCCCCGAGGAGCGTCTTGACACATGTCAACACTGGGTCAGACTGAGGGCCTCCATGAGAGAAGCCCAAGCAAGACGCGCCCCGAGGAGAGTCTTGCCACATGTCAACACTCGGTCTGACAGAGGGCATTCAGGAGAGAGGCCCAAGCAATACGCGCCCCGAGGAGCGTCCTGCCACATGTCACCACTGGGTCTGAATGAGCGCCTCCAGGAAAGAGGCCCAACCAAGACGCGCCCTGAGGAGTGTCTTGCCACATGCCAACACTGGGTCTTACTGAGCGCCTCCAGGAGAGAGGCCCAAGCAAGACGCGCCCCGAGGAGCGTCTTGACACATGTCAACACTGGGTCTGACAGAGGGCCTCCAGGAGAGAGGCCCAAGCAAGACGCGCCCCGAGGAGTGTCTTGCCACATGTCAACAATGGGTCTGACTGAGCGCCTCCAGGAGAGAGGCCCAAGCAAGACGCGCCCCGAGGAGCGACAGGCCACATGTCACTACTCAGTCTGACTGAGCGCCTCCAGGAGAGAGGACCAAGCAAGACGCGCCCCGAGGAGCGTCTTGCCACATGTCAGCACTGGGTCTGACTGAGCGCCTCCAGGAGAGAGGCCCCAGCCAGACGCGCCCCGAGGAGCGTCTTGCCTTATGTCAGCACTCGGTCTGACTGAGTGCCTCCAGGAGAGAGGCCCAAGCAAGACGCGCCCCGAGGAGCGTCTTGCCACATGTCAGCACTCGGTCTGACTGAGCGCCTCCAGGAGAGAGGCCCAAGCAAGACGCGCCCCGAGGAGTGTCTTGCCACATGTCAACACTGGGTCTGACTGAGCGCCTCCAGGAGAGAGGCCCAAGCAAGATGCGCCCGGAGGAGCGTCTTGCCACATGCCAACACTGGGTCTGAAAGAGGGCCTCCAGGAGAGAGGCCCAAGCAAGATGCGCCCCGAGGAGCGTCTTGCCACATGTCACCTCTGGTTCTGACTGAGCGCCTCCAGGAGAGAGGCCCAAGCAAGACGCGCCCCGAGGAGCGTCTTGCCACATGTCAGCACTCGGTCTGACTGAGCGCCTCCAGGAGAGAGGCCCAAGCAAGACGCGCCCCGAGGAGCGTCTTGCCACATGTCAACATGTCACCACTGGTTCTGAATGAGCGCCTCCAGGAGAGAAGCCCAAGCAACACGCGGCTCGAGGAGCGTCTTGCCACATGTCAGCACTCGGTCTGACTGAGCGCCTCCAGGAGAGAGGCCCAAGCAAGACGCGCCCCGAGGAGCGTCTTGCCACATGTCAACAATGGGTCTGACTGAGGGCCTCCAGGAGAGAAGCCCAATCAAGAAGCGCCCCGAGGAGCGTCTTGACAGATGTCAACACTCGGTCTGACAGAGGGCCTCCAGGAGAGAGGCCCAAGCAAGACGCGCCCCGAGGAGTGTCTTGCCACATGTCACCACTTGGTCTGACTGAGCGCCTCCAGGAGAGAGGCCCAAGCAACACGCGCCCCGAGGAGTGTCAGGCCACGTGTCAACAGTGGGTCTGATTGAGGGCCTTCTGGAGAGAGGCCCAAGAAAGACGCGCCCCGAGGAGCTTCTTGCCACATGTCAACAATTGTTCTTACTGAGGGCCTCCAGGAGAGAAGCCAAAGCAAGACGCGCCCCGAGGAGCTTCTTGCCACATGTCAGCACTCGGTCTGACTGAGCGCCTCCAGGAGAGAGGCCAAAGCAAGACGCCCCCCGAGGAGCGTCTTGACACATGTCAACACTGGGTCTGACAGAGGGCCTCCATGAGAGAGGCCCAAGCAAGACGCGCCCCGAGGAGTGTCTTGCCAAATGTCAACACTGGGTCTGACTGAGCGCCTCAGGGAGAGAGGTCCAAGCAAGACGCGCCCCGAGGAGCGTCTTGCCACATGTCAACACTGGGTCTGACTGAGTGCCTCCATGAGAGAAGCCCCAGCAAGACGCGCCCCGAGGAGCGTCTTGCCACATGTCACTACTCGGTCTGTTTGAGCGCCTCCAGGAGAGAGGCCCAAGCAAGACGTGCCCCGAGGAGTGTCTTGCCACATGTCAACAATGGGTCTGACTGAGGGCCTCCAGGAGAGAAGCCCAAGCAAGACACGCCCCGAGGAGCGTCTTGACACATGTCAACACTGGGTCTGACTGAGGGCCTCCATGAGAGAAGCCGTAGCAAGACGCGCCCCGAGGAGAGTCTTGCCACATGTCAACACTCGGTCTGACTGAGCGCCTCCAGGAGAGAGACCCAACCAAGACGCGCCCTGAGGAGCGTCTTGCCACATGTCAACAATGGGTCAGACTGAGGGCCTCCAGGAGAGAAGCCCAAGCAAGACGCGCCCCGAGGAGCTTCTTGCCACATGTCAGCACTCGGTCTGACTGAGCGCCTCCAGGAGAGAGGCCCAAGCAAGACGCGCCCCGAGGAGCGTCTTGACACATGTCAACACTGGGTCTTACAGAGGGCCTCCATGAGAGAGGCCCAAGCAAGACGCACCCCGAGGAGTGTCTTGCCACATGTCAACACTGGGTCTGACTGAGCGCCTCCAGGAGAGAGGCCCAAGCAAAACGTGCCCCGAGGAGCGTCTTGCCACGTGTCAACACTGGGTATGACTTAGCGCCTCCAGGAGAGAGGCCCAAGCAAGATGCGCCCCGAGGAGCGTCTTGCCACGTGTCACCACTGGGTCTGACTGAGCTCCTCCAGGAGAGAGGCCCAAGCAAGACGCGCCCCGAGGAGTGTCTTGCCATGTGTCACCACTGGGTCTCATTGAGCACCTCCAGGAGAGAGGCCCCAGCAAGACGCGCCCCGAGGAGCGTCTTGCCTTATGTCAGCACTCGGTCTGACTGAGCGCCTCCAGGAGAGAGGCCCAAGCAAGACGCGCCCCGAGGAGCGTCTTGCCACATGTCACTACTCGGTCTAACTGAGCGTCTCCAGGAGAGAGGTCCAAGCAAGACGTGCACGGAGGAGCGTCTTGCCACATGTCAACAATGGGTCTGACTGAGGGACTCCAGGAGAGAAGCCCAAATAAGACGCGCCCCGAGGAGCGAGTTGCCACATGTCAACAATGGGTCTGACTGAGGGCCTCCAGGAGAGAAGCCCAAGCAAGACGCGCCCCGAGGAGCGTCTTGCCACATGTCAGCACTCGGACAGACTGAGCGCCTCCAGGAGAGAGGCCCAAGCAAGATGCGCCCCGAGGAGCGTCTTGCCACATGTCAACACTGGGTCTGACTGAGCGCCTCCAGGAGAGAGGCCCAAGCAAGACGCGCCCCGAGGAGAGTCTTGCCACATGTGAACACTGGGTCTGACTGAGCGCCTCCAGGAGAGAGGCCCAAGCAAGACGCGCCCGGAGGAGCGTCTTGCCACATGTCAGCACTGGGTCCGACCGAGCGCCTCCAGGAGAAAGGCCCAAGCAAGACACGCCCCGAGGAGCGTCTTGACACATGTCAACACTGGGTCAGACTGAGGGCCTCCATGAGAGAAGCCCAAGCAAGACGCGCCCCGAGGAGAGTCTTGCCACATGTCAACACTCGGTCTGACAGAGGGCATTCAGGACAGAGGCCCAAGCAATACGCGCCCCGAGGAGCGTCTTGCCACATGTCACCACTGGGTCTGAATGAGCGCCTCCAGGAAAGAGGCCCAACCAAGACGCGCCCTGAGGAGTGTCTTGCCACATGCCAACACTGGGTCTTACTGAGCGCCTCCAGGAGAGAGGCCCAAGCAAGACGCGCCCCGAGGAGCGTCTTGACACATGTCAACACTGGGTCTGACAGAGGGCCTCCAGGAGAGAGGCCCAAGCAAGACGCGCCCCGAGGAGTGTCTTGCCACATGTCAACAATGGGTCTGACTGAGCGCCTCCAGGAGAGAGGACCAAGCAAGACGCGCCCCGAGGAGCGTCTTGCCACATGTCAGCACTGGGTCTGACTGAGCGCCTCCAGGAGAGAGGCCCCAGCCAGACGCGCCCCGAGGAGCGTCTTGCCTTATGTCAGCACTCGGTCTGACTGAGTGCCTCCAGGAGAGAGGCCCAAGCAAGACGCGCCCCGAGGAGCGTCTTGCCACATGTCAGCACTCGGTCTGACTGAGCGCCTCCAGGAGAGAGGCCCAAGCAAGACGCGCCCCGAGGAGCGTCTTGCCACATGTCAACATGTCACCACTGGTTCTGAATGAGCGCCTCCAGGAGAGAAGCCCAAGCAACACGCGGCTCGAGGAGCGTCTTGCCACATGTCAGCACTCGGTCTGACTGAGCGCCTCCAGGAGAGAGGCCCAAGCAAGACGCGCCCCGAGGAGCGTCTTGCCACATGTCAACAATGGGTCTGACTGAGGGCCTCCAGGAGAGAAGCCCAATCAAGAAGCGCCCCGAGGAGCGTCTTGACAGATGTCAACACTCGGTCTGACAGAGGGCCTCCAGGAGAGAGGCCCAAGCAAGACGCGCCCCGAGGAGTGTCTTGCCACATGTCACCACTTGGTCTGACTGAGCGCCTCCAGGAGAGAGGCCCAAGCAACACGCGCCCCGAGGAGTGTCAGGCCACGTGTCAACAGTGGGTCTGATTGAGGGCCTTCTGGAGAGAGGCCCAAGAAAGACGCGCCCCGAGGAGCTTCTTGCCACATGTCAACAATTGTTCTTACTGAGGGCCTCCAGGAGAGAAGCCAAAGCAAGACGCGCCCCGAGGAGCTTCTTGCCACATGTCAGCACTCGGTCTGACTGAGCGCCTCCAGGAGAGAGGCCAAAGCAAGACGCCCCCCGAGGAGCGTCTTGACACATGTCAACACTGGGTCTGACAGAGGGCCTCCATGAGAGAGGCCCAAGCAAGACGCGCCCCGAGGAGTGTCTTGCCAAATGTCAACACTGGGTCTGACTGAGCGCCTCAGGGAGAGAGGTCCAAGCAAGACGCGCCCCGAGGAGCGTCTTGCCACATGTCAACACTGGGTCTGACTGAGTGCCTCCATGAGAGAAGCCCCAGCAAGACGCGCCCCGAGGAGCGTCTTGCCACATGTCACTACTCGGTCTGTTTGAGCGCCTCCAGGAGAGAGGCCCAAGCAAGACGTGCCCCGAGGAGTGTCTTGCCACATGTCAACAATGGGTCTGACTGAGGGCCTCCAGGAGATAAGCCCAAGCAAGACACGCCCCGAGGAGCGTCTTGACACATGTCAACACTGGGTCTGACTGAGGGCCTCCATGAGAGAAGCCGTAGCAAGACGCGCCCCGAGGAGAGTCTTGCCACATGTCAACACTCGGTCTGACTGAGCGCCTCCAGGAGAGAGACCCAACCAAGACGCGCCCTGAGGAGCGTCTTGCCACATGTCAACAATGGGTCAGACTGAGGGCCTCCAGGAGAGAAGCCCAAGCAAGACGCGCCCCGAGGAGCTTCTTGCCACATGTCAGCACTCGGTCTGACTGAGCGCCTCCAGGAGAGAGGCCCAAGCAAGACGCGCCCCGAGGAGCGTCTTGACACATGTCAACACTGGGTCTTACAGAGGGCCTCCATGAGAGAGGCCCAAGCAAGACGCACCCCGAGGAGTGTCTTGCCACATGTCAACACTGGGTCTGACTGAGCGCCTCCAGGAGAGAGGCCCAAGCAAAACGTGCCCCGAGGAGCGTCTTGCCACGTGTCAACACTGGGTATGACTTAGCGCCTCCAGGAGAGAGGCCCAAGCAAGATGCGCCCCGAGGAGCGTCTTGCCACGTGTCACCACTGGGTCTGACTGAGCTCCTCCAGGAGAGAGGCCCAAGCAAGACGCGCCCCGAGGAGTGTCTTGCCATGTGTCACCACTGGGTCTCATTGAGCACCTCCAGGAGAGAGGCCCCAGCAAGACGCGCCCCGAGGAGCGTCTTGCCTTATGTCAGCACTCGGTCTGACTGAGCGCCTCCAGGAGAGAGGCCCAAGCAAGACGCGCCCCGAGGAGCGTCTTGCCACATGTCACTACTCGGTCTAACTGAGCGTCTCCAGGAGAGAGGTCCAAGCAAGACGTGCACGGAGGAGCGTCTTGCCACATGTCAACAATGGGTCTGACTGAGGGACTCCAGGAGAGAAGCCCAAATAAGACGCGCCCCGAGGAGCGAGTTGCCACATGTCAACAATGGGTCTGACTGAGGGCCTCCAGGAGAGAAGCCCAAGCAAGACGCGCCCCGAGGAGCGTCTTGCCACATGTCAGCACTCGGACAGACTGAGCGCCTCCAGGAGAGAGGCCCAAGCAAGATGCGCCCCGAGGAGCGTCTTGCCACATGTCAACACTGGGTCTGACTGAGCGCCTCCAGGAGAGAGGCCCAAGCAAGACGCGCCCCGAGGAGAGTCTTGCCACATGTGAACACTGGGTCTGACTGAGCGCCTCCAGGAGAGAGGCCCAAGCAAGACGCGCCCGGAGGAGCGTCTTGCCACATGTCAGCACTGGGTCCGACCGAGCGCCTCCAGGAGAAAGGCCCAAGCAAGACACGCCCCGAGGAGCGTCTTGACACATGTTAACACTGGGTCAGACTGAGGGCCTCCATGAGAGAAGCCCAAGCAAGACGCGCCCCGAGGAGAGTCTTGCCACATGTCAACACTCGGTCTGACAGAGGGCATTCAGGACAGAGGCCCAAGCAATACGCGCCCCGAGGAGCGTCTTGCCACATGTCACCACTGGGTCTGAATGAGCGCCTCCAGGAAAGAGGCCCAACCAAGACGCGCCCTGAGGAGTGTCTTGCCACATGCCAACACTGGGTCTTACTGAGCGCCTCCAGGAGAGAGGCCCAAGCAAGACGCGCCCCGAGGAGCGTCTTGACACATGTCAACACTGGGTCTGACAGAGGGCCTCCAGGAGAGAGGCCCAAGCAAGACGCGCCCCGAGGAGTGTCTTGCCACATGTCAACAATGGGTCTGACTGAGCGCCTCCAGGAGAGAGGACCAAGCAAGACGCGCCCCGAGGAGCGTCTTGCCACATGTCAGCACTGGGTCTGACTGAGCGCCTCCAGGAGAGAGGCCCCAGCCAGACGCGCCCCGAGGAGCGTCTTGCCTTATGTCAGCACTCGGTCTGACTGAGTGCCTCCAGGAGAGAGGCCCAAGCAAGACGCGCCCCGAGGAGCGTCTTGCCACATGTCAGCACTCGGTCTGACTGAGCGCCTCCAGGAGAGAGGCCCAAGCAAGACGCGCCCCGAGGAGCGTCTTGCCACATGTCAACAATGGGTCTGACTGAGGGCCTCCAGGAGAGAAGCCCAATCAAGAAGCGCCCCGAGGAGCGTCTTGACAGATGTCAACACTCGGTCTGACAGAGGGCCTCCAGGAGAGAGGCCCAAGCAAGACGCGCCCCGAGGAGTGTCTTGCCACATGTCACCACTTGGTCTGACTGAGCGCCTCCAGGAGAGAGGCCCAAGCAACACGCGCCCCGAGGAGTGTCAGGCCACGTGTCAACAGTGGGTCTGATTGAGGGCCTTCTGGAGAGAGGCCCAAGAAAGACGCGCCCCGAGGAGCTTCTTGCCACATGTCAACAATTGTTCTTACTGAGGGCCTCCAGGAGAGAAGCCCAAGCAAGACGCGCCCCGAGGAGCTTCTTGCCACATGTCAGCACTCGGTCTGACTGAGCGCCTCCAGGAGAGAGGCCAAAGCAAGACGCCCCCCGAGGAGCGTCTTGACACATGTCAACACTGGGTCTGACAGAGGGCCTCCATGAGAGAGGCCCAAGCAAGACGCGCCCCGAGGAGTGTCTTGCCAAATGTCAACACTGGGTCTGACTGAGCGCCTCAGGGAGAGAGGTCCAAGCAAGACGCGCCCCGAGGAGCGTCTTGCCACATGTCAACACTGGGTCTGACTGAGTGCCTCCATGAGAGAAGCCCCAGCAAGACGCGCCCCGAGGAGCGTCTTGCCACATGTCACTACTCGGTCTGTTTGAGCGCTTCCAGGAGAGAGGCCCAAGCAAGACGTGCCCCGAGGAGCGTCTTGCCACATGTCAACAATGGGTCTGACTGAGGGCCTCCAGGAGAGAAGCCCAAGCAAGACACGCCCCGAGGAGCGTCTTGACACATGTCAACACTGGGTCTGACTGAGGGCCTCCATGAGAGAAGCCGTAGCAAGACGCGCCCCGAGGAGAGTCTTGCCACATGTCAACACTCGG
Source organism: Nothobranchius furzeri (assembly GCF_043380555.1). Lineage (NCBI taxonomy): Eukaryota > Metazoa > Chordata > Actinopteri > Cyprinodontiformes > Nothobranchiidae > Nothobranchius > Nothobranchius furzeri. The sequence goes on along the minus strand of NC_091751.1, from coordinate 8,591,963 downwards.
TCTGACTGAGCGCCTCCAGGAGAGAGACCCAACCAAGACGCGCCCTGAGGAGCGTCTTGCCACATGCCAACACTGGGTCTGACAGAGGGACTCCAGGAGAGAGGCCCAAGCAAGACGCGCCCCGAGGAGTGTCTTGCCACATGTCAGCACTGGGTCTGACTGAGCGCCTCCAGGAGAGAGGCCCAAGCAAGACGCGCCCCGAGGAGAGTCTTGTCACATGTCAACACTGGGTCTTTCTGAGCGCCTCCAGGAGAGAAGCCCAAGCAAGACGCACCCCGAGGAGCGTCTTTCCACATGTCAGCACTCGGTCTGACTGAGCGCCTCCAGGAGAGAGGCCCAAGCAAGACGCGCCCAAAGGAGCGTCTTGCAACATGTCAACAATGGGTCTGACTGAGGGCCTCCAGGAGAGAAGCCCAAGCAACACGCGGCCCGAGGAGCGTCTTGCCACATGTCAGCACTCGGTCTGACTGAGCGCCTCCAGGAGAGAGGCCAAAGCAAGACGCGCCCCGAGGAGCGTCTTGCCACATGTCAACAATGGGTATGACTGAGGGCCTCCCGGAGAGAAGCCCAAGCAAGACGCGCCCCGAGGAGCGTCTTGACACATGTCAACACTGGGTCTGACAGAGGGCCTCCAGGAGAGAGGCCCAAGCAAGACGCGCCCCGAGGAGTGTCTTGCCACATGTCACCACTTGGTCTGACTGAGCGCCTCCAGGAGAGAGGCCCAAGCAACACGCGCCTCGAGGAGCGTCAGGCCACATGTCACTACTCAGTCTGACTGAGCGCCTCCAGGAGAGAGGCCCAAGTAAGACGCGCCCCGAGGAGCGTCTTGCCACGTGTCAACACTGGGTCTGATTGAGGGCCTTCTGGAGAGAGGCCCAAGCAAGACGCGCCCCGAGGAGCGGCTTGCCACATGTCAACAATGGGTCTTACTGAGGGCCTCCAGGAGAGAAGCCCAAGCAACATGCGCCCCGAGGAGCTTCTTGCCACATGTCAGCACTCGGTCTGACTGAGCCCCTCCAGGAGAGAGGCCAAAGCAAGACGCGCCCCGAGGAGCGTCTTGACACATGTCAACACTGGGTCTGACAGAGGGCCTCCATGAGAGAGGCCCAAGCAAGACGCGCCCCGAGGAGTGTCTTGCCACATGTCAACACTGGGTCTGAATGAGCGCCTCCAGGAGAGAGGCCCAAGCAAGACACGCCCCGAGGAGCGTCTTGCCAAGTGTCAACACTGGGTCTGACTGAGCGCCTCCAGGAGAGAGGCCCAAGCAAGATGCGCCCCGAGGAGCGTCTTGCCACGTGTCACCACTGGGTCTGACTGAGCGCCTCCAGGAGAGAGGCCCAAGCAAGACGCGCCCCGAGGAGCGTCTTGCCACGTGTCACCACTGGGTCTGATTGAGCGCCTCCAGGAGAGAGGCCCCAGCAAGACGCGCCCCGAGGAGCGTCTTGCCTTATGTCACTACTCGGTCTGACTGAGCGCCTCCAGGAGAGAGGCCCAAGCAAGACGTGCCTCGAGGAGCGTCTTGCCACATGTCAACAATGGGTCTGACTGAGGGCCTCCAGGAGAGAAGCCCAAGCAAGACGCACCCCGAGGAGCGTCAGACCACATGTCAACACTCAGTCTGACTGAGCGCCTCCAGGAGAGAGGCCCAAGTAAGACGCGCCCCGAGGAGCGTCTTGCCACGTGTCAACACTGGGTCTGATTGAGGGCCTTCTGGAGAGAGGCCCAAGCAAGACACGCCCCGAGGAGCGTCTTGCCACATGTCAACAATGGGTCTTACTGAGGGCCTCCAGGAGAGAAGCCCAAGCAACATGCGCCCCGAGGAGCTTCTTGCCACATGTCAGCATTCGGTCTGACTGAGCCCCTCCAGGAGAGAGGCCAAAGCAAGACGCGCCCCGAGGAGCGTCTTGACACATGTCAACACTGGGTCTGACAGAGGGCCTCCATGAGAGAGGCCCAAGCAAGACGCGCCCCGAGGAGTGTCTTGCCACATGTCAACACTGGGTCTGACTGAGCGCCTCCAGGAGAGAGGCCCAAGCAAGACGCGACCCGAGGAGCGTCTTGCCACGTGTCAACACTGGGTCTGACTGAGCGCCTCCAGGAGAGAGGCCCAAGCAAGATGCGCCCCGAGGAGCGTCTTGCCACGTGTCACCACTGGGTCTGACTGAGCGCCTCCAGGAGAGAGGCCCAAGCAAGATGCGCCCCGAGGAGCGTCTTGCCACGTGTCACCATTGGGTCTGATTGAGCGCCTCCAGGAGAGAGGCCCCAGCAAGACGCGCCCCGAGGAGCATCTTGCCTTATGTCACTACTCGGTCTGACTGAGCACCTCCAGGAGAGAGGCCCAAGCAAGATGTGCCCCGAGGAGCGTCTTGCCACATGTCAACAATGGGTCTTACTGAGGGCCTCCAGGAGAGTGGCCCAAGCAAGATTCGCCCGGAGGAGCATCTTGCCACATGTCAACACCGGGTCTGACAGAGGGCCTCCAGGAGAGAGGCCCAAGCAAGACGCGCCCCGAGGAGCGTCTTGCCACATGTCACCTCTGGTTCTGACTGAGCGCGTCCAGGAGAGAGGCCCAAGCAAGACGCAACCCGAGGAGCGTCTTGCCACATGTCAACAATGGGTCTGACTGAGGGCCTCCAGGAAAGAAGCCCAAGCAACACGCGGCCCGAGGAGCGTCAGGCCACATGTCACTACTCAGTCTGACTGAGCGCCTCCAGGAGAGAGGCCCAAGCAAGACGCGCCCCGAGGAGTGTCTTGCCACATGTCAACACTGGGTCTGACTGAGCGCCTCCAGGAGAGAGGCCCAAGCAAGACGCGCCCCGAGGAGCGTCTGGCCACGTGTCAACACTGGGTCTGATTGAGGGCCTTCTGGAGAGAGGCCCAAGCAAGATGCGCCCCGAGGAGCGTCTTGCCACATGTCAACAATGGGTCTTACTGAAGGCCTCCAGGAGAGAAGCCCAAGCAACACGCGCCCCGAGGAGCTTCTTGCCACATGTCAGCACTCGGTCTGACTGAGCGCCTCCAGGAGAGAGGGCAAAGCAAGACGCGCCCCGAGGAGCGTCTTGACACATGTCAACACTGGGTCTGACAGAGGGCCTCCATGAGAGAGGCCCAAGCGAGACGCGCCCCGAGGAGTGTCTTGCCACATGTCAACACTGGGTCTGACTGAGCGCCTCCAGGAGAGAGGCTCAAGCAAGACGCGCCCCGAGGAGCGTCTTGCCACGTGTCAACACTGGGTCTGACTGAGCGCCTCCAGGAGAGAGGCCCAAGCAAGATGCGCCCTGAGGAGCGTCTTGCCACGTGTCAACCACTGGGTCTGACTGAGCGCCTCCAGGAGAGAGGCCCAAGCAAGACGCGCCCCGAGGAGCGTCTTGCCACATGTCACCACTGGGTCTGACTGAGCGCCTCCAGGAGAGAGGCCCAAGCAAGACGCGCCCCGAGGAGCGTCTTTCCACATGTCAGCACTCGGTCTGACTGAGCGCCTCCAGGAGAGAGGCCCAAGCAAGACGCGCCCAAAGGAGCGTCTTGCAACATGTCAACAATGGGTCTGACTGAGGGCCTCCAGGAGAGAAGCCCAAGCAACACGCGGCCCGAGGAGCGTCTTGCCACATGTCAACACTGGGTCTGACTGAGCGCCTCCAGGAGAGAGGCCCAAGAGAGACACGCCCCGAGGAGCGTCTTGACACATGTCAACACTGGGTCTGACTGAGGGCCTCCATGAGAGAAGCCCAAGCAAGACGCGCCCCGAGGAGAGTGTTGCCACATGTCAACACTGGGTCTGACAGAGGACATCCAGGAGAGAAGCCCAAGCAATTCGCGCCCCGAGGAGCGTCTTGCCACATGTCACCACTGGGTCTGACTTAGCGCCTCCAGGAGAGAGGCCCAAGCAAGAAGCGCCCCGAGGAGCGTCTTGCCACGTGTCAACACTGGGTCTGATTGAGGGCCTTCTGGAGAGAGGCCCAAGCAAGACGCGCCCCGAGGAGCGTCTTGCCACATGTCAACAATGGGTCAGACTGAGGGCCTCCAGGAGAGAAGCCCAAGCAAGACGCGCCCCGAGGAGCTTCTTGCCACATGCCAGCACTCGGTCTGACTGAGCGCCTCCAGGAGAGAGGCCCAAGCAAGACGCGCCCCGAGGAGCGTCTTGACACATGTCAACACTGGGTCTGACTGAGCGCCTCCAGGAGAGAGGCCCAAGCAAAACGCGCCCCGAGGAGCGTCTTGCCACGTGTCAACACTGGGTCTGACTGAGCGCCTCCAGGAGAGAGGCCCAAGCAAGACGCGCCCAAAGGAGCGTCTTGCAACATGTCAACAATGGGTCTGACTGAGCGCCTCCAGGAGAGAGGCCCAAGCAAGACGCGCCCCGAGTAGCGTCTTGACACATGTCAACACTGGGTCTGACAGAGGGCCTCCATGAGAGAGGCCCAAGCAAGACGCGCCCCGAGGAGTGTCTTGCCACATGTCAACACTGGGTCTGACTGAGCGCCTCCAGGAGAGAGGCCCAAGCAAGACGCGCCCCGAGGAGCGTCTAGCAACGTGTCAACACTGGGTCTGACTGAGGGCCTCCAGGAGAGAGGCCCAAGCAAGATGCGCCCCGAGGAGCGTCTTGCCAAGTGTCACCACTGGGTCTGACTGAGCGCCTCCAGGAGAGACGCCCAAGCAAGACGCGCCCCGAGGAGCGTCTTGCCACGTGTCACCACTGGGTCTGATTGAGCGCCTCCAGGAGAGAGGCCCCAGCAAGACGCGCCCCGAGGAGCAACTTGCCTTATGTCAGCACTCGGTCTGACTGAGCGCCTCCAGGAGAGAGGCCCAAGCAAGACGCGCCCCGAGGAGCGTCTTGCGACATGTCACTACTCGGTCTAACTGAGCGCCTCCAGGAGAGAGGTCCAAGCAAGACGCGCCCCGAGGAGCGTCTTGCCACATTTCACTACTCGGTCTGACTGAGCGCCTCCAGGAGAGAGGCCCAAGCAAGACGTGCCCCGAGGAGCGTCTTGCCACATGTCAACAATGGGTCTGACTGAGGGCCTCCAGGAGAGAAGCCCAAGCAAGAAGCGCCCCGAGGAGCGTCTTGCCACATGTCAACACTGGGTCTGACTGAGCGCCTCCAGGAGAGAGGCCCAAGAGAGACACGCCCCGAGGAGCGTCTTGACACATGTCAACACTGGGTCTGACTGAGGGCCTCCATGAGAGAAGCCCAAGCAAGACGCGCCCCGAGGAGAGTGTTGCCACATGTCAACACTGGGTCTGACAGAGGGCATCCAGGAGAGAGGCCCAAGCAATACGCGCCCCGAGGAGCGTCTTGCCACATGTCACCACTGGGTCTGACTTAGCGCCTCCAGGAGAGAGGCCCAAGCAAGAAGCGCCCCGAGGAGCGTCTTGCCACGTGTCAACACTGGGTCTGATTGAGGGCCTTCTGGAGAGAGGCCCAAGCAAGACGCGCCCCGAGGAGCGTCTTGCCACATGTCAACAATGGGTCAGACTGAGGGCCTCCAGGAGAGTAGCCCAAGCAAGACGCGCCCCGAGGAGCTTCTTGCCACATGCCAGCACTCGGTCTGACTGAGCGCCTCCAGGAGAGAGGCCCAAGCAAGACGCGCCCCGAGGAGCGTCTTGACACATGTCAACACTGGGTCTGACTGAGCGCCTCCAGGAGAGAGGCCCAAGCAAAACGCGCCCCGAGGAGCGTCTTGCCACGTGTCAACACTGGGTCTGACTTAGCGCCTCCAGGAGAGAGGCCCAAGCAAGATGCGCCCCGAGGAGCGTCTTGCCACGTGTCACCACTGGGTCTGACTGAGCTCCTCCAGGAGAGAGGCCCAAGCAAGACGCGCCCCGAGGAGCGTCTTGCCATGTGTCACCACTGGGTCTGATTGAGCACCTCCAGGAGAGAGGCCCAAGCAAGACGCGCCCCGAGGAGCGTCTTGCCACGTGTCACCACTGGGTCTGATTGAGCGCCTCCAGGAGAGAGGCCCCAGCAAGACGCGCCCCGAGGAGCAACTTGCCTTATGTCAGCACTCGGTCTGACTGAGCGCCTCCAGGAGAGAGGCCCAAGCAAGACGCGCCCCGAGGAGCGTCTTGCGACATGTCACTACTCGGTCTAACTGAGCGCCTCCAGGAGAGAGGTCCAAGCAAGACGCGCCCCGAGGAGCGTCTTGCCACATGTCAACAATGGGTCAGACTGAGGGCCTCCAGGAGAGTAGCCCAAGCAAGACGCGCCCCGAGGAGCTTCTTGCCACATGCCAGCACTCGGTCTGACTGAGCGCCTCCAGGAGAGAGGCCCAAGCAAGACGCGCCCCGAGGAGCGTCTTGACACATGTCAACACTGGGTCTGACTGAGCGCCTCCAGGAGAGAGGCCCAAGCAAAACGCGCCCCGAGGAGCGTCTTGCCACGTGTCAACACTGGGTCTGACTTAGCGCCTCCAGGAGAGAGGCCCAAGCAAGATGCGCCCCGAGGAGCGTCTTGCCACGTGTCACCACTGGGTCTGACTGAGCTCCTCCAGGAGAGAGGCCCAAGCAAGACGCGCCCCGAGGAGCGTCTTGCCATGTGTCACCACTGGGTCTGATTGAGCACCTCCAGGAGAGAGGCCCAAGCAAGACGCGCCCCGAGGAGCGTCTTGCCACGTGTCACCACTGGGTCTGATTGAGCGCCTCCAGGAGAGAGGCCCCAGCAAGACGCGCCCCGAGGAGCAACTTGCCTTATGTCAGCACTCGGTCTGACTGAGCGCCTCCAGGAGAGAGGCCCAAGCAAGACGCGCCCCGAGGAGCGTCTTGCGACATGTCACTACTCGGTCTAACTGAGCGCCTCCAGGAGAGAGGTCCAAGCAAGACGCGCCCCGAGGAGCGTCTTGCCACATTTCACTACTCGGTCTGACTGAGCGCCTCCAGGAGAGAGGCCCAAGCAAGACGTGCCCCGAGGAGCGTCTTGCCACATGTCAACAATGGGTCTGACTGAGGGCCTCCAGGAGAGAAGCCCAAGCAAGAAGCGCCCCGAGGAGCGTCTTGCCACATGTCAACACTGGGTCTGACTGAGCGCCTCCAGGAGAGAGGCCCAAGAGAGACACGCCCCGAGGAGCGTCTTGACACATGTCAACACTGGGTCTGACTGAGGGCCTCCATGAGAGAAGCCCAAGCAAGACGCGCCCCGAGGAGAGTGTTGCCACATGTCAACACTGGGTCTGACAGAGGGCATCCAGGAGAGAGGCCCAAGCAATACGCGCCCCGAGGAGCGTCTTGCCACATGTCACCACTGGGTCTGACTTAGCGCCTCCAGGAGAGAGGCCCAAGCAAGAAGCGCCCCGAGGAGCGTCTTGCCACGTGTCAACACTGGGTCTGATTGAGGGCCTTCTGGAGAGAGGCCCAAGCAAGACGCGCCCCGAGGAGCGTCTTGCCACATGTCAACAATGGGTCAGACTGAGGGCCTCCAGGAGAGAAGCCCAAGCAAGACGCGCCCCGAGGAGCTTCTTGCCACATGCCAGCACTCGGTCTGACTGAGCGCCTCCAGGAGAGAGGCCCAAGCAAGACGCGCCCCGAGGAGCGTCTTGACACATGTCAACACTGGGTCTGACTGAGCGCCTCCAGGAGAGAGGCCCAAGCAAAACGCGCCCCGAGGAGCGTCTTGCCACGTGTCAACACTGGGTCTGACTTAGCGCCTCCAGGAGAGAGGCCCAAGCAAGATGCGCCCCGAGGAGTGTCTTGCCACGTGTCACCACTGGGTCTGACTGAGCTCCTCCAGGAGAGAGGCCCAAGCAAGACGCGCCCCGAGGAGCGTCTTGCCATGTGTCACCACTGGGTCTGATTGAGCACCTCCAGGAGAGAGGCCCCAGCAAGACGCTCCCCGAGGAGCGTCTTGCCACATGTCACTACTCGGTCTAACTGAGCGTCTCCAGGAGAGAGGTCCAAGCAAGACGTGCACGGAGGAGCGTCTTGCCACATGTCAACAATGGGTCTGACTGAGGGACTCCAGGAGAGAAGCCCAAATAAGACGCGCCCCGAGGAGCGAGTTGCCACATGTCAACAATGGGTCTGACTGAGGGCCTCCAGGAGAGAAGCCCAAGCAAGACGCGCCCCGAGGAGCGTCTTGCCACATGTCAGCACTCGGACAGACTGAGCGCCTCCAGGAGAGAGGCCCAAGCAAGACGCGCCCCGAGGAGCGTCTTGCCACATGTCAACACTGGGTCTGACTGAGCGCCTCCAGGAGAGAGGCCCAAGCAAGACGCGCCCCGAGGAGAGTCTTGCCACATGTGAACACTGGGTCTGACTGAGCGCCTCCAGGAGAGAGGCCCAAGCAAGACGCGCCAGGAGGAGCGTCTTGCCACATGTCAGCACTGGGTCCGACCGAGCGCCTCCAGGAGAAAGGCCCAAGCAAGACACGCCCCGAGGAGCGTCTTGACACATGTCAACACTGGGTCAGACTGAGGGCCTCCATGAGAGAAGCCCAAGCAAGACGCGCCCCGAGGAGAGTCTTGCCACATGTCAACACTCGGTCTGACAGAGGGCATTCAGGAGAGAGGCCCAAGCAATACGCGCCCCGAGGAACGTCTTGCCACATGTCACCACTGGGTCTGAATGAGCGCCTCCAGGAAAGAGGCCCAACCAAGACGCGCCCTGAGGAGTGTCTTGCCACATGCCAACACTGGGTCTTACTGAGCGCCTCCAGGAGAGAGGCCCAAGCAAGACGCGCCCCGAGGAGCGTCTTGACACATGTCAACACTGGGTCTGACAGAGGGCCTCCAGGAGAGAGGCCCAAGCAAGACGCGCCCCGAGGAGTGTCTTGCCACATGTCAACAATGGGTCTGACTGAGCGCCTCCAGGAGAGAGGCCCAAGCAAGACGCGCCCCGAGGAGCGTCAGGCCACATGTCACTACTCAGTCTGACTGAGCGCCTCCAGGAGAGAGGACCAAGCAAGACGCGCCCCGAGGAGCGTCTTGCCACATGTCAGCACTGGGTCTGACTGAGCGCCTCCAGGAGAGAGGCCCCAGCCAGACGCGCCCCGAGGAGCGTCTTGCCTTATGTCAGCACTCGGTCTGACTGAGTGCCTCTAGGAGAGAGGCCCAAGCAAGACGCGCCCCGAGGAGCGTCTTGCCACATGTCAACAATGGGTCTGACTGAGGGCCTCCACGAGAGAGGCCCAAGCAAGATGCGCCCGGAGGAGCGTCTTGCCACATGCCAACACTGGGTCTGAAAGAGGGCCTCCAGGAGAGAGGCCCAAGCAAGATGCGCCCCGAGGAGCGTCTTGCCACATGTCACCTCTGGTTCTGACTGAGCTCCTCCAGGAGAGAGGCCCAAGCAAGACGCGCCCCGAGGAGCGTCTTGCCACATGTCAGCACTCGGTCTGACTGAGCGCCTCCAGGAGAGAGGCCCAAGCAAGACGCGCCCCAAGGAGCGTCTTGCCACATGTCAACATGTCACCACTGGTTCTGAATGAGCGCCTCCAGGAGAGAAGCCCAAGCAACACGCGGCTCGAGGAGCGTCTTGCCACATGTCAGCACTCGGTCTGACTGAGCGCCTCCAGGAGAGAGGCCCAAGCAAGACGCGCCCCGAGGAGCGTCTTGCCACATGTCAACAATGGGTCTGACTGAGGGCCTCCAGGAGAGAAGCCCAATCAAGAAGCGCCCCGAGGAGCGTCTTGACAGATGTCAAAACTCGGTCTGACAGAGGGCCTCCAGGAGAGAGGCCCAAGCAAGACGCGCCCCGAGGAGTGTCTTGCCACATGTCACCACTTGGTCTGACTGAGCGCCTCCAGGAGAGAGGCCCAAGTACCACGCGCCCCGAGGAGTGTCAGGCCACGTGTCAACAGTGGGTCTGATTGAGGGCCTTCTGGAGAGAGGCCCAAGAAAGACGCGCCCCGAGGAGCTTCTTGCCACATGTCAACAATTGTTCTTACTGAGGGCCTCCAGGAGAGAAGCCCAAGCAAGACGCGCCCCGAGGAGCTTCTTGCCACATGTCACCACTCGGTCTGACTGAGCGCCTCCAGGAGAGAGGCCAAAGCAAGACGCCCCCCGAGGAGCGTCTTGACACATGTCAACACTGGGTCTGACAGAGGGCCTCCATGAGAGAGGCCCAAGCAAGACGCGCCCCGAGGAGTGTCTTGCCAAATGTCAACACTGGGTCTGACTGAGCGCCTCAGGGAGAGAGGTCCAAGCAAGACGCGCCCCGAGGAGCGTCTTGCCACATGTCACTACTCGGTCTGACTGAGCGCCTCAGGGAGAGAGGTCCAAGCAAGACGCGCCCCGAGGAGCGTCTTGCCACATGTCAACACTGGGTCTGACTGAGTGCCTCCATGAGAGAAGCCCCAGCAAGACGCGCCCCGAGGAGCGTCTTGCCACATGTCACTACTCGGTCTGTTTGAGCGCCTCCAGCAGAGAGGCCCAAGCAAGACGTGCCCCGAGGAGCGTCTTGACACATGTCAACAATGGGTCTGACTGAGGGCCTCCAGGAGAGAAGCCCAAGCAAGACGTGCCCCGAGGAGCGTCTTGACACATGTCAACACTGGGTCTGACTGAGGGCCTCCATGAGAGAAGCCGTAGCAAGACGCGCCCCGAGGAGAGTCTTGCCACATGTCAACACTCGGTCTGACAGAGGGCATCCAGGAGAGAGGCCCAAGCAATATGCGCCCCGAGGAGCGTCTTGCCACATGTCACCACTGGGTCTGACTGAGCGCCTCCAGGAGAGAGACCAAACCAAGACGCGCCCTGAGGAGCGCCTTGCCACATGCCAACACTGGGTCTGACAGAGGGACTCCAGGAGAGAGGCCCAAGCAAGACGCGCCCCGAGGAGTGTCTTGCCACATGTCACCACTGGGTCTGACTGAGCGCCTCCAGGAGAGAGGCCCAAGCAAGACGCGCCCCGAGGAGAGTCTTGTCACATGTCAACACTGGGTCTTTCTGAGCGCCTCCAGGAGAGAAGCCCAAGCAAGACGCACCCCGAGGAGCGTCTTTCCACATGTCAGCACTCGGTCTGACTGAGCGCCTCCAGGAGAGAGGCCCAAGCAAGACGCGCCCAAAGGAGCGTCTTGCAACATGTCAACAATGGGTCTGACTGAGGGCCTCCAGGAGAGAAGCCCAAGCAACACGCGGCCCGAGGAGCGTCTTGCCACATGTCAGCACTCGGTCTGACTGAGCGCCTCCAGGAGAGAGGCCAAAGCAAGACGCGCCCCGAGGAGCGTCTTGCCACATGTCAACAATGGGTATGACTGAGGGCCTCCCGGAGAGAAGCCCAAGCAAGACGCGCCCCGAGGAGCGTCTTGACACATGTCAACACTGGGTCTGACAGAGGGCCTCCAGGAGAGAGGCCCAAGCAAGACGCGCCCCGAGGAGCGTCTTGCCACATGTCACCACTTGGTCTGACTGAGCGCCTCCAGGAGAGAGGCCCAAGCAACACGCGCCCCGAGGAGCGTCAGGCCACATGTCACTACTCAGTCTGACTGAGCGCCTCCAGGAGAGAGGCCCAAGTAAGACGCACCCCGAGGAGCGTCTTGCCACGTGTCAACACTGGGTCTGATTGAGGGCCTTCTGGAGAGAGGCCCAAGCAAGACGCGCCCCGAGGAGCGTCTTGCCACATGTCAACAATGGGTCTTACTGAGGGCCTCCAGGAGAGAAGCCCAAGCAACATGCGCCCCGAGGAGCTTCTTGCCACATGTCAGCACTCGGTCTGACTGAGTCCCTCCAGGAGAGAGGCCAAAGCAAGACGCGCCCCGAGGAGCGTCTTGACACATGTCAACACTGGGTCTGACAGAGGGCCTCCATGAGAGAGGCCCAAGCAAGACGCGCCCCGAGGAGCGTCTTGCCTTATGTCACTACTCGGTCTGACTGAGCGCCTCCAGGAGAGAGGCCCAAGCAAGACGTGCCTCGAGGAGCGTCTTGCCACATGTCAACAATGGGTCTGACTGAGGGCCTCCAGGAGAGAAGCCCAAGCAAGACGCGCCCCGAGGAGCGTCTTGCCACATGTCAACACTGGGTCTGACTGAGCGCCTCCAGGAGAGAGGCCCAAGCAAGACGCACCACGAGGAGCGTCAGACCACATGTCACTACTCAGTCTGACTGAGCGCCTCCAGGAGAGAGGCCCAAGCGAGACGCGCCCCGAGGAGCGTCAGGCCACATGTCACTACTCAGTCTGACTGAGCGCCTCCAGGAGAGAGGCCCAAGTAAGACGCGCCCCGAGGAGCGTCTTGCCACGTGTCAACACTGGGTCTGATTGAGGGCCTTCTGGAGAGAGGCCCAAGCAAGACACGCCCCGAGGAGCGTCTTGCCACATGTCAACAATGGGTCTTACTGAGGGCCTCCAGGAGAGAAGCCCAAGCAACATGCGCCCCGAGGAGCTTCTTGCCACATGTCAGCACTCGGTCTGACTGAGCACCTCCAGGAGAGAGGCCAAAGCAAGACGCGCCCCGAGGAGCGTCTTGACATATGTCAACACTGGGTCTGACAGAGGGCCTCCATGAGAGAGGCCCAAGCAAGACGCGCCCCGAGGAGTGTCTTGCCACATGTCAACACTGGGTCTGACTGAGCGCCTGCAGGAGAGAGGCCCAAGCAAGACACGACCCGACGACCGTCTTGCCACGTGTCAACACTGGGTCTGACTGAGCGCCTCCAGGAGAGAGGCCCAAGCAAGATGCGCCCCGAGGAGCGTCTTGCCACGTGTCACCACTGGGTCTGACTGAGCGCCTCCAGGAGAGAGGCCCAAGCAAGATGCGCCCCGAGGAGCGTCTTGCCACGTGTCACCACTGGGTCTGATTGAGCGCCTCCAGGAGAGAGGCCCCAGCAAGACGCGCCCCGAGGAGCATCTTGCCTTATTTCACTACTCGGTCTGATTGAGCGCCTCCAGGAGAGAGGCCCAAGCAAGATGTGCCCCGAGGAGCGTCTTGCCACGTGTCAACAATGGGTCTTACTGAGGGCCTCCAGGAGAGTGGCCCAAGCAAGATTCGCCCGGAGGAGCGTCTTGCCACATGTCAACACTGGGTCTGACAGAGGGCCTCCAGGAGAGAGGCCCAAGCAAGACGCGCCCCGAGGAGCGTCTTGCCACATGTCACCTCTGGTTCTGACTGAGCGCCTCCAGGAGAGAGGCCCAAGCAAGACGCAACCCGAGGAGCGTCTTGCCACATGTCAACAATGGGTCTGACTGAGGGCCTCCAGGAAAGAAGCCCAAGCAACACGCGGCCCGAGGAGCGTCAGGCCACATGTCACTACTCAGTCTGACTGAGCGCCTCCAGGAGAGAGGCCCAAGCAAGACGCGCCCCGAGGAGTGTCTTGCCACATGTCAACACTGGGTCTGACTGAGCGCCTCCAGGAGAGAGGCCCAAGCAAGACGCGCCCCGAGGAGCGTCTGGCCACGTGTCAACACTGGGTCTGATTGAGGGCCTTCTGGAGAGAGGCCCAAGCAAGACGCGCCCCGAGGAGCGTCTTGCCACATGTCAACAATGGGTCTTACTGAAGGCCTCCAGGAGAGAAGCCCAAGCAACACGCGCCCCGAGGAGCTTCTTGCCACATGTCAGCACTCGGTCTGACAGAGGGCATTCAGGAGAGAGGCCCAAGCAATACGCGCCCCGAGGAGCGTCTTGCCACATGTCACCACTGGGTCTGAATGAGCGCCTCCAGGAAAGAGGCCCAACCAAGACGCGCCCTGAGGAGTGTCTTGCCACATGCCAACACTGGGTCTTACTGAGCGCCTCCAGGAGAGAGGCCCAAGCAAGACGCGCCCCGAGGAGCGTCTTGACACATGTCAACACTGGGTCTGACAGAGGGCCTCCAGGAGAGAGGCCCAAGCAAGACGCGCCCCGAGGAGTGTCTTGCCACATGTCAACAATGGGTCTGACTGAGCGCCTCCAGGAGAGAGGCCCCAGCCAGACGCGCCCCGAGGAGCGTCTTGCCTTATGTCAGCACTCGGTCTGACTGAGTGCCTCCAGGAGAGAGGCCCAAGCAAGACGCGCCCCGAGGAGCGTCTTGCCACATGTCAGCACTCGGTCTGACTGAGCGCCTCCAGGAGAGAGGCCCAAGCAAGACGCGCCCCGAGGAGCGTCTTGCCACATGTCAACAATGGGTCTGACTGAGGGCCTCCAGGAGAGAGGCCCAAGCAAGATGCGCCCAGAGGAGCGTCTTGCCACATGCCAACACTGGGTCTGAAAGAGGGCCTCCAGGAGAGAGGCCCAAGCAAGATGCGCCCCGAGGAGCGTCTTGCCACATGTCACCTCTGGTTCTGACTGAGCGCCTCCAGGAGAGAGGCCCAAGCAAGACGCGCCCCGAGGAGCGTCTTGCCACATGTCAGCACTCGGTCTGACTGAGCGCCTCCAGGAGAGAGGCCCAAGCAAGACGCGCCCCGAGGAGCGTCTTGCCACATGTCAACATGTCACCACTGGTTCTGAATGAGCGCCTCCAGGAGAGAAGCCCAAGCAACACGCGGCTCGAGGAGCGTCTTGCCACATGTCAGCACTCGGTCTGACTGAGCGCCTCCAGGAGAGAGGCCCAAGCAAGACGCGCCCCGAGGAGCGTCTTGCCACATGTCAACAATTGGTCTGACTGAGGGCCTCCAGGAGAGAAGCCCAATAAAGAAGCGCCCCGAGGAGCGTCTTGACAGATATCAACACTCGGTCTGACAGAGGGCCTCCAGGAGAGAGGACCAAGCAAGACGCGCCCCGAGGAGTGTCTTGCCACATGTCACCACTTGGTCTGACTGAGCGCCTCCAGGAGAGAGGCCCAAGCAACACGCGCCCCGAGGAGTGTCAGGCCACGTGTCAACAGTGGGTCTGATTGAGGGCCTTCTGGAGAGAGGCCCAAGAAAGACGCGCCCCGAGGAGCTTCTTGCCACATGTCAACAATTGTTCTTACTGAGGGCCTCCAGGAGAGAAGCCCAAGCAAGACGCGCCCCGAGGAGCTTCTTGCCACATGTCAGCACTCGGTCTGACTGAGCGCCTCCAGGAGAGAGGCCAAAGCAAGACGCCCCCCGAGGAGCGTCTTGACACATGTCAACACTGGGTCTGACAGAGGGCCTCCATGAGAGAGGCCCAAGCAAGACGCGCCCCGAGGAGTGTCTTGCCAAATGTCAACACTGGGTCTGACTGAGCGCCTCAGGGAGAGAGGTCCAAGCAAGACGCACCCCGAGGAGCGTCTTGCCACATGTCACTACTCGGTCTGACTGAGCGCCTCAGGGAGAGAGGTCCAAGCAAGACGCGCCCCGAGGAGCGTCTTGCCACATGTCAACACTGGGTCTGACTGAGTGCCTCCATGAGAGAAGCCCCAGCAAGACGCGCCCCGAGGAGCGTCTTGCCACATGTCACTACTCGGTCTGTTTGAGCGCCTCCAGGAGAGAGGCCCAAGCAAGACGTGCCTCGAGGAGCGTCTTGCCACATGTCAACAATGGGTCTGACTGAGGGCCTCCAGGAGAGAAGCCCAAGCAAGACGCGCCCCGAGGAGCGTCTTGCCACATGTCAACATTGGGTCTGACTGAGCGCCTCCAGGAGAGAGGCCCAAGCAAGACGCACCCCGAGGAGCGTCAGACCACATGTCACTACTCAGTCTGACTGAGCGCCTCCAGGAGAGAGGCCCAAGCGAGACGCGCCCCGAGGAGCGTCAGGCCACATGTCACTACTCAGTCTGACTGAGCGCCTCCAGGAGAAGAGGCCCAAGTAAGACGCGCCCCGAGGAGCGTCTTGCCACGTGTCAACACTGGGTCTGATTGAGGGCCTTCTGGAGAGAGGCCCAAGCAAGACACGCCCCGAGGAGCGTCTTGCCACATGTCAACAATGGGTCTTACTGAGGGCCTCCAGGAGAGAAGCCCAAGCAACATGCGCCCCGAGGAGCTTCTTGCCACATGTCAGCACTCGGTCTGACTGAGCCCCTCCAGGAGAGAGGCCAAAGCAAGACGCGCCCCGAGGAGCGTCTTGACACATGTCAACACTGGGTCTGACAGAGGGCCTCCATGAGAGAGGCCCAAGCAAGACGCGCCCCGAGGAGTGTCTTGCCACATGTCAACACTGGGTCTGACTGAGCGCCTCCAGGAGAGAGGCCCAAGCAAGACGCGACCCGAGGAGCGTCTTGCCACGTGTCAACACTGGGTCTGACTGAGCGCCTCCAGGAGAGAGGCCCAAGCAAGATGCGCCCCGAGGAGCGTCTTGCCACGTGTCACCACTGGGTCTGACTGAGCGCCTCCAGGAGAGAGGCCCAAGCAAGATGCGCCCCGAGGAGCGTCTTGCCACGTGTCACCACTGGGTCTGATTGAGCGCCTCCAGGAGAGAGGCCCCAGCAAGACGCGCCCCGAGGAGCATCTTGCCTTATGTCACTACTCGGTCTGATTGAGCGCCTCCAGGAGAGAGGCCCAAGCAAGATGTGCCCCGAGCAGCGTCTTGCCACGTGTCAACAATGGGTCTTACTGAGGGCCTCCAGGAGAGTGGCCCAAGCAAGATTCGCCCGGAGGAGCGTCTTGCCACATGTCAACACTGGGTCTGACAGAGGGCCTCCAGGAGAGAGGCCCAAGCAAGACGCGCCCCGAGGAGCGTCTTGCCACATTTCACCTCTGGTTCTGACTGAGCGCCTCCAGGAGAGAGGCCCAAGCAAGACGCAACCCGAGGAGCGTCTTGCCACATGTCAACAATGGGTCTGACTGAGGGCCTACAGGAAAGAAGCCCAAGCAACACGCGGCCCGAGGAGCGTCAGGCCACATGTCACTACTCAGTCTGACTGAGCGCCTCCAGGAGAGAGGCCCAAGCAAGACGCGCCCCGAGGAGTGTCTTGCCACATGTCAACACTGGGTCTGACTGAGCGCCTCCAGGAGAGAGGCCCAAGCAAGACGCGCCCCGAGGAGCGTCTGGCCACGTGTCAACACTGGGTCTGATTGAGGGCCTTCTGGAGAGAGGCCCAAGCAAGACGCGCCCCGAGGAGCGTCTTGCCACATGTCAACAATGGGTCTTACTGAAGGCCTCCAGGAGAGAAGCCCAAGCAATACGCGCCCCGAGGAGCTTCTTGCCACATGTCAGCACTCGGTCTGACTGAGCGCCTCCAGGAGAGAGGGCAAAGCAAGACGCGCCCCGAGGAGCGTCTTGACACATGTCAACACTGGGTCTGACAGAGTGCCTCCATGAGAGAGGCCCAAGCGAGACGCGCCCCGAGGAGTGTCTTGCCGTATGTCAACACTGGGTCTGACTGAGCGCCTCCAGGAGAGAGGCTCAAGCAAGACGCGCCCCGAGGAGCGTCTTGCCACGTGTCAACACTGGGTCTGACTGAGCGCCTCCAGGAGAGAGGCCCAAGCAAGATGCGCCCTGAGGAGCGTCTTGCCACGTGTCACCACTGGGTCTGACTGAGCGCCTCCAGGAGAGAGGCCCAAGCAAGACGCGCCCCGAGGAGCGTCTTGCCACATGTCACACCTGGGTCTGACTGAGCGCCTCCAGGAGAGAGGCCCAAGCAAGACGCGCCCCGAGGAGCGTCTTGCCACGTGTCACCACTGGGTCTGATTGAGCGCCTCCAGGAGAGAGGCCCCAGCAAGACGCGCCCCGAGGAGCAACTTGCCTTATGTCAGCACTCGGTCTGACTGAGCGCCTCCAGGAGAGAGGCCCAAGCAAGACGCGCCCCGAGGAGCGTCTTGCGACATGTCACTACTCGGTCTAACTGAGCGCCTCCAGGAGAGAGGTCCAAGCAAGACGCGCCCCGAGGAGCGTCTTGCCACATTTCACTACTCGGTCTGACTGAGCGCCTCCAGGAGAGAGGCCCAAGCAAGACGTGCCAGGAGGAGCGTCTTGCCACATGTCAACAATGGGTCTGACAGAGGGCCTCCAGGAGAGAGGCCCAAGCAAGACGCGCCCCGAGGAGCGTCTTGCCACATGTCACCTCTGGTTCTGACTGAGCGCCTCCAGGAGAGAGGCCCAAGCAAGACGCGCCCCGAGGAGCGTCTTGCCACATGTCAACAATGGGTCTGACTGAGGGCCTCCAGGAAAGAAGCCCAAGCAACACGCGGCCCGAGGAGCGTCTTGCCACATGTCAGCACTCGGTCTGACTGAGCGCCTCCAGGAGAGATGCCCAAGCAAGACGCGCCCCGAGGAGCGTCTTGGCACATGTCAACAATGGGTTTGACTAAGGGCCTCCAGGAGAGAAGCCCAAGCAAGACGCGCCCCGTGGAGCGTCTTGACACATGTCAACACTGGGTCTGACAGAGGGCCTCCAGGAGAGAGGCCCAAGCAAGATGCGCCCCGAGGAGTGTCTTGCAACATGTCACCACTGGGTCTGACTGAGCGCCTCCAGGAGAGAGGCCCAAGCAAGACGCGCCCCGAGGAGCGTCTTGCGACATGTCACTACTCGGTCTAACTGAGCGCCTCCAGGAGAGAGGTCCAAGCAAGACGCGCCCCGAGGAGCGTCTTGCCACATGTCACTACTCGGTCTGACTGAGCGCCTCCAGGAGAGAGGCCCAAGCAAGACGTGCCCCGAGGAGCGTCTTGCCACATGTCAACAATGGGTCTGACAGAGGGCCTCCAGGAGAGAGGCCCAAGCAAGACGCGCCCCGAGGAGCGTCTTGCCACATGTCACCTCTGGTTTTGACTGAGCGCCTCCAGGAGAGAGACCCAAGCAAGACGCGCCCCGAGGAGCGTCTTGCCACATGTCAACAATGGGTCTGACTGAGGGCCTCCAGGAAAGAAGCCCAAGCAACACGCGGCCCGAGGAGCGTCTTGCCACATGTCAGCACTCGGTCTGACTGAGTGCCTCCAGGAGAGAGGCCCAAGCAAGACGCGCCCCGAGGAGCGTCTTGCCACATGTCAACAATGGGTTTGACTAAGGGCCTCCAGGAGAGAAGCCCAAGCAAGACGCGCCCCGTGGAGCGTCTTGACACATGTCAACACTGGGTCTGACAGAGGGCCTCCAGGAGAGAGGCCCAAGCAAGACGCGCCCCGAGGAGTGTCTTGCCACATGTCACCACTGGGTCTGACTGAGCGCCTCCAGGAGAGATGCCCAAGCAAGACGCGCCCCGAGGAGCGTCAGGGCACATGTCACTACTCAGTCTGACTGAGCGCCTCCAGGAGAGAGGCCCAAGCAAGACGCGCCCCGAGGAGCGTCTTGCCACGTGTCAACACTGGGTCTGATTGAGGGCCTTCTGGAGAGAGGCCCAAGCAAGACGCTCCCCGAGGAGCGTCTTGCCTTATGTCAGCACTCGGTCTGACTGAGCGCCTCCAGGAGAGAGGCCCAAGCAAGACGCGCCCCGAGGAGCGTCTTGCGACATGTCACTACTTGGTCTAACTGAGCGCCTCCAGGAGAGAGGTCCAAGCAAGATGCGCCCCGAGGAGCGTCTTGCCACATGTCACTACTCGGTCTGACTGAGCGCCTCCAGGAGAGAGGCCCAAGCAAGACGTGCCCCGAGTAGCGTCTTGACACATGTCAACACTGGGTCTGACAGAGGGCCTCCATGAGAGAGGCCCAAGCAAGACGCGCCCCGAGGAGTGTCTTGCCACATGTCAACACTGGGTCTGACTGAGCGCCTCCAGGAGAGAGGCCCAAGCAAGACGCGCCCCGAGGAGCGTCTAGCCACGTGTCAACACTGGGTCTGACTGAGTGCCTCCAGGAGAGAGGCCCAAGCAAGATGCGCCCCGAGGAGCGTCTTGCCACGTGTCACCACTGGGTCTGACTGAGCGCCTCCAGGAGAGAGGCCCTAGCAAGACGCGCCCCGAGGAGCGTCTTGCCTTATGTCAGCACTCGGTCTGACTGAGCGCCTCCAGGAGAGAGGCCCAAGCAAGACGCGCCCCGAGGAGCGTCTTGCGACATGTCACTACTCGGTCTAACTGAGCGCCTCCAGGGGAGAGGCCCAAGCAAGACGTGCCCGGAGGAGCGTCTTGCCACATGTCAACAATGGGTCTGACAGAGGGCCTCCAGGAGAGAGGCCCAAGCAAGACGCGCCCCGAGGAGCGTCTTGCCACATGTCAACAATGGGTCTGACTGAGGGCCTCCAGGAAAGAAGCCCAAGCAACACGCGGCCCGAGGAGCGTCTTGCCACATGTCAGCACTCGGTCTGACTGAGCGCCACCAGGAGAGATGCCCAAGCAAGACGCGCCCCGAGGAGCGTCTTGGCACATGTCAACAATGGGTTTGACTAAGGGCCTCCAGGAGAGAAGCCCAAGCAAGACGCGCCCCGTGGAGCGTCTTGACACATGTCAACACTGGGTCTGACAGAGGGCCTCCAGGAGAGAGGCCCAAGCAAGATGCGCCCCGAGGAGTGTCTTGCCACATGTCACCACTGGGTCTGACTGAGCGCCTCCAGGAGAGAGGCCCAAGCAAGACGCGCCCCGAGGAGCGTCTTGCGACATGTCACTACTCGGTCTAACTGAGCGCCTCCAGGAGAGAGGTCCAAGCAAGACGCGCCCTGAGGAGCGTCTTGCCACATGTCACTACTCGGTCTGACTGAGCGCCTCCAGGAGAGAGGCCCAAGCAAGACGTGCCCCGAGGAGCGTCTTGCCACATGTCAACAATGGGTCTGACAGAGGGCCTCCAGGAGAGAGGCCCAAGCAAGACGCGCCCCGAGGAGCGTCTTGCCACATGTCACCTCTGGTTCTGACTGAGCGCCTCCAGGAGAGAGACCCAAGCAAGACGCGCCCCGAGGAGCGTCTTGCCACATGTCAACAATGGGTCTGACTGAGGGCCTCCAGGAAAGAAGCCCAAGCAACACGCGGCCCGAGGAGCGTCTTGCCACATGTCAGCACTCGGTCTGACTGAGCGCCTCCAGGAGAGAGGCCCAAGCAAGACGCGCCCCGAGGAGCGTCTTGCCACATGTCAACAATGGGTTTGACTAAGGGCCTCCAGGAGAGAAGCCCAAGCAAGACGCGCCCCGTGGAGCGTCTTGACACATGTCAACACTGGGTCTGACAGAGGGCCTCCAGGAGAGAGGCCCAAGCAAGACGCGCCCCGAGGAGTGTCTTGCCACATGTCACCACTGGGTCTGACTGAGCGTCTCCAGGAGAGAGGCCCAAGCAAGACGCGCCCCGAGGAGCGTCAGGGCACATGTCACTACTCAGTCTGACTGAGCGCCTCCAGGAGAGAGGCCCAAGCAAGACGCGCCCCGAGGAGCGTCTTGCCACGTGTCAACACTGGGTCTGATTGAGGGCCTTCTGGAGAGAGGCCCAAGCAAGACGCTCCCCGAGGAGCGTCTTGCCTTATGTCAGCACTCGGTCTGACTGAGCGCCTCCAGGAGAGAGGCCCAAGCAAGACGCGCCCCGAGGAGCGTCTTGCGACATGTCACTACTTGGTCTAACTGAGCGCCTCCAGGAGAGAGGTCCAAGCAAGATGCGCCCCGAGGAGCGTCTTGCCACATGTCACTACTCGGTCTGACTGAGCGCCTCCAGGAGAGAGGCCCAAGCAAGACGTGCCCCGAGGAGCGTCTTGCCACATGTCAACAATGGGTCTGACAGAGGGCCTCCAGGAGAGAGGCCCAAGCAAGACGCGCCCCGAGGAGCGTCTTGCCACATGTCACCTCTGGTTCTGACTGAGCGCCTCCAGGAGAGAGGCCCAAGCAAGACGCGCCCCGAGGTGCGTCTTGCCACATGTCAACAATGGGTCTGACTGAGGGCCTCCAGGAAAGAAGCCCAAGCAACACGCGGCCCGAGGAGCGTCTTGCCACATGTCAGCACTCGGTCTGACTGAGCGCCTCCAGGAGAGAGGCCCAAGCAAGACGCGCCCCGAGGAGCGTCTTGCCACATGTCAACAATGGGTTTGACTAAGGGCCTCCAGGAGAGAAGCCCAAGCAAGACGCGCCCCGTGGAGCGTCTTGACACATGTCAACACTGGGTCTGACAGAGGGCCTCCAGGAGAGAGGCCCAAGCAACACGCGGCCCGAGGAGTGTCTTGCCACATGTCAGCACTCGGTCTGACTGAGCGCCTCCAGGAGAGAGGCCAAAGCAAGACGCGCCCCGAGTAGCGTCTTGACACATGTCAACACTGGGTCTGACAGAGGGCCTCCATGAGAGAGGCCCAAGCAAGACGCGCCCCGAGGAGTGTCTTGCCACATGTCAACACTGGGTCTGACTGAGCGCCTCCAGGAGAGAGGCCCAAGCAAGACGCGCCCCGAGGAGCGTCTAGCCACGTGTCAACACTGGGTCTGACTGAGTGCCTCCAGGAGAGAGGCCCAAGCAAGATGCGCCCCGAGGAGCGTCTTGCCACGTGTCACCACTGGGTCTGACTGAGCGCCTCCAGGAGAGAGGCCCTAGCAAGACGCGCCCCGAGGAGCGTCTTGCCACGTGTCACCACTGGGTCTGATTGAGCGCCTCCAGGAGAGAGGCCCCAGCAAGACGCGCCCCGAGGAGCATCTTGCCTTATGTCAGCACTCGGTCTGACTGAGCGCCTCCAGGAGAGAGGCCCAAGCAAGACGCGCCCCGAGGAGCGTCTTGCGACATGTCACTACTCGGTCTAACTGAGCGCCTCCAGGAGAGAGGTCCAAGCAAAACGCGCCCCGAGGAGCGTCTTGCGACATGTCACTACTCGGTCTAACTGAGCGCCTCCAGGAGAGAGGTCCAAGCAAGACGCGCCCCGAGGAGCGTCTTGCCACATGTCACCTCTGGTTCTGACTGAGCGCCTCCAGGAGAGAGGCCCAAGCAAGACGCGCCCCGAGGAGCGTCTTGCCACATGTCAACAATGGGTCTGACTGAGCGCCTCCAGGAAAGAAGCCCAAGCAACACGCGGCCCGAGGAGCGTCTTGCCACATGTCAGCACTCGGTCTGACTGAGCGCCTCCAGGAGAGATGCCCAAGCAAGACGCGCCCCGAGGAGCGTCTTGGCACATGTCAACAATGGGTTTGACTAAGGGCCTCCAGGAGAGAAGCCCAAGCAAGACGCGCCCCGTGGAGCGTCTTGAAACATGTCAACACTGGGTCTGACAGAGGGCCTCCAGGAGAGAGGCCCAAGCAAGACGCGCCCCGAGGAGTGTCTTGCCACATGTCACAACTGGGTCTGACTGAGCGCCTCCAGGAGAGAGGCCCAAGCAAGACGCACCCCGAGGAGCGTCTTGCGAAATGTCACTACTTGGTCTAACTGAGCGCCTCCAGGAGAGAGGTCCAAGCAAGATGCGCCCCGAGGAGCGTCTTGCCACATGTCACTACTCGGTCTGACTGAGCGCCTCCAGGAGAGAGGCCCAAGCAAGACGTGCCCCGAGGAGCGTCTTGCCACATGTCAACAATGGGTCTGACAGAGGGCCTCCAGGAGAGAGGCCCAAGCAAGACGCGCCCCGAGGAGCGTCTTGCCACATGTCACCTCTGGTTCTGACTGAGCGCCTCCAGGAGAGAGGCCCAAGCAAGACGCGCCCCGAGGAGCGTCTTGCCACGTGTCAACAATGGGTCTGACTGAGGGCCTCCAGGAAAGAAGCCCAAGCAACACGCGGCCCGAGGAGCGTCTTGCCACATGTCAGCACTCGGTCTGACTGAGCGCATCCAGGAGAGAGGCCCAAGCAAGACGCGCCCCGAGGAGCGTCTTGCCACATGTCAACAATGGGTTTGACTAAGGGCCTCCAGGAGAGAAGCCCAAGCAAGACGCGCCCAGTGCAGCGTCTTGACACATGTCAACACTGGGTCTGACAGAGGGCCTCCAGGAGAGAGGCCCAAGCAAGACGCGCCCCGAGGAGTTTCTTGCCACATGTCACCACTGGGTCTGACTGAGCGCCTCCAGGAGAGAGGGCCAAGCAAGACGCGCCCCGAGGAGCGTCAGGCCACATGTCACTACTCGGTCTGACTGAGCGCCTCCAGGAGAGAGGCCCAAGCAAGACGCGCCCCGAGGAGCATCTTGACACATGTCTCCTCTGGGTCTGACTGAGCGCCTCCAGGAGAGAGGCCCAAGCAAGACGCTCCCCGAGGAGCGTCTTGCCACATGTCAGTACTGGGTCTGATTGAGGGCCTTCTGGAGAGAGGCCCAAGCAAGACGCGCCCCGAGGAGCGTCTTGCCACATGTCAACAATGGGTCTGACAGAGGGCCTCCAGGAGAGAAGCCCAAGCAAGACGCGCCCCGAGGAGCGTCTTGCCACATGTCAGCACTCGGTCTGACTGAGCGCCTCCAGGAGAGAGGCCCAAGCAAGACGCACCCCGAGGAGCGTTTTGCCACATGTGAACACTGGGTCTGACTGAGCGCCTCCAGAAGAGAGGCCCAAGCAAGACGCGCCCGGAGGAGCGTCTTGCCACATGTCAACACTGGGTCTGACTGATTGCCTCCATGAGAGAAGCCCCAGCAAGACGCGCCCCGAGGAGCATCTTGCCACATGTCAACACTGGGTCTGACTGAGAACCTCCCCAGGAGAGAGGCCCAAGAAAGACGCGCCCTGAGGAGCGTCTTGCCACATGTCAACACTGAGTCTGACTGAGTGCCTCCATGAGAGAAGCCCCAGCAAGACGCGCCCCGAGGAGCGTCTTGCCACATGTCAGCACTCGGTCTGACTGAGCGCCTCCAGGAGAGAGGCCCAAGCAAGACGCGCCCCAAGGAGTGTCTTGCCACATGTCAACACTGGGTCTGACTGAGCGCCTCCAGGAGAGAGGCCCAAGCAAGACGCGCCTGGAGGAGCGTTTTGCCACATGTCAACACTGGGTCTGACAGAGGGCCTCAAGGGGAGAGGCCCAAGCAAGATGCGCCCCGAGGAGCATCTTGCCACATGTCAACAATGGGTCTGACTGAGGGCCTCCAGGAGAGAAGCCCAAGCAAGACGCGCCCCGAGGAGCGTCTTGCCACATGTGAACACTGGGTCTGACTGAGCGCCTCCAGGAGAGAGGCCCAAGCAAGACGCGCCCGGAGGAGCGTCTTGCCACATGTCAGCACTCGGTCTGACTGAGCGCCTCCAGGAGAGAGGCCCAAGCAAGACGCGCCCCGAGGAGCATCTTGACACATGTCTCCTCTGGGTCTGACTGAGCGCCTCCAGGAGAGAGGCCCAAGCAAGACGCGCCCCGAGGAGCGTCTTGCCACATGTCAGTACTTGGTCTGATTGAGGGCCTTCTGGAGAGAGGCCCAAGCAAGACGCGCCCCGAGGAGCGTCTTGCCACATGTCAACAATGGGTCTGACTGAGGGCCTCCAGGAGAGAAGCCCAAGCAAGACGCGCCCCGAGGAGCGTCTTGCCACATGTCAGCACTCGGTCTGACTGAGGGCCTTCTGGAGAGAGGCCCAAGCAAGACGCGCCCCGAGGAGCGTCTTGCCTTATGTCAGCACTCGGTCTGACTGAGCGCCTCCAGGAGAGAGGCCCAAGCAAGACGCGCCCCGAGGAGCGTCTTGCGAAATGTCACTACTTGGTCTAACTGAGCGCCTCCAGGAGAGAGGTCCAAGCAAGATGCACCCCGAGGAGCATCTTGCCACATGTCACTACTCGGTCTGACTGAGCTCCTCCAGGAGAGAGGCCCAAGCAAGACGTGCCCCGAGGAGCGTCTTGCCACATGTCAACAATGGGTCTGACAGAGGGCCTCCAGGAGAGAGGCCCAAGCAAGACGCGCCCCGAGGAGCGTCTTGCCACATGTCACCTCTGGTTCTGACTGAGCGCCTCCAGGAGAGAGGCCCAAGCAAGACGCGCCCCGAGGAGCGTCTTGCCACGTGTCAACAATGGGTCTGACTGAGGGCCTCCAGGAAAGAAGCCCAAGCAACACGCGGCCCGAGGAGCGTCTTGCCACATGTCAGCACTCGGTCTGACTGAGCGCATCCAGGAGAGAGGCCCAAGCAAGACGCGCCCCGAGGAGCGTCTTGCCACATGTCAACAATGGGTATGACTAAGGGCCTCCAGGAGAGAAGCCCAAGCAAGACGCGCCCCGTGCAGCGTCTTGACACATGTCAACACTGGGTCTGACAGAGGGCCTCCAGGAGAGAGGCCCAAGCAAGACGCGCCCCGAGGAGTGTCTTGCCACATGTCACCACTGGGTCTGACTGAGCGCCTCCAGGAGAGAGGGCCAAGCAAGACGCGCCCCGAGGAGCGTCAGGCCACATGTCACTACTCGGTCTGACTGAGCGCCTCCAGGAGAGAGGCCCAAGCAAGACGCGCCCCGAGGAGCATCTTGACACATGTCTCCTCTGGGTCTGACTGAGCGCCTCCAGAAGAGAGGCCCAAGCAAGACGCGCCCCGAGGAGCGTCTTGCCACATGTCAACAATGGGTCTGACAGAGGGCCTCCAGGAGAGAAGCCCAAGCAAGACGCGCCCCGAGGAGCGTCTTGCCACATGTCAGCACTCGGTCTGACTGAGCGCCTCCAGGAGAGAGGCCCAAGCAAGACGCACCCCGAGGAGCGTTTTGCCACATGTGAACACTGGGTCTGACTGAGCGCCTCCAGAAGAGAGGCCCAAGCAAGACGCGCCCGGAGGAGCGTCTTGCCACATGTCAACACTGGGTCTGACTGATTGCCTCCATGAGAGAAGCCCAAGCAAGACGCGCCCCGAGGAGCATCTTGCCACATGTCAACACTGGGTCTGACTGAGAACCTCCCCAGGAGAGAGGCCCAAGAAAGACGCGCCCTGAGGAGCGTCTTGCCACATGTCAACACTGAGTCTGACTGAGTGCCTCAATGAGAGAAGCCCCAGCAAGACGCGCCCCGAGGAGCGTCTTGCCACATGTCAGCACTCGGTCTGACTGAGCGCCTCCAGGAGAGAGGCCCAAGCAAGACGCGCCCCAAGGAGCGTCTTGCCACATGTCAACACTGGGTCTGACTGAGCGCCTCCAGGAGAGAGGCCCAAGCAAGACGCGCCTGGAGGACCTTTTTGCCACATGTCAACACTGGGTCTGACAGAGGGCCTCAAGGGGAGAGGCCCAAGCAAGATGCGCCCCGAGGAGCATCTTGCCACATGTCAACAATGGGTCTGACTGAGGGCCTCCAGGAGAGAAGCCCAAGCAAGACGCACCCCGAGGAGCGTCTTGCCACATGTGAACACTGGGTCTGACTGAGCGCCTCCAGGAGAGAGGCCCAAGCAAGACGCGCCCGGAGGAGCGTCTTGCCACATGTCAGCACTCGGTCTGACTGAGCGCCTCCAGGAGAGAGGCCCAAGCAAGACGCGCCCCGAGGAGCATCTTGACACATGTCTCCTCTGGGTCTGACTGAGCGCCTCCAGGAGAGAGGCCCAAGCAAGACGTGCCCCGAGGAGCGTCTTGCCACATGTCAACAATGGGTCTGACTGAGGGCCTCCAGGAGAGAAGCCCAAGCAAGACGCGCCCCGAGGAGCGTCTTGCCACATGTCAGTACTGGGTCTGATTGAGGGCCTTCTGGAGAGAGGCCCAAGCAAGACGCGCCCCGAGGAGCGTCTTGCCACATGTCAACAATGGGTCTGACTGAGGGCCTCCAGGAGAGAAGCCCAAGCAAGACGCGCCCCGAGGAGCGTCTTGCCACGTGTCAGCACTCGGTCTGACTGAGCGCCTCCAGGAGAGAGGCCCAAGCAAGACGCACCCCGAGGAGCGTTTTGCCACATGTGAACACTGGGTCTGACTGAGCGCCTCCAGAAGAGAGGCCCAAGCAAGACGCGCCCGGAGGAGCGTCTTGCCACATGTCTCCTCTGGGTCTGACTGAGCGCCTCCAGGAGAGAGGCCCAAGCAAGACGCGCCCCGAGGAGCATCTTGACACATGTCTCCTCTGGGTCTGACTGAGCGCCTCCAGGAGAGAGGCCCAAGCAAGACGTGCCCAGAGGAGCGTCTTGCCACATGTCAACACTGGGTCTGACTGAGCGCCTCCAGGAGAGAGGCCCAAGCAAGCCGCGCCTGGAGGAGCGTTTTGCCACATGTCAACACTGGGTCTGACAGAGGGCCTCAAGGGGAGAGGCCCAAGCAAGATGCGCCCCGAGGAGCATCTTGCCACATGTCAACAATGGGTCTGACTGAGGGCCTCCAGGAGAGAAGCCCAAGCAAGACGCGCCCCGAGGAGCGTCTTGCCACATGTGAACACTGGGTCTGACTGAGCGCCTCCAGGAGAGAGGCCCAAGCAAGACGCGCCCGGAGGAGCGTCTTGCCACATGTCAGCACTCGGTCTGACTGAGCGCCTCCAGGAGAGAGGCCCAAGCAAGACGCGCCCCGAGGAGCATCTTGACACATGTCTCCTCTGGGTCTGACTGAGCGCCTCCAGGAGAGAGGCCCAAGCAAGACGCGCCCCGAGGAGCGTCTTGCCACATGTCAGTACTTGGTCTGATTGAGGGCCTTCTGGAGAGAGGCCCAAGCAAGACGCGCCCCGAGGAGCGTCTTGCCACATGTCAACAATGGGTCTGACTGAGGGCCTCCAGGAGAGAAGCCCAAGCAAGACGCGCCCCGAGGAGCGTCTTGCCACATGTCAGCACTCGGTCTGACTGAGGGCCTTCTGGAGAGAGGCCCAAGCAAGACGCGCCCCGAGGAGCGTCTTGCCTTATGTCAGCACTCGGTCTGACTGAGCGCCTCCAGGAGAGAGGCCCAAGCAAGACGCGCCCCGAGGAGCGTCTTGCGAAATGTCACTACTTGGTCTAACTGAGCGCCTCCAGGAGAGAGGTCCAAGCAAGATGCACCCCGAGGAGCGTCTTGCCACATGTCACTACTCGGTCTGACTGAGCGCCTCCAGGAGAGAGGCCCAAGCAAGACGTGCCCCGAGGAGCGTCTTGCCACATGTCAACAATGGGTCTGACAGAGGGCCTCCAGGAGAGAGGCCCAAGCAAGACGCGCCCCGAGGAGCGTCTTGCCACATGTCACCTCTGGTTCTGACTGAGCGCCTCCAGGAGAGAGGCCCAAGCAAGACGCGCCCCGAGGAGCGTCTTGCCACGTGTCAACAATGGGTCTGACTGAGGGCCTCCAGGAAAGAAGCCCAAGCAACACGCGGCCCGAGGAGCGTCTTGCCACATGTCAGCACTCGGTCTGACTGAGCGCATCCAGGAGAGAGGCCCAAGCAAGACGCGCCCCGAGGAGCGTCTTGCCACATGTCAACAATGGGTATGACTAAGGGCCTCCAGGAGAGAAGCCCAAGCAAGACGCGCCCCGTGCAGCGTCTTGACACATGTCAACACTGGGTCTGACAGAGGGCCTCCAGGAGAGAGGCCCAAGCAAGACGCGCCCCGAGGAGTGTCTTGCCACATGTCACCACTGGGTCTGACTGAGCGACTCCAGGAGAGAGGGCCAAGCAAGATGCGCCCCGAGGAGCGTCAGGCCACATGTCACTACTCGGTCTGACTGAGCGCCTCCAGGAGAGAGGCCCAAGCAAGACGCGCCCCGAGGAGCATCTTGACACATGTCTCCTCTGGGTCTGACTGAGCGCCTCCAGAAGAGAGGCCCAAGCAAGACGCGCCCCGAGGAGCGTCTTGCCACATGTCAACAATGGGTCTGACAGAGGGCCTCCAGGAGAGAAGCCCAAGCAAGACGCGCCCCGAGGAGCGTTTTGCCACATGTGAACACTGGGTCTGACTGAGCGCCTCCAGAAGAGAGGCCCAAGCAAGACGCGCCCGGAGGAGCGTCTTGCCACATGTCAACACTGGGTCTGACTGATTGCCTCCATGAGAGAAGCCCAAGCAAGACGCGCCCCGAGGAGCATCTTGCCACATGTCAACACTGGGTCTGACTGAGAACCTCCCCAGGAGAGAGGCCCAAGAAAGACGCGCCCTGAGGAGCGTCTTGCCACATGTCAACACTGAGTCTGACTGAGTGCCTCCATGAGAGAAGCCCCAGCAAGACGCGCCCCGAGGAGCGTCTTGCCACATGTCAGCACTCGGTCTGACTGAGCGCCTCCAGGAGAGAGGCCCAAGCAAGACGCGCCCCAAGGAGCGTCTTGCCACATGTCAACACTGGGTCTGACTGAGCGCCTCCAGGAGAGAGGCCCAAGCAAGACGCGCCTGGAGGAGCGTTTTGCCACATGTCAACACTGGGTCTGACAGAGGGCCTCAAGGGGAGAGGCCCAAGCAAGATGCGCCCCGAGGAGCATCTTGCCACATGTCAACAATGGGTCTGACTGAGGGCCTCCAGGAGAGAAGCCCAAGCAAGACGCACCCCGAGGAGCGTCTTGCCACATGTGAACACTGGGTCTGACTGAGCGCCTCCAGGAGAGAGGCCCAAGCAAGACGCGCCCGGAGGAGCGTCTTGCCACATGTCAGCACTCGGTCTGACTGAGCGCCTCCAGGAGAGAGGCCCAAGCAAGACGCGCCCCGAGGAGCATCTTGACACATGTCTCCTCTGGGTCTGACTGAGCGCCTCCAGGAGAGAGGCCCAAGCAAGACGTGCCCCGAGGAGCGTCTTGCCACATGTCAACAATGGGTCTGACTGAGGGCCTCCAGGAGAGAAGCCCAAGCAAGACGCGCCCCGAGGAGCGTCTTGCCACATGTCAGTACTGGGTCTGATTGAGGGCCTTCTGGAGAGAGGCCCAAGCAAGACGCGCCCCGAGGAGCGTCTTGCCACATGTCAACAATGGGTCTGACTGAGGGCCTCCAGGAGAGAAGCCCAAGCAAGACGCGCCCCGAGGAGCGTCTTGCCACGTTTCAGCACTCGGTCTGACTGAGCGCCTCCAGGAGAGAGGCCCAAGCAAGACGCACCCCGAGGAGCGTTTTGCCACATGTGAACACTGGGTCTGACTGAGCGCCTCCAGAAGAGAGGCCCAAGCAAGACGCGCCCGGAGGAGCGTCTTGCCACATGTCTCCTCTGGGTCTGACTGAGCGCCTCCAGGAGAGAGGCCCAAGCAAGACGCGCCCCGAGGAGCATCTTGACACATGATTCCTCTGGGTCTGACTGAGCGCCTCCAGGAGAGAGGCCCAAGCAAGACGTGCCCAGAGGAGCGTCTTGCCACATGTCAACACTGGGTCTGACTGAGTGCCTCCATGAGAGAAGCCCCAGCAAGACGCGCCCCGAGGAGCATCTTGCCACATGTCAACACTGGGTCTCACTGAGAACCTCCAGGAGAGAGGCCCAAGCAAGATGCGCCCCGAGGAGCGTCTTGCCACATGTCAACACTGGGTCTGACTGAGCGCCTCCAGGAGAGAGGCCCAAGCAAGACGCGCCCCGAGGAGCGTCTTGTCACATGTCACTACGCGGTCTGACTGAGCGCCTCCAGGAGAGAGGCCCAAGCAAGACGTGCCCCGAGGAGCGTCTTGCCACATGTCAACAATGGGTCTGACTGAGGGCCTCCAGGAGAGAAGCCCAAGCAAGAAGCGCCCCGAGGAGTGTCTTGCCACATGTCAACACTGGGTCTGACTGAGCGCCTCCAGGAGAGAGGCCCAAGCAAGACACGCCCCGAGGAGCGTCTTGACACATGTCAACACTGGACTGGGTCTGATTGAGGGCCTTCTGGAGAGAGGCCCAAGCAAGACGCGCCCCGAGGAGCGTCTTGCCACATGTCAACAATGGGTCTTACTGAAGGCCTCCAGGAGAGAAGCCCAAGCAATACGCGCCCCGAGGAGCTTCTTGCCACATGTCAGCACTCGGTCTGACTGAGCGCCTCCAGGAGAGAGGGCAAAGCAAGACGCGCCCCGAGGAGCGTCTTGACACATGTCAACACTGGGTCTGACAGAGTGCCTCCATGAGAGAGGCCCAAGCGAGACGCGCCCCGAGGAGTGTCTTGCCGTATGTCAACACTGGGTCTGACTGAGCGCCTCCAGGAGAGAGGCTCAAGCAAGACGCGCCCCGAGGAGCGTCTTGCCACGTGTCAACACTGGGTCTGACTGAGCGCCTCCAGGAGAGAGGCCCAAGCAAGATGCGCCCTGAGGAGCGTCTTGCCAAGTGTCACCACTGGGTCTGACTGAGCGCCTCCAGGAGAGAGGCCCAAGCAAGACGCGCCCCGAGGAGCGTCTTGCCACATGTCACACCTGGGTCTGACTGAGCGCCTCCAGGAGAGAGGCCCAAGCAAGACGCGCCCCGAGGAGCGTCTTGCCACGTGTCACCACTGGGTCTGATTGAGCGCCTCCAGGAGAGAGGCCCCAGCAAGACGCGCCCCGAGGAGCAACTTGCCTTATGTCAGCACTCGGTCTGACTGAGCGCCTCCAGGAGAGAGGCCCAAGCAAGACGCGCCCCGAGGAGCGTCTTGCGACATGTCACTACTCGGTCTAACTGAGCACCTCCAGGAGAGAGGTCCAAGCAAGACGCGCCCCGAGGAGCGTCTTGCCACATTTCACTACTCGGTCTGACTGAGCGCCTCCAGGAGAGAGGCCCAAGCAAGACGTGCCAGGAGGAGCGTCTTGCCACATGTCAACAATGGGTCTGACAGAGGGCCTCCAGGAGAGAGGCCCAAGCAAGACGCGCCCCGAGGAGCGTCTTGCCACATGTCACCTCTGGTTCTGACTGAGCGCCTCCAGGAGAGAGGCCCAAGCAAGACGCGCCCCGAGGAGCGTCTTGCCACATGTCAACAATGGGTCTGACTGAGGGCCTCCAGGAAAGAAGCCAAAGCAACACGCGGCCCGAGGAGCGTCTTGCCACATGTCAGCACTCGGTCTGACTGAGCGCCTCCAGGAGAGATGCCCAAGCAAGACGCGCCCCGAGGAGCGTCTTGGCACATGTCAACAATGGGTTTGACTAAGGGCCTCCAGGAGAGAAGCCCAAGCAAGACGCGCCCCGTGGAGCGTCTTGACACATGTCAACACTGGGTCTGACAGAGGGCCTCCAGGAGAGAGGCCCAAGCAAGATGCGCCCCGAGGAGTGTCTTGCCACATGTCACCACTGGGTCTGACTGAGCGCCTCCAGGAGAGAGGCCCAAGCAAGACGCGCCCCGAGGAGCGTCTTGCGACATGTCACTACTCGGTCTAACTGAGCGCCTCCAGGAGAGAGGTCCAAGCAAGACGCGCCCCGAGGAGCGTCTTGCCACATGTCACTACTCGGTCTGACTGAGCGCCTCCAGGAGAGAGGCCCAAGCAAGACGTGCCCCGAGGAGCGTCTTGCCACATGTCAACAATGGGTCTGACAGAGGGCCTCCAGGAGAGAGGCCCAAGCAAGACGCGCCCCGAGGAGCGTCTTGCCACATGTCACCTCTGGTTCTGACTGAGCGCCTCCAGGAGAGAGACCCAAGCAAGACGCGCCCCGAGGAGCGTCTTGCCACATGTCAACAATGGGTCTGACTGAGGGCCTCCAGGAAAGAAGCCCAAGCAACACGCGGCCCGAGGAGCGTCTTGCCACATGTCAGCACTCGGTCTGACTGAGCGCCTCCAGGAGAGAAGCCCAAGCAAGACGCGCCCCGAGGAGCGTCTTGCCACATGTCAACAATGGGTTTGACTAAGGGCCTCCAGGAGAGAAGCCCAAGCAAGACGCGCCCCGTGGAGCGTCTTGACACATGTCAACACTGGGTCTGACAGAGGGCCTCCAGGAGAGAGGCCCAAGCAAGACGCGCCCCGAGGAGTGTCTTGCCACATGTCACCACTGGGTCTGACTGAGCGCCTCCAGGAGAGAGGCCCAAGCAAGACGCGCCCCGAGGAGCGTCAGGGCACATGTCACTACTCAGTCTGACTGAGCGCCTCCAGGAGAGAGGCCCAAGCAAGACGCGCCCCGAGGAGCGTCTTGCCACGTGTCAACACTGGGTCTGATTGAGGGCCTTCTGGAGAGAGGCCCAAGCAAGACGCTCCCCGAGGAGCGTCTTGCCTTATGTCAGCACTCGGTCTGACTGAGCGCCTCCAGGAGAGAGGCCCAAGCAAGACGCGCCCCGAGGAGCGTCTTGCGACATGTCACTACTTGGTCTAACTGAGCGCCTCCAGGAGAGAGGTCCAAGCAAGATGCACCCCGAGGAGCGTCTTGCCACATGTCACTACTCGGTCTGACTGAGCGCCTCCAGGAGAGAGGCCCAAGCAAGACGTGCCCCGAGGAGCGTCTTGCCACATGTCAACAATGGGTCTGACAGAGGGCCTCCAGGAGAGAGGCCCAAGCAAGACGCGCCCCGAGGAGCGTCTTGCCACATGTCACCTCTGGTTCTGACTGAGCGCCTCCAGGAGAGAGGCCCAAGCAAGACGCGCCCCGAGGTGCGTCTTGCCACATGTCAACAATGGGTCTGACTGAGGGCCTCCAGGAAAGAAGCCCAAGCAACACGCGGCCCGAGGAGCGTCTTGCCACATGTCAGCACTCGGTTTGACTGAGCGCCTCCAGGAGAGAGGCCCAAGCAAGACGCGCCCCGAGGAGCGTCTTGCCACATGTCAACAATGGGTTTGACTAAGGGCCTCCAGGAGAGAAGCCCAAGCAAGACGCGCCCCGTGGAGCGTCTTGACACATGTCAACACTGGGTCTGACAGAGGGCCTCCAGGAGAGAGGCCAAAGCAACACGCGGCCCGAGGAGTGTCTTGCCACATGTCAACACTCGGTCTGACTGAGCGCCTCCAGGAGAGAGGCCAAAGCAAGACGCGCCCCGAGTAGCGTCTTGACACATGTCAACACTGGGTCTGACAGAGGGCCTCCATGAGAGAGGCCCAAGCAAGACGCGCCCCGAGGAGTGTCTTGCCACATGTCAACACTGGGTCTGACTGAGCGCCTCCAGGAGAGAGGCCCAAGCAAGACGCACCCCGAGGAGCGTCTAGCCACGTGTCAACACTGGGTCTGACTGAGTGCCTCCAGGAGAGAGGCCCAAGCAAGATGCGCCCCGAGGAGCGTCTTGCCACGTGTCACCACTGGGTCTGACTGAGCGCCTCCAGGAGAGAGGCCCTAGCAAGACGCGCCCCGAGGAGCGTCTTGCCTTATGTCAGCACTCGGTCTGACTGAGCGCCTCCAGGAGAGAGGCCCAAGCAAGACGCGCCCCGAGGAGCGTCTTGCGACATGTCACTACTCGGTCTAACTGAGCGCCTCCAGGAGAGAGGTCCAAGCAAGACGCGCCCCGAGGAGCGTCTTGCCACATTTCACTACTCGGTCTGACTGAGCGCCTCCAGGGGAGAGGCCCAAGCAAGACGTGCCCGGAGGAGCGTCTTGCCACATGTCAACAATGGGTCTGACAGAGGGCCTCCAGGAGAGAGGCCCAAGCAAGACGCGCCCCGAGGAGCGTCTTGCCACATGTCACCTCTGGTTCTGACTGAGCGCCTCCAGGAGAGAGGCCCAAGCAAGACGCGCCCCGAGGAGCGTCTTGCCACATGTCAACAATGGGTCTGACTGAGGGCCTCCAGGAAAGAAGCCCAAGCAACACGCGGCCCGAGGAGCGTCTTGCCACATGTCAGCACTCGGTCTGACTGAGCGCCTCCAGGAGAGATGCCCAAGCAAGACGCGCCCCGAGGAGCGTCTTGGCACATGTCAACAATGGGTTTGACTAAGGGCCTCCAGGAGAGAAGCCCAAGCAAGACGCGCCCCGTGGAGCGTCTTGACACATGTCAACACTGGGTCTGACAGAGGGCCTCCAGGAGAGAGGCCCAAGCAAGATGCGCCCCGAGGAGTGTCTTGCCACATGTCACCACTGGGTCTGACTGAGCGCCTCCAGGAGAGAGGCCCAAGCAAGACGCGCCCCGAGCAGCGTCTTGCGACATGTCACTACTCGGTCTAACTGTGCGCCTCCAGGAGAGAGGTCCAAGCAAGACGCGCCCCGAGGAGCGTCTTGCCACATGTCACTACTCGGTCTGACTGAGCGCCTCCAGGAGAGAGGCCCAAGCAAGACGTGCCCCGAGGAGCGTCTTGCCACATGTCAACAATGGGTCTGACAGAGGGCCTCCAGGAGAGAGGCCCAAGCAAGACGCGCCCCGAGGAGCGTCTTGCCACATGTCACCTCTGGTTCTGACTGAGCGCCTCCAGGAGAGAGACCCAAGCAAGACGCGCCCCGAGGAGCGTCTTGCCACATGTCAACAATGGGTCTGACTGAGGGCCTCCAGGAAAGAAGCCCAAGCAACACGCGGCCCGAGGAGCGTCTTGCCACATGTCAGCACTCGGTCTGACTGAGCGCCTCCAGGAGAGAGGCCCAAGCAAGACGCGCCCCGAGGAGCGTCTTGCCACATGTCAACAATGGGTTTGACTAAGGGCCTCCAGGAGAGAAGCCCAAGCAAGACGCGCCCCGTGGAGCGTCTTGACACATGTCAACACTGGGTCTGACAGAGGGCCTCCAGGAGAGAGGCCCAAGCAAGACGCGCCCCGAGGAGTGTCTTGCCACATGTCACCACTGGGTCTGACTGAGCGCCTCCAGGAGAGAGGCCCAAGCAAGACGCGCCCCGAGGAGCGTCAGGGCACATGTCACTACTCAGTCTGACTGAGCGCCTCCAGGAGAGAGGCCCAAGCAAGACGCGCCCCGAGGAGCGTCTTGCCACGTGTCAACACTGGGTCTGATTGAGGGCCTTCTGGAGAGAGGCCCAAGCAAGACGCTCCCCGAGGAGCGTCTTGCCTTATGTCAGCACTCGGTCTGACTGAGCGCCTCCAGGAGAGAGGCCCAAGCAAGACGCGCCCCGAGGAGCGTATTGCGACATGTCACTACTTGGTCTATTTGAGCGCCTCCAGGAGAGAGGTCCAAGCAAGATGCGCCCCGAGGAGCGTCTTGCCACATGTCACTACTCGGTCTGACTGAGCGCCTCCAGGAGAGAGGCCCAAGCAAGACGTGCCCCGAGGAGCGTCTTGCCACATGTCAACAATGGGTCTGACAGAGGGCCTCCAGGAGAGAGGCCCAAGCAAGACGCGCCCCGAGGAGCGTCTTGCCACATGTCACCTCTGGTTCTGACTGAGCGCCTCCAGGAGAGAGGCCCAAGCAAGACGCGCCCCGAGGTGCGTCTTGCCACATGTCAACAATGGGTCTGACTGAGGGCCTCCAGGAAAGAAGCCCAAGCAACACGCGGCCCGAGGAGCGTCTTGCCACATGTCAGCACTCGGTCTGACTGAGCGCCTCCAGGAGAGAGGCCCAAGCAAGACGCGCCCCGAGGAGCGTCTTGCCACATGTCAACAATGGGTTTGACTAAGGGCCTCCAGGAGAGAAGCCCAAGCAAGACGCGCCCCGTGGAGCGTCTTGACACATGTCAACACTGGGTCTGACAGAGGGCCTCCAGGAGAGAGGCCCAAGCAACACGCGGCCCGAGGAGTGTCTTGCCACATGTCAGCACTCGGTCTGACTGAGCGCCTCCAGGAGAGAGGCCAAAGCAAGACGCGCCCCGAGTAGCGTCTTGACACATGTCAACACTGGGTCTGACAGAGGGCCTCCATGAGAGAGGCCCAAGCAAGACGCGCCCCGAGGAGTGTCTTGCCACATGTCAACACTGGGTCTGACTGAGCGCCTCCAGGAGAGAGGCCCAAGCAAGACGCGCCCCGAGGAGCGTCTAGCCACGTGTCAACACTGGGTCTGACTGAGTGCCTCCAGGAGAGAGGCCCAAGCAAGATGTGCCCCGAGGAGCGTCTTGCCACGTGTCACCACTGGGTCTGACTGAGCGCCTCCAGGAGAGAGGCCCTAGCAAGACGCGCCCCGAGGAGCGTCTTGCCACGTGTCACCACTGGGTCTGATTGAGCGCCTCCAGGACAGAGGCCCCAGCAAGACGCGCCCCGAGGAGCATCTTGCCTTATGTCAGCACTCGGTCTGACTGAGCGCCTCCAGGAGAGAGGCCCAAGCAAGACGCGCCCCGAGGAGCGTCTTGCAACATGTCACTACTCGGTCTAACTGAGCGCCTCCAGGAGAGAGGTCCAAGCAAAACGCGCCCCGAGGAGCGTCTTGCGACATGTCACTACTCGGTCTAACTGAGCGCCTCCAGGAGAGAGGTCCAAGCAAGACGCGCCCCGAGGAGCGTCTTGCCACATGTCACCTCTGGTTCTGACTGAGCGCCTCCAGGAGAGAGGCCCAAGCAAGACGCGCCCCGAGGAGCGTCTTGCCACATGTCAACAATGGGTCTGACTGAGCGCCTCCAGGAAAGAAGCCCAAGCAACACGCGGCCCGAGGAGCGTCTTGCCACATGTCAGCACTCGGTCTGACTGAGCGCCTCCAGGAGAGATGCCCAAGCAAGACGCGCCCCGAGGAGCGTCTTGGCACATGTCAACAATGGGTTTGACTAAGGGCCTCCAGGAGAGAAGCCCAAGCAAGACGCGCCCCGTGGAGCGTCTTGACACATGTCAACACTGGGTCTGACAGAGGGCCTCCAGGAGAGAGGCCCAAGCAAGACGCGCCCCGAGGAGTGTCTTGCCACATGTCACCACTGGGT
Organism: Nothobranchius furzeri; assembly: GCF_043380555.1. NCBI lineage: Eukaryota > Metazoa > Chordata > Actinopteri > Cyprinodontiformes > Nothobranchiidae > Nothobranchius > Nothobranchius furzeri. Next base: position 8,554,049 of record NC_091751.1, on the reverse strand, counting down.
CTGACTGAGCGCCTCCAGGAGAGAGGCCCAAGCAAGACGCACCCCGAGGAGCGTCTTGCGAAATGTCACTACTTGGTCTAACTGAGCGCCTCCAGGAGAGAGGTCCAAGCAAGATGCGCCCCGAGGAGCGTCTTGCCACATGTCACTACTCGGTCTGACTGAGCGCCTCCAGGAGAGAGGCCCAAGCAAGACGTGCCCCGAGGAGCGTCTTGCCACATGTCAACAATGGGTCTGACAGAGGGCCTCCAGGAGAGAGGCCCAAGCAAGACGCGCCCCGAGGAGCGTCTTGCCACATGTCACCTCTGGTTCTGACTGAGCGCCTCCAGGAGAGAGGCCCAAGCAAGACGCGCCCCGAGGAGCGTCTTGCCACGTGTCAACAATGGGTCTGACTGAGGGCCTCCAGGAAAGAAGCCCAAGCAACACGCGGCCCGAGGAGCGTCTTGCCACATGTCAGCACTCGGTCTGACTGAGCGCATCCAGGAGAGAGGCCCAAGCAAGACGCGCCCCGAGGAGCGTCTTGCCACATGTCAACAATGGGTTTGACTAAGGGCCTCCAGGAGAGAAGCCCAAGCAAGACGCGCCCAGTGCAGCGTCTTGACACATGTCAACACTGGGTCTGACAGAGGGCCTCCAGGAGAGAGGCCCAAGCAAGACGCGCCCCGAGGAGTGTCTTGCCACATGTCACCACTGGGTCTGACTGAGCGCCTCCAGGAGAGAGGGCCAAGCAAGACGCGCCCCGAGGAGCGTCAGGCCACATGTCACTACTCGGTCTGACTGAGCGCCTCCAGGAGAGAGGCCCAAGCAAGACGCGCCCCGAGGAGCATCTTGACACATGTCTCCTCTGGGTCTGACTGAGCGCCTCCAGGAGAGAGGCCCAAGCAAGACGCTCCCCGAGGAGCGTCTTGCCACATGTCAGTACTGGGTCTGATTGAGGGCCTTCTGGAGAGAGGCCCAAGCAAGACGCGCCCCGAGGAGCGTCTTGCCACATGTCAACAATGGGTCTGACAGAGGGCCTCCAGGAGAGAAGCCCAAGCAAGACGCGCCCCGAGGAGCGTCTTGCCACATGTCAGCACTCGGTCTGACTGAGCGCCTCCAGGTGAGAGGCCCAAGCAAGACGCACCCCGAGGAGCGTTTTGCCACATGTGAACACTGGGTCTGACTGAGCGCCTCCAGAAGAGAGGCCCAAGCAAGACGCGCCCGGAGGAGCGTCTTGCCACATGTCAACACTGGGTCTGACTGATTGCCTCCATGAGAGAAGCCCCAGCAAGACGCGCCCCGAGGAGCATCTTGCCACATGTCAACACTGGGTCTGACTGAGAACCTCCCCAGGAGAGAGGCCCAAGAAAGATGCGCCCTGAGGAGCGTCTTGCCACATGTCAACACTGAGTCTGACTGAGTGCCTCCATGAGAGAAGCCCCAGCAAGACGCGCCCCGAGGAGCGTCTTGCCACATGTCAGCACTCTGTCTGACTGAGCGCCTCCAGGAGAGAGGCCCAAGCAAGACGCGCCCCAAGGAGTGTCTTGCCACATGTCAACACTGGGTCTGACTGAGCGCCTCCAGGAGAGAGGCCCAAGCAAGACGCGCCTGGAGGAGCGTTTTGCCACATGTCAACACTGGGTCTGACAGAGGGCCTCAAGGGGAGAGGCCCAAGCAAGATGCGCCCCGAGGAGCATCTTGCCACATGTCAACAATGGGTCTGACTGAGGGCCTCCAGGAGAGAAGCCCAAGCAAGACGCGCCCCGAGGAGCGTCTTGCCACATGTGAACACTGGGTCTGACTGAGCGCCTCCAGGAGAGAGGCCCAAGCAAGACGCGCCCGGAGGAGCGTCTTGCCACATGTCAGCACTCGGTCTGACTGAGCGCCTCCAGGAGAGAGGCCCAAGCAAGACGCGCCCCGAGGAGCATCTTGACACATGTCTCCTCTGGGTCTGACTGAGCGCCTCCAGGAGAGAGGCCCAAGCAAGACGCGCCCCGAGGAGCGTCTTGCCACATGTCAGTACTTGGTCTGATTGAGGGCCTTCTGGAGAGAGGCCCAAGCAAGACGCGCCCCGAGGAGCGTCTTGCCACATGTCAACAATGGGTCTGACTGAGGGCCTCCAGGAGAGAAGCCCAAGCAAGACGCGCCCCGAGGAGCGTCTTGCCACATGTCAGCACTCGGTCTGACTGAGGGCCTTCTGGAGAGAGGCCCAAGCAAGACGCGCCCCGAGGAGCGTCTTGCCTTATGTCAGCACTCGGTCTGACTGAGCGCCTCCAGGAGAGAGGCCCAAGCAAGACGCGCCCCGAGGAGCGTCTTGCGAAATGTCACTACTTGGTCTAACTGAGCGCCTCCAGGAGAGAGGTCCAAGCAAGATGCGCCCCGAGGAGCGTCTTGCCACATGTCACTACTCGGTCTGACTGAGCGCCTCCAGGAGAGAGGCCCAAGCAAGACGTGCCCCGAGGAGCGTCTTGCCACATGTCAACAATGGGTCTGACAGAGGGCCTCCAGGAGAGAGGCCCAAGCAAGACGCGCCCCGAGGAGCGTCTTGCCACATGTCACCTCTGGTTCTGACTGAGCGCCTCCAGGAGAGAGGCCCAAGCTAGACGCGCCCCGAGGAGCGTCTTGCCACGTGTCAACAATGGGTCTGACTGAGGGCCTCCAGGAAAGAAGCCCGAGCAACACGCGGCCCGAGGAGCGTCTTGCCACATGTCAGCACTCGGTCTGACTGAGCGCATCCAGGAGAGAGGCCCAAGCAAGACGCGCCCCGAGGAGCGTCTTGCCACATGTCAACAATGGGTATGACTAAGGGCCTCCAGGAGAGAAGCCCAAGCAAGACGCGCCCCGTGCAGCGTCTTGACACATGTCAACACTGGGTCTGACAGAGGGCCTCCAGGAGAGAGGCCCAAGCAAGACGCGCCCCGAGGAGTGTCTTGCCACATGTCACCACTGGGTCTGACTGAGCGCCTCCAGGAGAGAGGGCCAAGCAAGACGCGCCCCGAGGAGCGTCAGGCCACATGTCACTACTCGGTCTGACTGAGCGCCTCCAGGAGAGAGGCCCAAGCAAGACGCACCCCGAGGAGCGTTTTGCCACATGTGAACACTGGGTCTGACTGAGCGCCTCCAGAAGAGAGGCCCAAGCAAGACGCGCCCGGAGGAGCGTCTTGCCACATGTCAACACTGGGTCTGACTGATTGCCTCCATGAGAGAAGCCCAAGCAAGACGCGCCCCAAGGAGCATCTTGCCACATGTCAACACTGGGTCTGACTGAGAACCTCCCCAGGAGAGAGGCCCAAGAAAGACGCGCCCTGAGGAGCGTCTTGCCACATGTCAACACTGAGTCTGACTGAGTGCCTCCATGAGAGAAGCCCCAGCAAGACGCGCCCCGAGGAGCGTCTTGCCACATGTCAGCACTCGGTCTGACTGAGCGCCTCCAGGAGAGAGGCCCAAGCAAGACGCGCCCCAAGGAGCGTCTTGCCACATGTCAACACTGGGTCTGACTGAGCGCCTCCAGGAGAGAGGCCCAAGCAAGACGCACCCCGAGGAGCGTTTTGCCACATGTGAACACTGGGTCTGACTGAGCGCCTCCAGAAGAGAGGCCCAAGCAAGACGCGCCCGGAGGAGCGTCTTGCCACATGTCAACACTGGGTCTGACTGATTGCCTCCATGAGAGAAGCCCAAGCAAGACGCGCCCCGAGGAGCATCTTGCCACATGTCAACACTGGGTCTGACTGAGAACCTCCCCAGGAGAGAGGCCCAAGAAAGACGCGCCCTGAGGAGCGTCTTGCCACATGTCAACACTGAGTCTGACTGAGTGCCTCCATGAGAGAAGCCCCAGCAAGACGCGCCCCGAGGAGCGTCTTGCCACATGTCAGCACTCGGTCTGACTGAGCGCCTCCAGGAGAGAGGCCCAAGCAAGACGCGCCCCAAGGAGCGTCTTGCCACATGTCAACACTGGGTCTGACTGAGCGCCTCCAGGAGAGAGGCCCAAGCAAGACGCGCCTGGAGGAGCGTTTTGCCACATGTCAACACTGGGTCTGACAGAGGGCCTCAAGGGGAGAGGCCCAAGCAAGATGCGCCCCGAGGAGCATCTTGCCACATGTCAACAATGGGTCTGACTGAGGGCCTCCAGGAGAGAAGCCCAAGCAAGACGCACCCCGAGGAGCGTCTTGCCACATGTGAACACTGGGTCTGACTGAGCGCCTCCAGGAGAGAGGCCCAAGCAAGACGCGCCCGGAGGAGCGTCTTGCCACATGTCAGCACTCGGTCTGACTGAGCGCCTCCAGGAGAGAGGCCCAAGCAAGACGCGCCCCGAGGAGCATCTTGACACATGTCTCCTCTGGGTCTGACTGAGCGCCTCCAGGAGAGAGGCCCAAGCAAGACGTGCCCCGAGGAGCGTCTTGCCACATGTCAACAATGGGTCTGACTGAGGGCCTCCAGGAGAGAAGCCCAAGCAAGACGCGCCCCGAGGAGCGTCTTGCCACATGTCAGTACTGGGTCTGATTGAGGGCCTTCTGGAGAGAGGCCCAAGCAAGACGCGCCCCGAGGAGCGTCTTGCCACATGTCAACAATGGGTCTGACTGAGGGCCTCCAGGAGAGAAGCCCAAGCAAGACGCGCCCCGAGGAGCGTCTTGCCACGTGTCAGCACTCGGTCTGACTGAGCGCCTCCAGGAGAGAGGCCCAAGCAAGACGCACCCCGAGGAGCGTTTTGCCACATGTGAACACTGGGTCTGACTGAGCGCCTCCAGAAGAGAGGCCCAAGCAAGACGCGCCCGGAGGAGCGTCTTGCCACATGTCTCCTCTGGGTCTGACTGAGCGCCTCCAGGAGAGAGGCCCAAGCAAGACGCGCCCCGAGGAGCGTCTTGCCACATGTCAGCACTGGGTCTGATTAAGGGCCTTCTGGAGAGAGGCCCAAGCAAGACGCGCCCCGAGGAGCGTCTTGCCACATGTCAACAATGGGTCTGGCTGAGGGCCTCCAGGAGAGAAGCCCAAGCAAGACGCGCCCCGAGGAGCATCTTGCCACATGTCAGCACTCGGTCTGACTGAGCGCCTCCAGGAGAGAGGCCCAAGCAAGACGCGCCCCGAGGAGCGTCTTGCCACATGTCAACAATGGGTCTGACTGAGGGCCTCCAGGAGAGAAGCCCAAGCAAGACGGGCCCCGAGGAGCGTCTTGCCACATGTCAGTACTGGGTCTGATTGAGGGCCTTCTGGAGAGAGGCCCAAGCAAGACGCGCCCCGAGGAGCGTCTTGCCACATGTCAACAATGGGTCTGACTGAGGGCCTCCAGGAGAGAAGCCCAAGCAAGACGCGCCCCGAGGAGCGTCTTGCCACATGTCAGCACTCGGTCTGACTGAGCGCCTCCAGGAGAGAGGCCCAAGCAAGACGCACCCCGAGGAGCGTTTTGCCACATGTGAACACTGGGTCTGACTGAGCGCCTCCAGAAGAGAGGCCCAAGCAAGACGCGCCCGGAGGAGCGTCTTGCCACATGTCAGCACTCGGTCTGACTGAGCGCCTCCAGGAGAGAGGCCCAAGCAAGCCGCGCCCCGAGGAGCATCTTGACACATGTCTCCTCTGGGTCTGACTGAGCGCCTCCAGGAGAGAGGCCCAAGCAAGACGTGCCCAGAGGAGCGTCTTGCCACATGTCAACACTGGGTCTGACTGAGTGCCTCCATGAGAGAAGCCCCAGCAAGACGCGCCCCGAGGAGCATCTTGCCACATGTCAACACTGGGTCTCACTGAGAACCTCCAGGAGAGAGGCCCAAGCAAGATGCGCCCCGAGGAGCGTCTTGCCACATGTCAACACTGGGTCTGACTGAGCGCCTCCAGGAGAGAGTCCCAAGCAAGACGCGCCCCGAGGAGCGTCTTGTCACATGTCACTACGCGGTCTGACTGAGCGCCTCCAGGAGAGAGGCCCAAGCAAGACGTGCCCCGAGGAGCGTCTTGCCACATGTCAACAATGGGTCTGACTGAGGGCCTCCAGGAGAGAAGCCCAAGCAAGAAGCGCCCCGAGGAGTGTCTTGCCACATGTCAACACTGGGTCTGACTGAGCGCCTCCAGGAGAGAGGCCCAAGCAAGACACGCCCCGAGGAGCGTCTTGACACATGTCAACACTGGATCTGACTGAGGGCCTCCATGAGAGAAGCCCAAGCAAGACGCGCCCCGAGGAGAGTCTTGCCACCTGTCAACACTGGGTCTGACAGAGGGCATCCAGGAGAGAGGCCCAAGCAATACGCGCCCCGAGGAGCGTCTTGCCACATGTCACCACTGGGTCTGACTGAGCGCCTCCAGGAGAGAGGCCCAAGAAAGAAGCGCCCCGAGGAGCGTCTTGCCACGTGTCAACACTGGGTCTGATTGAGGGCCTTCTGGAGAGAGGCCCAAGCAAGACGCGCCCCGAGGAGCGTATTGCCACGTGTCAACACTGGGTCTGACTTAGCGCCTCCAGGAGAGAGGCCCAAGCAAGATGCGCCCCGAGGAGCGTCTTACCACGTGTCACCACTGGGTCTGATTGAGCACCTCCAGGAGAGAGGCCCCAGCAAGACGCGCCCCGAGGAGCGTCTTGCCTTATGTCAGCACTCGGTCTGACTGAGCGCCTCCAGGAGAGAGGCCCAAGCAAGACGCGCCCCGAGGAGCGTCTTGCCACATGTCACTACTCGGTCTGACTGAGCACCTCCAGGAGAGAGGCCCAAGCAAGACGTTCCCCGAGGAGCGTCTTGCCACATGTCAACAATGGGTCTGACTGAGGGCCTCCAGGAGAGAAGCCCAAGCAAGACGCGCCCCGAGGAGCGTCTTGCCACATGTCAACACTGGGTCTGAATGAGGGCCTCCAGGAGAGAGGCCCAAATGAGACGCGCCCCGAGGAGCGTCTTGCCACATGTCAGCATTGGGTCTGATTGAGGGCCTTCTGGAGAGAGGCCCAAGCAAGACGCGCCCCGAGGAGCGTCTTGCCACATGTCAACAATGGGTCTGACTGAGGGCCTCCAGGAGAGAAGCCCAAGCAAGACGCGCCCCGAGGAGCGTCTTGCCACATGTCAGCACTCGGTCTGACTGAGCGCCTCCAGGAGAGAGGCCCAAGCAAGACGCGCACCGAGGAGCGTATTGCCACGTTTCAACACTGGGTCTGACTTAGCGCCTCCAGGAGAGAGGCCCAAGCAAGATGCGCCCCGAGGAGCGTCTTGCCACGTGTCACCACTGGGTCTGATTGAGCACCTCCAGGAGAGAGGCCCCAGCAAGACGCGCCCCGAGGAGCGTCTTGCCTTATGTCAGCACTCGGTCTGACTGAGCGCCTCCAGGAGAGAGGCCCAAGCAAGACGCGCCCCGAGGAGCGTCTTGCCACATGTCACTACTCGGTCTGACTGAGCACCTCCAGGAGAGAGGCCCAAGCAAGACGTTCCCCGAGGAGCGTCTTGCCACATGTCAACAATGGGTCTGACTGAGGGCCTCCAGGAGAGAAGCCCAAGCAAGACGCGCCCCGAGGAGCGTCTTGCCACATGTCAACACTGGGTCTGACTGAGGGCCTCCAGGAGAGAGGCCCAAATGAGACGCGCCCCGAGGAGCGTCTTGCCACATGTCAACATTGGGTCTGATTGAGGGCCTCCAGGAGAGAAGCCCAAGCAAGACGCGCCCCGAGGAGCGTCTTGCCACATGTCAGCATTGGGTCTGATTGAGGGCCTTCTGGAGAGAGGCCCAAGCAAGACGCGCCCCGAGGAGCGTCTTGCCACATGTCAACAATGGGTCTGACTGAGGGCCTCCAGGAGAGAAGCCCAAGCAAGACGCGCCCCGAGGAGCGTTTTGCCACATGTCAGCACTCGGTCTGACTGAGCGCCTCCAGGAGAGAGGCCCAAGCAAGACGCGCCCCGAGGAGCGTCTTGCCACATGTCAGTACTGGGTCTAATTGAGGGCCTTCTGGAGAGAGGCCCAAGCAAGACGCGCCCCGAGGAGCGTCTTGCCACATGTCAACAATGGGTCTGACTGAGGGCCTCCAAGAGAGAAGCCCAAGCAAGACGCGCCCCGAGGAGCGTCTTGCCACATGTCAGCACTCGGTCTGACTGAGTGCCTCCAGGAGAGAGGCCCAAGCAAGACGCACCCCGAGGAGCGTTTTGCCACATGTCAGCACTCGGTCTGACTGAGCGCCTAGAGGAGAGAGGCCCAAGCAAGACGCGCCCCGAGGATCATCGTGACACATGTCTCCTCTGGGTCTGACTGAGCGCCTCCAGGAGAGAGGCCCAAGCAAGACGTGCCCCGAGGAGCGTCTTGCCACATGTCAACACTGGGTCTGACTGAGTGCCTCCATGAGAGAAGCCCCAGCAAGACGCGCCCCGAGGAGCATCTTGCCACATGTCAACACTGGGTCTGACTGAGAACCTCCAGGAGAGAGGTCCAAGCAAGATGCGCCCCGAGGAGCGTCTTGCCTTATGTCAGCACTCGGTCTGACTGAGCGCCTCCAGGAGAGAGGCCCAAGCAAGACGCTCCCCGAGGAGCGTCTTGCCACATGTCACTACTCGGTCTGACTGAGCACCTCCAGGAGAGAGGCCCAAGCAAGACGTACCCCGAGGAGCGTCTTGCCACATGTCAACAATGGGTCTGACTAAGGGCCTCCAGGAGAGAAGCCCAAGCAAGACGCGCCCCGAGGAGCGTCTTGCCACATGTCAACACTGGGTCTGACTGAGGGCCTCCAGGAGAGAGGCCCAAATGAGACGCGCCCCGAGGAGCGTCTTGCCACATGTCAACATTGGGTCTGATTGAGGGCCTCCAGGAGAGAAGCCCAAGCAAGACGCGCCCCGAGGAGCGTCTTGCCACATGTCAGCATTGGGTCTGATTGAGGGCCTTCTGGAGAGAGGCCCAAGCAAGACGCGCCCCGAGGAGCGTCTAACCACATGTCAACAATGGGTCTGACTGAGGGCCTCCAGGAGAGAAGCCCAAGCAAGACGCGCCCCGAGGAGCGTCTTGCCACATGTCAGCACTCGGTCTGACTGAGCGCCTCCAGGAGAGAGGCCCAAGCAAGACGCGCCCCGAGGAGCGTATTGCCACGTGTCAACACTGGGTCTGACTTAGCGCCTCCAGGAGAGAGGCCCAAGCAAGATGCGCCCCGAGGAGCGTCTTGCCACGTGTCACCACTGGGTCTGATTGAGCACCTCCAGGAGAGAGGCCCCAGCAAGACGCGCCCCGAGGAGCGTCTTGCCTTATGTCAGCACTCGGTCTGACTGAGCGCCTCCAGGAGAGAGGCCCAAGCAAGACGCGCCCCGAGGAGCGTCTTGCCACATGTCACTACTCGGTCTGACTGAGCACCTCCAGGAGAGAGGCCCAAGCAAGACGTTCCCCGAGGAGCGTCTTGCCACATGTCAACAATGGGTCTGACTGAGGGCCTCCAGGAGAGAAGCCCAAGCAAGACGCGCCCCGAGGAGCGTCTTGCCACATGTCAACACTGGGTCTGACTGAGGGCCTCCAGGAGAGAGGCCCAAATGAGACGCGCCCCGAGGAGCGTCTTGCCACATGTCAACATTGGGTCTGATTGAGGGCCTCCAGGAGAGAAGCCCAAGCAAGACGCGCCCCGAGGAGCGTCTTGCCACATGTCAGCATTGGGTCTGATTGAGGGCCTTCTGGAGAGAGGCCCAAGCAAGACGCGCCCCGAGGAGCGTCTTGCCACATGTCAACAATGGGTCTGACTGAGGGCCTCCAGGAGAGAAGCCCAAGCAAGACGCGCCCCGAGGAGCGTTTTGCCACATGTCAGCACTCGGTCTGACTGAGCGCCTCCAGGAGAGAGGCCCAAGCAAGACGCGCCCCGAGGAGCGTCTTGCCACATGTCAGTACTGGGTCTAATTGAGGGCCTTCTGGAGAGAGGCCCAAGCAAGACGCGCCCCGAGGAGCGTCTTGCCACATGTCAACAATGGGTCTGACTGAGGGCCTCCAGGAGAGAAGCCCAAGCAAGACGCGCCCCGAGGAGCGTCTTGCCACATGTCAGCACTCGGTCTGACTGAGTGCCTCCAGGAGAGAGGCCCAAGCAAGACGCACCCCGAGGAGCGTTTTGCCACATGTCAGCACTCGGTCTGACTGAGCGCCTGCAGGAGAGAGGCCCAAGCAAGACGCGCCCCGAGGAGCATCGTGACACATGTCTCCTCTGGGTCTGACTGAGCGCCTCCAGGAGAGAGGCCCAAGCAAGACGTGCCCCGAGGAGCGTCTTGCCACATGTCAACACTGGGTCTGACTGAGTGCCTCCATGAGAGAAGCCCCAGCAAGACGCGCCCCGAGGAGCATCTTGCCACATGTCAACACTGGGTCTGACTGAGAACCTCCAGGAGAGAGGTCCAAGCAAGATGCGCCCCGAGGAGCGTCTTGCCACATGTCAACACTGGGTCTGACTGAGCGCCTCCAGGAGAGAGGCCCAAGCAATACGCGCCCCGAGGAGCGTCTTGTCACATGTCACTACTCGGTCTGACTGAGCGCCTCCAGGAGAGAGGCCCAAGCAAGACGTGCCCCGAGGAGCGTCTTGCCACATGTCAACAATGGGTCTGACTGAGGGCCTCCAGGAGAGAAGCCCAAGCAAGAAGCGCCCCGAGGAGCGTCTTGCCACATGTCAACACTGGGTCTGACTGAGCACCTCCAGGAGAGAGGCCCAAGCAAGACACGCCCCGAGGAGCGTCTTGACACATGTCAACACTGGGTCTGACTGAGGGCCTCCATGAGAGAAGCCTAAGCAAGACGCGCCCCGAGGAGAGTCTTGCCACATGTCAACACTGGGTCTGACAGAGGGCATCCAGGAGAGAGGCCCAATCAATACGCGCCCCGACGAGCGTCTTGCCACATGTCACCACTGGGTCTGACTGAGCACCTCCAGGAGAGAGGCCCAAGCAAGAAGCGCCCCGAGGAGCGTCTTGCCACGTGCCAACACTGGGTCTGATTGAGGGCCTTCTGGAGAGAGGCCCAAGCAAGACGCGCCCCGAGGAGCGTCTTGCCACGTGTCAACACTGGGTCTGACTTAGCGCCTCCAGGAGAGAGGCCCAAGCAAGATGCGCCCCGAGGAGCGTCTTGCCAGGTGTCACCACTGGGTCTGACTGAGCTCCTCCAGGAGAGAGGCCCAAGCAAGACGCGCCCCGAGGAGCGTCTTGCCACGTGTCACCACTGGGTCTGATTGAGCACCTCCAGGAGAGAGGCCCCAGCAAGACGCGCCCCGAGGAGCGTCTTGCCTTATGTCAGCACTCGGTCTGACTGAGCGCCTCCAGGAGAGAGGCCCAAGCAAGACGCGCCCCGAGGAGCGTCTTGCCACATGTCACTACTCGGTCTGACTGAGCGCCTCCAGGAGAGAGGCCCAAGCAAGACGTGCCCCGAGGAGCGTCTTGCCACATGTCAACAATGGGTCTGACTGAGGGCCTCCAGGAGAGAAGCCCAAGCAAGACGCGCCCCGAGGAGCGTCTTGCCACATGTCAACACTGGGTTTGACTGAGGGACTCCAGGAGAGAGGCCCAAATGAGACGCGCCCCGAGGAGCGTCTTGCCACATGTCAACAATGGGTCTGACTGAGGGCCTCCAGGAGAGAAGCCCAAGCAAGACGCACCCCGATGAGCGTCTTGCCACATGTCAGCTCTGGGTCTGATTGAGGGCCTTCTGGAGAGAGGCCCAAGCAAGACGCGCCCCGAGGAGCGTCTTGCCACATGTCAACAATGGGTCTGACTGAGGGCCTCCAGGAGAGAAGCCCAAGCAAGACGCGCCCCGAGGAGCGTCTTGCCACATGTCAACAATGGGTCTGACTGAGGGCCTCCAGGAGAGAAGCCGAAGCAAGACGCGCCCCGAGGAGCTTCTTGCCACATGTCAGCACTCGGTCTGACTGAGCGCCTCCAGGAGAGAGGCCGAAGCAAGACGCGCCACGAGGAGCGTCTTGCCACATGTCAGCACTGGGTCTGATTGAGGGCCTTCTGGAGAGAGGCCCAAGCAAGACGCGCCCCGAGGAGCGTCTTGCCACATGTCAACAATGGGTCTGAGTGAGGGCCTCCAGGAGAGAAGCCCAAGCAAGACGCGCCCCGAGGAGCGTCTTGCCACATGTCAGCACTCGGTCTGACTGAGCGCCTCCAGGAGAGAGGCCCAAGCAAGACGCGCCCCGAGGAGCGTCTTGCCACATGTGAACACTGGGTCTGACTGAGCGCCTCCAGGAGAGAAGCCCAAGCAAGACGCGCCCCGAGGAGCTTCTTGCCACATGTCAGCACTCGGTCTGACTGAGCGCCTCCAGGAGAGAGGCCCAAGCAAGACGCGCCCCGAGGAGCGTCTTGCCACATGTCAACACTGGGTCTGACAGAGGGCCTCCATGAGAGAGGCCCAAGCAAGACGCGCCCCGAGGAGTGTCTTGCCACATGTCAACACTGGGTCTGACTAAGCGCCTCCAGGAGAGAGGCCCAAGCAAGACGCGCCCCGAGGAGCGTCTTGCCACGTGTCAACACTGGGTCTGACTTAGCGCCTCCAGGAGAGAGGCCCAAGCAAGATGCGCCCCGAGGAGCGTCTTGCCACGTGTCGCCACTGGGTCTGACTGAGCTCCTCCAGGAGAGAGGCCCAAGCAAGACGCGCCAAGATGAGTGTCTTGCCACGTGTCACCACTGGGTCTGATTGAGCACCTCCAGGAGAGAGGCCCCAGCAAGACGCGCCCCGAGGAGTGTCTTGCCTTATGTCAGCACTCGGTCTGACTGAGCGCCTCCAGGAGAGAGGCCCAAGCAAGTCGCGCCCCGAGGAGCGTCTTGCCACATGTCACTACTCGGTCTAACTGAGCGCCTCCAGGAGAGAGGTCCAAGCAAGACGCGCCCCGAGGAGCGTCTTGCCACATGTCACTACTCGGTCTGACTGAGCGCCTCCAGGAGAGAGGCCCAAGCAAGATGTGCCCCGAGGAGCGTCTTGCCACATGTCAACAATGGGTCTGACTGAGGGCCTCCAGGAGAGAAGCCCAAGCAAGACGCGCCCCGAGGAGCGTCTTGCCACATGTCAACACTGGGTCTGACTGAGGGCCTCTAGGAGAGAGGCCCAAATAAGACGCGCCCCGAGGAGCGTCTTGCCACATGTCAACACTGGGTCTGACTGAGGGCCTCTACGAGAGAGGCCCAAATAAGACGCGCCCCGAGGAGCGTCTTGCCACATGTCAACAATGGGTCTGACTGAGGGCCTCCAGGAGAGAAGCCCAAGCAAGACGCGCCCCGAGGAGCGTCTTGCCACATGTCAGCACTCGGTCTGACTGAGCGTCTCCAGGAGAGAGGCCCAAGCAAGACATGCCCCGAGGAGCGTCTTGCCACATGTCAACACTGGGTCTGCCTGAGCGCCTCCAGGAGAGAGGCCCAAGCAAGACGCGCCCCGAGGAGAGTCTTGCCACATGTGAACACTGGGTCTGACTGAGCGCCTTCAGGAGAGAGGCCCAAGCAAGACGCGCCCGGAGGAGCCTCTTCCCACATGTCAGCACTGGGTCTGACTGAGCACCTCCAGGAGAGAGGCCCAAGCAAGACACGCCCCGAGGAGCGTCTTGATACATGTCAACACTGGGTCGGACTGAGGGCCTCCATGAGAGAAGCCCAAGCAAGACGCGCCCCGAGGAGAGTCTTGCCACATGTCAACACTCGGTCTGACAGAGTGCCACCATGAGAGAGGCCCAAGCAAGATGCGCCCCGAGGAGTATCTTGCCACATGTCAACACTGGGTTTGACTGAGCGCCTCCAGGAGAGAGGCCCAAGCAAGATGCGCCCCGAGGAGCGTCTTGCCATGTGTGAACACTGGGTCTGACTGAGCGCCTCCAGGAGAGAGGCCCAAGCAAGACGCGCCCGGAGGAGCGTCTTGCCACATGTCAGCACTCGGTCTGACTGAGCGCCTCCAGGAGAGAGGCCCAAGCAAGACGCGCCCCGAGGAGCATCTTGACACATGTCTCCTCTGGGTCTGACTGAGCGCCTCCAGGAGAGAGGCCCAAGCAAGACGTGCCCCGAGGAGCGTCTTGCCACATGTCAACACTGGGTCTGACTGAGTGCCTCCATGAGAGAAGCCCCAGCAAGACGTGCCCCGAGGAGCATCTTGCGACATGTCTACACTGGGTCTGACTGAGAACCTCCAGGAAAGTGGCCCAAGCAAGACGCGCCCCGAGGAGCGTCTTGCACCTGTCAACACTGGGTCTGACTGAGCGCCTCCAGGAGAGAGGCCCAAGCAAGACGCGCCCCGAGGAGCATCTTGTCAAATGTCACTACTCGGTCTGACTGAGCGCCTCCAGGAGAGAGGCCCAAGCAAGACGCGCCCCGAGGAGAGTCTTGCCACATGTCAACACTGGGTCTGACAGAGGGCATCCAGGAGAGAGGCCCAAGCAATACGTGCCCCGAGGAGCGTCTTGCCACATGTCACCACCGGGTCTGACTGAGGGCCTCCATGAGAGAAGCCCAAGCAAGACGCGCCCCGAGGAGAGTCTTGCCACATGTCAACACTGGGTCTGACAGAGGGCATCCAGGAGAGAGGCCCAAGCAATACGTGCCCCGAGGAGCGTCTTGCCACTTGTCACCACTGGGTCTGACTGAGCGCCTCCAGGAGAAAGGCCCAAGCAAGAAGCGCCCCGAGGAGCGTCTTGCCACGTGTCAACACTGGGTCTGATTGAGGGCCTTCTGGAGAGAGGCCCAAGCAAGACGCACCCCGAGGAGCGTCTTGCCACACGTCAACAATGGGTCTGACTGAGGGCCTCCAGGAGAGAAGCCCAAGCAAGACGCGCCCCGAGGATCGTCTTGCCACATGTCAACACTGGGTCTGACTGAGCACCTCACGGAGAGAGGCCCAAGCAAGACGTGCCCCGAGGAGCGTCTTGCCACATGTGAACACTGGGTCTGACTGAGCGCCTCCAGGAGAGAAGCCCAAGCAAGACGCGCCCCGAGGATCGTCTTGCCACATGTCAGCACTCGGTCTGACTGAGCGCCTCCAGGAGAGAGGCCCAAGCAAGACGCGCCCCGAGGAGCATCTTGACACATGTCTCCTCTGGGTCTGACTGAGCACCTCCAGGAGAGAGGCCCAAGCAAGACGTGCCCCGAGGAGCGTCTTGCCACATGTCAACACTGGGTCTGACTGAGTGCCTCCATGAGAGAAGCCCCAGCAAGACGCACCCCGAGGAGCATCTTGCCACATGTCAACACTGGGTCTGACTGAGAACCTCCAGGAGAGAGGCCCAAGCAAGATGCGCCCCGAGGAGCGTCTTGCCACATGTCAACACTGGGTCTGACTGAGCGCCTCCAGGAGAGAGGCCCAAGCAAGACGCGCCCCGAGGAGCGTCTTGTCACATGTCACTACTCGGTCTGACTGAGCGCCTCCAGGAGAGAGGCCCAAGCAAGACGTGCCCCGAGGAGCGTCTTGCCACATGTCAACAATGGGTCTGACTGAGGGCCTCCAGGAGAGAAGCCCAAGCAAGAAGCGCCCCGAGGAGAGTCTTGCCACATGTCAACACTGGGTCTGACAGAGGGCATCCAGGAGAGAGGCCCAAGCAATACGCGCCCCGAGGAGCGTCTTGCCACTTGTCACCACTGGGTCTGACCGAGCGCCTCCAGGAGAGAGGCCCAAGCAAGAAGCGTCCCGAGGAGCGTCTTGCCACGTGTCAACAGTGGGTCTGATTGAGGGCCTTCTGGAGAGAGGCCCAAGCAAGATGCGCCCCGAGGAGCGTCTTGCCACATGTCAACAATGGGTCTGACTGAGGGCCTCCAGGATAGAAGCCCAAGCAAGACGCGCCCCGAGGAGCTTCTTGCCACATGTCAGCACTCGGTCTGACTGAGCGCCTCCAGGAGAGAGGCCCAAGCAAGACGCGCCCCGAGGAGCGTATTGCCACATGTCAACACTGGGTCTGACAGAGGGCCCCCATGAGAGAGGCCCAAGCAAGACGCGCCCCGAGGAGTGTCTTGCCACATGTCAACACTGGGTCTGACTGAGCGCCTCCAGGAGAGAGGCCCAAGCAAGACGCGCCCCGAGGAGCGTCTTGCCACGTGTCAACACTGGGTCTGACTTAGCGCCTCCAGGAGAGAGGCCCAAGCAAGATGCGCCCCGAGGAGCGTCTTGCCACGTGTCACCACTGGGTCTGACTGAGCTCCTCCAGGAGAGAGGCCCAAGCAAGACGCGCCCCGAGGAGCGTCTTGCCACGTGTAACCACTGGGTCTGATTGAGCACCTCCAGGAGAGAGGCCCCAGCAAGACGCGCCCCGAGGAGCGTCTTGCCTTATGTCAGCACTCGGTCTGACTGAGCGCCTCCAGGAGAGAGGCCCAAGCAAGACGTGCCCCGAGGAGCGTCTTGCCACATGTCAACAATGGGTCTGACTGAGGGCCTCCAGGAGAGAAGCCCAAGCAAGACGCGCCCCGAGGAGAGTCTTGCCACATGTGAACACTGGGTCTGACTGAGCGCCTTCAGGAGAGAGGCCCAAGCAAGACGCGCCCGGAGGAGCCTCTTGCCACATGTCAGCACTGGGTCTGACTGAGCGCCTCCAGGAGAGAGGCCCAAGCAAGACATGCCCCGAGGAGCGTCTTGACACATGTCAACACTGGGTCGGACTGAGGGCCTCCATGAGAGAAGCCCAAGCAAGACGCGCCCCGAGGAGAGTCTTGCCACATGTCAACACTCGGTCTGACAGAGGGCCACCATGAGAGAGGCCCAAGCAAGATGCGCCCCGAGGAGCGTCTTGCCACATGTCAACACTGGGTTTGACTGAGCGCCTCCAGGAGAGAGGCCCAAGCAAGACGCGCCCCGAGGAGCGTCTTGCCACGTGTGAACACTGGGTCTGACTGAGCGCCTCCAGGAGAGAGGCCCAAGCAAGACGCGCCCGGAGGAGCGTCTTGCCACATGTCAGCACTCGGTCTGACTGAGCGCCTCCAGGAGAGAGGCCCAAGCAAGACGCGCCCCGAGGAGCATCTTGACACATGTCTCCTCTGGGTCTGACTGAGCGCCTCCAGGAGAGAGGCCCAAGCATGACGTGCCCCGAGGAGCGTCTTGCCACATGTCAACACTGGGTCTGACTGAGTGCCTCCATGAGAGAAGCCCAAGCAAGACGCGCCCCGAGGAGCGTCTTGCCACATGTCAACACTGGGTCTGATTGAGCACCTCCAGGAGAGAGGCCCCAGCAAGACGCGCCCCGAGGAGCGTCTTGCCTTATGTCAGCACTCGGTCTGACTGAGCGCCTCCAGGAGAGAGGCCCAAGCAAGACGCGCCCCGAGGAGCGTCTTGCCACATGTCACTACTCGGTCTGACTGAGCACCTCCAGGAGAGAGGCCCAAGCAAGACGTTCCCCGAGGAGCGTCTTGCCACATGTCAACAATGGGTCTGACTGAGGGCCTCCAGGAGAGAAGCCCAAGCAAGACGCGCCCCGAGGAGCGTCTTGCCACATGTCAACACTGGGTCTGACTGAGGGCCTCCAGGAGAGAGGCCCAAATGAGACGCGCCCCGAGGAGCGTCTTGCCACATGTCAACATTGGGTCTGATTGAGGGCCTCCAGGAGAGAAGCCCAAGCAAGACGCGCCCCGAGGAGCGTCTTGC